>NC_081427.1:23781905-24436905 GCF_949786415.1 Peromyscus eremicus
AAGATAAATAAGTCAATAGCAGAAAGAAAGAATCAACAAATGTTCATTAACTAAACAACACAGTCATAAAATAATCCCTAGGCAGAGCATTCCCTTGACACATAAGTAATAGACAAAAATAGATAGACATTATTGAACTACAAGGCAAATGTAATTCCTGAAATAACACCAAAACATCATCAATTTTAAATGACACTTAGTAACTCTTGCAGAAAACTAGATTATCACTTATTTAAACTTCTGTAAGGAGAGCTTTCTTAGAAAGCACGTAAATCGGTTAATTCCTCTTTGAATCTTCCATCTGTTCTGTAACATCCTAATTACTTACACTTATGTGTAGGTAAATTAAAAGCATTTCTCACCTGCAATATTAATGAAGAGCCCTAACAGATCATTAGTAGCTTTAATATAATGCTGTACATTTCTGCATGCATCATATAAGATTCATGGGAGAAAAGCAAGTCTAGTCAGAACAATTCAAGTGTGTTGTTTATTTCTTAAAAAACAAAAGATGCCTAAAGCATGTACACTCGTGCGGTAAGATTTAATGAGCCCAATTAAAGTTTGATTAAATAAATGCAAATGATATATGTGTAAGGTATGTTTAAAAAGTATATTTAAATGGATATGTGTCTGCCTATGAGAGACAATCTAAAATAAAAAAAAAACTAGTGAAATTAGCTATTGTTTCAGATTCTATTGTGGAAGCCTTATTTTTGGCAAAGTCGTTAGCACTTCTATCGGACAAAGTTTTCCACCTAGAAATAGTGACAAATTCTGAACAAAATTAAACACTAATAAATAAATAAATAAATAAAACCCACTTGAATCTATAGACAATTTGAATGAAATGAATAATCTTGACAAGATGGCAGTAGGCAGTAGGTGCACAATGAAGAGTATGTTGTCTGATTTGCTTGAAGAATCATAGGACCAAATGTGTAGAAAACAAAACAGAACAGCTAGAAAACATTGACAAAAAGAATGGAAGGGAGAGAGAAATGCAGGAAGGAGGGTGGATGCATAGCCAGCTATCTAAAAACAACAGTGATGGTAATATTTGGGCAATCTCAGCACAGGGAGTACTGCCTGGGCACCATCATGAAACACCTTGGATGCTCAGGAGTCTGGATATCCATTGTTTCAATTTGTAGAAAATCATCACCTCAAAGACTGCCCTTTAACTGCTGGATGATGCTATTAACAGTGACCTCAACTTTGGATGCTCCTCAACCACAGGGTATTAGACCTGGCAGTTGATCCTGATAACCTGAATGTCCACTTAATCTCAAGCTAATCACAAGTCCTCAAAAAGGAAGCCTTTCTTGATCAGAGAGAGAGATGTGGCTACAGAAGTGTAAAAGGACAGAAAGATAAGGTCCATTGATGTTGGTTTTGAAGATACAGAAAAAAAGGAATGTAGGCAGCCTCTAGAAATAAGCAGAGAAGAAAATGAGGATACCTTCAGAATCACAGGGAAAAAATTAGCAGTTCTGCCGCTTTGATTTTACCCATAAGAAGCCTGGACTTCTGGTCTGCACACTTACAGGATAATACAATTATGTTGTTTTCTTTTAATTTTTTATGCATTACTTTTCTAAATTATTTATTTATTGTTTTGTGTGTGTATGTATGACATTTGTTTGTGAGCGTAAGCACACTTGTACCATAAATCAGAGAACAATCTCTGTGAGTTTGTTCTCTCCTTCCAGTATGAGTTCCAGATATCAAATACAAGTCATAAGGCTCGTGTAGCAAATGCTTCTACCTGCTGAGACATTTTGCAGTCCTCATTGTAATGATTCAAACCACTAAATTTGTGGTGCTGTGTTGCAGTAATGATAACTGAAACAGAGTGTTATCTATTTTTGACACAGAAGAGGATCTCTGCATATACACAGCAACAACCACCTGACTCCTTGTACTAGGCATGCATTGGGTAGGGCTGTAAACAGTCTAATAGTGAATCCTTGAAGAGGACACTCAACTCCTACCCATCAGAGGAGGAAGAGTTGGGGGCTTGGTTCTAGCAAAGGAGACTTTCTCTAAAATAGTACATGTCAATCACTTCCATGAGAACACATATAAATTTAATGCTTCCATATTTACAACATTTGGAAACGTCATACAAATTTAATATGCACATGACAAAAGAGAACTTGACCTATAGCAATATAGAATGTCATGAATATGGATGATCACATGGTGGCCAATGATAAGAAATCAGCAAACAAGCATTTTAGAGTCTATTTTACCTTAGCTTAATAAAAACGTAAACAATTTCATAATTAATGATGACTGAGAGAATCTCAATAAGAGAAAACAAAAGTGACCAAAGAGGATCATATGACAGATTTTATATGAGTGTGAAATGCATGGACTCAAGTCCAGATTGAACTTAATATGGGTAAAAAGATCAGTGAGCTCCAACACACACCAATAAAAATTATGAAATATGTACAAAGGACAAAGCAAGCACAAGAACATAAGGTGATACCAAAAGGTTTAATTACATTGTGACCGGACTGAAGTATCAACCCAGAGGATGGCTGAAAAGGTGCTTGGGATTAAAGTTCTTGGCAAGCAAGCATGTGCACTGGAGTTCAGATCTACTGCACTCAAGTAAGCCAAATTAACATGACTGCCTGACAAGGGATCCATGGAGCCAACTGGCAAGCCACACTACACATATTGGGGATATCTGCACTCAAATAAAGAATCCTGCTTTAAAGAATAGAGTACAGAATGACCTAGGAGATTTCCATTGTCAAATCTGGACATTCACATGCACACACACATACATAACTACACATTTGTATGCCTTCACACATGTGCCCCAAAACACACACACACTCATATGTACACCACATACATAAATATATAAAAGGGGAAAAGGGGGAAAAGAGATAGAAAAGAGGAATTATGTTAAAATACAGACCTTCACTCTTTTTTGTTGTTGTTGTTTTTGTTTTTGTTTTTTGAGACAGGGTTTCTCTGCGTAGCTTTGCGCCTTTCCTGGAACTTGCTTTGGAGACCAGGCTGGCCTCAAACTCACAGAGATCCACCTACCTCTGCCTCCTGAGTGCTGGGATTACAGGCATGCGCCACCACCACCAGGTGACCTACACTCTTTCAACATCAGAAAATAGATATTATATAAATCAACAAACACTGAGCATATAATTATAAGGAAAACATTAGTAGGAAGACCTAGAAATATCATAGTTAAAATTATTTAAACAAAACTAAAACATAAAATCTTAAAATCAAGCATATAGGTATTTAGGGTACTTATGACCTACATACTGCTGAAAGAAACGGTAAGAAACAACATTAAAAATTCTGTGTACAGTGAAAATATATTTCAATAATCAATGTGAAATAAAGATATTTTTTCATCCAAAAACAATACAAACAAAAACAAAACAAAGAAAAAACAAAACAAACGCACAAACAAACAAAAAAACAAAACCAAGAGAATGTATTGCCAAAGGAGAGACACTGCAAAAGAATTAAGGACTGGGCAGACATGCCATCAGAAGAAAGCCCGAGTCCTCAGAAAGAAAAATAAACACTGAAAATTAAAAAATTACTAATAAAACATTACTAAAGCTTAAATCATGCATCAAACCTCACACATTAATATTGGGAGACTTTAACACCCCACTCTCAACAATGGACAGAGAAATATAGGAACTAACAGATGTTATAACTCAAATGGACTTAACATATCTACAGAACATTTCACTCAAATACAAAAGAATATACCTTCTCAGCACCTCATGAAACCTTCTCTAGAATCAATGACATACTCGGTAACAAAGCAAATCTCAACAGATACAAAAAATTAGAATAATCCCATGTATCTTATCAGATCACCATGGGATAAAGTTAGAATTCAACAACACAATCTACAGAAAGCCTACAAACTCAGAGAAACTGAACAACTCTGAACTGAATCACCACTGGGTCAAGGAAGAAAGAAAGAAAGAAATTAAAGACTTCCCAAAATTCAATAAAAATGAATGCACAATATATCCAAACATATGGGACACAATGAAAGCAGTACTATGAGGAAATTCTCTATCACTAAGCGCCTACATAAAGAATTTGGAAAAATCTCACACTAATCACTTAACAGCACACCTGAAAACTCTAGCATGAAAAGAAGCAAATTCACCCAGGAGAAGTAGACAGCAGGAAATAATCAAACTGAGGACTAAAATCAATAAAATAGAAACAAAGAGAAAAATACAAAGAATCAATGAAACAAAGAGTTGGCTCTTTGAGAAAATCAATAAGATAGACAAACCCTTAGCCAAAATAACTAAAAGGCAGTTAGAGAATATGAGATTAACAAACTCAGAAATGAAAAGGAAGATATAAAAACAGACATTGAGGAAATCCAGAGAATCATCAGGTCATACTTCAAAAACCTGTACTCCACAAAATTGGAAAATCTGAAAGAAATGGATGATTTTCTGTATAGGTACCCCATACCTAAGTTAAATCAAGATCAGATAAGCTATTTAAATAGACCAATAACCCCTAAGGAACTACAAATGGTCATTAAAAGTCTCCCAACCAAAAAAAGCCCAGGACCAGATGGTTTCAGCACAGAATTCTACCAGAGTTTCAAAGAAGAGCTAACACCAATACTCACCAAATTGTTCCACATAATAGAAACAGAAGGAACATTGTCAAAATTTTTTTTATGAGGCTACAGTGGACCTGATACCCAAACCACATAAAGATGCAACAAAGAGAATTGCAGACCAATCTTCCTCATGAATACTGATGCAAAAATACTCACTAAAAACTGGCAAACAGAATCCAAGAACATGTAAAAAAAAATCATCCATCATGGCCAAGTAGACTTCATCAACATAAATCCAGCTACACTGAACCTTATAGAAGAGAAAGTGAGAAGTAGCTTTGAATGCATTGGCACAGGAGGCTACATCCTAAATATAACACCAATAGCATAGACACTTAAAACAACAGCTTTGTTGCCAAGTATGTGGTCGATTTTAGAGAAGGTTCCATGGGGTGCTGAGAAGAAGATATATTCTTTTTTGTTAGGATGGAATTTTCTGTAGATATTGATTAAGTCCATTTGGGTCATAACATCAGTTAAGTCCTTTATTTCTCTGTTAAGTTTCAATTTGGGAGATCTATCCAGTGGTGAAAGTGGGGTGTTGAAGTCTCCTACTATTAATGTTTGGGGTTTTATATGTAGTTTAAGCTTTAGTAATGTTTCTTTTACATACGTGTGTGCCCTTGAGTTTGGGGCATAAATGTTCAGAATTGAAACTTCATGTTGGTGGATCTTTCCTGTGATGAGTATGTAATGCCTTTTTTGATCTCTTTTGATTGATTTTAGTTTGAAGTCTATTTTGCTGGATATCAGGATGGCTACACCTGCTTGTTTCTTAAGACTGTTTGATTGGAAAGTCTTTTCCCAGCCTTTTATTCTTAGGTAGTGTCTATCTTAGAATTTGAGGTGTGTTTCTTGTATGCAGCAGAAAAATGGGTCCTGCTTTCATACCCATTCTGTAAGCCTGTGTCTTTTTATAGGTGAATTAAATCCATTGATATTAATGGATATTAATGACTAGTGATTGTTCATTCCTGTTATTTTTTGGTGGTAGGGTGTGTGTACTTCTCTTCTTTGGGGTTTACTGCTGTGGCTTTATCTATTGCCTGTGTTTTCAGCGTGTATCTGACTTCCTTAGGTTGGAATTTTTCTTCTAGTGCTTTCTGTAGAGCTAGGTTTGTGGATAAGTATTGTTTAAATCTGGCTTTGTCTTGGAATGTCTTGTTCACTCCGTCTATGAGGATTGAAAGTTTTGCTGGGTATATTAGTCTAGGCTGGCCTCCATGGTCTGCAGAAATTCTTGCCAACTGTCTGGGCGCCATTTGTTGACCAAAGTTTCTAGGTTCCACCAGGTCCTGCCCTGGCAGCAGCCATTTTTATAAAATAATTACTCAAGGACTTAATATTAAGTATAAACTGTTTGGTCTATGGCTCAGGCTTCTTGATAAGTAGTGATTACATCTTAAATTAACCCATTTCTATTAATCTATTATTGCCATGTGTCTCATGGCTTCACCTGTGTTTATTATATCTTGCTTCTTCAGTGGCTCCCAGCATCTCCCCCACTCTGCCTTTCTTTTCCCTGTATCTCTCTTGGATTTCCAACCCAGCTATGTCCTGAGTTGCCATAGGCCAAAACAGCTTCTATATTGACCAATAGTAGCAACACATATTCACAGCACACAGAAAGAGCATCCCACTGTAACTGTGAAGTTTTAAAGATTATATTGGCATCTTTAGTCTGAGATGTAGCTCAGTGCTAGAGTGCTTGCCTAGCAAGCTTTAGTTTATAGGTTTAGTCAGTAGTTGCACACATCCACACATTTAAACACACACACACACACACACACACACACACACACACTTATATAAAATTTTAAATAATTACTTTTAAAAATTCAGAGCTATAATACAAACACCACACATTTCATGAAATTCTTAAAATGTATAATTACCCCAAAAGATGCAGTCAAATGTAAAATGGAACAGAAATAGAAAAAAAAAAGCAGATTTTTAAATGTATTTTATATTCTAGTATTCATGTTGTTACATATGTTTCTGATTGATATTTAATTTTGTCTGTTAATTTTTAGAATAATTTTACTAATAGGAAACATACTATACTGTAATCCAGCTTTAATGGGAAATTCATATTTCATAGATTTTTTTCAGATTAAGTCCATTTTACTTTCAAGGTCATTATTCAAATATATCACATCCAAAATTCAGACTGTCTTTGTTCTAAGAGAGAGAGAGAGAGAGAGAGAGAGAGAGAGAGAGAGAGAGAGAAGAAAATTTAAATAATTAGATTCACTCCATAAAACTTTCAAAAATCTTCACAAATTAAAAAATAATCATAAATTATCTTAATGCATGCTATGGAATAGTGGTAAGAAAAAGTAACAATAAATCAGGAACTGGGAAATGACATATTCTTGGAGAATATTTGCCCCCATCCTTTGCCTGGTATTCATGAGAAAGGGCAAGTTTTATAACTTTTAGTCACACGGACCAGTGAAGAAGAAAGCTGTAAAAGGAGTTGGCCACCGAGTTGGAAATAAATAACTGGGCGTAGACAAGTGCAAACCAGAAAGCAGAGACGGCTAGTCCCATCCAGCCAGATTGTTGTGGTTCAAATGAGAAATGTCTCCTAGGCCACGTATATGAACAATTGCACCCCAGCTGATGCTGTTATTTGGGAAGGCCATGAAACTTAGGACGTGGAGCCTTGATGGAGGAAGTATGTCTAGAAGACAGCACTGGGAGTTTGTAGCCTCACTCTACTTTCAGTTCACTCTCTTTGCTTCTCCGGGTCGATGAAAAAATGTGGCCAGCCAGCTTTCTGCCCCTAACTGCCACACCTTCCTTGCCGTTGTTGACTCTAATCCCCTGAACAGGAAGCCTTAGTAAACTCTTCCAAAGCTTGTTCCTGGCCCTGGTGCTAGTGATAGAGTAATAAAAGGCTAAGTTTTCATCACGAACGGCAGTACAATTTTAAGTATTGGATGTAAAGAATAAGAATTTGAGGAAGCATTGCCTGCAACTTCCACTTAATTTAATTTCCTATGAAAAAGCGCATAGTAATATCAGATGTAATATTTAGGGTCTTCAGTAGCAATTTAAGATTTCATTCAGCGTGCTGTTTAGTGAACCTGATTTGAAGTTTAGCAAGGCTTCCACGGGCCACATTTGGTTTATCTGACAGTTGTCACCATGAGACTTTAATTACTTCTAAATGCAAATTCTACTCTTTCTGTGATGAGTAGAAAACTTACTCAGGTATTTCTGAGTCCTGGTGAGAATGACAGAGAGATCTCAGTCAGACATTATGTAATGAAAGATTAGTCAAATAATAGTTTTGAAGAGTGCAACCAAAATAAATGCATGCATGTGGGAATGGTTTGTCCCACCACAAGTTATTTAAAAGAGGGGGAAGTTCTTAATTACACCTCCTCTGAAGAGTGAAGGAAGAGAGTCACATTTTATCATAATACAGATTAAGTCAGTTTTAGGGAACAGGCAGTCACACTGTGTGAATAACGTGACTTCAGTGGAAGCATCTTAGAGCACCACCACAATGTAAAGAGGATACCTTGGGTACAGTCAACCATGTGAAAAGGGAGAGTAATGATTAAATATTCTACATTAATTTTTTCCAGGTGTCCTTCTGCTGACTCCATTCCTGGAATGATAACGGATATGAGTTTTTGTCCACAGAATTCCCACTTTCATTGACAGATGTTCTCAAGAGTGAAGGAGCAGATTGGAAAGTTAAAGACTGACTCACAATCACTATTACCAAATTCATCACACAGATAATTCTCTCTGTTGTCTCTAGTACTGACTCTCTCTTGCAGTCACCTTCTTTTTCTCTTTTCTTCCTCCTCTCCTGTATCCTTAAACAGTAAATTATTTTAAATGCAAATATTGTACCTACATTTTATGCTTCTGTACATGCATTTTGATAACTTTTTAATATGAATCTCACTAATAATAAAATGAATCTAGGAAAATATATAATTCAATATTTAACTATATATGTTATATTCTAGTTTTATTTTATGCCTTCATAAATTGTCTGAAAAGTATCAACTAGAGGAGTTTACCATGAGGAATTGTACAATTTATAACCATAACAATAATTGAAAATTTAAATTAAATTTATATCTGTTGGGTTACAAATTCACTCATATTTGTAAATGAATTTGTAAATTTAATATATTTCATAGTATATATAATATAGGTATAATATACATTTATGAGAAATTCTGCTTGACTTTGTAAATTTGTTTACTGTTTCAAGTTCTTCTCAGGTTTCTTGATAAACATTGGTGTTCTCTTTTAATTTTTTTTATTGCTTCCTGAGAAGATGCCACATGTCTTTCATTAGTTGATATTTTTATGTTAAAACTAATTTGGGTACATAGTCCATTCAAATCTGTCATCGGCTTTCTAAGCTTCATTAAACATCGTAGGCCAGTAGCAAATTGCTGCTTCATTGCACTAAACGGTCCTCTTGTCACCTAAAATAGTTCAAGCAACTTCTAAAATGGTCCAACTTGTGCTTAGAAAATCATTTAATCACTAAGCTCACTATGAAAAATATCAGTGCTATCCATGTTGTACCATTGTTTGTCATAGATCCAGTTCTTTCTTTCATGGAAACCAGGAGAGTACATGATAGAATTCATAGATGCCTCCACTTAAACAGACACCATGCCAGAGAAGGCAGCAGTTATTTACTGGCTGTGCTTCAGGGAAACAGTTTACAGGTACAGGTATACAACAGAGTTTAACCTGGCTGCACACTGACTGGCTTTCCTTTAGATACAGGGCAAAAGATTTGTTCAAGAAAATGAACAAAGAGGAAGGTGTTATACTTCAATGTCAGGGATTGCGTTTCAAATATCCAAAGTTGAGAAGAAGCACTTCTGAAGAGAATCATCAATCTGTAAAACAAATTGCCCTTCTTTCAACAGTACAAGCGTGACTTTAAATGATCCTACAAAATGGATCTGATATGTAATAACAGTGTAGAAGAATTTGTAAAACACAAATTTATGCAAGAAATTATTAACATGTCAACTGTCCAAGACATTATTTTCCATCTTCAGTGTTCTAAATGTAGGTTCACTATAAAGACAAAAATAAATGATCATTTTAATGAATATTAAAAATCCAAATACATAGGGATCGAAAGATATCTCGGTGGTTAAGAACACTTCTTGCTCCTGCATGGGGCATGAGTTCAATAAACAGCACCCATTTGATGGCTAACAACTATCTGTACCTCCAGTTCTATGGAATCCAGGGCTCTCTTCAGGCCTTTGGCAGCATCAGGCAAGCTCATTCTATGAATGTGTACACATGCAGGCGAAACACTCACAAAAATAAAGGAAAAATAAATTAAAAAACATACACTCCTCTGTGAATAATCATTCTATAGGAAAAAGAAGTTAACGGCTCTTATATTTATAGATAATTTGAGATGAAGATGCTAAATACAATTGTCAGTTTACTTTCAGAGGGCACATATTTTGTGCTAACATGAAATACCCACTTTTGTCATATTGCTCAAAAATAGCTTTGACTTTATTAGAAAAAGCCAGTGACTACTTGATTTCTAATTAGAAGCAATTTTATATAGCTTAATAGTAAAAAAAGGTCAGACTACTTATTAAATAAAGGAAACCTGTGGGATTGTAATAAGATATGTACTTGACACTAGGATTAGCACAAATCAAGATTATTTTTCCATTTGCTACAGCAATTTATACAAGGAGAATGTCTTGGAATATTCAAAAATTACCCAGTTTAATTTTCTCCTCTTTAGCTATTGATCTTTCATAAAATATGTATTTTTAGTATATATACATATATGTATATATATGAATATATATTAGTATACACACAGATATATATACATGTGTGTTCATATTTGTAGATATAAAAATCTATTAAACAGTATATTAAAAGTTTCTTGCTCCTTGTAAGAAATAGCAGATATTTCAATATATGATTAAAACTCAGAATTTTGGCATATTAAGAATCTGTAAAATGGCACTATACAATAGTATTATAACATTCAAATCTCACATTAAGTGGTGCCTCAATTTTTTCATTTGAAAGCATAGATATAATTGGGCCAAATTTCAGTATGATTACCAATACCTGCAGCATCTAGAAAAGAAAAGATAAGTGTGATCAATACAATCTTGTGTCTTTGCCTAAAAGATTTAAATATCAAGTATCTACTGCATTTACTGTGAAATTAGAACACATGCCATGATAACTATGATATCCTTAAGTAATACCCACCTGAATACATTTTTCACAATTGTTTATTCTGTTTACTCTAGAAGCATCATCATTATAATGCTTCAGAGTTAAGCAAACTCATGCTCAAGTCCCCTTTTAATTCCATTCAGTCACCTCCAACTCATCTACCTCCCCAACTTTATGCACTTGTATGTATGTTTTTTTTTTCATTTATTTTCCCATTGAATGTTGCCAATATACTCATATGTAAAAGATCATTCATAAGGGCAAATATTTTTACATTTGTGAGAATTCCAACTTTTTGAATTCTTATAACATAAATATCTGGAACTTTAATAAAATTTGAATAAGAAAATTGTGAGTATGTCATTATTTGCTTACATCCAAAGATATTTATGGTTTTACTTTTATCATCTATTTTTGGCATATAGTTTCAGTCATGTATATACATATATGAAAGTTTTCCAAAGAAAAGATCAATTATAGAATGTGGTTTAATCCATGAATTGAACTACATAAATTACATACAAATATCAAAAGCCATCCATTATTATAAGAAGATGGTTTCAAGCCACTCATTATTATAACAAGATGGATTCTTTTTCTCCACTTTTATCCGTATATTTTTACTTGCAAGTCTTCATTGCCAAGAATCATTGCTCTGGTTTGAGGTCTCTGGTTTCTGCTACACTATCAATGCTGGACCCTCGCTGGGACTCTTCTTGAATATCCTGTTGTTGCCCTGTGTCATGGAGATCCTGAAGTTTAGGTCTGCAGGACCAGCCCTTTCACATGCTCCAGCAGTTCACAGATGGAGTGGATGTGGGGATGGGCCAACTTATAACCCGGTTCTGGGCCTGGGTAGTTGCAGGGTTGGTCAGCCCACCAGCTTTCCATTGTCCTCATCACCAAGATGAGCTTTCCAGCATTACCCTAGCTAGTTCACCCCTTGCAGGAATTAGCAGGAGTGAGGCCAGTTCTCCTGTTTTCACATCCTCATGGTCAGCTCTTCCACACCTATACCATCAGGGCCGGCTCTACTGTGTTGCCCAGAAAAGGTACAGGGGCCACTCTGCCAAGTACTGTAGCTAGTGAGGGGAAGGGACAGCTCTCCCACCCTTATGACTTCAGGATCAGCTCTCCCACCTGCCACAGGTGGTGAGGGATGGGGGTGGGCATCTCTCCTCACTAACATCACCATATGGCAGATGAGGGTTGGGGCCAGATCTCCCATGTTCACAGTTCATCCGTACCTGGTTAGTTGGGTCAGCTCTACTGTGCTGCTCAGGTGAGGTGCAGGGCCTGCTTTCCCAGGGGTTGCAGTTGGTAAAGGGAGGGTCAGCTCCCTTGTCAGCTAGAGGTGGTGGTAGGGACAAGGGGGGAGGGCATCTTTCTCTCACCCCCATCACTAGACCACAGACAAGGGAGGTGGCACCAGCCCTGCCCCTCTCACATACTCAGGGCTAACTCACCTGTGTCCGTGTTTACAGGGCCAACTCTACTGTGGTGTCCAGGTAAGACACAGGGCACGTTCTCCTAAGTGCTGCAGCTGGTGAGGGGTTGGATCCCCCACTTGCTGCAGGTGGCAAGAGGTGAGGGGAAGATGCTTCCCCTCACCACATGGCAGGTGCAAACTGCTCACCCATTACAAGAGGAAGTCTTAACATTTTAAATCATTCTTTAAAAATTACAGTTATATGATGTATGTTTATGATATCTATCTCCCAGTACCTCCTCCCTCCAGCTCACTCCACCCCTGAAACACAACACCCTCTTAACTTCTTGCCTTCATTTTAAAAATAATTTTATTCATTTTAAGATCTGCACATTGATACAATGTATGTTAATCATATCCATACACCACTACACTCCCACTCCCCTTTGTGCCTTGCATCCCATCATCCTCTAAGGTTTATATCTCCTTTTTATTTATTTTTACAATTTTTTTATTAATAATCTGCTGAGTTCAATTAGTAGTGTCCACATGCACATGGGTGTGTGATTATCCACTGATACGGATGGATGCATACCCAAATGAGAATGATTCTCTTTCCTTCATTAACCATCAGCTACCAATAGCTCCTCTGTGTGGTGATATTGTGTCCCCCAGTATATTGTGTACCCTAATAAACTTATCTGGGGTCAGAGAACAGAACAGCCACTAGACATACATAGAAGCCAGAAAATGGTGGCACACAAACACCTTTAATCTTATCACTTGGGAGGCAGAGATTCATCCGGATCTCTGTGAGTTCAAGGCCACACTGGAAACAGTCAGGCACGGTGACACACACCTTTAATCTCAGGAAATGATAGCAGAATGCAGAAAGGTATATAAGGCATGAGGACAAGGAACTAGGCTTGTTAAGCTTTTAGGCTTTTAGCAGCAATTCAGCTGAGATTGATTCGGGTGAGGACTCAGAGGCTTCCAGTTTGCGGAAACAAGATCAGCTGAGGAATTGGCAAGGCGAGGTTGGATGTGGCCTCTTCTGTTTCTCATTCAGCATTTACTCCAATACCTGGCTTCATGTTTTTTAATTAATAAGACCTTTTAGAAATTCATGCTGCACCTCTGATTGGGTGAGGACTTGGGGATCCTTCTCTCATCCATATTAGAATTTGACTAGCTTGGTCTGGTGCAAGTCTTGCCCAAATGATAACAGTTACTTGTCTTCATGTGTGCAACAACTGTGTGATACCTAGTGGACTGCATGTCCCTGGCACTACTTTCCATCATTCTGCAGCTCTTGGATTCTTTCTCCACACTCTTTCCTGATGTCCGCTGAGCCTCAGATGAGAGAAGACTGATATAGATGTCACAATCACTGATTCTCAGGTTTTGACCAGTTATGAAACATCACATTAACCCAATCAAAGAACAAATTTCACGGACCAAAGTTGAGAGCAGCACCCATCTATGTATATTAATATAGTATTTAGAAGACAGTTTGACAATAAGAACTTTTAGCAAAACAGCAGAGGGTACCTCTTCCCAATACCCTATGACCTTCCCAGTCATGGGTTATTGACCAGGTTAACAGTAACAGGCATGAAATTCCTCATGGCTCAGGTCTCAAATCCAATCAGTTGGTTAGCTCTATAACTCTCATGGCATTACCACACCAGTTAGCACATCATGATAGCTGGTCAGTATTGTAGCACATAGGGTCTAGCACTGGGTAAGACCTCTGTATTTTTCTCCTCCAGCAACCTGCATAGCACCTCATGGCAGTATGTAAAATAGTTATCAGAGGGATCGTTTTCTGATTAGTTTATTTCCCTGTCCTGGATATAAAGTGATTGGTTTTATCAGCAATCAGGTCTCAATGTCTAGTTATGGTGGGCCACTAAAAGCAATGGCAATAGCCAATGTTGGTTTGGGTTGCTCTGGGACCTCTCTACGAATAATTTATAGGGGTTTATCCCTTAATTTTTGCCCCCAGTATTTTCTTTCTCTAGTTTCATAATATCTATACTAACTGAGAGATTATGTTTAAAGGACAAGTATTCTTTTGTTTACTCTATAGGAAGCTCATAGGAGGTAAGTCATAATTCTGAGAGTATGGATACCATAACACCAATTCTGATAAATCACCACAGCAAGAAGCCTGGGAGAGTTAGAGATAGAGTATATTCTTCCATGTGATTTGCCTGCTTTATTTCTCTTCTTCTGTTAATGATCCCCCACCTGTGAGTATAACTTCCAGTTTGTATATCAACTCCTTTTATGCTGCTAGTTTTCTTTCCAAGCTTATTTCATCTTGACTTGATAGCATTATCCACACTGCCCACTATTTCTACACTCACAAAAAAACAGATTATTGAAAGATTAGTCCCATGACAGTTAAACTGATTCTACCAGTCTCTTCCTTAAGAGAAAATTATGACAATAAGTAATAGCTTTCTTTTTCTTGCTGCTGCCTCAAAATAGCTCTGCAAAAGAAGAGGGTGAGTTATACATTCAATACACACTTAATTTGACAAGATCAGGACTAAATTGCTTTCCTGAGTAGTTCTGATTACAGCATATTGTGCTAAACTGTTATGTCTAACTGTGTAATCAAATACACTATAAACTGGCTTTCCTATGAAGCATACTAAAGCCATACCAGGAAAGTGGGTAAGAAATATGCAAGTACAAATGCAAACACTTAACATGACATACACACATGATGAAACAGATGGTGTTTCTCTCAGAGTCCCACCAAATAGACCTTTAAACACAGAGTTGGATACATGATACTGCATCTTGGATTAGCACAGCATTTTAGAACACCACACAGATACAGAAGCCATTAAAAAAACTTACCAATGTATAGAATGCATGTGCACACAGACTCATAAAGCACAATTTTCTAACAATGAGTTTAATGAAATAGTTTCACAGTTATCTATACCATGTTCTAGTTTGCCTGGTCTCTAGCATGAGTTGTCTGGGACATTTGTGAGTGAGAATGAGGTACTTCTTTATTCACTTAGAAAAAAATCCCAACACTTCAAAATTTTGCTTTAAGTACAGGATTCAGGGTCTTTTATCCCATCCCTTGATCATATGAATTAATTTAGTTTCCATAAATGTACAGAATAAGCACATGTTCTCCAATAGCATATTAAAATCAAAATCTCACCTACTGTATACTCTATATTGACTAACTGACTCCCATGTTTATTATGAGAATCAAAGGACTGAGAATAGTAAACATTATATTTAATGAAAAAAAAAACTTGAGGAACTTACACTACCTCCATTCAGACCTTAGTACTGAATGTGATTAATAAAAATGTGAGTTATTAGTAAAAGAATAAATTAGGACTCAATGACCATACTAGAGACCAATAAATTAGAAGCACTCTGATACATTCAAATTATGTTTGGCAGCAAGATATAGCAAACTCCTGAAGCAAGGCATAGTTTTCAAAACATAGCACTGAAATCTACTTTTCCATGAACAGAACAATGATAAGGAAACTTTGTTACAAAAGACTGGAATACTGTTCTGCTCTAAAGAAAAATGAAATTAAAAATGTATATAAAATAGAAGGACTTAGAATGTATAATGTTATGGAAGGCCACACTCACAGAAAGTTGAGTATATTCACAGTCTCACTCTATGTGGATCCTAGATTAGCATATGTGTTTTTGAGTGCACCTATGTGTGTTTGTGTGTTTCTAAAGAAATGTGCATTTGAGTATCTTTTAACTGTAGAAAGGGTAATCATTGGGTGATGGGGGAGAACAGATGCAGGGAAAGGACACATGAGTCATGGAAGAGGAGATAGAATAACATTTTCCTGGCTCTAACTTGCCATGGGGTTTTTGGTGGTAGGTAAGTGCAAAAAGATCTATTTGACAGTGAATTTGTAAAATCCAACATGAATCTCCAACAGCTTTAGAATGGCTGTTTTAATCATTCAGAAGTCTATTGTTATGTGCAGAATCTGATCAGATTGATTTTGGTGTGTGATTTTTTTCCAATTGTAAGTATTTTACAATAAATTTTAAATGAAAATGACAGTGCTGGATGCAATTTCATTAGCAAAATTATAGATTTTTTATACAGATGTTACACCTTTCATAAGATTTAATTCAACATGAATCAAAGATCTAAAGCAAGCACAAAACTATTGAGTTTCTAAGAAAGAGGAAAATTAAGTTCATTGGGAGCATGGTGGTGATAATTTAGAAACATATCAAACCCCAATTCCGTAAAAAAGAGATATTTGACTTTATTAAAATTAAATGGTTTTTCATGGAAAGGATCCCAAACGTAAATTACAAATTGGGGGAAAGGGGTTTCTAAAATGTAATTCTGATCAAATTTACATCTATGACAGCATCAGAACCACCGGGAAGACTGAGAACTGGTGGGAGTCATTGAAGAACAGCATCTCAGGAAACAGCTTGTAAACATCTTTCTAAATATGCACGAGCCTAGCCGATGATTGAGCAACCACGTTACTTAGTATTTGCATAGAGAATTGTGAGTGTATGTTGTATAAAAACCTTCATGCACATGTTCAGTGTAGTTCACAAGCGGAGTTCATTAGAAGCTATAAAGGAAAAGGACAAAGACTATGTAAGGGTACATTCAGATAATGGGATATGTTAAAAAATATTTAGAACTAAAAGAAAAACATGAGCTATTAAGATGTGAAAAGACATTGAGGAAATAGAATGTGACTTACAAAATTGAAGAAAACAATCTATAAAGATAGCAGTTCTTATGATCCCAGTCATGCTCCATTCTGGCAAAACTATTATTCATGGGGATTGTGGTCTAAGATGCTCATTAGTTGTCTGTTGCCCTCTTTCTAACAGAAAACTGTATATATTATAGATTTTTTTCATTTCTTACCATCTACCCAACAGCACTGTTGGATGGTATCACAGCTCTTTTGTTCTCCTATCTCAGTATAAGCCATACCTCCATTCCATCCCTTCCAATGTGAGTCCACTTCCAACACTGTGCCTCCTTTTCATCATTGTGGAGCAATTACTAAGGGAAATTATTGTTTCTTGAATATTAACAATGCAATGTTTTGAAGCCAATCTGATAAGTAAGATGGCTACTTAGTGACTAAAATTGAGGAAGAAGATGTGGGTTGGACATGTGGGACAAATAGAGGACCCACATCCCAAGCAAGAGGCAACAGCATAGCAGAAAATTCCATCACTATTGAGAATATTGCACAATTTAAATCTTACTGCTCATTGCTGGAACTTTCAAGTTATGTTTCTGACTGGAGATGATTCTGTGTAATTGAAACTGGGGAAAGTAAAGCCATGGAAAGGGGAATATTATAGAACACAGGAAATAAACTTATCAGAGGTTTTAGGGGAGCCCCTTTGAAGAAGGAATAGTGGAGCAAAGAAGATTTCAGTTCAGCAAAATTATTCCAGACCATACTGTTACAGCAAGTACATGACATTCATGTCTCTAAACTCACAGAGCTATATCACAGAGTGATCCCTAATAAAAACTATGGCCTCTTAGTTAGTAGTGATGTATCAATCTTATTAGCTTGTCAACCCTGACAAATATAGCCCATCAATGTAAAATATTAACAAACAGGAAAGATCGGGTTTGTTTTGTAATATAAAACAGAAATGTCAGAGAATCTATGGTAGCATATAGAAGATTAGTAGAAAGCAAATATATAGCTCAGGATTTTTCATTTCAAATATATTCAGTATTGTTATAAAGAAAACAACTACAAAAGGAAAGACAGGGTTACGCTGGAAGAACAAGGTGAGATCATTGCCTCTGTGAACATCTTCTAACAGTCAAAGAAATAAATATGCCATGGATTATTCAGATCAACACTTTGAAAATCAATGGGCTCCCAAAGCTTATGTCCTCTTCTGAGTCTCCCTGGGGTCTACACCAAGGGTAACATTTGTTCTCTTGAATAAATAGATAGTCTTTGTTTGTGACACCAGATCAAAGCTAGTACACAGATGGGGGGTTCTCATGGGAAGGAAGAGAATGGGCTGCAGCTTACACTAAGCTGCCTCTGTAGCTTCTGATGTTTGGACTGCCCACACAAGCCTATGGAAATACCTGCTTATTGATAACAGTGTGCAGAACTGCTTTTGTTATTTCTAACTTAATTCTGTCATTCTAAAAATAAAATTAATGTTTGTATTTTCATAAATGCCTCTCTTGCTACCCTCAATAAATATAACCTCTATTTCCAATTGTTGGTTATAGAGATCTTAGATTATCTATATGTTATACTAATTAAAAAGTTTCTAAGAATGGCATATTGCTTAATTTTTGCAATTGTAAGAATAATTTTATCAAAAGTGAATTAAAGACAAGCCACTCTGTGTATGTGCATATACTCATGTGTGCACTGATGCATGTACTCCAATGAATATGTACTGTTAAAAGTAGTTACACTACAGCTAGCTGAATACCATTTGTGGTCAGCAGGGAAAGCAGGACAAAGGGCATTTCATAAATACACAAGATGCAATCAGTTAGCTGTAAGATGAAACATAAATAAGAAGCTGTGGGCTTTTCTTGAGGAAAAAAATTGTGGCTAAGGGAAAATAGACTTTGTGCTCTTAAAAGTGCAGACAAATGAACTTTAAGAACACGAGTTATTCTAAGAATGGGAACAGCCAGGAGGTAAAGTTCTCGTGGCACTGTGAGGGTAAAAGATTAGTCTTAATCCCACAGCTCGCTATTGCTTATGTTTGGGGTCTAGGTCATCTGTCCTGTAGTTTGGTATCCTTTCTACTAAATTTTGCTGCATTTTTTTCTCAGATTCTCACCTCCCAAATCATATTTGAAAAAGTCTTACTTCAGGTTACCAGTACAGATCACTAGAGTGCACTACCCTAGCACCTCAAACTAAAGATAAATAAGATAAAGAAAATACAGGGAAAAATGAATTCTTAGCTTCAAAGGAAAGTACTAAAGGCCAGCCCTTTCCTAAGGCTACAGATACCAATGAAAGCTCTAGAAAAATTCTGTGTTATACTGCTGATGTTACTAGTTATTTTTACTAAAGCTATGTGCAATGGCCTAGTGTTTCAACTTGTGCTTGGACTCTATATGGACCGTTGTGATATTCTGTTTATTTTTAAATTATTGGAGCTTTAGAGTACTTTGGTGGTAGATGGGGAAGAAATTTGTGGTATATGTTCTTTTCCTCTCTATACAAAAGTAAATTGAGTCTCTAACCTGCTGTTTGAACTTGCCAATAAAAAGCTATAACTTTCATTTTATATTTCAACTTCATACTATCATCCTATGATTTTCATTTCCCCTGTAAGTGAAATAGAAGTATCCAGTGACCCAGTTCATGAGATTGCTGCAACTTGTAAGCTTGGGATAATAACCATTTTTATTAAAGATCAAATAATGCATTTAAATGACCTTGACAGGCTCCTACTGTATGGGAAATGCAAATTAAGTTCAATTTATTATTGTTGTTGCTTGTTGGCCATAATCGTTTTGCCTAAACAAATGACTTTCTAGGCTTATCTACTCTTTTTCACATGTTTGAAAATGGCTTTGTATTGAATATCTCTCTAAGTTAATTTCTATTGCTGTTATAAAACAAAAGTAATTGGGGGAGGAAAGGGTTTATTTCATCTTGCAACCATCAGATCACACTCCATCACCAAGGGAAGTCAGGTCAGGAACTCGTGGCAGGAACCTAGAAGCAAGAACTGAAGTGGAAAGCCATGGAGGAATGCTGCTTACCTGTTTGCTTCCCAGGGCTTGCACAGTCTGCTTTCTCATACAATTCAGGACATGCTGCCCAGGGGCAGCTCGGGCCATATCAATCACTAATCAAGAAAACATCCTATAGGCTTGCCTACAGGCAATTTGATGGAGATATTTTCTCAACTGAGGCTCATCTTTCCAGAGAAAGATGTGCCAAGTTTGTGCCAAGTTGACAAGAAACCAACCAAACTGTGGTCTCTGGCTTCCTGTTGATTATCCATAGCACAGATTGCAGAATTTCAGAGGCAGAAGAGAATGGGTACTTTCGACCTTTGTATTACTCTGTATCTTATCTGCTTCTCTAAGTGTCTGATGGCAATTATCCTGCACCAATACCCTTGTAGGAGGTTCTGCTATACCTATAGTACTCTCTTAATTCTTAATTCACATATCTCCTTCCTTGGCCCAGGATCAGGACTACTACCATTTTTGCTAATGTCTTCAGTGTCTTACTACTATGTCTTATTTCAAATTAAATGTGTGTGTGTGTGTGTGTGTGTGCGCGTGTGCGTGTGCGTGTGCGTGTGCGTGTGCGTGTGCGTGTGTGTGTGTGTGTGTGTGTGTGTGTGTGTGTGTGTGTTATGTTTATGAGCACTCGTGAAGGACAAGTAGTTTTGAGCTGCCTGCTGTGGGGTTTGGGAACTGAACTTGGGTCCCTTGTGAGAACAGGAAGCACTTTAACTACTGAACAATCCCTCTACCACTTTATCTCACAACCAATACCCTTGAAACACACTGAAACTAGAAAACTACTAGTGATTTTAAGAAAACTACCATGATTTCCTCTAAAAGAACTGTTACTACTACCATCACTACTGTTACTCTAGCTACAATTGTTAGGAGCAGAATCATATGAGTTAACAATATTAATAGTTTTTGTAGGCCAGGCGGTGGTGGGGCACGCCTTTAATCCCAGCACTCGGGAGGCAGAGGCAGGCGGATCTCTGTGAGTTCGAGGCCAGCCTGGGCTACCAAGTGAGTTCCAGGAAAAGGCGCAAAGCTACACAGAGAAACCCTGTCTCAAAAAACAAAACAAAACAAAACAACAAAAAAAATATTAATGGTTTTGTACTAGGATAAAGATGACCTGAAAAGGAGAAATTATTTCAAGTGTGAAAACACTCTAATATTTAGCTTTAAATTAGGGTAGCATCCTTTAGATTTATCTTCCTGTACTTCCCAGCCACATATCTTCATCTTCAATATTCTTAAATATCTCCCAGTCAGAATGCACCTCCCCCCATAGCTTTACGTCATTCCATACAACAGTCAATTTTGTGTTCAAATAAGAAGAAAAAAGTTCAGTTGATACATTAATTTTATTTCCTTATTTACTTGGCAAACCAATTAGTTAATTAGTTAATGTAAGTATAGATTTCTTTTCAAAGAAGATACCCATTTTGGATTGTAATTTGTGTGTGTGTGTGTGTGTGTGTGTGTGTGTGTGTGTGTGTGTGTGTACGTATGTGTTGTCTTAATGGCATTGCTTTTCTGACATATTGTTTCTGATTAATTTATCAAAATTTCCTTGAAACTGGTCTTATGTTGTAAAAACAATGACATCACCCATGCACATTGCATTCTAAAAAGACCCTACATCTTTGTAAATGATCATGACCCTAGACCTACCTCTATGCATTTGCGAAGAATCTTATAGAAAATTAATGGCTCATAGGTTAAACTAGTTTGATTAATGCTACAGAAATTTTAATCTCTTGATATACCACTTGACATTTTACTATGGTGTGAATATTTTTATTTAAAAATATTAAATATTTCAATATAGTATAAATTTTTCAAATTGATCTCATGGTTTCCTTTCTTTGAAGTAACTCATTTTTGAATTAGGTTTCATTTAATAAACATCAAATTTCTTTTAAGATATAGTCATATGTATACATACATCTGTCTCAATCTAGTGATGTTTAAGAACTTTTTTTGCACTTTTGTTTCTACTAACTTTAAAAATTACAGTATTGTGAGTGGGTAAGTCATGGTATCAAGAGATATTCTTTAACCACAAACTGGTTCAAAATACCTATTGTATCATATCCTAATAAGAATAAATTCTACATCTTAAAATGCAAACCAAGCTTAATTAAAAATGTTTTCTATCCTGTAGATCCCATAGTTTGTCATTCAAAATATATAAAGGGAAAATAACCATAAGCTGTACTTGAAGTTTTGATTGACGTGTCTGCTTCATTCCATTTGGCAAGTTTAAGTATTTTATTATGCTGTACATGCTTCTTTTTATGTAGTTGTAATTGTGATAGGCACATAAATGACAGTATCAAAATTATTCTTGTTTTGGATTCCTGTTAGCTTAAAACAGCTGTCAAAATCTCCTTTCTCTGAAAATTAAATGTTCTGGGATGCAACCCCACCATACAATTTCTGATCAAATCTGTTTGCCATTACTTCTTGTTTATGGGTCTCATATTCTCCTATTCTTAAATCTATATGCGTGTCCTCTAACCTTTGTCACATGTATTTCTGCAGTTTATTGTTGTCTAACTTCCTGTCTCAAAGAAGGGGGTTGATTCTGTAAGCACACAAACAAGCATACACTTGGAATGCCTTTTAAATTTTTACTTGTCATTTTTCACTCCCATCTCTCCTCTTAAAAAAACTTCCTTGTTTGAAATGAACCAGGTGATTTTTATATTAAATGAGGTTTTTTTCCTGTATTTTCATGCTCAGAACATTTGTACCAAAGAGACCGGAATGCTGGGTTCCTGGGATTAAACGGTGGTCAAAACAAGATCTGGTCCTTACCCTCAAGATACTGAAAGTGTAAAGAAACATCACTAGTCACACGATTCCACAAGTGCATATAAGAACATAACTACAGTAAGTTAACAAAAGGCATTGTATAAGAGCATTACAAAGCAACCGGAACTAAAATAAATGTTTTTGGTAATTGTAAAAAAAAAAAAGCCAGAACATTTTATAAGCCACACTCAATAGTTGTGTCCATTTTGCAGAATGCATTGAGTTTTTTTATTTTTTCACACAAGTACTTTCTCTGTAGCTGAGGTGATTTGAATGAAAATACCAGGCCGGGCAGTAGTGGTGCACATACTTTTAATCCCAGCACTTGGGAGGCTGAGCCAGGTGGAGCTCTGTCACTTCAAGGCTAGGTTGGTCTGTAGAGTGAGATCCAGTACAGACACAAAAACTACACAGATAAACTCTGTCTTGAAAAACCAAAAAGAAAAAGAAAGAAAGAAAGAAAGAAAGAAAGGAAGAAAGAAAGAAGAAAGAGAAGAAAGAAGAAGAAGAAGAAGAAGAAGAGGAGGAGGAGGAGGAAGAGAAGGAGGAGGAGGAGGAGGAAGAGGAAGAAGAAACCCACACCCCCCAGCAAGGGCTCATATTTTCATACCTGGTCCTTAATTGGTGAAACTTATTGGGAAAGATTAGAAGGTGTGACCTTGTTGGAGAAGGATGTGTGTCACTGGAGGTGGGTTTTGAAGTTTTGAAAGTCTATCACCTTTCAGGGTCTCCTTTATTTTTCTACCACCTGCTTATTGATGTAAGCTCTCAGCTACTGCTTCAGCCCCCTGCCTGCCTACCTGCCTGCCTGCCTGCTTACCTATTGTCATGCCCTTGGCCATAAGGGTCATGGACACATTCACCTAAAACTGATAGCAAACTCCAAATTTAATGTTTGTGGTGATATTTTGCTTGTGCTCTAACAAATAAAGTTTGCCTGGAGATCAAAGTACAGAACTAGCCACTAGTTAATGATAGAGGTCAGGTAGTGGTGGCACACACCTTTAATCCCAGCCCTTGGGAGGAGGAAGCAAAAAGATCAGAAGTTCAATGCCACCCTGGGCTACATGCAATTGATCCAGTCTAAAAGAGAAACAGAGCTGGATGGTAGAGGCTCACACATTTAATCCCAGCACTTGGGATCTCATGCCTTTGATCCCAGTACTTGGTAGGCACATGCCTTTAATCCCAGCACTAGGGAGGTGGAGATAGGAAGTGATACGGCTGGGCAGGAGAGGAAGAATATAAGGTGGGAGGAGAGAGAAGCTCACCCTCTTTGGTCTGAGGATTCCATAGAAGTAAGAAGTCTCTCTATTGGCTGGCTCCTTTACTTCTCTGATCTTTCAGCATTTACCCCAGGATCTGACTCAGGGTTTTTACTATAAAGACCAATTAGAATTCATTCTACAAATGTTTCCTTTTATAAGTTGCCTTGGTCATGGTATCTTTTCACAGCAATAGAAATGTACTTAAGGCAGAAATCCATGGGTGTTTCATATTTGCAGTCACCCTGCTATAGCCTACAGTTCTGAGAACTTCAGATCCATTCACCATGTGCTGCCCCAAAAAGAAAGTTTTAAATGGGTTGAATGGAACAAATCTGACTTTTTATAGTGTAACTTATTTTCCAGTCACAGAAATGATCCAAGACTAGTGAATATTTGGGAAAGCATATAAGTAGCATTTGTCTGGTTCTGGATTTTCTGTCTGTCTAGTATTTTAACATGAACCAGGCAACACTGAGAGGACATGCCAATGCACCTTTTGTTAAGCTCCTCAATAAAGATGGAGTACAGGGAATGCAGCTTTTGGCCCTTCTGTGATTCTCATCTTGAAGCCTGGGTAGCTGAGAACCAAAATCAACCAGAATCCCAATCCCTGGTGACTTGAAATCCTGGTGTAGCCTGATTGACAGAGTAACCATAGGAAGGTTTCTGTGAAGGTTTGGCTTCCTAAAAAAAAAAAAAAAAAAAAAAAAAAAAAACAACTTGATTCTTATACTACTTACAAGGTGGTGGGTGATGTTTCCCACGGCTGCTCTTCCAAGCAAGTAAGGGGATACTTCAGGGCCTCTTCAGACTTTCACTAAGTTACCATGGCATCCCTTCTGCCATTGTCTCTAGGACAATGTACTCACCAACTCAGCCAATTTTAAAGAAAAGTACAACAATTCTCATTGTTAATGAAAAGATTAACAAACTGGCCCTGGTTTTGAAACATCAACTTATAGTCAAATGTTAATGGGAATTAGAAAAAATGCATTAAGAATAAATACACAGGAAGAATATCATCAGTCTTTAATGATGTGATTTTATCCTTCATTTTTCCTACTGCTAATTTTTTTCTTTTCCTTATGATTTACTTTTGGATCTATAGTGCTGCACATAGAGCCTGGAGTAATGTGCATGGTAGACAAGGGCTCTACCACTGAGTCACCTCTCTACCAGTGTTGCTCTTTAGTCACCCAACAGGTTCAGGATTGCATGGGTAGTTTTACAAATAATATACTTATTGTTTTTGCTAAATTATCTCCTTGCAATATATTTTAGTACTACTTTTCTTATGGTAATTTCACATGGTATATCACCTGACACCTTAGTACCTGTGAACAAAAACACAATGATCGTGTCATGAAAACAGTATTCATCATTCAAATAGTTACCAATTATATTTTGTTAGAAACACCAAAAATCATATATATATTTATATATTACCATATTGCGTTTATATGTATAAGCTCATACATGCTTGTGTATGTGTGCACATACGTTTGTGGGTACATGTATCATCCCATCTGTGTTTTTTTTATATATGGGAGTTGGAGAGCTCAACTCAGGTCTTGGTGCTTATGAGGCTAGCTCTAGGAAACAAGCCATCTCCCCAGACATATGCCCTACATTTTTACTCAGTTATCCATCAATAGACATCTCAGTTGATTTCATATCTTATATGTTATGAACAATGGTATGATTGAACATGAGTGTATAGGCATCTTTGATAAAATAATATTGTTTTATTTGCATTTGTATGCAGAAGTATCTGTGTCCAGTTGGGTTATATAGCTGTTGCATTTGTTTAAATTTGTTGAAGGATTTCCGTGCTGTTTTCCATAATGGTTACTATACCTATACATTCTTAACAATGTTGCCTAAATGTGACCTTTTGTCTGCATCCTCATAAGCACTTGCTACCTACTTTTTATTGCCTTTGTCTGGTTTGAGTATTGGTATAATGCTGACTTCATAGACTGGTATAGAATGACTGATGTCTTTTAAGAATCTGGAAAATTAGAGGAACAACTGTAATTATTTCTTTTAGACTTCCTAAAATTCAGTAATGAAACTGTATAGTCCCAGATTTATCATTGTTTTGATATAATTTTATTATTAATTTAATCTCGTTACTCATTAATTGGACCCTTCCCAGGTTACTCATGTTTCCAAACTTCTATTTTAGGAGATCACATGTTGCCAGGAATTTATCTATTTCTTCTGGTTTTCAGTGTATTAAAAAAGCCTACAAAATAACCACTGTTCACTTTTTCAATGTCAGTCGTTTTGTCTGTTTTTTTCATCTGCAATTTTTTTATTTGTCTACTTTTTTATGACTCATATAGTGAAAGTTGTTCAGGTCTCTCTTCTCAGCAGAATAACTCTTTCATTCATCCCTTACATGTTTCTATTTTCCAAGATCTGTATTATTTACTTATGCTTCAATATTTGTCATTTAGTTTTTTTTTCTTTTGAGTTAATTTTTCCGTTAGCATACAAAGTCCTGAGTTTCATGATGGCTGTTTATTGATCTGTGTAATTTTATCTTTTCTCATTCTTCTTCCTTCATCTCCCTCCCCAGTGATTCCTTTCCCAATCACAAATATTCTTCTCCCTTTTATTTTCATGACACTCATATTCCATTATCCATTTGTTTTTCCAAGTTTTCTTAATGGCTCATCACCTCCCATGGTCCCATTAATAGTTTCATGAACTAAGTTACAGGTACACATACACACACACACACACAGCACTTTTAAATCTAAGTACTGTCTATAAAAGAAAGTGTGATATTTGCCATTTTGAGCCAGGTTTGTTTCATTAAAAAATAGCTTCCAGTTAGATAAACTTTCCTACAAATGCCATTATTTTTTATTCTTCCTACCTAGAATTCTATATTATGTATATATGACATTTTTATTAATTTATATGTTGAAGGACATCTAGAGTCATCTCATGTAATAGTATTTGTGAATGGTGTAGAAATGATGACATATGTGTGAGCATTTCAGAGGTATTCTAAGTGTTCTTCAAGTATATGCTCAAGTGTTTATTGAAGAGGGGCATAGCTATATGAAATGGTAGTTCTATTCTTAGTTCCTCAAAAATAACTCTGATGGTTTTCTACAGTGACTGATAATATATAAGGAATGATTTCTAGTAAAACTAAAAAATACTATCTAGTAAAACTTGCTTTGTGGCATAGACTATGGTCTGTTTCAGGGGAAACTACATGTGCTTATAAGAATGGTTGAAACGGTTTATATATCATGGTGAAGTCTACTTGATTTATGATGTAGTTTAACTGAGGATTTGTTTTTACTCTTATTGTGTGTGTTCTATATAAAAGTGAGTGTATGGTATTGAAATTATACACTATGGTTATATAAAGATCTATCTGACCTTGCATATCCACTGATATGTGTTTTATGAAGTCACAAGACTCAAGAAACTTGCAAAACAAACAAGAAATAAGGGTCTCCACACACATTTATATTAACAACAAGCATTTTCTATGGGATAGGGTAGACTGCTGGAGCTGTCTTCGAGCTGTAGAGGAAACTGCAATAAAGTTGATTTTATGAGTTATTACCCAGGAGTGGTCTTTAGAGTGAGGCAGGTGTCATGCTCTTATTAGTCCTCACTCTTGCTAAATTCATTGGTTCCCCATGGTGGACTTGGTTGAATAGGTTTTTTTGGTCTGCCATTGGTGCCTTAACAGGAGTGATTGATTAGATATATGTCTCATATCCACAGGAAAAAAATAATGCAACAGATTTACAGAGTGAGCATGTTAATTCTTTGTTTCTTCTTATTTTGTTCACATATACCTCTTATAAAAATTATTTTTCCTCAGCCTTTCTGTTGATTATTACTTTTCTTTCATCTCTGTGTGTCACATCCTTTAAGAATCTCCTGCAGTGCTGGATTAATGTGCATAACTTGATTTGTTTATTCTTTCATTTTGAAATATATCCATTTACCTACTAATTTTAGAAGAACATTTTGCTGGATATCATAGCCATGGTTAGCAGTTATTTTTTCCTCAGGAGCTGAAACATATAACTCTATTCTTTGAGGGTTTCTATTGAGAGGCTGATGCTCAGGTGAGTTTGCCTTTGTGTGCTCACATTTTTCTCTAGCAACTCTTAACATTATTCCTTTATTATGTATTAGACCATAATTACTCTGTGATGGGCAGTCCAGCCTTTTTACTGATAGTAATTTTTTGGATCTAAATGCTTCATTTACTTGGATATTCATATAGCTATCTAACTTTTTTGAATTATTTTTCAGTGCTTTTAAAAGTTATCTGAGCTACTTTATCTACCACTTGTATCATTAGTGTTGACCTCTGCATAGTTTCCTATAGTCTGTGTAACCTTTGGTTATAGTTAATTAATTTTTAATATTTTAATATTTACTGATGTCCAAATACACTATGGCCATTCCATCCTAGATAGCCACTCTTCTATTTCATCTAGTTCATGTATGATATTTTCCAGAGTTCTCTTTAATTTAACTGACTAAATGTTTGATTCAAACATTTCTCAGTGTATTTTTCAAAATCACACGTTCTTTTATGATTTTTCTCATTGTTGCTGCTGCTGATTTTGTTCAGAGTTTCAACTAGTGTATCTCTTTCATACATGGATTCATCTGTATCCTCTTGGAAATCATCAAATATTTTAAAAACTAAGTACTTACATTTTTTTGTACAGAATTTTGACCATTTCAGTATCTCTTAATATTTTTATTTTTTTTCTTTTACCTATCTATGCCATTAAAAAAACACTTTCTTGAAACCAAAATTCTTGCTCTTGAGGTTCTCAAAGAAATTATTATTTAGTATACTTAATTCTTTAGTTCCAATATTGATTTTGCTTTTTCTTTTATGACTTCTGTCTCTTTGCTCAGTTCCTCATATATATATATCATATACTTTCCTTTGAATTCCTCTGAACTCTCTTTTTACCTTATACATTTTTAAAACATTTTTAAGAATTATTTTTGAGACAGTTTAATGATTTCCTTCCTTCTGTTGTGTAGAGTTGTGTTGCTTTTGAGATATCACACCATCTTGATTTTTAAGGCTTATTATTTTCTTATATTGATGATGCTTTTCTCTGGAAGGCTGTCTTAGGATACTAACTGTATATATTATATTGTTTATTACCCTAGGCAAATACTTTTATTACATAATTCAGCTTCTCTAGCTCTTATTAAGGCTGTTGTCCGTGGAAAAGATGTCTGAGTCACCTAGGACATGCAGTTTTCTCAAGAAAACCTGATTCACAGGCACATGACTCAACATGACCAGCTGTAGGTAGAAGAAGCCTAGCAGGTTTTTTTGTGGGGGGCACGTAAAGACAGGGCTGTCCATGTAAAGGGACAACTCATGAGAAAGATCCTGCAGACTGGTTAACATGGGATACTTAGAACACAAATTTCGATAGCCTGAATTTGTAAATCTAGAGAGAAAATTATCTTGTGCTATGTTTATTCTATTATACTAGTAAGATGCTATCAACATGTCTGTTCGTCCTAATACTCTCAACTCTAAAATGAAATAATTTCCCTGTATCAACTGTATTGACAAACCTACTCTACATCAGCCATAAACAACGTATACTGGCAACTTGTAACATGTTCATCTCCATACTTTGATATATCTCTTATTGAGAGACTCGAAGTGTTTTCTAAATACATAAATCTATGCTTTTTTTCCCCTGAAACTATAAAAGGTCATTTAATTGTTTCCATCATGAAACCTGCCATTAAGAATAACAAATCTGTTTTCTGGGCTTTGGACATTCATGTTTGGTTCAGAAGAAACAATTTTTTTCCACAATGCATTTTCCATTGATAGCACACTGGGTGAGGAGTGCTGGGTCCTTCATCTTACACGTTCATTATTGAAGGATGTCCTTGCTTCAAAGTTAATCTGAGGAAGGGAAATTGGATATTTTGCATTGTTTACTTCGACTCTTCTTAAGGCCTGTTTATCCACATGCTTCCCAATGTCTTTGCCAAACCCCCACTACTTTCTGGCACTCTGCCTCACAATCCAGTTAAATAGCTGTTATTTGTTCCTTGAGTTGGTCCTTTGTTGTAGAAGCAGACATTGCCAGGCCTCTTTAGTCAGCTTTCTCGCTGACATCACCCAAGCGTTTTCTATTATATACTTGCTTTCTATTGCACTAATTGTTATCATTTTAGTTTCCTTCTTTATCTTAATAGATCCATTTTGAAGGTTATTTTCTGACTCATTAACATGGTTCCTTATAAATTGATTTTCATCTTTATCTGTGTTTCTGTTTCACATGTCTGATTATCAGTGTCCTTTTCAATGAAATTATTCATATTTAGAAATATGTTTTGATGAACTTTTATTTTTAAATCATAATATAATTAAATCATTTCTACCATTCTCTTTCCTCCCTCTAAGACCTGTCATGTACCACTTTGCTACTTCACAAATTCGTGATCCCTTTTCTCAATCAGAATTTTTGACAGCAGACTTTAAAAGCTTAGTTGTTAACCTCCAAGTGATTAAGTATTTTTCTCCTTATTTTTCCTCTATTTAATTGTTACACTAACTTTATAATTGTCAGAGGACTGACTCCATCACTTTATATTTTATCTGTGCTTCAAAGTGTTGTAGGACTAAGCTTGCAAACACTATAGGTCAATTCATCCTTGGTTCACAGCACATACAAATATTTACTCTCTAATTTTTGAGTGTGATTATCCTGTGTGAAGCAGTTTATGATGTTTCGCATCCTCTGTATCTTTACAGATTTTTATGTCCTTCTATTGGCTACTGAGAGTCATTAAACATTTCCTACTAAATTTATACACAAACGAACATGCAAATAAGCAAAGAGAATACAATAACTAATACTGCACTCTGTTTATTTGCATGTGTGTTTGATTTTCAGTACATGAATCAAATCCAGGACCTGACACATTCTAGGTAAAGGCTCTGCCATTGAACTATACCCTTGGTCCTTAGCTGTACTCTAGTATTTTACTCACTGATCAATTAATTGGGGGTTTTAAAGTGTTTTTATTCTTTGCTTCTGTTTTCATTTCAAAGATTCATTTAGATGCTTTTATTTTAACTTATATAGAATTCAATAATTATTTTCTACTTTTTTCTCTCCCCCATAGTTTAGCTACAAATTCTGTTAATGTACCTTTTTATATATGCATGTGTGTGTGTGTGTGTGTGTGTGTGTGTGTATGTGTGTGTGTGTGTGTGTGTGTGTGTGTGTGTGTGTATGTGCTTGTGAGACTAAACACCTCTGAATGCCTGGAGGACAAATGGAGATGCTGAGTGTCCTTTTCCATCACTCTCCTCTTTTTGCTTTCAACTGAGGTCTCTCCCTGAATGTGGGGCTCCCGTCTTTTCTAGTCTAGAAACCACCAACACCCAGAGATTCTCCTGTCCTTTTCTAACACTCTGAGCTGGTACAGGTATTTGCAAGGATGTTTGACCTGTTATTTGGGTGCTGGCTTCCAAATTTCCAGTCCATATGATTGTTGAGCAAGCACTCATAAGCACTGGTCCCCTTTCCAGTCCATTTTGTTATAATTTCATTATTTCTCAAATGGTGAGAGATTGTGGGGTACTATAATTCCACTCAATTATTTCCTGAGAGAAATGCTAAGATATTTTCAATTTAAATGTCCAACATAATAAATATTTTGTGGTATGTATTTATTTACATATTTGAAAAAATAACATTTTTTTCCTTGCATCTCTGGTGTGATATATCAGAAGACATTACACCTAATCCAAGAAAAAAATAGCACTTATTAGCATTCTAATCTGCCGAAGTGGTGAGTTTTTTTTTGTTGTTGTTGTTGTTTCTTCAAAAGTTATTTTTCTGAAATTCTTACTCATGTCATTTAAAACTTTGAAATAAAATTACACTTGTTTTGAAGACCTGCCAATCTTGATATGCTATGGACAGTTTTCTGTCAATTATTACATATGATTTTGCTCAGATCTTATCTTGAGAGGTGTGTTTATCTGATAGGCAATGAAGATGAATGACACAAAGAGTTCAAAGACAATTTGTCTTGTTTTGTTTTGTTTTGTCATAGATCAACTATCAAGTTGATATCAGCACTGAAGTCTATTCTAAATACAGGTTGAGATCATTTGAATTTTACCTTTATCAGACTGTAATATTTCAGACTTCATAGGAAGTATGAGTTCTGTGGGAACACTATTGTCTCTTTTCACAGAGAAAACAACCATAAAAAATTACATGATGACACATGATAGGGCAGAATTTCAGAACTATTGTGGGCCATCAACCCCTGTGAACAGCCCATTATTTCTGAATCTAAATGAAATAATCTACATTTATTCTTGTCTGTTTTATTCTAAATATTTGCAAGATAAATATTTTGTCTCATAGGGTCAAGGATTTTCAAATGAGAGTTGTTACACACTTACTAGTTGTATCTCAATTAGTATATTTGGCAAAAGATGGCTTAGGTGTTAAAAGAAGTGCTCTTCTTGCAGGTGACCCTAGTTTGGTTCACAGCACCCACGTGACAGTTCATGACTATTGGTAATTCCAGTTCCCTGTATCCCAACATCCCCTTATGACCTAGAGAAAAGTGCCATTACAGAGTCATGGAAATGACAAAAAGTATCTTAAATAAGGTACACATTAGATACCAAAGTTTAGTAAAAATAATGCGGGCTGGAAAATTACTCAGCTGTGAATATGTAACTGCTATAATGTTAAAGAAAGCATGACACTTTTTAACACTTCATGTCCAGAAGTAGACTACAAACCATAGGATATAGCCACTAAAGCAGGAGTGGTACATGATAAAGACCACCTTCAAAACTATTATGTGCCATTGACTCCTGGAACAGCCTATCATCTCTGCTTCAAAATAAAATAATCCATATGTGTTCTTAACTCCATGTTTCCTTCAAAACATTTGAGAGAGAGATATTTTGCCTCATGTGGTCAAAGTTTTCAAATGAAAGGAATTATATACTTACAAATCGTATTGCAGTACACAGAGCAACATCTTTTGAAATGATCCCATCATATTCAAATGTTTCAGTTTTTGATATTATGATATGAAGATTCTTATTTTTAAATGGATATATATATGTATATATATATATATCACTAACATTAACAACACAGATCTTTCCTGAGTCACTTATCCTACACATTTTTCTTAATTATGTCATTAACAAAATTATTGTTTTTTTAAAGAAAGCAATGGCATAATAAAAGTTTGGATAATGTTAAATATCTATTTTTTTAAAATATAATACAACAAAAAATTATAATTTGTACAACAAATTGAAGATAAATTATTAAAATTCCTATAAGTTTGGAAATATTTCAATAAATAACAAAGCTATTTAATAATACATTTGTAAAATAAAATTATTTTATAGAAAGCTCGATATGATGATATTGTGCCAAATGTATTGTTCCTCCAGTGTAGGAAAGATTATAAAACTAGTAAGGAAGCTATTACCTTAGCCAGTATGGGCCTTTATGTGTTCCTAATATGCTAGTAGGAAGGCAAAGAAAGGAAGGCATACAATATGAACACAAGAGAAAAGAAGGCAAGTAAGTGAGTGAGAGTGAATGGAAAAAGAGAAGATAAGACTTTGGAGAAGAAGGGAGTGATGAAGAAAAGAGAAAAGAGCGTAACGCAAAATGAAATAATATGCAAGTAATTCATAGTCAGCAAGTTATAGCTTCCAAAGGTTATAAAATCTACGTCATCCCCTGAGCTTCTCTGATTAGAGTATACTAAACCCAGGGAAATAAGTTCAGTAATTAACAGAGATAAAAACCTCAAGCACATTTTCACTTGCCCTCGAATGGACAGAACTTATCCCTAGCCTAAATGACAAGGCTAACCTGGCCAACCACTCCTCTTTCTCTTGGATTTTCGGCTACTTCTCCGGCCATGCCCTTACCTTTAACCCACGTTGTCCCCAGCCTTTTTCAAATGTGGTCTCCCTCCTCCAGCCTCAGCTCTTGTGTCAGCTCTATTGCTGAACACAGCAGCTTCATCATCCGGTCTTTTCTGAAATCAGAAAGGCGCGTTAGTGACTGGCTTCCTCTTCCCTTTTCAACCAGCAGATGTTCACCAACTGTTCATCCTCGACCTTCATCCCTCCTACTCTCACATAGCTGGAACCGTTTTGCTTGGACTTCACCCTCAGTTTGCTGCCAAGGTCACATTTCTCCCACCCTTGCTCTTTGGGCACCCCTCCCTGGCATCTACTCCTTATTTTTGAATTCTCTGTACATGTGAATGGTTTCTATTACGCAACTCGAGTGAACTATAAAGAAAAATATTGTACTCTATTGCTTTGCATAAGCACAAGATTATGTTTATCCTCCACCAAATATTTTGATGAAATCAGTGTGATCCTATTAAAGCTAAAGCCTGAAAAATAAATCCACTCTGAAATAGTATGCCAAATAAACTCCTAAAATTGAGAATGGCTGAAACTTTCACAACCTTTAGTAAAGTATTTAATTGGGGATTATGAAGAGATTTGAGACAAGATTCCTAGTTTCAGAATATAAGCAAAAGAGATAATTTTTGAAGCTATATAAAAAACTGAGCAAGACTACAAACATCAATACTGATCTGGCATTCTAGAGTGATGTACAGTTTTTCTTTTACTTCAGAAAATACTGAGCTACTGAGAGCAATAAGATATTTAGGTTGAAACTCTGTGTTTTAATCTCCCAGGTTTTGCTTTCTCAAAAGACTAAGTTGTTTACCATAGTGTTGCTAGTGATACTAGCTACCTGAACTATCTCTTTAAACACAAAATCCGAGAGAGTCTCACCCAGTTGCTACAAAGATAGAAATGAAATCAAAGATCCTCTTACATTTTTTGATGCAATATAAGCTACATTAGCTAATACCCAAGAGAAACATCACAAGTACAGATGCTCTATCACGTGTTTCTGCAATGATGTATAATTGGTATTAATTTAATGTAAAATAAAATTTGTCAAAATGTCTGCAGATAGATAATGTCGAGGTATTTTCAACATGCCATGACAGTAATGTCTCTGGAAACATAATTTGAAAATAAGAACTCACAGTGGATTTTGGTCTCCAATCAGCTCTCTGTGATTTCACAAGAGGGGACAAAAAAGGAGCTGAAGTTGCTTTTGGCCACAAAAATGGCCATGATAATGTTGATGTCACTGTTAATAGAACAAAAGCAGAAACACTTTGCTTTCACTCTGTCATGTGGACTCACTTATCAATATTGTTTTCAGTGATCATTGAGGGAAAAAAATCTACCCTTTACAGCTATTTTTGAAGACAGTGTGTGCAGATCCTGAATGCTTCCTAAGTGCCAAAATGCAAAGTATTTGTTTTATTTTTCCAAAAGAATAAATTTCAACAGTTTTGGGAAAGAATCATTATTTACCAGATGAGGGCGGCAGAGGGACATGATTCAGGTAAAAGAAGGGTCATATTGGGTTGTCAATAAAATCCAACATCAGATGTAAGTGAAGTGGTGAGAAATCCTAGGCTTTCCTTTGGAGAAAAGACTCAGCCTTCCTTCCCTTCCATCATGACTGCTTTATTCTACTGTTTTGTTTACTATATAAAAGGATTTTTTTTTTTTGTATTTCACCTAAAGGTCCACCCAAGTATTTCTGTAGATAACCCCTCACAACAAATTTTTGTCCCTCTGTAGAAATTCTTACACAGCCGTTTCCAGTTTTTGATTTATGGATTACAAATAATGTATTATTGTACAGGTACCATTAGTAAGGTGGTGCATATTCAAACCAGAAAAGTTTATGGTTTTAAAAGCCCATGCAAATTACTTAATCCACAAATACATTTTAGTTTTAATAAAAGGACTTAGCTGTATTTAAAATGTCTTCATTCTGGGGAGGAAAAAAAGGTAAAATTAAAATATAGATTTTTAGCTCAAATTTAATTTCAATATTTTCCAAACAGTTGATTTCCCCTCAGTTTTTTCCAGCTTTATAATTGTATAATACTGATAATCACATCTGTCTTTTCTGATTTGAAAGTCTATCATAAGATATGGCAGTATCATCATTATTATTACCATTTAGTATTTTATTTTTAATTATTCATGAGAGTTAGGCCAAATTATTTTAGAAAGGTTTTGCTTTTATATATCTCTTCCCTTTCCATAAGGCAGACATAAGACTCTAAGATCATGCTCATATTAAGCAGAAGTTAATATGTCTTGAGTTTATTGAAGTCTTAATTTATATAGCTCCATGAAGAATTTTGTATACTATACTTTATCATTTTATTATCTCATTTTATTACTAAAATAAGTTTCTATATTTTAGGTCTCATAAAAGTATACTAGTAATATATAAAAATTATTCATATTCAAATTTCAGTGTATATCTCCCCACTTATTTTTTTTCCTTAAACTGTAGCTCAAATACTATTATAAACAATTAGATAAAGGTCTGGAAATTGATGCTGAAATTGCTTAACTGTCAACATTTACTTTCTTTAAAAAACATAACAATAATAAACAAAAAGTGAATTTAGAGAAATATTTAAAATACTGACACTTCTGGATTTTCTTGCAGCTGAGACTAACTGAGGGAACCAATAGGAGACCATATAGCGTGTCGTGCTTTGATGGAGGAGGTAAGTGCAGAAGGTGAACATATAACTTGCAAAAGACTGGACAGGCAGCATTCATCTCCTGCCTAGGTCTATCAGCCAATAGAACAGCAACATTCAGGCTGTTGTAACTGATCCCATCGCACAGCAAAGGTGACATGAATCATATCACAGCTAGTCCATGATGGACACATGAAATGAATGAGAACAAGCCTGGTTACACTTGGACTTGCTCTCTCTTGTCTTCTAACTTATCCTTTTTTAACTGGTGGAATACTAATGTAGATGTGAAGTACAGCCAAATGAGAGTGAGACAGATGAGTCTGAAGTTCAAGGAGAGAGGAAAATAAAATTTTGGTGTTTATCAACATAGAGTTACTCAATAAAGAAACTTTCAGAAAAGGCAATGGAGTGAAATATCAAAAGACCATGCTCATAACTGACAAAATAGCAAGTCATTATTGTAACAAGTAGGTAAAAGAATTGATGAGTTTTCTCACCCAGTAGCATGTATTCCACTGTCCACATAAGGAAAGCTAGCCAACAGGGAAGCACAGAAAGTGTAGTGTTCTGTTTTGTTCTCTCTCTCTCTCTCTCTCTCTCTCTCTCTCGCTTTCTCTCCTCATCACTATTTTGTATTAGATAATTAGTTGCATAGCTCCCTGCTGATACTAAATCCTATAGACACTCAAGTACATTGTAGAAAATGATGCTGTATTTGCACATAAACTACACAATCCTCCCAACTACTTTAACGCATCTCTGTTACTAACAATAATCAATACAATGTAAATCATATGCAAATAACTCTTACACTCTGTTATCTAGGGAAAAAGATAAGAAAATAGGCCTGAATATATATATATATATATATATATATATATATATATATATATATATATATATTACAGACAACATAATTTCCTTTATGTAGTAGAGTGCATAGATGTAAACATCTAATTTTATACCTCTCTGTATCTCCTTCATGCTCATGTGTGTGCACATACATGAATTTATGTGAGGCATGTGTGTATGTGTGTTTCTATGTACACTTATATGATTGCTGTTTATGACAGACTTCAAATCTATAAACCACAGAGTAGGTTAGCTGCAAAGAAACTCTTGTGCAAGTACTGACACTGAAGTTGATCCGAAATTTCTTCCACATCAGAAAAGCTTGTATTTTACTCTTAATACCTGTCAATTAATTCACTCAGAGTCTGCTATATAAACTAGGTAATCTCCTTCCTTAAATTGATAAGAAGATAAACATTACACTAAACAGAATCAGCAGGTTGTATTTATACATTCACACATGTATCTGTAACAATAATAATCCAAGAATAAGAAGCCATTGATTTGAGAGGGAGTAAGGGTGGATATGGGAGATTTGGAAGGAGAGAACACTGGGATGTGGGAGTATTAGACAGAGGAAAATAAAGGGTGATATGATGCGACTGTATTTAGTTAAAATTTTAAAATAGAAAAAGTAAGGCAATCACACGTTACAAAACACCATGACATTATTACCTAGATTAGATATTTACTAAATATTTAGGTTCTATCATCCAGAAAAATTGTACAAACAGATAGTCATTACACACCTGAACTTGAGATCATGACAGTGCAGTCATTACTGGTAATGACAAGCTACACTCTAAAGATGGCTTGGTAGACAAGAGTTGAGATGGATCTCTCTAAAGGTTACTGAAGAAAGAGCAGGTGAAGGGGCAAAGTATCAAAAGACTGTGTACAACAAAATTTACATAAATTAATGCAAGTGTAGTCTTTCAGTGTGATTCAAAAATCTAAGAATCAGTAAATGAGATGAATAACCACGGAGCATAGACTGTTCTAACAAAAGAACCTTCATGGCAATGTACTGCTGTGACTTTCAAGTCAGTGGATGTGACAAAGTAGATTAACTGACATCTAAAGAAAGTACAACACAATGTGTACTTAGTCTCCTCTTATATGAGTTCCTGATCCTTGCTAAATTCTTGACTCTCTGCCTAGGAAGAAAAAAGAATGTAGTTCTAGGGCTGGAATAAAAGAACTAGACTCTTGTAGTCCCTTTGGAGGTGGTTTAGAATAGCAAATCAGGTTCTCAATCTTGTCCTAACCTGGGAAGCTAATTTCTATTCATCTGTACATTTACTATGAAAACAAGACAGATACTTGATAGATACAGTAGGAAGGATTTTGACAAGTGTATGTTGTGTTTGTCCTTCCTTTTGATGTTTCCTATTTTTTGTTTAGTGCTAACATACAAAGTGATGCTTAAGACAGAAACATGGTTATCTAAAGTGCAATATTTGCTTCACACCTACCTGGCCTCAGTTCAATTGATTGCCCATCCCTAAATAGTTATTTTCTTCACTTGTTTGTACCATTGTCCTAGAACAAAACACAGCTAATTCTCAGATATACTACAACAATCTTCTTAGGCTTGCTTTATTCTAGTTTGTTTGAAATTTGGAGTACTTCCTACTTAAAACTATTTGCTAATGTTCTTTGTCATTAGTATTAACTCTAAAGTTAAACATTTGTCTTAACATAGCCTATTCTTGGACTTTTCTTTTGCTGTGATTTAAAAAAAAGTGACCAAAAGCAACTGGGAGATGAGAGGTCTTATTTGTTTTACACTTGCAGGTTACATTTCATCATGGATGGAAGTTAGGGCAGAAATTCATGGTAAGAAACTCAAAGCAGGATCTTTGGAAGGTACATAATCTCTGGCTTACTTGGTCTCATACTTAACTAAATTTCCTACACACCCTGAAATTGCTTGCCTATGAATAATGCTGAACACAATGAAGTGGATCTTCCTTAATCATTTAATGATCAGGACAATACCCACTGACATTCCTATCAGCCATTATGGTCTAGGCAATTAAATAGAGGGATTTTTCAGATGAGTCAAGGCTGTGCCAAATTGATAGTTAAAGCTAACTAAGATGATATAGACTTTAAATTATTATTTCTGTCTCTCTTGATCTGCATCTTTTGCTTTGCCTTTGTCTTGAGTATGATATTATTTGACTTACTTAAATTAAATTAATCAAATGGATTTTTATTTGTTCTAACTCAGAATCTACATAAAAACATATTCTTCTACATTTCCATCATCACCTCCTTTAGCAGTTGGGCACCATCTTGAATTCTCCATGTAGATGACATACGTGAGTGTTGTCTTCAGAAAGAGGACCTTAATATCAGGTTGCATAAAGCAACCAATATACTTTGTGATAGCCTGAGATGTGGGCAGCGGTATAATTTCTTATCTATGATTACCTATTGGCAGATTTAGTCCTTCCCAGGTCCAGGGCAGGCAGCTGCTATAAATGTTATAATATGGTTGCATTTTCTATGTAATGCCCACGTGACAGCATTTCATAGCATCTCTCTGTCTTCCAGCTCTTGTATTTTTCTTCCACCATTTTCTGATTGTTCCATGAACCTTAAATGAGGTGGTATGAATGTCCTGTCTAAAGATGAGAACCAGACTTCCATTTATACTCAGCACTGTCAGTGTAGATGCATCTGTTCATTGGAAAGAGAAATTTCTCTGATTAAGAATGAGAGTAGCGTTCAACTTACAGTCATAAATATAAGCATTTAGAAGGCAGTTTGGTGGTATGCCATTTAACTAAACAAGAAGAATAAGTTCCCCTTTGGGACCTAAGACCTCCTCAGCCATGAGGTTTTAACTAAGTTTACAGTTCCAAACATGAATTCCTCTTCTTGAGCAAAAATCAGAGATGTCTTGGTTGCCCCATCATGATAGTATTACTACTACATCAGTGGATACAACATGTCTGGCAGGATGGTTTTGTAGTTCTTGGGGGGGTCCCATTTAGTAAGACCAGTGATACTTTTTCTCCCCAGATAATTTATATTGAATTTTTTATCACTATGAAAGCTGGGTAGCAGGGAGGAAGTTGCAGATCAGTTCTTTTTATTTTATTTTATTTTTCTTTGTCTCTACCCAAATTGTGTGATGTCTTCAGAAATCTTGTTTTATCAACTAGTTTCAGATGGGCAATCAAGAGGAATGTAAAAAGGCTGTTTTGTCTCAGGAGCCTCTGCTGCCTTTCTGAACAACTCATAAACAGGTATCCCACCTCTAGAGCTGGGATTTTTGTTTACTGCCTCCTGGCTATTAGAGCCAACATTACTCAAGCTGTGCAAGTTATACATTCCTAACTCTAATACTGTGGTTGGGTGGCAAAGTAGTAGATTCCCATTCGGCTTTTTCATACATCCTTTGACTTGATAAACTTTCCCTTGCCTCTGGTTGCCTTCATCCCCCTAATCCCTGTTGCTGCTTGACAACCTCTAACCTTCTCTGATTTTCAATTTGCTTTGCAATTGTAATTACACAAGGAATGTGTCTGCCTTCTTCATTGCAGAATATAAGCCCATAACACAGCTCACTTAGATCATCAAACAAACAAAACAATCTATAGTCAATCATTGAAAAATAATGAACTGATGAAATCAAGCATTAATGCGATCAAGATGTTTGAGGTTTTAAAAATAAAGTTCAGTGTATAAATAAAAGTAAATCAGGAAAGGAAAATGCACATTGTAATTAATAGTAGACACACAGGAGTCAAGGTGATAGTTAAACTTTGGGCAAAACATATTGAACTCATTGTCTCAATGAGCTGGAAATGGAATGATATATACATAGTAACAAAACCCAAAGGATAAAGAATCAGTAATTAAAGGTATTCTCGTAAGTTTTACACACAGTAAGTAATTTAGTGCATTCTGAAAGATCCCCAAACAAGAATTTCAGGATGATTTATAAAATAAAACTCAACTTTGCTGTCTATTAAAATATGAATAAAATTTTTGTGGAAGCAATGATGGTCTATTTTCTGCATTAAAGGAAAGAAAAAGACATTTAAAATCAGAAAGAAATTGTTAAGATAAAGTTGGGCCTGTGAGTATTTGGAAAGAGTATGAAATCAGATAGAGATACAAAAAACAGTATAAATCATGTTTAGAAGAGATGGCTAGAGGAAGTGGGGCAGAATATCATTTGCAAACCCAGAAGAGTTCATGCAGTTTAAGAGACAAGTCATATCTATGCTAAATATAATATGCCAACATATCAGAAATGTATATAGCTGATTAGTTATAGAACTTTATTTTTATTCAGAAGCTCTTATGTATCTGATTTATAATTATTTATCAACTTTAAGATATAAATGATAAGAGATTATAGTATATTACATTAGTGTGGGTATTTCACGATGAGTAGGAAGTTCCATTTCAAACCATAACTGTGACATTAGAATCTTTCAAAAAAACTGAAACAGACGTCATTGATGCATGGCTTAGTAAAAGCTAATTGTTGTTTCTTGATTCTACATCTGTTTTAAATTGACTTCCAGTAAATGTCACTGTGATAGGCACTGCTGTCTAAAGCAAATTGAAGTGTTATCACACAGGTTTTAGATATTTAAACCATTTCAAAATATGATTCTTAAGTAAAATATTGTGCCAAAATATCTTCATCACATCTTCACTACTTATTGTGACTGAGGTATTTTAGAATAATAAAAATAAAACACTAAGATTTTGTTGCTGCTGTCATTGTTCAAGGATATGTCTCTTTGATCAAAACTCATGTTTCCTCAGGTATGGAATTCAACTCAGTACATTATGATTTCTTGAATTTTCTTCATTTTTTTCTATTGAAAAAACATAACACTGTATAAAATGTTACCTTTAACTAACTCTTCAGCTAATCAGCACTTGAGTTTCTTTGTTCAATAATAAAAAGGATGCAACTCAACTATATCCTCTCATTTTTAGATCCGAGTGAAATAACAGTTTATAAGAACAAAGGGGGAATTAAGTAACATAAATCTATGTGTTTTTTACTTTGAAGGCAATGGAGAGAAGAGCCTTGGCTATGGAATGTCCAAGTATATTCAACTTGGAAATAGAAAACACTAATAACTGAATATAGAATTATAGCCTAATGTTGCTTTTGAAAAATCAAGAATTCAATGAATCAATGCGTTCAAATTGAAAGCTCTAAATGCTACATTGTTCTAGATTATACAATGAATATATAATACAATTAAATAAAATATAATAAAAAGTGAGTAATACTTAGAACTTTATATATATCATCTTAGTCTTCATAAAGCTAGGATGGCTCCTCTGGATGACACAAAGAAACACTCAAACTCACACATACAAATGCACACAAACTCGTGTACACATATACAAATATACCTCAGGTTACTAGTGGGAGCACAAGAAACTCTAAAAAATATTTACAAGATGTACTCTTCGTACTAACAAACTTTATGTTTTCTCTCTTAAAAGGTCTTACAAAACCATGATTAAATTTAATTTAAAATCCCTAAGGGAGGTTTTAAACACTAGAAAAAATATTTTATTAGAGAATTTTCCCAGTAAGATCTCAATATGTTATAGTTAAATATGTTTTCATAATTTGTAATAAAATAGCTTTTTCCTTTTTTCCTTTTAAAGTCAAAACTTTCATCTCTGCCAAAGCTATTGTAATCTAATATTAATCTATTTCCTGTAGAGATGTATATCTAACCCCTGGAGTCAGCTCAATTAAATCTTAGTGTGAGTTAATTCCTATTTATTGTCATTTTCTACCCTACTGCTATGATTGATTTTTAGCTTACTTATAGTTTGAATAGATAATTTGATTATTTTTCTAATTTAATAAACACACATAAAAATAATTAAATTAAAGGTCTCCATTGAAATCATACTAATCATAGGTTTTGATGTACTAATCTTGGCAGTAAGATGATGAATCTAACCTGGTTATTAGTCATCTGGGTTATTCAAAAGAAGCTAGATTTTTTATTCACTTCATAAATGAGTTTTCAATTTTTGATGTAACTTGAAAAGTATTTTTCTCTCTTACAATTGGTATGTTTCATTAAAATTTTTATTAAATTTCCTGGTACCTTTTATACCTGTTAATATTTTAATTTCTAAACCTTGTATCTTCTTTTATAGATTCATATCTGAAGTTATGGAAAATATTAGAACATATTTAAGAAAATCTTCTCATTTTAAAAATTAACATTATTTATTTAATAGATGTATATATATTACATATATATATACATATTGTTTGTCTAGTCTTAGGCAGGTAGAGATTTGTATTCACGTCATTTCTCACACACACACAACTCTAATATACATACCTAATTTAATCAAGTCTACTGATAGCTGAGATAATATTTAAAATAATTTTAATATAATTACATATAATAAAACAAGAATAAAAATATAATAAATATAAATACAAATAATTATGCATCAAGCTAAAGAACATAAGTATAACATATCTTAAGTCATACCTTTACAAGTGTTCCCTTCCTATAAATCATAGATCAAGGAAAGTTCTTCAGATACAAGAAGTTTTTGAACTTTTGTAAATAAATATCTAGACCAATGCATGAAGGATTTGTCCTCACTTCTTTGTCAGTGACCTTCTTAAAGGTAATACGTTAAAATAAGGGTGGTTAAAGTGTAGCTCCAACTTCCGGTTTGTGAATGGCTTTTGCTTAATGATATATAATGATTCGTGACCTATGAAACTTTCCAGTTTGTTTTGAAGTAATGATAACCATCAATATTGGGTCTTTACTGATAACGTGTTAACCATATCAAAGGAAGATGGACATTTCAGAGACCTTGTATTTACTTACATTTACTAATACTTTGTATTAGTTACTTTTCTTGTTGCAGTAACAAAAATACCTGTCTGAAGAAACAGGAGGAAACTTGGTCCTGGTCACAGTTTCTCTGGCATTTCAGCTCCTTAGAGAAAGGCAGACAGCCAAGAGCTGTTCCGCCATGACAGAGCTTCTCACAGTAGCTGATGAGGAAGCAGAGAGCACAGACCACAACCAGAATGGGCCATGACATATACAGACTCCTCCAGAAACCTACTTCTGTCAGTCAGCACCCAAGATCTACATGCTCCCCTACCTTCAAATAGTGATAAAGCTCAGAAATGAAATTTCAAATATGAACCTAAGTGGAGACATTTCATATTCAGGCTAGAGCAAACATTTACCTAGATTTCTCATCAAACAAAGACTAATTCTTACAACTCCTGTCAGAGACAGTATAGTCAATGATTGCCCCTTAAAAACCATCACAAGTAATTAGAAAAATTATCACAGTTTTGTATGAATATTACCAAGAGGACCAAAAAATGCGTATTAATGAATTAGACTTGCTAAGAAAGTGTATTTTAGGACTGGAAAGAATGACCAAGCAAGGAGCAACCCACTTGCCTTTCAGTGTCTGAAGATGTCAACAGAATCTATTGTAACCCTCAGTCAAACTTTGCAATAATTCATTTTAGAGTCTTGATCTCTGGTATATAAAATTTATGAGAGTTCGTGGATATTTCAATTAATCTCTGTCTTCTTTTTCATTGATAGAGTAAAATATAAGTTCTCACATGAATATGGGTATGACTCAAACAAGAGATCAAACCATGACTTTAAAATTCACTTGGTATTTTATAGGCATAATCTTGAGAATGTTAAGCTAAAATATCAAAGAAAGCTTCAAGAAAGGCTTTGCATTACTAATTTTCCACTTATATGATTTCTATCCATGGAAACACAGTGATAAGGAAAAGAAAAAGAAAAAGAAGCATTAAATAAGTAAATATACCTAAACCCATAATTACCATTTCAAAAAGTTCAGCCAAACAGCAATTAGAAGATGTCAATCAAAATAACTTCATTCAAATAGAGAGTCAATATTACCTATTTTAAATCAACACCTAGCTGACGTTGCAGGCTGGCCCAAGGGAAAAAGGAAGAGATTACTGTGTAGTTATGGGATTTCTACCACAAAACAGGCTCCTTGAAACACAGTATAGATGGGACAAGTGACCAACATAAAATTGTGTGAAAGCTTTTTCACAGAAAGAAATCCTGTAAGATCTTTCGGGAGGAGGGACAAGGGAAAGCAGATGAGAGGGGAATAGGAAATAATAGTTTCTTTTTTTCAAATTAAGAAAAAATTTCATTCATTTTACATACCAGCCACAGACCCCCCCACCCATCCCTCATTCCAATCCCTCCCAGCCTTGCTCCCCTACCCCCATCCCCTCCTCCAAAAGGGTAAAACCTCCCATGGGGAGTCAGCAAAGCCTGGTACATTCACTTGAGGCAGGACCTAGTCCCTCCCCCTGCATCAAGTCTGAGCAAGGCATCCCATCCTAGGTAATGAGCCCCAAAATTGCCAGTTCATGCATCAGGGATAGATCCTTATCCCACTGCCAGGGGCCCCTCAAACAGACCAAGCTACACAATTGTCTCTCTTATGCAGAGGGCCTAGTTTGGTCCCGTGTAGGCTCCATAGCTATTAGTCTAAAGTTCGTGAGCTCCCACAAGCTTGATTCAGTTGTTTCTGTAGATTTCTTCATCATAATCTTGACGCCCTTGGCTCATAGAATCCCTCCTCCCTCTCTGATTGAACTCCCAGATATCGTCCTGGTGCTTGTCTGTGGATCTCTGCATATTCTTCCATCAGTTGCTGGATGAAGGCTCTATGATGACAGTTAGGGTATTCATCAATCTGATTACTAGGGTAGGCCAGTTCAGGCACACTCTCCACTATTGCTAGTAGTCTAAGCTGGGGTTGTCCTTGTGAATTCCTTGGAATTTCCCTGGCACCAGATTTCTCCCTAAACCCATAATATCTCCAGCAAGACATCTCTTTCATTGCTCTCCCACTCTGTCTTTCCTCCAGCTCAACCATCCCATTCTCTCATGTTCTCATCCCCCATTCCCTCCCCTCTATTGGCCCCTCTCACCCCCAGTTTACTCTGGAGATCTCATCTGGAAATAGTAATCTATTTGTTTATTTATTTGTTTATTTTTTTGTTTTTTTTTCGAGACAGGATTTCTCTGTGTAGTTTTGGTGCCCGACATGGAACTCTGTAGACCAGGCTGGCCTTGAACTGACAGAGATCTGCCAGGCTCTGCCTCCCGAGTGCTGGGATTAAAGGGATGCGCCACCACCCCCCGTTTGGAAATAGTAGTTTCCATTACAGGGCAATATCAACTGAGCACTCAGGTGAGGCGGAAGAAGGAGGCTTTTGAAAGCTAGCTTGAACTTCAAGTTTTAGCAGTGACATATAAAGGGCTAGAAGTCTCCAGGTGAGAAGTTTTCTCTATCTTCTTATAACAAGAATAGAAAAACTAGACAAATCGCAAAGCAATGTTTTTATTGAAAATCGATTTTTTCATACAATGTTTTCTGAATGTGGATTTTCCCCCAACCTTTTCTAGATTCCCATCCCTTCCGTACCCACCAAATTCCACATCTGTTCTTTCTCATTCTCATTAAAATAAAACAGGTATCGAAAAATGATTACTACTAATAAGAATATCAAATTGAAAAAAAAACAGAATAGGACAAAATAAGCAAGCAAACAGAAAACAAGACCCAAAGAAACCACACACACACACACACACACACACACACACACACACACATAAAAGACATTGAGACAAATAGATTTGTACAAAAGGAAAACCCATAAAACAAAATCAGAAACAATTATATGTAAGTAAAAGAGGTAAGAAAGAAAAATAAAAATTTAAATTAATTTTTAAAAAACACCCAGGTGAAGCATTGTATGACAAAAACCTGCAAAAATACCATTGAGTTTACTTTGTGTTGGCCATCTGTGCTGGAGGTAGGGACCGCCCTTAAGTGTGGTTTGTATAACCAGTGAGATTCCATTTAAGAAAAGGAACTTTTCTTTTCTGAGTTGTTCTCAGTTGGAGATAGCTTCTAGTTGAGGAATGGGTTCTTTTGTCTGCTTCCCCTCTCAGCTCTAGGACTCCACCCAGCTTAGGTGTGTCCAGGACCCGTACATGCTTCCAGTCTCTGTGGGTTCATAAGTTTGTCAGTCCTGTTGTTTCTAGAAGGCCTTCTTTCCTGGGTATCTTCCATCCCCAGGAGAGATGACAAATAGATGCTTTGCAGCACATTTGATGTAATCATGGGAAAGAAAAGAGTCCATTAAGTGCAAAATTGAAATTCTGAGTAAACTTTGGACCCTCATTAACCAAAACAAGTATATTTGGTATAAAAACCTTCCTATTAGTTAGGACAAATGTGCCATTCCAATGCACATTCTTAATAAGGGAAATGGGTGTAGAAAACACAGAAACTATAAGTGATGTATTTCCAGCAATTCTACACTTCTAAAACATGTCTTTTAAGAATTGTATTTTAAAATGATTCTGAAAGAAAAAAATACTGTTGATGTGGATCTGCTTTGCCACTCAAATGTTTAAGCTCTGGATTTGAAAGGAAACAAAATAAGAGTAACACCTTTATATTCCTAAAATCCTTCCCTGCATCCACGACTTTGTTCTCAGGGTTCTTCCTTTACTGGTATTTAAGACTCCTTTCCACAGAGCTGCTGTTCAGGTCTATCATTTCTATGACAGGTGACCTGATTTTCAATGAGCTTCCAAAACATCCATTGTAGACAGATTAGTATTTGATTCTCATTCTGAAAGAGCTGCTGCCTGGTGTCCCTGAATTGAATTGGAAGCAATCACTGTAGCTTCTGGATGAACAAGAGAGAAAGAAAAGAAGATGGGGAAATATGTGAATTTCTGAGGATGCAGGAAAGATTCAGATAGGGAAAAAAGGTAATAATCACAAAGTTTGCTTGACAAAATGAGCAATGTTATCATCATTAAATGTCACTAGGCAGGAAAGTCTAAAAATATTTTTAGTCTTTTTTCATCTCATATGAACTTCATGAGTTTTTATGTCTTTTTGAATAACGCTGATGAAAAATTGACATAGGGACATTATAACACTTGAGTTAAAATAAATTATCATATAAGAGTAACCCAAACAGCATATTACTAGATTAATGATGCATACAGCTGTAGCATACAAAAGAATAGCCAGAGACCTAGGATAGAACCAAACATGGAGAAAAAAAATCAATGGAATGATTCCTGATGAAGTTCTCCTATATTCATAGATAGCTGCCTAGTCTAGTCTTCATCAGAGATTCTGCCTCCAGCAGCTAATGGCATGGATGCAGAGCCAAATATGAAGCAGAGAGAGATCCAGGACTGGAGGTCTCTATTGGGTCTATCACCTCAGAGCTCAAGGAACCTTGCAGAAGAAGAGTAGCAGGAATTGTGAGAGTCAGAGGGGTGAGAGACACTGGGAGAGCAAGGCCTACAGAATCAACTAAGCAAGGCTCATGGGGGTTCACAGAGATGGAAGTGGCAGTCATGGAGTCTATATGGATCTTCACTAGGTCCTCTCCATATATTTTACGGTTGTTGCTTTGTGTTTTGGGGGGACTCCTGACAGTGGGAGTGAGGGTGTTTCTGATTCTTTTGCCTGCTCTTAGGACCCTTTTCCTCCTATTGGTTTACCTCACCCAGCCTTGATGTGAGGGTTTATGCCTTGTTTTATTGTATCTTGTTGTGCCATGTTCTATGTCCCTGGGAGGCCTGTTCTTTTCTTGGGGGAGAGTAGATTTGGGGGAAAGAGAAGATGGGGGAAACTGGGAGGAGTAGAGAGAGGGGAATCTGTAGTATCAAGATGCATTAGGTGTGTTTTATGAGGGAAAAATAATAAATAAACATAATTAAATAAATAAAAATAAAATAAAATTATAAAAAGAAAAAATGTAAAAGTTAATATGTTCAGTTATGTACAGTTGAATTTTGACAAAGGCATCAATAACCTATATTACAGAAATGGCTTCAACATGTTGTTGAGTCATAAACAGAAAACTAGAACTACACCCCACTTCTGACAATATGTAAATGCCAACTGAAAAGTGGTCCAAGATAAAAATAGCTATAATAGATAGATATAAATAATAGATATAAAATAGATATAAATAATAGATATAAAAATTGTAGCTCAAAGCTACAATTCTCCTAGAAGAAAACACTTTTAAGATATTTTCATATAGGGGCTGGAGAGATGGCTCAGAGGTTAAGAGCACTGACTGCTCTTCCAGAGGTCCTGAGTTCAATTCCCAGCAACCACATGGTGGGAGAGATGGCTCAGAGGTTAAGAGCACTGACTGCTCTTCCAGAGGTCCTGAGTTCAATTCCCAGCAACCACATGGTGGCTCACAACCATCTGTAATGAGGTCTGGTGCCCTCTTCTGGCATGCAGGCATACATGCAGGCAGAACTTTGTATACATAATAAATAAATAAATCTTAAAAAATAAAATAAAGCTGGTCCTTTAAAAAAAGATATTTTCATATACAAATAATATTTGGATATGATTCCAAAAATATTATCAACAATAACAAAATATAGCTACTGGATTATATAAAACTAAGAATCTTCCACAAATCAAAGAAAACAATTAAAAAGAATTAAGAGGCAATCTACAGGAGAAAATGTTTACAGACAATTCCACACAAAGAGCTAATATTCAGAAAATAATATTAACTCAAATGCAAAAAGAAATAAATAGAGAAATTAAAAATAGGAAAAGGAAAATAAATAAATATTGCTTTCTAAAATATATACACACAATAATAATTACATAAAAATTCTAAATATCAGTAACCAAGAGGGAAATGATAATCAAAATTACAAGTAGATAACATCTTACCCCAGATGAATGGCTTATAAAGAGTAAAAATCAGCAAGCACTGGAGGAAATTATGATCAAGGGAATCTTATAAACTTCTGCCAAGACTGTATAAAAACTTGTGTAGCTTGATCTGCTTAAGGGGCCCCATAGCAGTAGAATCAGAATCCATCCCTAGTAATGAGTAGCTTTTTTGGAGCCCACTACCTATGATGGGACACCTCACATAGCCTTGAGGCATGGCCTGCCTCTACTAAATGTACCTCCCCATGGGAGGCCTTACCTTCTTGTAGGAGGGAATGGGGGATGGGTTGGGAGGGGGAGGCTAGAGAGTGGGAAGAGGGAAGAGGGGGATCTTTGACTGATATGTAAAAATAATTTAAAAATTTCTTAATAAAAAATAAGTTAATAAATAAAACAAAATTAAAACCAACTTGATAAATAAAATCATTTGTTTTTTAATATTGTTGAAGACAAAGAAATGTCTTCACATCCATATTTGCTGTTATAATTCAGCAGTATGCATAAAAGCCAAGACCCAGAATCAGCCAAGATATCCATCATCAGATAAATGGAATAGCATTCAATCATAAAAAGAAGGAAAATACTCATTTAAAGTAATATGTATGAAAGCAGATTATGTTAAAAGAAAGACAGATGCTATAAATTCTCACTCATATTTAGAAATGAAGACTCGATCACCCCAAAGTAGAGAGTGGAGTAAGCATCCAAAAGAAGGCAAGTGTGGTCATATAAGGGTGGATTATATGGACCAGATACTGTTTGAGGTAGTAACTGGTGCTGTTGGTTCATAAAAAAAAAGAAGTGTTAATGTAGAGTTCAACAGCTACTTATATGTTTTAAAATATGTATAAAAATATGTAAAGAGGTACTCTTATGTTGCAGTGGTAAGACAATGTAATAAATTTTTAAAAAGTTATAGGTGAGTTTATTTTGGCTTATGATTCCTGAGGAAAAGTCTACATATATATACATATATACATACACACACACACACACACATATACAATCTCAGACACAGCAAGTAGCAACAAGTAACAAATTTATTAAATTTGTATTATTATGGTGGTCGGAATGTTAAGTCCCCCATAGTCTCTGGTATTTGAATGCTTCAGAATCAGTTGGTGCCCTCATTGAGAAATCATAGGAGGTGTGGCCTTCAGGGAGGAAGTATGTCCCTGGAGAGTGGTGGGTGAGAGCTTAAAGACTTATGTCATCTAGAGTTTGCTCACTGTGCTTCCTGCTTATGGTTTAGGTTATGAGTGCTCAGCTGCTGCTCCAGACATCATGTCTAGAGCAGAGAGAAAGTGAGTTCCAGGACAGGCCCCAAAGCTACACAGAGAAACACTGGCTTGAAAAGCAAAACAAAACAAAAACAAACAAACAAAAAAAGGTACAAAGACAGTTTGAGACAAGAGCTGAGCTTAGTTGCTAGAAAGCTTGAAATACAAGCAGAAAGACCTTAGTTTACATGTACAGTCTCTACTTAAAGAGCCTGATGAATGACTTGTAATCAGCACTGGAGAGTCAAGACAGATGGCGTCTTGGCTAGCCAGTCTAACCAACAAGCAAGCTCTATATTCTACACAGGACAACCTATTAGTGGCTCAATCCCGCCAGAGGATAATTCTCCTTCTCCCAGCTGTCCAGTTGCCTGTAGTTCTTTGACTAAGAGTGGGTCCTTGTAAAACTCCCTCCTCCCATGTTAATATGTTGATTGATATGACCATTGCTGTAGTTTTGTTCATGCACGCATTTCTAGGATTTCTACAGACTTCTGGGTATCCTGGCTCTTAGAATCTTTCAACTGTCTCTTTCATACTGTTCCCTGAGCCATAGAGGTAGGAGCTGTGATATAAATGTATCCACTGGAGGTGGCTTCCTCATGATCCATTTCCAGTTGTGGGTTTTTTTGTGATCTTATTTTTATATGATAACCATTAGTCAAGAAATGTGTAGGATGCCTTCTTCCTTTATTTTCAACTTGTTTGCCTCAATCATTTTCCAAAAAAAGTTTCATGTTCATGTATTTTAAATAAAGTTTTGCCATTAGCTAAGCATCAGTGTACATTTTCTAACTATCATTTTGTGCTTTTCTCAAAACTTCCTCCGATCATTCATTTAACTGTTTAAGAAACTATATATTATTACTTCAGTCAGATTTTAAATTCTGCAATATTTTCCATATTATTTAGCTTACACTACTAAACAATATTTTCCACTAAACTAGAATGTTTCTTCTGAAATACCATTATCTTGTTTTATACTATGTATTTCCTATGAGTCATATTAATGGCTTTCAAAGCTTGTTATATTCCCTATTTCCATCAGCGAAGGGTAGCCAGAAGGTTTCTCTGGTCCCGAGTTCCTCCAGTCCCGCCCAGCCCACAGTCCCTCAGCCGTTTATAAAATAATCATTCAGAGGCTTAATGTTATTTACAAACTGTATGGCTTATGGCAGGCATCTTGTTAGCTAGGTCTTGTAACTTAACTCAACCCATAACTATTAATCAATATATCGCCACGTGTTCCTGGCTTTACCGGCGTCCCATTACATGTTGGTCCTTCAGCAGCTGGCTCCTGGGTCCCTAGACTCCAACTTTCTCTTTCCTGTCTCTCTCCTTGGATTTCCTGCCTGCCTCTAAGCTGCCTTGCCATAGGCCAAAGCAGCTTATTTATCAACCAACGGGAACAACATATATTCACAGTGTACAGAAAGACATCCCCCAGCAGAGGAGAGTCAGACAAGTTTTCTGTCAATGTTTACTCTTGCTGTCCCAGGCAGGCTCACTTTCATCATTTGATTCTTCTCAGGCACTGGCCAAGATGCAACTTGTGAAGGAAAAGCCTGTGTTGACAAGGCTACCCAAAAAGTGCAGACCTTAAGAACATATTTTTTAAAAGTTAGAAAACGTCCAGCTGAGATTTTCATTTAATCCATTTAGACAAATAATTAACAGGGAAGCCAAGAAAATACTAAAGCAAAAGAAAAAAAATGTTTCCCCAAACACATCAGTCATGTCTACAACAGCCAATGTGAAAGGTTCATATCAACACACTGGAGAAATCATTGCCAGTGCTCAGGATAACGATTGTTAGTCTCACTGTAAGATCAGAATCTTACTTGTAGAGATTTATGTGGACTGTGCAGTTTGTAAGCATATGTAGCAATAATGCTGGCCAGCTCTCTTGCTGCGAACCCTGCTAGAGCTGAGAATTTTAGTGATCTCATCATAAATCCTCCCAACTGTTTAAACATCTAGTAGCAGTTGTAAAAATGAAACTTATTCATAAGGAAAGTATAATGAGCTTTGCCTCCTCACATTCAATAAGTACATCCATTTAGCATCACAATGTGGCCACCTATTCCTGGCTATTGTTTTGTACAATGATCCACTTATGCCTGGAATCAAAGAACTTAAAGACATGTATTTACCCTTTTTGTACCCACTGTAATATTTCATAAACCAGTGAATGAAATTTGTATAAAACTGACAAGTATTTTATGATTTCAAAACAATTTAAAGAATCATCTTCACCATTGGGGATCAAAAGAACTTCATTTTTCTTCACTTCTTTCAAGTTCTTATGGGTGTCAGAGATGCAGGTGATCATTAAATTACCATTAGTTTCAAGATCTAAAAGAATTTTAAGATATGCAATTACGTACACGTGGTCACAATGGTGTCTGTCATCATTTGAGATAATTTTTAAGAAATTCTTCCATGAAAACTAATTAATGATTGTCTGTTTATGATTTATTTGGATATTCACCATAAACTAAATGTACAAATTGTGTGTATTCTAGGCCTAATACCAGTCTGCTGCAAAGTATAAATTAATCAATCAAAACAAGTCTTCTAAAAATTATACAAATTCAGATTTGATTTTTCTGCCCACTAGTTTTTACTTTTTCATCGATGTTGTAGAAATACATGCAAAAGTCATTTCCAAGATTTATTTTCAAGGCAATTAATTCCTCATTAGCCTAAGCATTAGGATTACATAGTCTTTCATTTTCTAGGCTAACAAAATCAGAGATCTACTTCTTCTTTTAAGTTTGGTTAATGATAGTTAGCAATAAGTTACCATATACAGTGCCGTCTGGTCTGACTGTTTTGTGTTTGTTTCACTATCGCAAAATATAGAGGTTCATTAATATGCCTTCAAATGTTGACAATTAAAATTACATATTTTGATAGTTCAAAAACTTGATCTGTCTTTAAGATAGCTGTAGACATTTTATGTTTAAGGACATTTAAAAGAGGGTCAAGAGAGGACTCCTGTTGGCCTGTCCATATGTCCTATACTGACATAATCTAGTAGAATGCATTGTTCATTGCAAATAATGAACAATTTTCGACCATTATGTTTAAATACTGTTCACAGTCTCCTTGCCTTTTTCCCCCTGCATCTCCCTAAGGTTTTATTCTGGTCCAGAATGCCACATTACATTTATTTTGCATATTTCCTTAAGTACCTCTAAGCTACATTTTCTTGGGCTTTCTTTGTTTTTTGATAACCTTGAAGAGTGTTGTTCAGGTGTTCTGTATAATGTTCCACATTGGGATTTGTCTGATTGGTTTCCTCCTGATTAGTATAGACTTGTCTGCTTCCTGGAGGAAATCTATTGTGAATTCCAAGGTCAGTCAGTAGTCTTATAACCATTCTGATAGGCATTTTCTATGGGTTACATTTAGGACAGTGATCCATTTTGAGACCATATTTATGAAAGTATAAGGTATGTTGGAATTTATACATACATGTAGAGAGTAAATAGATATAGATTGTAGGTAGACCAGTATATAGATAAAGACAGACGTAGACAGTGATATTTATTCTCCCCAATATGCATATGCAATTATTTCAACACCATTTGGTGAAAAGGTTGTTCCTTAGTCACAGGCACTTGATTATCATTAAGGAATCTTTTGAAGGACTATGTATTGTATTACTGTCTGTTATTTTCCACTTCTTTGCTATCTTGATTACTATACTTGTATAGCTAGTCTTAAAATAGCTTTCATGCTCTCTATTTGTTCTTGTTATTCCATAGGATTTCCTAGTTGGTTTTCCCATCTTTTTTTTTTTTAATTTTTATTTTGCAATACAATTCAGTTATACATATCAGCCACGGATTCCCTTGTTCTCCCCCCTCCCGCCCCCCTCGCCTTCCCCCCAGACCGCCCCCCAATCCCATCTTCTCCAGGGCAAAGCCTTCCCCGCAGACTGAGATCAATCTGGTAGACTCAGTCCAGGTAGGTCCAGTCCCCTCCTCCCAGGCCGAGCCAAGCCACCCTGCATAGGCCCCAGGTTTCAAACAGCCGACTCATGCAATGAGCACAGGACCGGGTCCCACTGCCTGGATGCCTCCCAAACGGATCAGGCCAATCAGCTGTCTCACCCACTCAGAGGGCCTGATCCCGTTGGTGACCCCTCAGCCATTGGGTCCAATTAGCGAGAATGAGGAGGGTTTATATGAGCGAGAATTGTTGAGACCAAGGTTGGATAAAGCACAGGGACAAATAGCCAAACGAACGGTTTTCCCATCTTAACCTAAGAGTCCATTTGACATTCTATATAACAGCATCCTGAGATTCTAGCTGGGATTGATTGAGGTAGAAATATCTGACATGTTTGTAGATTCAGGTATTCCAATTTAAGGTATCCGCTGTGTCCACTTATTCGAATCACTTTGCCGTCTTAGACCAGAATTTTTAGTTTTCCACAAATGGGCTATACAGATGTTTGTAATTTTTTCAAATATTTCAGCTCATTTTTCAGTGTTGATAGTAAATGGCATATTTTTATGTTTTATATTCAAATTGTATGTACATTGCTAGTACATACAAAAGTGAATGATTTGTTTTCATGTCTTCTTATATTCTAAAACTCATTTAACTTGATTACTAATTCTCGGAAATTTTCTCATCTATGCTTGGGATTTTCTACTTCAATAATTATCTTCCGTGAATAGAGTCAGTCCTATGTCTTTCAAGCTGTCTGTATACCACACTTCTTTCATTTTTTATCACGAACTATGAAGTTTCCAGTATGAAGCTAAATGATGGTGCTAAGAGGAGACTTCAACGCCTTAATCTCAGTCTTGGATTTCAGAAAGAAAACATCTAAGTTTTCCATATAAGTATGATTAATTGGAAAGTATTCCTGCTGATTGTATTTTATGAAAGAGATTGTGTAGTATTAGTGTTATCTCTTCATTAATTTTTTGCTAAAATTTACCAGTGAATACTGGCATCCTAGTTATATCCTTTTGGAACAATCAATTATTATTTCCCGTCCTTTCATACATACAGGATTACTAGGACTGTCCTTTTCTGAGGAAGGGTCTCAAGAACCCCATACCTAGCAGAGGAGCTCTTCGGAGTTGATAGCTGCTGGGAAAGTGATATTCAGTTTTCTAGTTATGGTTCCTGGTGGGTTGCCCACACTCCGGGGGATAGCCTGTTCCCATACACATTGGAACAATGTTAATTGCACTTAGTTGGTTATACATTGATGACATGAAGTTGGGAGTGGAACATGTTGATGGAATCTGAGAGGAGTTGGAAGGGATATGAGGCAATTTTGATCAAAATGCGTTGCATATCTGCAAGGAATTCTTAAAGAATAAGCAAACTATACTTTCAATGATTGTTCCTTTCTCCTTTGTCAGCATGTGTAGCTTATGGTTTTCAGTGAAATGTTCACTGTTGTATACATTATTGAATTTTAGAACATAGAATTATTTAAAACACCCCTTGTCTTTTCAATATACATCTTTTAATGTGATCACATAGCCTCTCTTTCAGTGATGTATTCTTACTTTGTGTCTTTTTTCTAGATTATCATGTTTTTAAGTTTGTCAGCTTCATTAACTCCACCCTGGAGGATCCTTTCCTTTTATTTACTTCTTTGTTATGTTTCTGTGTTGAATTTGATTGGCATGCCTATTTTTTCATTCTTTTCTCCTGCTAAATTTGGGCTTGAGTTATTTTCTTTTGTTTATTTTATTTCTGTTTCCTAATAGTAAGAGCTTAAAACATTGATTTTACCTATTTTATAACAGATAAAATAACATACATTTCTCACAGAAGCTGCTTTTATTATAGCTCACAAAATTGAGTAAGTTTCAACTCATTTCCATTTTTTTCTTTTTTAAAATGTAATTTTATTTTAAGTGACCTTTCAGAACAATTTGTTACATTTCATTTCCATTTAGTTTTTGTCTTGAAATTTTACGTACATAGATACAAGGAAATATGAGCAGCTACATGTCCCAGTTCCCTCCTCCAACTCCCTTATATCCCACAACTCACCCCAAAACAATTCCATTTCTTTCTTTCTTTACTCTTTGTTTCTCTTTCTCTTTGTTGTTGGTAACCACTAAGTTCATTTAGTATTGTGTATATGAGCATGGATGTCAGGCTACTGGAACACAGGGAGCATACCAGTGGGAACACATTAAACAGTTATTCATTCTGGCCAGCAGTAATCAATAGTTCCTCAGTAAGGGGTGAGGTTCAGAGCCCATGTCCGGCATCTATGTTGAGATTTTTGTTGTCCTGATCTTGTGCATGTCTTGGTCAGGTAAGTAACCACAGCTGTTATGAGTTCATGAGTGCAATGTTTTAAATCATGGCCCCAGGCTTTGAACCAAGACTTTGTACAGACTGAGACAAGTCATCTCCCCCTGTTACACCAGTATGTCCTAAAAAATATTGAAATTCCTCTTGAGTGTTCTTCCTGACCATCGTGTTATGTATCATTGCATTATCTAATCAGAAACTACTTGGAACTTCCCGGCGCTGTTCCAGTTGTTGATTTTTATGTTAACTCCACTATGGATGTAGCTTGCTTGGTCTCTATCCTTTTGAATTTGCTAAGTTATGTTTTACAATCTTCACTTGGGTCTTTCTTGGTGAGTTTTCTGTGTGAAACTGAGAAGACTATGCATTTTGTGATGGGAATATTTCGTATCTATGTCAGTTAAATGAAATTGATTGATCTTTCTTTTCATGCCAACTCTATCCTTAATGACATTCTGCCTGCTTGATCTATTGCTGAAATAGAAGTTCTTATGCTTTCAGCACTAAGACTGGGTTTGTCTGCTTTTCTTCTCAGCCCTGTCAGCTTTCACTTCGCAGTTGATATTACATTTTTAGATATGTGTGAAGAAATGCTATTTCTCCTTGAAGAATTTACTCCTCAATCATTATTCAATGCTCCTCTTAATCATTGATATTTTTTCTTGTTCCAAATCCACTTCCCTGAAAGAACTATAAATTTGTCTTTAGTACCTTCTATCTATGCCTTTAAACAGTCCATATTTAAAATAATCATCAATATGCATCATTAATATTTATATCGGTCACAGAAGAAGATACAAGTATAATATATACCCATATAACCAAATGCATATTCCTCATCCTGTTATTTTTATTTCTCATATTGCAATAGAGTTATATTTTCTAAAACAATTATAAATTCTATTACTAACAACTCAAGATATATTTATTATTTTTAACTGACTGAATAATATCATATTTCAGATTGCTTTACTATGCTGAGAACTTAGTATATATTTGGGAACTTCATCTACCACACTTACTATTTAAGTTTTCAGAAACCTCATTGACAGAAACAGATATGTGTTTTGTAGAAACAATGATGTGCAAATATTAAGGACAGTATTCAAAAAATACATGTAGTGAAACACAAAGCAGTGTTTTGTTTGTTTGGCTTTGTGATAATATTGCTGACAACATGTAGAGTTCTTTCTACTTTTCAATATCTTGATATTCCAATATGCTATATATCTTATACGAAAAAGTCTAAATTTTAAAATTTCAAACTATGGTTTCTATTACATACTGATAAGATTCACACCATGGTAAAATCTGGAAAGCTGACAGTTTAATTCTGCAGACTTAAGACCCAGAAATAGATAGTCTTATCCTAAAAGAATAGGAAAAGGCCAACACCCAAGTTCAAAGAAATATGGGAAAGAATGACTTCTCTGCTACTTATGAGAGAGCCAATACTTTTCTTCCAATCAAGCCCTCAGATGATAGCATGAGGCCTGTCATTCTACAAAAGGCAGAAAGCTTTAATTAACCTACCAAGTTAAACATATATCTCACCCTAAAATACCCTCACAGAAATATCAACATTAACACTATGCAAAATAACTGGACATATCATGTTTTGTACAAGAGGTCACCTGAAATATGAAAGTTGATAACTGCTTTCTATTTATTGAACTTATTTTTATCTCCTCTCCAGACATATTCTTTTTCTGCTTTCTCTACTTTAAACAGGTATATAGTGATTTTGTTATTCCATGATTCTGGTACTCTCATAGTCATCTATATTTTGTATATATATTTATTTTATATGAAAGTAGATCATCACAAATACTTCATATTGCTTCATGGATCTTGAAGTTACCTTGTGATACAGTTGTCCATATAATACTGAATTCATTAAATCAACTTATTCAGTTAGTCAACTTGCTCATTATACAAATACAAAAAGCAGTAATATTTTTAAAGTATAAGTTAATAATAAGATGTAAAAATATAGAGCATCAATTATTCCTTCATTAACACTTCTTTTTCTATATAAACCTGGATTTCTGGCCTGTGCTGATTTGTTCCTAGATATAAAACTTTTTAAATCTTGCAGTATGATGTACTGATGATAAATTCGCTTAGCTTTTACTTTCTGGAAAAATCTAATCTGTTTCACCTTTAAAGGTTAGTTTTGCTGAAGTTCAAGATTAATTGTTCATGTGTATTTACATTTTTTGGCACTTCAAAATTTCTTCTCAAAATTCTTCTTTGGCTTCAGACAAAAATTATCATCCTTCTTTATATGTAAAATGTCTCACTTTTCACCTTAACTTCATCTATGTTTACTTTTGTTTGTTTTCAGATTGTTTGCTCAGGTGTAAAATTTACCACTTGGATATATTTATTTACTCCACAGAATTCATATTGCTTGCTGTTATGTTACTAACTTGAAAGTTTTCTTCCATTATTACTTCTATTATTTCTTTTGCTATATTTTCTTACATTTACTTCTAAAATCTCAATTGCATAATTGCATATTTGGTACTAATCATCAGATTATCCAGTAGCATTTGATATATTCTCTTTATTTTCTGTTTAATCTCTCAATTTTTAGAAATTATTATTGACATATTTTCAAGGTGCTACACACTTCCTTCAATCATTTCTACCCTGGAGGAGTCAATCAGATATCCTTTATGTTTGTCATGGTGACTTTGTTCTTTTGCAGATAGGACAAATGGTAATAAAATCCCTTGCCTTTCATAGAAGCTCACGGTTTTGGTTGATTCTTTGTGGTTATGTCATTGACATTATTTGATCTTTCCAGCAAAGCCATGAATGTATTTTCATTGACTCCTCACTATGAAACCCAAGTTGGAATACTATAGGTGAAACCAGTAAACATGTGAGAGATTCCCAAGAGTGTAGTCATGGATCGTTCTTCACATACATGTAAATATATAATTATATATAATTATTCTCCAGACATTGACTAATTTATAACTTAGGTTTTCTTGCCATATTTTAGCTTCATCATCTTCTCTTGTAGGTAAGAAGATCATGACTTACACTCTTTTTTTTTTTTTTTTTGGTTTTTTGAGACAGGGTTTCTTTGTGTAGCTTTGTGTCTTTCCTGGAACTCACTTGGTAGCCCAGGCTGGCCTCAAACTCACAGAGATCCACCTAGCTCTGCCTCCCGAGTGCTGGGATTAAAGGCATGCTCCACCACCACCCGGCTTTTATTGAGTAGTTACTATGGACTGAACAAATCCCCTAAAATGTCATCTCTTTTTCAATAAAGTTATTCATTTATTTATTTTACATTTTAGTCACATTTTCCTTTTCCTCTTCTCCTCACAGTCCCTCCCCCTGACATTCCCTCTGTTCCCATCCCCCAGTCCGTTTCTCCTCTGTTTCTGTTTAGGAAAGGGCAGTTCTCCCATGAGTATTAACAAGCATGTCATCTCTTAAAACCTAATACAAAGCATGATGGTTATTTGGAGGCTGAGATCTTTTGTGACTTGGTCTTAACAGTGGTACTCTCTTCATTGGGAATTCTGCTCTTACAAAAGAGGTTCTGGAGAATACATTTCTCCCTCCTGCTATGTGAATGAAATAATCTGTTCAAGAAAGTTATAGATCACCTTATATCAACTCAATAAAGAATGTAATGGTCCTTTATCTTTGGCCAGTGACCAAATGTAGGCCAGTGTTTCAGAGATATTATTGGTGCTGGGACTCATGGTAGAGTTTTTAAGCAAAAGACCACAAAGACCGCAAGTACATCAATCTTAGATGAAGGTCAGCCTAACCTTATAACATCTGTTCCAGGAGAACACAGTGCTTTGTTCAGACACAACATGACCATTACTTTTGATTTATACATTTATTAGTTATTTTACTTTATGTTTAGTTTGTAGAGACACTTAATATTTTGGTTGCTACATCTGGACCACATCTAAGGTCAAAGATAATCCCAAATGTGTTACAAAACAGATGTGGCCGTTGTGAGGTGGATAGAGAGTTGAGTAGGATCTAAGCAGACAGGTAATAGAGTCAGGACAGAATGGTATTACTGTAGTTACTTCAACAGGACAAGTGAGAAGGTGACATTTTGAGTCAGCAAGTTGACATATATCAGACACCAAATCTTCCAATGTCTTAATCCCAGACTTACCAGATGCCAGCACTGTGACAAATTAATCACTTTGTTTTTAAGACACTGTTTATTGCTTTTTTTATATACCAAAAGGACTAAGGCAGTTTCTCCAGAGTTCAATGAGAGTTTGTGCTGTGATCTCAATTCTCTGATGAGCTTCAAAAAGTGGATTTTTAGTTTGTTCAGCTATTGTCTTGATGTAAGGAGGGAGGTGCCAACTGCTAAGCTCTTTACATGCTTGCACTGAAACAGATGTTTTATTTTAATTGGCAGAATGTTGCAAAATTCCTGAATATAACTATAGAATATGTGAACATTCAGCCAGTTTCAAATACATTTCTTTATGAAAGGATTGGAGTAGTATTTTTGCTTTCTCGATTTTGTTTTGTTTCTTTCTACGCCTCATTTTTATTTCCCCAGAATAGAGTTGTAACTATAATTCCTCCCAAGTTTCCACTTTTATTACTGCAATGAAAAAATTTTACCTTCAACATAGCTTTCTCAATCCTGTAAGTTTTCACTGTTTATCAGACAGCACATCATTGAAAGGATTCTCTTCTTAAATATTTTACTCCAAAATTGTATGATGTAATTATTACTAGAATTGATTAAGAAAATTATGCTGTTGCACACTAAAACTAATGTCAGTCAATTATTTCTGAACTTCTAGAAGAATAAACATATTTGCCTTTTGTTCATTTTTTTTTTCATATACACAAGACAAAACTGAATGAAAATGGAGCGAGGGTCATCTGGAAAGATGAATCCCTAATTCATATGCAAGTCATGCTTCACAGCATGACAAACAGATGAAAATCTACTGCTCACTAAATTAACTAAATAAGGTCATTTTTTTGTTTTTCTCCTCATTAGAATTTTTATTAATTTTTAATTAGCATAGAAATTAATAAATTTCATCAGGACACTATGCTACATAGATACAACTGTATTTTACTCAGTTATATCACAGCTTTTAACTTAGAAAGTAGTCTCAAACATTTTAAATTAATTAACATTGTTCTTTGATCATTTGATACACATATATAAAGCATTCTGATTCTTCTCTACTCTGACCCTCTCTTATATTCCTTTTGTCTTTGTCAAAAAACCCCTCCTCCCTGCAGATCTCTTTCCTTTTCATGAATTTTCACTTTGTTACTCGCCTTCTGACTTTTACTATGTCCATCTTTGTGACCATGGTATGACACTTTTCAGTGGAGCCTGATGGGCTCACCATTATGTACCATCTGAAGATACTGGCTTTTCCTCCTTGAGTAGCCAGTAGTTCAGTATGGAGTGGTAAAGCCTCATGAACTTCATCCCATGCATAACTGACAGCTGACAGCCAATCTTGAACCAGCCCAATGCAGACAACCAAGCTGAGTTAATGATTAGAGTGGCTGAGTCATATCAAGAAGACTGTATTATGTAGCCTTCATCCTTGTCTTCCAACCCTTACATTCTTTCTTCTCCCTCTGATATTCCTTGAAGATAAAATGAGTTTTTTCTCTTTTAGACTTCCATGTCATAAACAATGTCACAAATACTCCATATAATAAATAACATAATCTAATAAACTATACAAGGCACATATTAAAAATATAATGCATTAATCTTTATATGCTGCTGTAAAGATTACTACAAACTGAGTTGTTTATAATAAAATGAAATGTATTGATCCATTTTTATAATGTCTGGGAAGTTCATGATTTTTTCATGCTTCAGTGGATGATCCCATACTCATAATTACCATATGCAAAGCCCTAATTGGACTTAGGTGTTAAAGAAAAAAATGCCATGCTGAGAATAGGCCTTGTTGTGGGGAATCTGAAGGGAGTTAGAAAGCTGAAAAGAGAATATGGATATAATCATGTTTATTTATATACACATATGGAATTCTCAAGTATAAAGAAAAATTAGTACTAAAAATTATTGTAGTGCTGGCATATGCATAGCTGCCCTGGCTGGTTCTTCACACAATTAAAAGTCATAAACGCCAGAAAGAAAAGGACAGTGAGAGAACTAGAGTCAGAAAACCTAATTCTGAGATACAGATACAGACTATTCACGAGGAAAGACATCACTTAGATATGTGAGTTTTCACAGGAGTAGTCAAACCACATGTTAATGCTTGGGAAACAGATATTTAATTCTCAATGTATTAATTACACAGATAATTTTGTGAGGCACTAATAGTAAACGTGATTATTTCAAGATAAAACGTTGTTACCGAAAAATAAAACATAGGATGGATATTTACACCATACACACAATTGCGAAGAACACAGTCAAAACCACTTAACCTGTCCTTCTTCATTTTTCAATAGTTCTTATCTTCTCCTGTTTTCCATACACCTCTCCATCAACTGCAACTAAAAATGTCCTTTAATTTTAACCAGTACTGTGAATTGCAATCTAATAACTTAGTCTATCTCCCAGACCACAGCTGCTTTTCTGACAGGGTCAATACATAGTGAATGCTTTTTCTGAATATTGCATGAGACGAAAAGATTTAACTAACCTCGGCTTCCTATATTAGAAGGCACTTCATTATTAGTTAAGGAAACAGATTATGTTCTAAAGGGGATGTATTGCTTTTGTAGCATCTATAAAAATTGGAAGAAGATTCTAGTTATTGCTGACCATTGTTAAAATGAAAACATTACTTGGGTAAGTATTCTCTAAAGAATCTTTCACATTGCCAAAGGAGACTACAACAGAAATTGGAATTATAATATAGGAAAATATGTCTACTGGCTTTTCTTAACTTAATAATGAATTGGTTCAATGATAAGTAGGAGAGGCATTTAGTCAATACACATAAATGAGTTGTACTGTGTCTGTGTTTATTCTTTTTCTAAACTAAGTGTCCTAAGTTGGTTGGCATATCTTTTACAAAATATTTACCATAATTATCATTTTCTTCTCTTCTGGGAAAATTTTGTAAGTAAACTTGGTAAATCTAGCACAGATGTCTGAGTGAAGCAACATATTCTAAATGTTGTATCACCTGAAATAAGAGAAATGGGAAACAGCTTCTCTCCCAGCCATTCACATCATACATAGCTCATAGTTACATAAATGTCCTCAGAAACTAAACTCAATTTTCCCTCATTCACGTTATCTGTGCTATGTAGTAAACTACTGTCAAAATGAGAAGCTAATAAAATGTATTATTACTTCTCGTGTTGCTAGGGATGGACAGACTCAGCTGGACAGTTTTTACTAAAGATCCTACATGTACACACAATCAGATTGCAGGTCAGGCTGGTGTCAACTAGAGGCTTCTCAGCTTCCATCTCTGATGTCTTGGTCCGGTCAGCATTATTCCTTGTCAGTGTGGTGAATCTGAACTCCCGAGTGCACGGTAATATTCTAGCTTTTATGTCAGTGTGCTTCATCCAGAGTGAACTTTCTAGGGACCAAGATGCTATAATACTTTCTCTGACTCTTTGTAACTCTGGTTACAATCCATTGTCTTTAAAAAAAATTAGAATATTCCTCAACTCAAGCTGAGGGCTTGCAGAAATACTGCAAATCCTGATAATTTGAGTAGTCAACTTTGAGTTTTTTTTTTAAAAAAAATGATTGGCATAAATTAACATACTTAGATTATAGTGTTCATTCATAACAATCTCTCTCCTAATTAGCATTTCTATTCTCTCATCAGTCGGTTAACAAATCTGTCATTTGTACTTTATCTTCCTCTCCCTCCTTCGTTTTTTATGTACTTTTGTCTACCCATCATGCTCCATTATTTTTCATTTAACCTTTTACATTTGGCCCATCTTTCTAGCCAAACAAATATGTTTTAGAATACAGAGTTTGTTATCCACAATCCCTGTTATTATTTTCAACTTCATGTCTGCACAAATTTAGTAAGGATCTTATCAGAGTTTGCATCCAAATCGTAGCAATGTAACAATGGAGAGAGCCAGGGAAAAATCATGGAACATGTCAAAATGACTTGAACTTGAGCCCTGCTGATTGCTCTTTGGTCTTGTTCATTTACCCAATTTGCCATGCTGTGTACATTTCTCCATTCTGCACAGCAGGATGCCATATGAAGCTCTGTCAAACAGCCTGCTGAAAATGATCTCCTCTCAGACTGCAGCATTTTTCTGAGCTTACACTATCATAACCATGTCAAAAAAGACAATTGAACTAGCCTGGTGTGACGTATTTAACGAGTTTGTATTAGTTCCTCATCATCACCACCCTGCTTTAAAAGTGCTCCAATACTGTCCTTTGGTTAACAGACTCTGAAGTCAATCATGGTGTGCAGAAGTACTATAAATATGTGTGTATAATACATACATATATAAAACCTCATTATATATACATATATATATGATATCAAACTTGCAAAGGCCTTTTCCTAATTTTTCTGTATCTTTTCTAATTTTAATGGTAATAATTCTGTATTTTAACTGTCATGTATATGAGTCTTTCAGAGTTTAAAGTACAGAGTATAGAATGTGAAAAATAATGGGCTTACCTTCAACAGTTTCTTCTCTTATTTTCTATTGAATGTGTTCTTACCAACAGCAGGTGCTAAGTTTCCCATTTAAATGTTAACTCTTTTCTCTAATGAGGAAAACATGAAAAAGAAGATACAAGAAGGAGTTTTTTTCTTTCTTTCTCATTATTATTATTATAACATATATTTCAAGGAATAGGCTGGCAGATTTTTGGCTCTTCTTGATCTTTATTTTTGCAATACTAAAATCACCTTTCTTATCCTTCCTTGGTTTCCTTTTTATCCTTTCTAAATGGCAGTTCATTATTTGCCTCTTGATTATATCCTTTTTAGGTTTTATTTTTTTAAAAAAATCATTCTGAGCTTAACATCGAGTTCTTTGTGAAATCACATCAACCTCTTCAGATATTTGTTTTTAACTGACACCTTGTTTTTTCTAGTCAAGCATTTAATTTGACTATATTTCAATACTTTCCCAAAGGCTTTAGAGAGTATTTACTGTAGTCTTCTTCAATGAAATCACATGTGATTATGCTCTGAGAATTAATTCTTTTCAAAACCTTCCAGTATAATCTAATCCTTTTTGACTCACTATGCAGCACAGAATCTTTGTTCAAAAAATGTGTGAATTCTTCTCCACTCAAGAAAGGTATTTTTTCTGTTTCACCATAAACTTAATATCAAGAATCCATGCTTAGAACTTCACACAGTTTTGACTAGCTGATAATGTAATATAATCATATATGTATATATATAATCAGATGTATATATGTATTTGTGATTGATTTAGTCTATGTATGTATGTATGCATATGTATGTATAGTGACATCTTTTTCTACTACTTTAGAGTTTACTAGAAATGTAAACCTATGGTGATAGGGTCTGCCATAGGTTTTTGTCGGCATGATAGTGGGTATAGTTCAGCTCCAGCGGGCTGAACTTCAAGTAAAGTGTGTTAGTTAGTCTCCTATAAAACAGAGGATATGTAGAAATCAAGAAAGAGATCTAGTAAGAGAAAATGACTCAATATGACTATGATGGCTGAGCAATCCCATAATCTGCCTTTTGCAAACCAAATGCCAAAAGAAACAATTGTATCCAGTTCCTGCTTAAACATGAAGACCTGGAACCAAAAGACTCCAAGTAAATTCCAATCTAGTGGCAAATGCTTCCAAACTAGGAGAACCAATGTCTCAGGTAAGAGAAGCAGTATGACTTTATGGAACATTGACCAATGGGGAACCTAATACTATCATTGTGTCAAAAGAAAATAGCAATAAAATGACTCCTAATGATATACTGGTATACCTATAGATCAATGCTTTATTCAACTCTTCCCAGAGAAGCTTCTTCTTGCAGAAGATGGAAATTATCAGAGGCCAACAACTAGAAAATAAGCAGACAGCGACAGATTTTGGAAGACTAGGTCACTCCCCTCAGAGCTCAAGGACCTATACAGAAGAGGAAATAGAAAGATTACAAGAGACAGAGGTGATGGATGACTCCAAGGAAACAGTGTCTTCCAGACACAACAGGACTGATGCATATATGAAATCACAGAGACTGGGGCAGCATGTACAAGATCTGCACAGGTTCAAATCAGAAATGATCCCTGCAATGAAAGATGGAAGTTGACACCAGATTCTACCCCAAACACAGGGGAATTTGCAACTGATACCCTCCAGCATCAGTTTTCTTCAGTGGAGCGTCAGTACATCAACCACACTTCAGGTCAGGCCCCATTACTAAGAATAGTTGGCCAGTACAAAGAAAACCTCATGGGTGGTGTTGCTTCTTTTCTTTATTAATGTGTGTGTGTGTGTGTGTGTGTGTGTGTGTGTGTGTGTGTGTGTGAGTGCCTGCATTCATGCACACTTGTAAACTTTTTGTCTTCTTTTGACTTTTTTTGTCTAATTGGTCTTTTGCTTGTTTTGATTTACATTTTTGGTGGGTTTGTGGGTTTGTTTTTTAAGAGAGAGAGTGGGTGGGAGGGAGGGAGGGAGGGAAAGAGTACATAAAGTTGCATGGGTAGGGAGGTAGGGGAATATGGGAGGAGTTGGTGGAGAAGAAAAACAGGATCAAAATATATTATATGGACAAAGAATTAAATACAAATCTTGTAAGAGTGAGCAGGTGTTTTCTACGTTCAAGTCCAGAATTTACTGCTTACTACTGATGTGCATCACCATGAATAGAGAGGCCTTTTTACTGAAAGAACTAGCTCCTTTTGAATTAAGTTTCATATTTTCTTTATTTTTCTCAAGTATCCGTTTATTTCCCTATTGAAAACTAGTTTCATAGTTTTGGTATTCATTTTTTTTTTTTATTTTTCAGAGGATCTTATTATATTTATGTTGCATCTTTTTGTGTTGATTTTATACTGGAAACTTTATTTCTAATTTTAGTTGTTTTCTACTCATTTTCTGGGACATTTCCATTCAGTTTGTTGTAGTCCTCACTGGTTCTTAATAAGCATAGTCCAACCTCCAGTTTATTCTTATTTTTTGAAATGATTTTACTCCTTAGTCTTAGTGCCTACCCTTAAATTTATTGGGCTTGATTGAGATTTTCTTCATATTTATATTACCTTATTTTATTATGATATTATAATTTGGTTTATGGATTATTATTTTATACATATACATATTTTCTGCAAACGGGTTTTTATTCTTATTTATACTTCTTTCTTACAGCAGCTATGTTAGTAACAAATACCTAGTGTTTAAATTCACATAACCAAAACATATTCTGATAACAATGTGGGAACCTATAAAAAGGTTTAGGGAAGGTTTAAGTTTTCAGTTTAAGAATAAACTCATTGTTACAACACATCACCATTACCCAGAGCACTGTGCTTTTCTTCTGGCTCTCACATTCTGCTTCTTTTATTCTTTGATCTATTATGGTCCTTCAACTATCTTTTCATTCCAGTACTACACCTACACAGAACAGTTTCTTCTTCCAAATATTCCTTTAAATGCCATTTTTTCTAGGACTTCTACCTCTGATTTCACAAATTTTCCATGCTTTCCTTCCTATTCATCAATAGACATGATGTGATCCATTAGCTGTCATTTCAGACCTGCATCCAATGTTGTCACTCCTGGAAAAGCATTCTTTTTTTCTGAAAAGGAACAACACTGGTGATATCCTTACTTTCTTCCATTTCTAGAAACCTCATGAACTATTCTCTGATGTCCTTGATTTGATGGCAATTTGACTTGTATGCTGAATACAGTTTTATAATTATAGTAGCATGGAGTAATGAGATATGGATCACTATTTCTCCATTTGATCTTAAGTGTACTTTAAGAAGATTTATTGAGAAGTAGAACACTTAAGCCAATACTAGGAAATCCAGAACACCTGGATTTTTAAAGCTGATAAATCAAAATAAAAAGTTATGTTTATTGAAGATAAAGTATAACACAGAGAAGTAAAATCTTAATATTCATCTTCCGAAAGACTTCCAGAGGTAAATTAAATATGTGTTACATCACAAATATTAGTAAATAATTAACCACATTCAAATGTAGACCAAAGCACTTATAAAAGTAGAAGGAAATCATTAACCAAAACAACATCAAATCTAGATTACAATGTGACTCTTAGGTTAACAAAAAATTGAGATATTAACATTTAAAAATGATAAAAAGATGAAAAACTGAAAAGGATATAATCACTTTAAATCTCTCTTCACCAAATAAAAAGTCATCAAAATTTAAGGGCAAAAATGGAAGTCAGCTGAGGGTAAATTCACCATGAAGTCTGTAATAGGAAAAATAAACTGACTCTTGTAAATTCAGATAATAAACATCATTTCCAAACAGTTATCTTGTATTCTTGCAAATAGATCATATTTTGTACCCTAATGACAGAGATAAAATAGTTTTAGGTGACATAAAATATAAAAATTGAAAGCAAACCTCTCTAAGTCTTTCAATATAGAAATTTTAGGCCCACCCATTCTTGGCATCTACCCCAAAGATTACACCCAAAAGAAATGGAAACTAAAATGCCAAATGCAGGAACCCTCCTTGGGGAACCTGTTTTTTTTTTTTTTTTTTTTTTTTTTTTGAGCTGTTCTATTTTAGCAGTAGTGCCTTTGGCTTATAACAAAAGGCAGGAAGTCAGCACTGGAATAAGCTAAAATGTATTCTAGTTTAACCCTCTTATCCCTAACTCTGAATCACCTTCCAATTATTAGTGCCTGATAAAATGTATCCTAAGCCAGGCCCCTCACACCTAATCCTACATCATCACGCAATTGTCTGTTTCTGCTTCTACCTCTGTGGTAATTCAGATTCCTGAGATGAGAGCCTCGGGATATTAGATTTTGTTTGTTTCTCTGTGTGTGTGTGTGTGTGTGTGTGTGTGTGTGTGTGTATGTTCTTCTCTTACACAATACATCCTAGCTACAGTCTCCCCTTCCTACTTTCTCTCCTCCCTCCAGTCCGTACAATAATACCCCACCTCCTCTTTCCCCCAGATCCACACCTCCTCCTCTGTTTCCCTTCAGAATAGAGCAGACTTCTCAGTGATATCAACCAAATTCAACATAATAAGATGCAATAAGACTAGACATATACCCTCATATCAAGACTGGAAGAGGCAAACCAATAGGAATAAATGGGTTTCATAAGCAGTCAAAGAAGTCAGAGATACCCTAACTCTCATAATTGGAGGTCCAATAAAAACCTCACGCTAAAGAATCACAGCATATCTTGAGGAAACTCTAACCAAGCAAGCATAAGACTTGTATAGTAAATACTTCAGACTTTGAAGAAATAATCTGAAGAAGTTATCAGAAGATGGAAAGATCTCCCATACTCATGGATTGGTAGGATTAACATTGCAAAAATGACCATCCTACCAAAAACAATCTAAAGGTTCAGTGCAATCCCTATCAAAATTTCAACACAAATTTTTACATGCCTTAAAATGACATTCTCTACTTCAGATGCAAGAACAAAAACCCAGAACAGTTGAATGAATCCTGAACAATAAAAGAATTACTAGAGATATCACCTGATTTCAAATTGTACTACAGAGCTACAGTAATAATAATTAAAAAAAAACTACATGGTATTGGCACAAAAACAGACATGTTGATCAATGGAATCAAATTTTATACCAAGACTTAAACCCAAGCACATATGGACACCTGATTTTTGATTAAAAAAAAAACAGAAATACACACTGGAAAAAATAAGAGAGCATCTTAAAAAAATGGTGCTGACCAAACTGGGTGTTTTGTTTACATGTAGAATAATGCAAATAGATCCGTATTCATCACTCTACACAAAACTCAAGTCCAAATAGATCAAAGACCTCAACATAAAACTACAAACACTGAACCTGATAGAAGAGACCATGGAGAATAGCCTTGCATACATTGCCACAGGTGAAGACTTTCTGAATGGAACACCAATAGTGCAGACACTAATATAAAAAATTAACAAACAGGACCTTATGAAACTGAAAATCTTCTGTAAGACAAAGGACATTGCCTATCAGATAAAGTGACAGCCTACAGAATAGAAAAATAGTTTTACCAACTTCACATCTGATAGAAGATTAATATACAAAATACATAAAGAACTCAAGAAACTATATATCAAAAAATAATCCAATTTTTAAAATTGGGGTATATCCAAACAGAGAATTCTCAGAAGAGGATTCTCAAATGGCAGAGAAACATGTAAAGAAATGTTTAACATCCATAGCCATTAGGGAAATGGAAATCAAAACTACTCTGAGATTCTATTTTACACTTGTCAGAATGGCTAAGATCAATAAGAAAAGTGACAGCTCATGCTGGTAGGGATGTGGAGCAAGGGGGAACATCCTCCATTGCTGATGGGGGAGCAAATTTTACAGCCACTATGGAAATCAACATGGCAGTCCCTCAGAAAATTAGGAATCTGATCTACCTCAATATCCGGCTATACAACTCTTATATATACAGAGAGGACACTCCATCATACCACAAGGATACTTGCTCAACTATGCTCAATGTGGCTTTATTCATAATAACCAGAAACTGGAAACAACCTAGATGTCTCTCAACAGTAGAATGGATTTTAAAAAAATGTGGTACATTTACACAATGTAGTATTGCTCAGGTATTAAAAAAAAATCATAAAATTTGCAGGCAAATGGATAGAATTAAAAATCATCCTGAGTGAGGTAACCCAAACTCAGAAAGGCAACTATGGTATGTATTTACTCATAAGTAGATATTAGCCATTAAGTAAATGATAAGCAAAATACAATCCATAGACCCAGAGAGGTTAGATAAAGAAGAAGGCTCTACGGGGGATGCATAGATCTCCCTGGGAAGGGGAAAGAGAAGAGATTTTACAGGTGGACTGGGGGTAGGTGAGGACAGGAGTAAGAGGGATCAGAAGAACAAAAAAAGAAAGAAAGCAAGAGAGAGAGAGAGAGAAGAAAGAAAGAAAGAAAGAAAGAAAGAAAGAAAGAAAGAAAGAGAGGGAGAGAGAGAAAGAGAGAGAGAGAGAGAGAGAGAGAGAGAGAGAGAGAGAGAGAGAGAAAGAAAGAAAGGAAGAAAGGGACTTTTAAGGAGAAAGAGTGGTTAGCATGGTGTATGTGGGGATATTATACAGTAGAGGATGAAAATCAGCACGTATTACATACATGTATTAAACTGTCAATTATGAAATTCAGTATACATTTGTTAAATAATAGTAATTAATTAAAAATACACAAGTAAGCGATTTTTGAAAACAGACTTTTGCAAACAGCCAAAGTGCAAATAAGAGACAGCCTCAAAAACAGTCCAAGGCAGTCAGGAACACCGTGTTCTTAAATTTTGGCATAACAAAGGCACTTAAAGCAGATTAACTAAAACTTTTTCAGGAGAATTAAAGTTAATGATCGAATGTTTTAGGAATCTGTATCCATATTTTAAAATAGGAAATAAATACTAAAACAAAGAAAATCATACAGAATTAAAGCAGAGGTATAATATGTGCAAAAAACTGCATTAAAATGTCAGACACCTATCACAATGGTATCAGTAAAAATAATCATTGACATCATGATGACTTTGAAAGACACAGCAGAAGTATTTTATACTTATACCTTCCCAGCAAGTACAAAAAAAGCCTCCAGGATTAAGATTTCCCTAGTGTGTTTTATCAGACTTTTAAATGAGATCATCTGAATTTCCATTCTTACAAAAGAAAGGTGAAATTAGTTAAGAGTGGGGAAAATATAGCCCAATCCAATCTTTGTAACTAGCTGAACCCCTATAACAACACAATAAACATATTTCACCTCTGTCTATGAAAGTACCTGCTATGAAATGAGACTCGGAGTACACTTCTATGTGAGGAAAGTGCTCAAGAAGATGACTGAGGTCTGCACTACCTACCAATGACAAGAACAAGAAATCAACCCTCTCCAGGCTTGAGTGGGAGCTCTGAGGATGACAGAGTGCGATCTGTGAAAAGCTAATGGTTATACTCCTGACACAGCAGGGAGTGGCCTAAGAAAGGAATAAAAAGGGAGGGCACAGGGAAGCAGATGTGTGCCCCATTTCCTCACATCTAAGCCTTCTGGAGACATGATGAGCTTGTGTAGAAACAAAGGCAAAATGACACAGAGAAAAAGAACACATCCTTTTCCATCTTCCCAAAGGGAACAGTTGCTATAGAGTCAAAACTAAACTTGGGAGAAAAACCTGTCCAGAGGCATAAACCACATGTTCTTGGTTGATTGGCTTAGGTTTTAACTAACTGTTGGGCAATATTGGATTTCCTCAAACTGACAAAATTCATTAAAATATTATGGAAACTGTTTAAATTGGAAAGGGAATTTTCCACATGAGGCTCTTAAGAAGTGTAATATGACACAGATCTCCTATTTTTTTTTAATTTTTTAAATAAATTTTAGTATGGAGAAGCTCTGAGTGTCATTAATAACCCAAGATGAATTTTGTCTTTTATGCTTGCACAAATTTCCACATAAATACCATCATCTTGTTGTTTGCAAAAAGATAAAATCAATACTAAAATTGATAAAGTATATCTATACTGCCTAGAGCTATCCCCAGTGGTAGACAGGTCCCAGCAGAGGATATAAGGAGTTGTTGGAGAATGGAGGTGAACCAGGCCATGGTGGTGGTGAGAATCTTGTAGCCTGACTGACTAGCAGTCAGAGTTCTTCCTTATTTACACAGAATTTAGTAAGCAGGGATATATCCATACTGTTCCAAAACATAGATCATATCATTCTTGTTTTTGGACATGTGTTTCACTTCCTCTTGCTCATCTTTTAGTCATCATTAATAAACTATGACAGAGCAGAGTTTTCATTTCCAATCGTTTGCCCTCAAGTTTTGACATCAATAATAAACAGTTATAATTTTTATTCATTAACATCATAACCCAATTTTTAAGAATCTGGAGGCATATGGCAGCTTGTTCTCAGGCTAGTAGCTTTTGTGGCTACAAGGACTTTAGACTGAAACAAAAATCTTCCAAACCAACCTGGGCATATTGCCATGTCCCAAGCATGTATTATTAACTGTTTATGGTAGAATGCCCAAGAAAAATCTCCAGGCCAAAGCTGCTTCAGTTATTATTCAAATTCTGGCATAATACAATGTTTATATTTCATATCTTTATAGAATTTGGCTATATGTCTAATCTTGGCATTCCATTGTTCCTTGGTCATACAACATTACAATGACTCTGCATGTGCTAATTTTTCTAAGAAAGGAAAGTCCTGACGTCTCATTCTTATATCATCTTTTTACAGCATTCTTTGTTCATCAATATAAGTCTCTGTGTAGGGCAGAGGTAACCTCAGCTAATCTGACTTTGTGGCTGTATATGCCAGGTAATTGTCTGAGTGTTTAATGGAAAGAGGCTTGCAATCTGATCTGTGGCCAACTCCTCTAGCCCATTGAATCTTGTTGACTTTTTAAAATTTACTTTGTTTTCAACGTCTTGTTCCTGAGGAAGTACAGAGACAGATGTTTCAAGAATATCTCAAAGCCTCATAAAGAGATCTCTGGCTCAATTATGTATGTCACAACCTCCAAGGCATAAGGAAGACCTTCAAATAGATAAGGATATCTCCCTAAAGGCAGGAGGGAATATATTCAGGACTTTCCTGGGGAAGCTTACAAGCAGTACTCCTTGGAGAAGGCATAAATGATTCATAAGAAATTTTCCATCAATCCAATATCCCCAAACTGTACAAGTATCAAAAGTCTCCCAAGTATGCGACAGGTGGAGATGAAAACCAAAGGTGGCATGGCAGCCATCATGTGGCTCAGCTCTGCTGGATCTTTGTCAAGGAGCTATGCTGGCTTTATGACTTCTATTGCTCCCATCAGATATGACTGGGCTACCACACTTTCATGTCAATTTAATGTCAAAAGTCAGTGATAAAATAAACCAACTATTCTCTCAGATTAATATATGTGGATTGCCACTGAAAATATTTTGTTTAAAATAAATTTATAAAAGGTTTTACTTGAATGAATTTAACAATAGAAGTAATTTCAGTGTCACTTTATCTATTCTTTTATTTTATATAAATGTTATAGATAAAAATATAAGAAATAATCTGATAAATGCTGTTAATTTGGCAAAGTTTCTAATCATTAAAGCCAACTTTCAGAAGAATAAAGAAACAGACATCTGATACATTAATTTAATTTATCTTAATGGTGCTAATTGCCAATGAGCAATTTTGTTAATGGGATCAGTACCTGCCTTGTAAAGACAGGTCATAAAATTGAACCAGCATTCTTCAGTGTGACATGGAATTCATTCAATTAACCTCAAATTATTGACCTTTTTTGTGCAAGAACTAACTCAATATATACAAAAGAAGATAATTTTCCTATGGGGTGTTTGAAGAGAAATACATTGTCAAAAATAGTTGAAAGAAATAATACTTTGATTACAGAATAGATAGAAATGTTCTAGAGAGAATCTGGGGAGGTTCAGACTGAATGGACACACACAGCCATAGGAGCACATAGATCAGACATTATTACTAACATTTGGTTTCTCAATATGATATCTTCAGATTTTTTTAGCTTAAAGTTAGTGACATTAATCTTCTGTATCAATTAATTTCAAGGCACGTACTTGTCTTTTTGTTGAGAGTAGAATAATCTCTAGATGAATTTACTACCAGAGTTCTCTCCTCAAAAGAATTTCCCAGTGTCTTAATTTAAGCTGAATCTAGAGTGTTATAAAATGCATTATGAGAAGCAGGAGTGGGGGATTAGTCAGTGCAGGCTTTAATCTGGTCAAGAGCATACATTTAGGGAACACAAGCCCAAATCAAATGAGAACAAGACTTAGGTCTAGATTGGGAAGCCATTTGTAGAAAAAGCCTGTCTTTTCTCTGATTGATTTTGTTATATGAATAAAACAGTGCTGCAACACAGACAGCCTATTGAAAAAGCTTGTTCAGAATTGGAAAAAGAGTAGATCTGAAAATTAGGACAATAAAATTTATTGAACTTTGTCATGTTAACTATAATGCTGGATATGTTTACTTCATATGTGCTTCCATTCAGTAAGTATTCACAGGAATATTGTGTGTTTACCAGGCTCTCAGCTAAGAAGCTGGTACTGTTGTCTCAAGTAAAGCACACAAATTACACACCTTCACAGAGCCAGGAGCCAAGGAGGGGAATCAATGGATATAAAGAACAAAGCAATATTATTTCAGATTGTGATAACTGTCCTGACGGAACATTAAAATGATGAGAATGCAATAGGATGATGTTCAAAGAGAGTAGAGGCTTATGTGCAATGGCTGGAAGCACAATCCTGGAAACCATTTGAGCTTGACCTTAGGGGCAGGATGCCATGGGAATCTTTAGAAAATTATTTGTGGTCAGTAAGATTAGTGTGGGCTTAATGAGACCTTGGAGTCAAGGCAGGAGGGAGCAGTGTAATAGTTATCCCCACCCAGATACTTTAGAGATAAAATACCAGTATCCATTCCAACAGTTGTGTGAGTTCATACTGACAGTACAATTTGTTAGTCCAAGCATAGTTATTTTTGAGAACAGAGAATAATTAAAATATGTACTTACTAAGAGTGGCATTATGTATAATTTACTCTATAGTAACATTGAGCATAAAAAAGTACAACTGTGAACATCCCATTGTATAAGCAACGTCTTTTTTTATTTCATTATTTTTCAGTTGAGGTTTGTTCTATAAATAAGGGTCAGGGAAGATTTTTAGCTACTCTAACTCTGTTATAGAAAACAAACAGAAAAATCAATACTTTCAATATTAGGTTTTTTCTACAAAATACACATGTAAAATAGTACATATGTGTGAGTAGGTTTATATGTGTGAGTAGGTTTATATGTGTGAGAGAGATGTATGGGAGTTTTCATAAACAATGGTGGGATTATCTATGAACTTATTGTTGAGCTTAATAGAGGACATTAAAATTAATCATATAATTAGATGCTTACATGTGCTATCCACTAATCTTTAGATTCATAAAAGCAGAAAATTGTCTTCATTTCTTATTTAAGTCTTGCCTTTTAAAATTTATCTGAAACCAATGCATGATTAATAAATACCCTTTCGGTGCATATCTCTGTGTAAGGCTTTCAAATAAATATCAGGATTTGTTCATGTCTGTTGTATTCTGTTCAGGTGTCCGTACAAATGTAACACTTACCAGCACTAACATTTGTGGCCCTGGTGAAACTGAATGAGATTTCCTTTGCTTTAGAGGCAGTTGTATCTTATTTACTCATCCTAAGATTTCATAACTATTGTAGCCGTCCATCTTGTCTTTGCTGTTTTATCCTTGTAATGAATTACAGGTCTTTGTATTAACATCACAGAGAAACATCTTGAGAGTTTTGTGTATGGCTTGTGAAGTCCAAGTGTGCTAAGCCGCCCACATACTATAGCATAGGTTAACCACTCACTTTGTCACATTAGCCTGATTTGAGCAGCAACAGGTAGACACTTGGACTTAAACTCACTAACTTCCACCTAATCCTTGTCAAACTAGGAAAATATTTTTCTTTAATCCACCTGTATTCCTTTATCATTTCTATTTGTCACCTGGTATATAGAGTTACTCTGCATTCTACACATTTTTTAGAAGTAGTTCTTACACATGTGAGCCTAGTTTCTGCAGAAGATAGTCTAGAAACAGAGAGGAAACTGCAGACCTTCTATGTAACTAAGGTCGGACTAGGGTACTGTTTCAACATTTGTGTTTGCTGATAAAAGCATCATCACAAAGTTACAGCTGGGGTATTTTTGCTTGTTTGTTTGTTTGTTTGTTTGTTTGTTGTTGTTTTATTTTGTGTTTGTTTTTGCTGAGCCTGGGGCAAGTTTCATCATTAACAAGAGGGTGAAGCACTCTTAGATTTCTGTTGGAATAAATTTAATATCATATCAGGATACCATTTCAATATATAGCCTAAGAATTATTGGCATACTTTCTTATTTAAAATTCATCTGAAAGTTAATCCCTCATGCTTAATAGTTGGAAGCTATTCAAAGCTGAAGTGTTGGTAATGCAAAGAGCCAGAGTCCCATGTTATAGCAATAACTCCATCAATTCTGAAAATTATCTCAAAATCCATGGATAAATACATATGGACTTTGGCAGCAAAGCATTGCATAAATATTCAGCACATTATGTTAGATATTTATGTTTATAAATGTACATTACATATTTAATGAAATGAGTGGGAATACCAAGGGCTCTATTAACATTTTCATTCTGGCTAATAAAAACAAGACACAAATGTGCTAGTGTAATTAACTGACTTACATTATCTTATTTTGGGGGACTAAAGGGAGAAAACAATGCAGATATCTGTATACAAATGCAGCATATTAAAGAATCTAAACACTTGCAATATGAAACTAGGGTCCAGGGAAACAGCACAAAATTCAAGAGTACAGTCCACTGGCTAAAGTATAACGAAGTTGTTAGGGCAAAGAGAAGTGAAGGGGAAGCTGTTTTGTGGAATAAACTCCTTGATATATCTTCTAGTTCACCTCATTGGCTTAAAGCATCATCTGGACCCGAAATTAATTTCTCCATAATATATTTCCGTATTGTCTCTGGTTCATAGATTTTAAGCACCCATGTTCAGCTCCATGAGGCAACAAGATTGGCATACATTCAAGTTTGTGTCCCCTGGTTTCTGCCTGATGCTGTTTGGATTCTGGCTGGGGCCTCTGAGGCTCCAGGCTTATCTTCGTATTCTATAGTCTTCTTCAGACCTTTTTTTTTTTTTTAAGGAACTAATGCTTTGTACCCTTACAGGTAGAATGGGGCTTGAAGAGATCAAAATTGCCTCATCCCATTTCCTGTCATCTATCAGTCTCCAATTAATTCTGTTTTTCTCACTAAATCTTGACGGATTACAGCATTTACTCTGGAGAAAATAAAATTTTACCTAGATATGGTTGCTTCTTTAGACCTCACTGAAGTCATGGGTAGAAAATTCATCATGATGAGTTTCTTAATGTTACCCTTTCTTTATTAATTAAACATTATTTGTTCTTTTTTTACAGTTATTACTTAAAATTTTCACAACTTCATGCATTCATGTCCTGAGTTCAGGGCAATTTTATTCCCTATAACTTCTTAATCCCCACTCTTTTCCACTTGAACTTTACTTTCCAGTAATCTTTCTACTGCTTTGTGTCTTTTTGTACTTTCTGACCACTGAGTATGACTAAGATTGCTTCTGTAAGCATAAGTCGGGGTGATTTACAGGAACATGGACAATGTATCAGAAGCTACATCACTGAGGAAAATGAAGACTTCTTTTCCAGAACTCATTAACAAATCTCCAATGAGGGGCCGGCCCTTGTGTGTCCTTGTCATGCCCTAACTTGGCTGGGATTGTAGGTCTTCACAAAGAAGATACAAACAAGAAATCTCCTCTGAGAGGACATGTATCAAGTCCCCTAATTTCATCTTGCTATAAACAGAACATACCATGAAGTGTACACTACGTCTGCAAGAAATATACAGTTTTCTTTTCCTTACTCAAAACTTGCCAATTTTTCTTTCAAAATTTATATGCTTTATGAGCTTGTGTGTGTGAGCGTGTGTGTGTGTGTGTGTGTGTGTGTGTGTGTATTTGCATCAAATCAACCTCCCATTATTTCTCTACTAATTCATCCCTATCTCTTATCACTTCTCCTTCATTTATCTCTCTCTCCTCTCTCTCTCTCTCTCTCTCTCTCTCTCTCTCTCTCTCTCTCTCTCTCTCTCTCTCATCACTTCTTCATGTATCTCTCTCTCTCTCTGTCTCTCTCTCTGTCTCTCTCTCTGTCTCTCTCTCTCTCTCTCTCTCTCTCTCTCTCTCTCTCTTCCTTAAAATAGTCACTGAGCCCATTTAGGCATATTGCTGCAGAGATAGCCTCTCAAGACCCACATTGCTGAGAAAAAAAAGAAAATCTGACTCTACCTCCCCCAACATCCATCAACTGCCAATAACACATCAGCTAAGAGTAGGATTTCATGATCTTTCCATATCCATCCTGGGACCTCACCTGACTTAATTGTGCATGTATTATACATATAGGTCAAATCACTATGGATTATATGAGTTACTGTTCTGTCATATCCAGCAAATATTTTACATACGTTAGCTATATCTGGCTCTCACAATATTTCCATCTTCTTTTGACATAGGGGATAGAACTGTGATATAGATATCTCATTTAGAGATGAGTACTCCACAGTCTGATTCTCTGCATGTTGGGGTTAAGAGATTCACTAATCTTGAGTATATAAAAGAACTTATGGGTCTGATTATTATATGTTCATATAGGAGAAAAATCATATTAGATTCTCCCCTATGCTGTGTGTTCTAGCCACCCATGAGTTTTTGGCCCAGTTAATGATACTAAACATGAGTTTCATCTTTTATAGTCAGCTTTTGGTCTAATTAGAAAGTAGTTGCTACTCTTTAACATTAATGCCTCTTTTGTACCAGTGGCCATATCTTGCTAGACCATTGTTATTGTACCTCTCAGGATTGTTCACAGCTATTTAAGATTGTTGATGGTAGTATAAATCCTAATTGGTCTTAATAATAAAAACCTGGAGACAGATATTGGGGTAAATTCTGAAAGATCAGAGAGACAAAGGAACAAGACACATCCACCCCTTACCTCGCCAACTCCTCAGCCTGAAAAGGTGCCGAGCTCCTGTCTCCACCCACCTTATATTCCTCTCTCTGTCCAGCCATGTCACTTCCTGTCTCTTCCTCCCTAGTGCTGGGATTAAAGGTATGTGCCACCAGTGCCTGGTCCCTGTGGTTAACTAGTGACTGGCTCTACACTCTGATCTCCAGGCAAGCTTTGTGTTAGAGCACAAACAAAATATCACCACAACTGATGACTTTTCTCCTCTATTAACATGTGTAGTCCCTTCCAGCACTATGAAAGCTAATCAGTGGGGATAAAGTTCCTAAATGGGTAAGAGCTTGATTTCTCTGTGTCCTGTGACTCATGTATATGATATCTTCAGTAGTTGGGTCTTATAATAATTAAGTTCTGGAGAGTAACCAAAAGCAGTGGCAATAGCCTATAATGTTTCTTGGGTTTGGAGGTCTTGGGACTCTTCTGCTGAACTCAAAAAGAGGTAACCCATACTTTGCACTGGGCTTTTTCATTTAGTAGTCTATGGTAGCTGGGGAAGACTAGGTGTCCCATTATAGGGTAACTACATTTAAATCTCAGTAAAAAGTTATCTGTATTTTAAGAAGCATCCACAGTAAGCAGATTTCATATGACATTTTTAAGACCATTTAATACTAGTTTTCCCTCCTCATATTCCCTCAACTACCTTGATCTACCGTGCCCCAATCCTTGAACCCTTCCTCTTCCATTATTCCTCCTCCATACTACCTGCAGCCTATCCCCTTTTCTTGAAGCTCTCATGGCCCTTACTTATTTCATGACTTTATAGGTACTCTAATTTAAGCACAAAAAAATCTATAGATTATAAAACCCCCAAGGGGTCAGCCCATAGCACATATACATGTAAGGTGTCCTAAATAGACTATGGTGTGTGTGTGTGTGTGTGTGTGTGTGTGTGTGTGTGTGTGTGTGTAATAATAACAATTTTAAAAAAGAGGTCATAAATTTGAGATGGAGTGGTAAGAGTGAGAAAGAGTTGGAGGGGCAAAAGGGAGGGGAGGAAAATATGTAAATACAGTACTAAGGTATAAAATCTTCAAAAAGTTTAATGACAAACAAAACCTTGCACATCTAAAGATTGAAAGCTACTGTCTACATATAAGAGAGAACACACAGCATTTGTCTTTCTGTGTTTGAGCTGCCTCACTCAGAATGACTTATTTCCAGCTCCATTCACTTATCTGTGAATTTCACAATTTTTCTTTATAGCTGAATGTCCCATTGTGCATATGTACCAATTTTTCATTATCCATTTGTCAGTTGATAGACATCTTGGTTGTTTTCATTTCCTGGCTTTGTGAATAGTGCAGCAGTGAACACGAATGAGCAAGTACCTCTGTAGCAGGACATAGAATACTTTGGGGGAATATGTCAGGGGTAGTATTGCTCAATCATGTAGTGGATCTACTTGTAACTTTTTGAGAAACTTCTACATTAAACAGTTATATAGTTGGTAAATTTTTCAATATAATGTAGTGTTGCAGTAAATATACACAAAACATAAGTCAACTATAACGACACTAAAATATGTACATAAACTAACATAAAAGAATTAGAAAAAGAACTAAGAATGTGTGTGAAAAGGTGAAAGAAGCCGTAGAAACAGAAGGAAGGAATGCAGAAAAGAGGGAAGGAAGGAAGCAGAGAAAGGGAGAGAGGAAAATGAACTTAGTAAGAAGCCCATTACAGTTAGAAATATTATCCCCAATGATTACTATGTATTGTTATTTATTTAGACAACCAGACAATCATTTTCCAGGTGTTTATTTATGACCCGTTCTTCAGTACATGTCTCACTAATACAAAATGAATATTCTATTCTTCGTTATATCCCTTCAAAAATTCATTTACTCAGAAACTATATGCAAACATGATCAAAGCCATTCTGAAAATAAGGGTTCACAGCAGAAATAGTTATGATTTTTCTCTCTAGGACACACACACACACACACACACACACACACACACCCCTACATACAAATACCCCCATAACACACACACACACACACACACACACCCCTACATACAAATACCCCCATAACACACACACACACACACACACACACACACACACACACACACAATCACCAATGTGATAATAAATAGATTTCCCTGAAGAAATGTGTTTAGGATTTGGGTAACCAATCTTACCAGTAGTCTATCAATGAAATCCTACTTTTAAAACCTAAGCACTTATTATCTCAGCTGACAAAAAGGCACATAGGAGTCCCTTCCCTGACAAGACTCTCTTCAGGGCTGACTCTCTCCTGAAGAACATCTATAGCCTGTCACTCTTTAAGCCCCACAAAACACTGGTCGCAGTCCTCTATACAATCCATGGAAACCCAAATGAACTTTTGGCTGGGTATTGAGGGGACAGCAGCATTGTTGAGGTGTCCTGTGTTGGATTTCCTTTGCTGGTCAGTGTTTGGGGTAGGTGATCTGAACTGCTCAGGTGGCACTTTCTGAGTTATCTCTCCTAGTCACCACCTGCCTGCAATGCTTCATCTTACCATCTATCTCTTGTGCAATCTGACCTAAGGCTTCTAACTGCTTTTCTGTGTCTTGGGGTAATTAACTGTTGGAGAGTGAGTCACGATGAGAGTGTTTGATTTCTTACATAACACATACATGTTTACTCTGCAATTAACTCCATGCTTAAGCCATTCCTCTCACTGAGATCAGCAATCCTGATTATATCTTCTTGTTTAATTAGTGTGATGTTTGGCATACATCAAAAAGGAATCGACACAGTCATTACTTTAGGCTTCCTCATTGATGTTTGGTAAGGCACAAATACTCTGGGGCAATAACGTAATTGCAGGAAACTCTAATCATAATATTTTACTTGACTTCTTTTCATTGTTTCATTTCAGAAGTTGCCTCCTTCACTGGCAGATGCAGCTTCAGGAAACTGGACAAAAAGATTTGACTCACCGAACCAAAGATTGGGGGAGGTGGGGACGAAGAACACAAAATGCAAAGAGATATCAGGTCTCTTAGCTATCATCCCACCGAGTACAAAAAAAATGTTACTTTAAAAAAAAAAAACTTTTAAAGCAACATGTTTAGTTTAAATGTTTCAGGACTTGCTACATGTAGATATCAAAATGAATTCCTTTTAGAAATTACACTTTACGAATTAAAAAAAATATTTTCAGATAAGACTTTTTAACACATTTATGTAGCAATTTAAGATGATGTTATGATTGGAAAGCACCAGTCTACAATTCTGCTGCAGGCCTATCAACCCCCCCCCCTTTTTTTTTTTTTTTTTTTTTTTTACTATGTCGTCATCCATCTAAGCCTTTGTGTGACATCTTAGTTGTATGCACTTTCTTGTTCTTTTGGAAGCACTTGTTCGCCCTGTGTTTCTGCCATGTGCTCTCTCTGAATCTGTTCCTGTGGAGGAGGATCCCTAAGGTTTTATATTGCAGACCTCTGTGGAACAGAAGCATAGCTTATGAGAAGCAGGCACGCACACACACACACATGCGTGAAGACGCTGAAGGCCAATAAATTTTGACCACCATGGCAGCCGGAGTCATTTAAGGAATTTAGTTTCTGATGATAAAGCGCTAGCTTATCGCGTGCTGACAACAGCAAACTCCGTGGCCCTCAGCTTCTGTCTTTCCTATTTGTAACCTAGTAAGCCACATGGAATTTAACAGTGCCATGAAGTATCTTTCTAAGTAAATTTTAAGGAAAGACAGGGAACAAAGCTAGTAGGGGCTTCCATCTTGTTGGTGATGAAATTGTTTCTTAGATCTATGGTTCCTACATCTCTCTGCTGTAGAAAGAAAGAACAGACACAGGATGACCACGTTGCTACTTTCTGTCTTTCTCTTTGCTATGAGAGAGGAAAAAGAAGCTGAGCTCTGAACTGAATATAGAGAATGGATTCTACACTTAGTTTGCAATTATATATTATATTCTATATACTTATACTGATATTTATTTTGTGTGTGTGTTGGTGTTTCAAACTTACTTTGCTGGAGGAAAGAAATATCAGGTCTGTGATATAAACAAAATATAATTTTAGAGACTCATTTTTAGGCCTGTGGATAAAACCCTTTGGCATAGTGCTTATCTAGTAGACACAAGGCCCTGGGTTCAAAAGCAAATGATTTTAGCTTAAATTCGGGCTTTAGTCATGGAGAGGTGACTCAGTGAATAAGAGCACTTTTGCATGAACATGAGGACCTGAGTTAGATTCCTCAGACCCCACGCAAAAAGCTGGTCGTGGCTGTATACTCACCACAATCCAGTGCAGTGAGCATTAGGGGCAATGAATTATGCCAAGTGGCAAAGCTAAAAAGTAAAAAGGTTAATATGAGACTAGAGAAATATAGCTTTCTTATGTAGCTACACACCATCTTAATAATGGATAAGATGTGTGAAATGTTATACAAAAGTAATTGTTAACGGAAAAGCTTCCTGGGAATTTCCCTAGCACCAGGTTTCTCCCTAACCCCATAATGGCTCCCTCTATCAAGATATCTCTTTCCTTGCTCCCCCTCTCTGTCTACCGTCCTAACCAGAGCTAATTGGAGCTCACTGACTCTGGACTGGATAGCTGGGGAGCCTGCCTGGGGCTGAACTAGGCCCTCTGAATGTGGGTGACAGTTGTATAGCTTGGGCAGTTTGTGGGGCCACTGGCTGTAGGAGCAGGATTTATCCCTAGTGCATGAACTAGCTTTTTGGAGCCCATTCCCTATGGAGGGATATCTTGCTCAGCTTTGATACAGTGGGGAGGGGCTTGGTCCTGCCTCAAATTGATATGCCAGTCTTTGTTGACTCCTCATGGGAGGCCTTACCTGTCTGAGGAGTGGATGGGGTTGGGATGGGGGGATGGTGGGGGGTGAGCAGGAGGAGGAGGAACAGTGCTTGGTATGTAAAATGGAAAAAAAAACAACTTTTAAATAAAAAAAGAAAAAGCTTCATGATACAAATTGCAGGGTTTGTAGGCTATCTTTCACATGATCTAGCTCCAGTTTCAGTGACAAGACTACATCTCAAGGAAATAAGGCAAGGAGTTATGAAGCAGGACACACTCATGTGCATTAACCACATTTATGTGACACACATACACAAATATATAAATAACATACACAGTACACAATACTTAACATGTACCCAAACCTACACAACATACACACAAACACATATACATACACACAGAAACATATGGCTCTGTTTTATGTATGTACAGTATTTTTCAATTGATTATTCTTGCTTCTCAAACTATAAATTACAGGCAACATAATGAAATAAACATATTTGTGGGAAATTAATCTGCAACTCTTAAGATCATTATTGTTAGGTTTTGGAGGTTATCAAAACCAGTAAACTGTATATATAGTGTTCAATATAAGTCAGGTATCTAGCAAAATGAACACACACACAGTTCAAATACCTGTTTCAAATTCAAGCATGGGTGACTATAAGACTTAAAAACTAATTTTAATATAGACTTGTAAAAAAGATTTTCCTTTTAATAGGAGTATAATGCTCTAAAATATAGCAACAGCATAAGAGTTCATTCTGTGTGTCAATCTTTATTAGGTATTATGTAAAACATGATTAAAGAACCATAAGAAAGTCCATCTACAAACCCTCCTTCTTTGTATTATGAAATATTTTGCTTTAGTGATCATTTGATATCATCTTTCATACATTTATATATATTATGTTATTAAAATATGCATAGGTACAAACACACCTATTTTTATGTTGTTTCATATTAGCATTATAAAGTTAGGGGTTTTTTTTGTTTTTTGTTTTGTTTTTTTTTTTGGTCTTTCGAGACAGGGTTTCTCTGTGTAGCTTTGCGCCTTTCCTGAAACTCACTTGGTAGCCCAGGCTGGCCTCGAACTCACAGAGATCCGCCTGGCTCTGCCTCCCGAGTGCTGGGATTAAAGGCGTGCGCCACCACCGCCCAGCCATAAAAGTTAGTTTTTAGCTTTACCATTGGCATTCAGAAGAGCAAAGTGAGAATCAATATCACATACATGGATATTTTATGTGTTTGCATCAAAGTGGACTACAGTACTTATTAATCTAAGTTAATCCTTTATTAAAGTGAGGGAATACTCATAAAAATATTTCAAACACTAGGATATTTCTAGTGCTTAAAGGAGGGACCATCAAAGAAAGAATAAAAGTGTCCATAATCAATGACATTGGGCTATTCTAATGAGATATGTTTTTTTTTTTTCATTTCAAAGGGTATATTATCAATTCATTCCTCAATTTCCCCTCTCTATTGGATTATTTCTCCCACATTTTGGGCTTTTTGCATTTTCTACTTTGAACGGTAACTGTTTTCTCTTTTTCTTGTCTATAGAAGAATCTCCAACAACTGCAACACAGATTTGTTAAAACTGCATAAAGCAAAGCAAATTTGTTTGGAAACAGATATCTACAGACAGAAACAAGTACTTTTTGGTTTCATTTTTGTTTTTGTTTTTAAATCTTCATCAAAATCTCCATTAAATATATCTAAGCTAAAACATGCTAAGACTGGATAATCCATCACATAAAGACTTCGCCAAATCTTTTGTCCACAAGTATTTAATTGGCTCTGGTATATGTTAAGCTTTTCTCCAAAGACTCATGCTCTTTAAAGCAAACCCACCTAAGATAATTTGCATATAATTCCACTGGGTTTACAGGACCTGTGGGCCTATCCACACAGATCCACATTAATTAAAGTTGAGCAAATAAGTAAAACTGCCTTTGAATTTCAACACATACTGATTTATCTTCTTCTTTCTCCAGGAAACAGCAAACCAGTCATATCACCAAGAACACTATATTAGTTCTATTGTCTTTAATCAAAACCACTCAGAATGTAGGAAGATGAGACATGACTTACAAGATTCAATAAGAGTCAACAATATAACCTGACCTGAGGGGCAGAAGCAAATAAAAGTGCTAAAGCCACATGCTTTAGAAAATGATTTACAGTTATGAAATTAAAAGTTTAGGAAGGATGGCAAAACAAAACATAGATGAGTCTATTCTCTGTTCTCGACAAGAAATGAGGCAGAGTTAGTTTTTAAAAGATATCAAGTCACATGTCCAAGTTCGACAAACTTTAAAAGGGATTTGTTTCTAATTCCTTAGGAAGAAATAGAACTCTCACTTTGCTACATCAGAGTAGAATTGCTGAAAACCAAAGATTAAATGAAACCCTTAAAAGGACCAAGTAGCGTGGGATGAGGTTATTGCTATTGAATATAAATGATGCTACTCAGAAATAATTTCTCAACAACAAAGAAAGAAAATGAAATGTAAATTAAAGCAGCATGGTATCTTCAAAGTAATTATTAAATAATTCACATTACAGAGGAGTGATATATCAACTGAAAACATCCATGATGAAAAAAAAAATAAGGTTTGGAGGCAAAAGGTTACTACTGTAGTTTTGGTCTTGAGTTTTTAAGATGTGGTCATCAGTGATATGATTTGAAAGTGACAGACACTTTCAAAATTAGGCCCTTCCTAGGATCCACTTACCGAGAGGGAAATCATGCCTAGTACTGGAGATATGGCCAACTACCCAGGGCTAGTGAATTCCTATATCTTAGAAGAGAATCTACAACTACTACTTTACTAAACCAGAATACTTAACTACATTCTTAATATGTGTCCCTACACCCATAGATAAGTATAGTCCCCACACCTCATTAAGCAAATGTCTCTTTGTAACAGATGGAGCCCATTACAGAAAACCACAACCAATCAAATTGTAGAGTCGTGAAGTCCATAACAACAGAAACATCTACAAAACACTCTTGCACCTAAGGCTCAAAGAACATTGTGGAAGAGGGCTAGCAAAATTGTAAAAGCCAGAAAACCAGGCTGTTGGCTGTGGTATTGGATCTCCTAGTGATGTCACCAGTTATATCCATAAAGTCTTAACAACATGACTGCCAAATAACAACAATAACATGCTACAGTAGATGGAGGGAGGTGATGAGGCCTCAGCCCTACACAAAGAATTAAAGGAAGCTAAGAAATGCTGAGAGGGAAAGAAATAGTTTTCACCAGAGAAGAGCATACCAATTGGTTATCCAATACAAAATGGAGGATTGAGAATGGGAACATGGAGGAATGGGATCATAGAGCTGGGGGAGCGACAGACAGGGAGAGCAATGAAAGAGGTGTCTTAATAGAGGGGCCATTATGGGGTTAGGGAGAAACCTAGTGATAGGGAAATTCCCAGGAATCCACAAGGTTGACCCCAGCTAAGACTCCTAGCAATAGTGGAGAGGGTGCCTGAACTGGCCTTGTCCTGTAATCAGATTGGTGACTACCCTAATTGTCATCATAGAGCCTTCATCGAATAACTGATGGAAGCAGATGCAGAGATCCACAGCCAAGCACTTGGCTGAGCTCCTGGAGTCCAGTTAAAGAAAGAGAGGAGGGATTATATGAGCAAGGGGAGGTCAAGATCATGATGAGGAAATCCACAGAGACAGCTGACCGGAGTTAGTAAGAGCACAAGGACTCTGGACTGACAGCTGGGGAGCCTGCATGGGACTGAACTAGTCCTTCTGAATGTGAGTGGCAGTTGTGTGGCTTTGTCTATTTATGGGGCCCCTGGCAGTGGGAACAGGATTTATCCTTGGTTCATGAACTGGCTTTTTGGATCCCATTCCCTGTGGTGGAATACCTTGCTCAGCCTTGATTTCAAAAGGAGGGGACTGGTCCTGGAGGATAGGCCAAGCTTTGTTGACTCTCCATGGGAAGGCTTACCCTTTCTGAGGAATGGATGGGGGTGGGGTGGGGGGAGGAGTTGGGGGAGAGCAGGAGGAGGGGAGGAAGGGAGAACTGTGTTTGGTATGTAAAATGAAAAAAATAAGAAAAGAAAAAAATGGTTAACCCTGAAAACATGCATATGAGTAACAGTAGGTTATTAGTATTTTAATTTTAGCATGCTAAGACCTGCACTTGACTTTTGACTGACACATTTCTGAGACAGTGTGTGTGCTGAAGCTGCTAAAGTTGTATCAACGACAGGAAACTAAAGCAGGAAGTTGCAGCAAGGTAATGTTTGAAAGCTTTAGGAGCATAACAAATAAAGTAGATGCAGAAAAAGAGTTATTTGGTAAGTCTTTATTCATTCACAACCAAAAACATTAAAAAATGAGAAATGAAAATAAATTATAAATGTTGCAAAGCTTGTCAAAAAGGATATGCCTTTACTATTGCCAAGGCTGTTTTAAAAAAGCAGTCCAAAATTTTCCCTACCGCTGATAAAGCATAGTCCTTTACCTGAATGACTATAACATGATGACTAGCCCTGTGTTAGTAGTGGGTTTTGCATTTACATACATGCACAGAGTGTGTTGCGACAATATCCCTTCCCCATTACTGTCTCTTATCCTTCTTGTGCTTACTGACTGTCATCTCTCCCTCTAGTCACTTTCCTACCCCCGTGCCTTTGTCTTTCTTTTTGGGAGGTCCTTGTGCAAGTAGGAGCAACTGTGTGTTACTGTTTGTAAAAAGCACGTCATATCTCAAAGACAACATTTCCTCATGCTCCTCTACATTCTCAGGCTCACCTATTCTTCTCCACACATCTTCACTTTGTGCTCCCTGGGTCTTGGACATAGGTTGTGATATAGATGTTATTATCACTTTTTAAATAAAGACAATTCTGGAGAGATGACAAAACTATCAACCTGGCTGATTAATTTCAAAATTTGCTCTATTCTCCATTTTATCTAAGTTGATGCTTTCACATTGTCAATTTCTTTATATATATATATATATATATATATATATATATATATATATATATATATATATATATATATTTCCCCTTTATTCCCCTTTGAATCTTGGTAGATTTTGAAAATAAGACAGAATGATAGTGGAGCAATTTCTGGAATAGGACCCAAGAAACCTTGCATGTTCTCACTCTCTCTCTCTGTTGGAAGCTGGCTTCTCCAATGTGGAAAAACAAAACCTGAATTAGTTCGTTAAAAAAGAGAATATCACATGTGAAGCTTGGTCACATCCAGCTGACCAAATCAAGAGATAAACATCTAACCAAGTTTATAGCCTAGCCTCTTACCTCCACCACACATTTGTTAGTGTGCGGTAAACTCAATACATGGGCCTTCCATGGACTTGTTAATGCTTATTTCAAGAATTTCAAACCGTTTCATTTGAGGATCTTTGATACCTGATGGTATTGGACACTAACACACACGATAGGCATACACACACACACACACACACACACACACACACACACACATACACACATACACACACACACACACACACACACACACGCACACACACATACATACACACACATGCACAGGCACATACACACTAAATTAAATGCAAAAAAATATGACATATATGTCCTCTTGTATGTGGTGATACAATAGTCACTATTACAAAGTAATTTTTCTGTACATTTTTAATTAAATAGCTTAATTAATGTGATTGTAACAATGCTATGTATACCAAAATGGTAAAAAGAATAATCCTAAATGTGAAATTTATTGATCAGTAAATTGGGGTCCATGTAACGTTTGTCTATCCCAAGTACTATTAGACAATATTTTTATTAACTTATTATAATGGGAGAATCAACCAAATAATAGCCAAACAATAGTGGGAAAACAGTTATGTTCAAAACAATTGATACAAAATTTAGTATTTAACGGAAGGCTCTAACATATTTAAAACCAATCACATTTTCTGGAGTATAGAAAGAAGGATTTCGGATGTTTGCGTGCATTTTCTGTCAGCTAAGGTCTGACAAATTCTGTTTCCTGGGACTGCTCACTGCCTATTGTTCTTTCCCAATCCACTACTACATTTATCTTCAAGAAAGTAGGACCCAGGAAATAAGTCCTCCTTGCCCATCCATCTTGATAACTTAATGCTTCTCTCAGCCTGCAGCCTTGCACATTAATGTTTTGAGTAAAATCTATAGGTCAATCAATCTCCTGGTTGAAGCAAAGTGCCAATCTGTCATGGACTAGACTGAACCCTCTCTTTTCTAACCACACTGCTAGACTCTGGATTTTTTTTTTTCAGATGGCTTTGTCTATGTGATTCATGATAGAAAGCAAACCATATGTAAGTCATGCTTGTACACATATGACTCCGTAAGTATTAGCATAAACTACTACTTCACAGAAGACCACATTAATGTAACTATATCTCATTGTAAACCATAAGTCATGACATCTTTGTAATCCTCATCCTGCGTAATGTCACCCACACAACAATAAAAAAATTATGAAGTTTTCACACTCTAAAATGTAGATAATATTTCTTCTCATGACTTCATAAGAATGTTACACTGAAAACTTGTCTAATTAGAGGAATTTTCATAGTATGATTATTTCAAATTAAATGCTGATGCATTAACATTTGAATCAGCATTTCCACTTACAGGAACTTCCTCAAACACTGAATTCCTCTTCTTCTCCTGCTAAATCCAAGAGAAAAATGCAAATAAATACTTGATGTTTTTCATATACCAGATATAACACTTAGGACTTGAAAGATGTTGCACAATCAATTTAAATTTAATCCTGATCTCATTTAAATGACAGAGCAAAATGTATGGAGACTTCCTTACATGGATTTGAGCAGACAAATAATAAATACTAGTCCTTATCTTGTCTGTCTTATCAGGAAGGCAGGAAAAGTTACATGTATCTGCTCTTACTGACACCTACATCAATATTTTATGGTCAAAGAAATATAAGCCACCCAACACCCAGAAGGTGATATTGGCTGCAATACTTTACCTTCACCTCCTATGGCGCTTATCGGCATCCCTTTGGAGGACTCCTGAGAAAAGATACCCTATCACACAAATCAAGAATTGTTGCCAAATGGCCAAAAGAGAACAGTTTAATATAAGAATTTTTCGTAATCTATCCTTGTAGTCCTGTAATTGCGCTGCTCAAAAAAGAATGAAATATCACCACCAAAGTTGATATAACTTTTGACTCCCTTACAACTTTTAGATGGATACTTAGATCTTATGGTCCAATATATTGACTTGAAATATTAAATCTGTCAAGGCACACTAACTGAACTCTACTGAATTGATATTCTCTTTTGGTTCATTCTACCCAGTGCAATAGTAAACTTTATTACTGCCCCCTTCATGAAACTGCACACCCCTCAATCCTCACTCTGTATTTAATACTTTTCCTTCTTTCCTAATTTCAAATAAAGTTTAAAACTTGTGGTATTTACCTCAAGCCACAACCAGGGATCTTTAAGGATATTTCTCAGAATTAATACTATTTGCAACATTTCTTTTAAATGACTTGTCCGAAAGCTTGTTGACTTTCTATGAAAGTTGCTGTTCCAAAGCCTGTCAGGACCATCCCACTTGAACAGTCCCGAGTGTAGTAACATAGTACAATAACCCACATGTAATAAATAACATGTGGCTAGATCTCGATGTGGATTATCGCACTGTAACCTTTCAGAAGTCAAAAAAGTCACAATGACCATCACCCTGTGACTAACAAATTCTGCACATAAGTATAAGAAAGAAACAGAGTTGTAATCTTTTCAAACACAGTAAACACAGTTAGGTATCACATGCACAGGGATAAAACAACATGGCAAATATACAAATGTCATCAATTAGCACTAAGATAGTCTGTAGGCAAGTCACAAAGACTCTGAAAGTCTTATTTTACTCTCTACCATAAAATAAGTACCAGCCTCCCCAAAGGGTGTGAGACTCAAATTCTGTTAGGTGCCCAATAGTAAGACAGCTTTCTAAACACACCCATTCCAAACTTCAGATCCTTCAAAGAGTATTTGTGTATCCATGCTGTGGAATTAGCTTCTCTTGTATCTCCTGCTCATTAGTGCAGGAAGATAAATAACCTAACCATATTTTTCCTTGAGAGAAAGAATGACTTATTCTCAATTTTCAAGCTTGCCATGTGTGTCTCATGATTATTTGACCGTGACTTTCATGGTTATGGAAAAGTCAATGATATTGCATCTACCTTTATCTGTAATAAAGATCAATATTTTCAATTCTTCTTCTGTGTCCTAATTATAAAGAAGGCAAATTTTACAATTTGGAAAGGAGTAAAATGGCTTTAAAAAAACTGTAGTAGCCATCTGAAGAGATGCACAGGTATAAAAGTTTCCCTCTATATCCCACACTACAGGAATCTACACGGGCTCCTTTGTCTATCTGTACTGACACTAGCTCTCAAGATTGAATCACTAAGTGTTATGATCGATGGGTCTTGTAAATGCCCAGCACTGTGGGTAAGTGCATGCACTTTGAATTTCAGCCTCGTGTTTCCTTTAGCGGTCTGTGAATATTGCCTCTGAGATCTAGTTATATTCCCCAGTATGTCACCATTTGGTGTAAGTTCAGTGAGTCGTCAGCAGGTTTCAATTGCTGAGAGTGGGGTTCCAAGAACGCACATGGAGAAAGATGAAGTTTCCTGTTAAGAGGTCCATGTGAGCAATAAGAAAGTCTCTTACTCTAGCTCAGGGTTACTGCCTTTGACTATCATGCAGTGGGCTAAGGAAACTTCAAGCAAAAAAAAAAAAAAAAAAAAAAAACCAGAAACAAATCAATGAAACCACTCAAAAGGGTGGTTTGCTATGACTTTAGTTGAACATGGCCAAAATGAAAGCAAAATAAATTGCTTTTTAGTGCCCAAAGGGACATTATTATCAGTATAATGTATAGAATACATGTATGTGTATTTGTACTAGCAGATGTTCAAATGCAATGGAAAGAAATAATATTCTAGAAGACTGCAGAATAACTACCTTATTTTAAACAAATGTCAAATTTTTCCTTTCCCATCTCTCTTAGTTAAATATATAATTACTTCTTTTTAAAATCAATTCAGATTAAATATTAAATTCAGCGTGCTAGCTACATCTATATTTGTTTTTTATTTTATTTAACCTAGTACAAGCCAATAACCATTTAAAAATACCACCCATATTCCATCTCTTAATTCAAATTTCAATATATATTGACCTTTATAAAAGAACAAATTCTATCATTATAATAATGACAGTATAAAATATGATTTTACCTTCCAAGCATTGTGAAAAATGAGAGGATCTATATATTATATATGTTGTAATATGACTTCAAAACAAAAGACTCCTCTGGTATTTATTAAATATTTCTTCAGTATCAAATATAGCATGAGTCTCCTACATTTATCATAACAATTAGTTTGAAGAATGAAACACTGCATTTGGTGTCTATTAAAATCAATTTCTTTATTTGTAATGTAGAGATAACCTTTTACTGATGATATGATTCTCAACATATTTAGATTAACTTCTTCAAAAATTTTGAGGGCACAAAACTGAAGAAATAATTTTAAATGTTGCTCACATTGGGGCATGTTTTGAAGAGATGCAATCTCCTCCCTTTAAGCTTCTTTGCAGGAATATTACAACATCCGACTCATTGGGATTTACAAGTGAACTCAGGCAAGTGCAATCGCCAATGGTTCTGCTTTAAAAAGTAAACAAATATAAATGAAAAGGCATTTAAAGCTTTTTGAATAACTGACTTTGACATTATTAACTTACATTTCAAAATTAAATGAGAAAGACTAATGTGTCTTTCTATTATTTTAGCCATTGCTCATTTGCCTTTTTAGATTTCTTCACAATTTTTGACAAGTCAAAAAAATATCACCACTGGCTTATTTCTAAGTATCATTAGCTTCTCTTCCATGACATCTCTGTTTCTCTGAAGTCCCTGAAAATTTTCAGTTTCCAGAATCAACTTTCATGACACTCAAAATTTTATAAGATTTACTAATGATTATGAATGATGCAATTTATAGATTTATTGAAATATGTGATATGAAATTTCATTAAAATCCCATAATAAATATAAAATACCTTGGAATAAGCCCAACTACTGACATCAAAGGCATGTACAGTGAAAACTTCAGAATGTTGAAGAGTGTAAGAGAAGAAAGTAGGAAATGGAAAGACTTTCTAGCCTGATTCAAGTGTAAAATTAATATTTTAAATGGCCACCCACTTAAAAGCTATGTACGTATTCAATACAATGTCAATAATAACTATAACTCTCCCTTTTTCAAAACTAGAATAATCCACAAATGCACTTGGAATACAAAAGACTACATAGTCAAAACATTCCTGAACAATAAAAATACTGCAGACCCATAGTAATAAAAACAGCATGGCACAGAACAGACACATAGATAAAGAGAATAGAGTAGAAGTTGCAAATACATATTTATTCAATATGACTACCTAATTTTGGGGAAAAACATTAAAAAATATACACTGGGCAGAAGACAGCCTCTTCAACAAACGGTGCTGGAAAAAATTATATCCACACGTAGGAGAACTGGACTAGATCCTTCAGTTTCACCCTGCAGGAAAACCTACTCCAAACGCATCAAAGATCGTAGCATGCCCTGGTACTCTAAAAGTGCTGGAAGAAAAAGCAGGGGATAGACTACAAGATATAGGCAAATGCATGGATTCTCTAAATAGGACTGTGACCATATGAAATGAGGCCATTAACTGCAAATGGGGTTTTATGAAGTTAAAATGTTTTTCTACAACAAGGAAAACTGTCAAACAAGTGAAGAAGTCCTCTACAGAAGAAGAGAAAATATTTACCTGCTATATACCTAACAGAGAATTATTATCTTGAGATTACAAAAAATTGGGGGAGGGGGGGACTAAACACCAAGAAAACAAAGAACTCAATTAAAATGGGCACCAGAACTTAATAGAACGTTCTCAAAGCTAGAAATATTAATTAATATTAATAGCTAATAAGCATTTGAAATGTTCAACATAATTTGCAAGCAGGGAAATAAAAATTAAAATGATTTCAATATTATATATCACTCCAATCAGAATGGCTATTATCAAGACAGCAAATAACAGCAGACTCTGGAGAGTGGTGGGCACCCCTACTTATTGTTGATGGGAACATAGAATTATTCAGCCACTCTGGAAATTAGTGTGGAGTTTTTCCACAATACTAGAAATATCCTGCCATATAATGAGCAGAACCTGTCTTGGGCATATACCCCATGGCTTCTATATCTTACTTCAGAGATGCTTACACATCCATATTCATTTTGGCTCTATTCACAATAGCTAGGAAATAGAATCCTAGGTGTTCACTAACAGATAAATGGGTAATGAAAATGTGATAAATATACATAATGGAATTTTATTAATGTGTAAAGAACAATGAATATATGGATTTTGCAGACAAACAGGAAAAAATCCTGGATGAGGGCACCCAACCCCAAAAAGATAAATATCACATATTCTTTCTCATATATGGATCATAACTACCAATCTTTAGATATATGTGTTTAGCAGCACAACCTTTTTAACCTAGGAACTACAATGTAGCCTGCCAGGCAAGACCTAGCTACTGGCATAATAGGGACATGACTGATATAAAAATAGCCAACTTCTCAGTATTTGAACCTTGCTCCAAGGAGGAAATACATACTTGGTATGTATGTTAGGTTTAACCTAACTATACTCTCAGAACCTCGAAGACTGTAGGGCACAGATCACTACTATTGTTTAGGTAAAATAACATTGAATAAAACTGCATTCTAAACATGTATGTGTATGTACATAGAAAAATGCTACTCTCGTTCATAACCAAATCAGGTTCTTTTTGCAATAAACAGTACTGAACAAAAAGACCCAAGCTGCTCCAGAATAAGGAGAGTTGAGTGTTGAAACCTAACTTTTTTTTGTCTTTTCTGTTTCAGAGAATAATGCAGAGGAAGAAATGGTAGATAAAGAGAAGACTCCAAAGGATATCTTCAAGGCATGATGTAGCCCATGCAATTATGATCACACAGTAGATGAGATTAAGTACCCTGGGCCAGAGTAAGAGTGGACTTATCAAAAGTCAATCATGGCTCAGCTAATAGTTTAAAGTCCTTCTCTCCACTGAACTATTAAATATTAGTGGATTCTTGGGGAAAGACAGACATTATATTCAGTTGTGTACCCAATAGTGCACCCTCTAGACTCCAGTGGGTAGTTTCAAAGCCCAAAGTCACATGGATAGACCTGCTTAATGCCAGTGGGTCACAGAACAAAAAGGCATGTATGCGGGAAAGAATTTGTAGAGCATAAGCTATTACAGGGATAGGAAGGAAAAAAGAGAGTAGAGAATGAGAATAAACAGAATTTACTATATACATCTGAAACTATTAAATAACAAATTAAAAAATAATATTTCTTGTAAAAGAAACTATTTAAACAAAACAAACATTATAATACAACTGTAAAAATTATTAAAACAACAGTTCTGAGTCAGGGTGATAACCCAATTTACTAACTGTAGAATGAGGTCTATAACTCTAGGAACTAGTCAGGTATATCCTAACAGTCCTTAAGAAAGATAATACAGAAAAGGAAATGAGGAGCTTCTTTGGGGAGTCATCAAGCCATCTTTGCACTGAGTTATACACTATCATCTTGCCTAGCAGAAAGATGAGAGGAAGTCAAACCTTATCCCCACAAGGTGGATGCAGCTATCTGGTGGTATACAGTGTCCATTTATTTTAGCAACATATCCTTGCTTTAATAAAAAAAGAAGATTGTAAAAAATACAGTAAATAAAAGTAACAAAACACTGTATTTTATTCCATGAAAGTCAGGTTTATTTTCTTTTTTACATTTTATTTAGTGTGTATGTGTGTTCCCATGTACACTCACATGCTTGTATGTTTGTCTGTGTATATGAGCAAAGGAATGTCCATGGAGGGGAGAGAACATCTTGTGGGAGTTGGTTTCCTCTTTCTACTGTGTGAGTTCAGCAGATCAAACTCAGGGTCTCAGGCTTGGCAACAAGGAGCTTTACCTGCTGATCCATCTTGCTAGCACAAAAAATTACATTTAAACCAAATTTTAATATGCCTCTTTTGTTTCTATCAGGAAAATTATAAGATACTGGAATTTTGGAAGAATACTTTTTTATTTTTACTTTGATTCATTCTTTGTGGATTTCACATGATGCATTCTGATCCCACTTATCTCCTCTCCTTGTCTCCTCCCATTACCCTTCTGCCCTTGCAACCTCCCTTCAAAATCAAAAACAAATTTAAAAGAAAAACTAAAAACTAAACCAAACAAAGAAACAAAACAGAGGAAGGAGGAGGAGAAAGAAGAAAAAGAAGAAGAACCTTATCATGGAAGTTGTAGTGTGGCCTATTGAGTCACATAGATTACCCTTTAGTCCATTCATCTTTACTTGCAAGTGTTCAAGGCCTCTGGTTTCTGCTACACCAGTACACCAATATATACACCAATAACTGGCTCTCACTGGGGCTCCTCTAAGATATCCTTTTGCTGTCCTGTGTCATGGAGATCCTGCTGTTTTGGATCTGTAAATTTGTCCCCTTCCCACACTCCAAAAGTTCATAGATTCAGTGGATGTTGGAGTGGGCCAACTCATAGCACTGGTTCTGGACTTGGGTGGTACCTGGATTGAACAGATTGCTAGCTTTACCACATCGTCACTACCTGGGTGAAGTCTCCATCACTGCCATGGCTAACTCACCCAATGCAGCCCACATTGAGGATCTGGGCCAGTTCTCCTGCTCTCAGGCCCTTAGATCTGGGTCTCCCTCATTCATATTGTCAGTACTAGCTCTACTCTTTTGCCCTGGCAAGTTGCAGTGCTTTCTCTCCTGATTGATTTAGAGAACATACAAAGCCGGAAGGGGTCAGTTCTCCCACTTTCAGGCCCTAGGTCTGGCTCACCAGCACCTGTGACAACAGGGTCTTCTCTAGTGTGCTAATGAGGTGGTGCAGGGCCTGCTCTTTTTGTGCTGCAGCTGGTGTGGGGCAGGACTAGTTCTCTCAGTGACCCCAGGATCAGCTCTCCTACCTGCCACAGGTAGCAAGGGGTGGAAAATAATTGTTTGGTTTTTTTTTTGTTTTTTTTTTTAACCAAGTTTACTTCATAAATTCATTGAAATATCATATAAGGGAGTAGTTACAACCTCCATACCATTTCATTTAAAAGAATATGCTAATCATAAGTACATTATTTTTACTCTAAACAACAGTTGTATAAGATGTCTATATCATGTAAACAAAGTGGAAATAAAAATGTCATGGAAGATACTATTCACCATAGTATTCACTGACTCATAGTATTCACCATACTATTCACTGACTCTTGAACTCCCAGTTTTTTGAGTGTGACTTTTAATTTGTCAATTGCAGAACATTTAGGAGAGATGTTAGAGTGATAACATCAAGTAGAAGAAGGCATTGTTTTCAATTGCGTTAATTTTTTTTTGAACATCGTACATAAAACAAATAGCACAAATTTAAGTAACAGAATAAAGAATGATTCGAGTGTTTATATCCTAATAGACTATTGTTCCATCAATAAATCAAAGTGCAATCATCCTCTAAAATCTTTTAGATTTAAATAAAAGGTCATTAGCCAATTTAACAACTAAATAATAGATTTTGCTGGGAATATATTTGATTTGGCTTGGTATAACTATATATGAAACACGTGAATACATACTATTGTGTATGGATAATATTCTTATCCAAAGTCAATGCTGAACATGAATACAGGAAGTATATGGTTTTTAGTCTTAATTTTATTTATTATGATTAGAATAATGTTTGAGGTTTGAAGCAGGAGGATCAGGAATTTAAGAGCAACCTCAGCTACATAAGAAATTTAAGGTCAGACTGGGTGGTGTGAGAGGCTTTCACAAAAATTAAAGAATTAATAAATAAATCTAGTGAATTAAATAAATGACTACATACCTTTTGTCTCTACCACAAACTGTTCTACTGAATAACACTGAAACATGGCCTTCACAAAGGCATCTCTCTTTTGTCCTCTTGAAGTTTGACAAAGTAGTGTCATTAAAAGAAATAGATGATGAGGAAAAGTCATATTAGACTCAGAATTGTGGAGACTTTCATTTCTATATGGGTAAGATCAAGAAAATCAAGTGGCTGTTGCGATGAGACCATCAACTAGTATCATGAACTTTGGAACAATACCACAGTTGGAGGGGACATCACCTCACAGAAACACCAATGATCTACTTCAGTAAAATTTCTTCAGCCTTTCTTTAGTAAACCGAACACACATTTTCACTGTAGAAATGTCAGGAAAAGTCCTTTCATGCGTGTGCAAAGTTAATAACTAGCATATTCAAAATGCATGTATTCCACAGCTCTACTTCTGTTCCCTGCACTCACGTTTCTATTTTGTGGCTATATTTTATTTCGGCCTGCTGGCCTGCTTGGCTTTCTTTTTCTTCACACATCAGTCTTCACCTCATTGCCACCTTTTGTCTGCCCGCTGTTTCTATTGGTTATTTACATGTTGTCCTTTACCCCCACAGCTGCCCTTTTCCACTTTGCTTTATATTTCTGGGACTGGGAATTTGCACAGTGTATTTATTTGTGGCTGGTTTAGCTACCCCTGTGGTGCCTCCAACTAACTTCTGGTACTAAGAAATGCAGACAGAAAAGTAAATTGTGAAACAAAGAGCTATCCTCTCCTGGTTCCAACATTTAAGAGTAGTCATCAATACCAGGAGTATGCTAACACTTCATATAGGGCTGGGAGTTCACACAGAGGGTTGAAAGTGGATTCTGACTTTTTAAAATATTCTACTTTGGATGAAGCAGCACCTAAGGGAATCCAAAATTTATCAAAATGATGCCCAAAGAGTATAAATATAGATGTAGCCTTGACAACCTCACCTTAGGAGAATTCTCCTTAAGTTACCATTTTACTTACTTACCTGGTCAATCCCAACCCCCTACCTTCTATTCTATGCTCCTCATACTTTGTCAGCCACACTCAATCCCATAAGTTCTCCCTATGTAAAATGTCTACACTTACTTCTGCTTTCCATGTGTTTTGCTTGATTATCTATATTTCCATCTATTTATTATCTATCAGTATCACAGGTTGTCTCTTTATCTGTACTCTGTTTCATAGACAAAATAAACACTACCATCATGCCCACAGCACTGTGAATATTTTCACAAGCCAACAAACAACCACTTGAGATTTACAATAATTTACTTCACCAGAATTTTAGAATTTTCCACCATGGTAGTTCTCTCAAAGAGGTTGTTAAATAAATCTAATTTTGGCCATACTCCCTCTCTCTGTTCTGAAATTCATTTGCATCATTGCCAAGGGTCTTCATTAACATAAGAGCTGAGCCAGTACAGAGGTCATATCCTAGAACTTCAGAACTCTAAATTAATAAGGCTTTCCTCCATAAATGTCAATGGTCATAGTAATTTAAATTTTTGAGATTTTATTTATTTTTATTTTATATTTATGAATGTTTTTCTGATTGCGTGTCTGTGCAGTACATCCATGCATTGCCTACAGAGGCATGAAAACGGTTCCAGATCCCCTGCAACAGGAGTTACAGAGCATTGTGAACTGCCACACAGTTAGGAATTGAACTCAGGTCCCCTGGAAGAGCAACCAGTGCTCTTAAACTCTGAGCCATGCATACTGGCCCCATTCATATATGTTGATATAGTAATGTAAACTGAGTAATATGGCTTCCAATATTTATGTTACACTAAAACATCTGTCACCAAATAACTCACCTCTTCCTTTTAACATCCTTTTTTCTTGCCATACTAAACAGGTCCGAAACCCATCTTCTTATCACAAACTTTGAGATACGGGAGGTTTTCATTTTCCATAATATAAGTACACCTATTTCTTTACAGAACCTTGTTCTGTCCATTCTTTATAAATGAGGTGTCTGTGAGCTTTGTGGCAATAAGAACTCCAACATTGTGTTATTCATTATATTATTGTAATTCCATCATGCTGCCTGAGGTTAAAATAGATGGTAAGTGGATGAATATTTCTCAAAGGAAAGGAAAAGAGTCTTCAGTTTTTTTTCAGGTGATGAAATTGAAATTAGGAGAATAATATAAACAAAAATAAAAACATTTTTGGCTTAGTGTCAAGCCTTGTTTTTGACACAAATCAAAAGCATTTTGGTTGTGTGGGGCTTTTTAGTATTTTTAGCAACTCAATAATTATTGCAAGGAAAGTATATATCCAATAAAATATTGTAAGACAAAATTTTAAGATCTGAACATGTCCTGTCAATGACATACTGATATCTCTTTCCCTGTGTGGCTTTATAAGACACATTGTCACATTATCATAACTCCAAGCTTCATATTAAAGATGATGAGGTACCATTAATGCCTATGTGTGAAGAAGTCTTATTTAAGCTGATATATACATCATATACATATACATGCACATTATACATATACATATGCATCTTGTGAAAAATTGGACTTTATGGTGTCTGAATTATTCCAAAATCATGTGTGTTCCATAGTTCTATGACTCCTAGTATACGGTAAGAAATACAGTAGCAAATATTTACATATGCCCTGGTATAAACTTACATTTGAAGGCAAACATTTTCTTTCAATTTTGTCATATTTATAAAGCAGCCACATGTCACACATGAAACACGATAAAATGAATCTTTACAAATACACCTGTACTTTTAGATCCTGAGGTATTATACAACAGGGAATCATGCCACATACTTTGGCTCATATTCTAGGAAATGACTATAAAGTCTATCATTTGCCTTCTTATTTGTTTACAAAGAAGAGCTCCAGAAGAAATATGTTATAATTATACTGAATGTTTATACTGAAGGAAAATGAACTGAACTCTCTTATGCTCATATAGATATTTTTTGCAAAAGCTTGGGTTTTTTTTTCTGCTACTAATGGCAACTCAGCTCAAAGAGATATTTTATTATAGAACAATCATATTCTACTTAAGTCACTTAGAATCACATGCCTCAGTCTAAATGTCTGTGGAAATGTTTCCTACTTGAAAATATTCATTTATTATTGTTTTCACCTTGCTAGCATGTAAGTTTCATGGGGACATTGACTTCATCTGATTAGTTTTCATTACAGAGTCTTGGTACTTAAAGAGTGCTTGGCTCATGAGAGAAGTGTTAAATATATGAAAAGATAGCTGAACAAACACATTATAAAATCTTATTTTAAATCTCAGCTTTGCTACTTCCTACTTGTGTTGCTTTGGTCAAATCTCTTAATTGACATGAGCATTTGAATGAGACTTCTTCATTGACAAAAATAAGCTAAAATTGCTGAACTTAAAATAGAAATTAGCATCAACACACAATGATATTACTGACTCACCTGTTCCATTCTTTTAGAGCTAGGACTATGAAGAAATTCATTTGTATAACTGCACGACAATCTATAGTGATAACCAATAGATTACTAATATGCTGCTTCTCTGAGTATATCTTATATATAACTGCAATTTTTACTATGGATAAGTACAAAGAAAGACCGCTTTTATATAGAAAGCCTAACATGTGATCCCAAGATACTGTGAATGGCATATAGTGGCTATTCTTGGTTGTCAACTTGACTACCTCTGGAATTATCTAAAATCCAATGGCTGTCACACCTGTGAGTGATTTTTTTCTTAGTTAAGTCATTTGATGTGAGAATACCACTTCTTCTTCTTCTTTTTTTTATAGTTTTTACTTTTTTTTTTATTTTGCAATACAGTTCAGTTCTACATATCAGCCACGGATTCCCTTGTTCTCCCCCCTCCCGCCCCCCTCACCTTCCCCCCAGCCCACGCCCCATTCCCACCTCCTCCAGGGCAAAGCCTCCCCCACGGACTGAGATCAACCTGGTAGACTCAGTCCAGGCAGGTCCAGGCCCCTCCTCCCAGGCCGAGCTAATCGACCCTGCACAGGCCCCAGGTTTCAAACAGACAACTCATGCAATGAGCACAGGACCCGGACCCACTGCCTGGATGCCTCCCAAGCAGATCAAGCCAATCAACTGTCTCACCCATTCAAAGGGCTTGATCCAGTTGGGGACCCCTCAGCCATTGGTTCATAGTTCATGTGTTTCCATTCGTTTGGCTATTTGTCCCTGTGCTTTAATCCAACCTAGGTCTCAACAATTCTCGCTTGTATAAACCCTCATCTTTCTCACTAATTGGACTCCCAGAGCTCCACCCAGGGCCTAGCCATGGATCTCTGCATCCAGATCCCTCAGTCATTGGATGGGGTTTCTAGCACGACAATTAGGGTGTTTGGCCATCCCATCACCAGAGTAGGTCAGTTCGGGCTGTCTCTCGACCATTGCCAGCAGTCTGTTGTGGGGGTATCTTTGTGGATTTCTGTGGGCCTCTCTAGCACTTTGCTTCTTCCTAGAGAATACCACTTCTAATGTGGATCTTTGAGGTAGTGAGATACATCTTCAATCTAGGCCACACCTTCAACTGGTAGCCTGTACAAAGGACATGGAAGAAGGAAGCCCTCACTTTGCTTTCTAACTCTCACTCACTCTGGCAATTTCACTCCTTTACTGTGATTAGAGTTAACTTATTTTTTATTCTGGTGAATATTGAAGACCAGATGAGACATCTAGCCTCATAGATTGAACAACTACTGGATTTTTGGACCTCCTGTTTTTAGAGAGCCATTGTTAGACAACTGGACCACAGCCTGTAAGCCATTCTAATATATATGGGATCTCTCTCTCTCTCTCTCTCTCTCTCTCTCTCTCTCTCTCTCTCTCTCTCTCTCTCTCTCTCTCTCTCTCTGTGTGTGTGTGTATACAGGTGACTTATTAGACTATATATTATATATTATCTAATACACATACACAGAGAGAGAGAGAGAGAGAGAGAGAGAGAGAGATTCATTTTATAAGTTCTGTTTCTCTAGAGAACTCTGACTAATACAGGGTATATCCATGAAATGTGGTGTTTTAAAATTACCAATTAGTTCTATCCTAAGCACAATAAATTCTGAAGTTATAAAGTTGTGGCTATATCTCAAAGATAATTTCTAAGAATCCAATTTTACTAAACAAAACCAAAAGGCCATTAATCTGAAGGCAAAAATGCCACCTTTGTGTGCTAAAATGAGTATTATATATACAAGAAAGCACAGGCTGAATCTAGGCTTACAAACAACCGCTGATTCCATGAAAGCCAATCTTATTTACTAAAATACTACAGTTGGAGGCTTTAATTTCCAATATGTGTGTCTATAAATTCAGGTAGTATAATATTTTTGTCTTCATTCAGTTAGGAAATTTAATAAAAGCTTTGTCTACCAACCACAGATCAAGGGCAGTGCAGAGATATCACCAATCATTCCTTAGTTTGTGGTCAGGGTAACATTGCTGCCCTGATGCCTAATGTCATTGCTGGGATGCAAAGGAGAAAACACTGATCTGTGTAAGCCGGAGATGGATCCCATGGTGTGCTCTCTTTCTGATGACTTCCTAAGCATTCCTACAGCCTGGTGTCTGAACTACTCTGCATCAAATGCTTCAATTTGTACCAAAACTCAGCTATGGACAAATGATAAATTTCATCTGGAAACAAAATAAAAACCATCTCAGGGTTTGATCTTCAGTACCATTATGGACTAATCATAAAGAAATGCTCTCCCTGATCTAAAGTCACTCATGAGTAAATTAGATGTGAGGCATATTCTCTGTCAAGCAGATTTTACTAAGAACATGTTAATAACCTAGAGAAATTAATGAGGAATCCATGAGTTGAAGAATCACACATTTTTGTGAATACTTCCTTTGTATTTTTAATCTTCTTATTTTCAGTCTTTCTTTTACAATTTAAACCTGCTTTATTTTATATAGCAAAGTGTATATTATCATTGCAGGCACCATTTTGCTTACTGCTCATGATCTAATGTAATACAAATGATGATGAAGCCCCTTGACAATAATTGAACTATAAGTCAGTAATTTTCTGTACTTTTTAAAGGCTCTGTTGCATGTGTCAGGTCCAAGACTTAGACCCACAGCTCTCCCTAAAGTATTGTGTATTTTCCACCATCCCGTAATGGCAAACACATTTCATTATAAATGAAGAAATGAAAATTGGTTTGCTCTGCAGGATTGAAATACAGCCATTTGACCCCAAAGTGACATAAAGTCTAAGTAAAGATTCATGATTCATTTAAGAACATACTATTATTATAAACCTCTTCTTTAAAGCACTTGGGAATATTAATAGAAAATTAATAGAAGAATTGGAACCAATTATCAGATTACCTTTTCAAGTCCTACACATATTTTCCTTTAAAAAAATGTTATAACAGGAACTAAAATAACAGCTTAGCAGTAAAGAGAACTTGCTGATATTGCAGGGGACCCTGGCTCAGTTCCCTACACCCACACTGGGGCATCTCACAACCATCTTTAACTCCAGTTCCAAGGAATCTCAAGACCTCGTTTCACCTCTGATGGTACCTTCATGCACATGGTGCACAAACAGACAAGCAGATACAACACACACACACACACACACACACACACACACACACACACACACACACACACAATTACTTTAAAAAGTAATTAATTTAAAATCAGAAATATAAAAATGTTATAGCAGCCTAGAAAGTTCTAATATACATTCATAACAACCTGTCAAGAAGCACTACATTGCTACATAGCAAACACCCTTTATTCTGTTAATTAATGGAAAAGAATCTGTTCTTGATATAATTTAAAGCTCTTTATGTAATTTACTTTAAAGTAAGCAAAATGTGTACATTTTATTTTGTCCATTAGATAATAACATAATGTGATATGTACAGTAGTATTAATATGTCAAAGTATGACATTTAAAAATATATTAAATGTATGTTTGTTAAATGAAATAGTAGAGGCTACCTAATTGATTTCTTTGGTGATCCTTCTAAGGACTCTGTAGAGGGTTAACTTAAAATTTGACAATATAAAGAATATTAGACCCTTTTAATGTAGAAGGAGATTGGCTTTAACCTAACTTAGTCATTCACCAACCTGGAGATGTTTTTTCCTAGAAAACTTGCAAGTTTTACTAGGTGATACAGAAATTATAGATCTCCAAAGTCTCTGAGCTCTAAAATTCTATGACTTGGTTCAAAAGGAAAGGATACATATGTTTCTTAACTAAAACAAGGTGAGTACAAGCTTTACAAATCTTTGCTGTGAGAATCTATTTGTTCCAATGATAGTTTCTATCAGAAAGAATGGAATAATATCACTAATGTGGATGCTAAATACTGTGGTGATATTTTATTTGTGCTTTGATAAATAAAGCTTGCCTGGAGATCAAGCAGAAAAGGTCAGCCATTTTAAGTAAACAAAGTCAGGAGGCAATTGCCCTTAATCTGATCTCTTAGCAGGCAGGGTCTCTGTATGTTCAAGGCCATACTAGGCAAGAGACCCAAGCATGGTGACACATGCCTTTAATCTCAGTATCAACCATAGAGACCTGCAGGTCTGTATAGACCGACAGAAAACCGAGAGCACTGTGTAGGGAGCAGGAGTGAGGTAGCTGGGCTAAGAGCCAATGAGAGGGTAGAAAACCACGGCAATAAAGGCGTGGGTAAGACAGGAAGTAGCTCACATTTGAAAGCTGCAGAGCTAGTGAGGTAAGGTTGGCTGGTGGCTGTTTCTATTTCTCTGATCTCTAAGGCTTTCACCCCTGTATTTGGCTCTATTTTTTTTAATAAGACCATTTAGAAATTTGTCTACAAAATACAGATTAAGAATAATTCTGTGAAAGTAATGACCTCAAGTTGAAGCACAGTGAGAGGTAGAATAGAGGCAGATTTACTTGAAAACTATCTATGCACACAGTGAGGAAGGAATGCTGGCAGGTAACTCACATAGGCAAGGTGATTTAAAGAAACAGTAAAATAGTATATTATAAATCTTATGGAAAAGTTGATCAGTTTTAGAGAAATTACCAATAATGTGATGAAGGAATCAATGCCACAGAAAGAGACATTAGAGAAAATGATTGTTAAAATAAGAAAACTTCAGGGAAATTGAGAGCAAATGGCTAGTGCAATAACAACAGATTCAAAACTGTCACTTTCATTGAGATAGAAGGAAAAGTACTACTAAATATAACCTTAGTGCTATGGTGTCAAGTGCGGTAGAAACACAATTTTAGATGATATCCAAGAAGAAATTATGAGATACTTCAGGAGGGATGTCATTACTGGCTTTCAGTAAAGAAATGCCATATAATAAATGTCAATTCCACACGTTGCTAGTGCTTAAATATATACTAATGAGTTAAGTTTGGGTATGTAATACTGATCACCTTTGGAATATTTCAATGTGTTGGGAAATACAACAAAGAAAACAAAAATACCTGTAAGTTACTGCTATGGAATAGTACTTTGGTACACTGTAAAGATTTGTCACTCAGATTGGTTTAATAAAAAGCTGATTGGTCAGTAGCCAAGCAGAAAGTATAGGCAGGACAACCAAACTAAGGATGCTGAGATGAAGAAGAAGTGAAGTCAGAGTAGTCATCAGCCAGATGCAGAATAAGTCAAACACACAAAATGGGATAGAGGTAAAAGACACATGGCAGATGTAGATTTTAAAAAATGGGTTAAGTTGTGAGAATTAGTCAGTAATAAGCCTAAGCTATCAACCAAGCATTTACAATTAATATTAAGCTTCTGTATTGGTTATTTGAGAACTGGCAGGCAGGACAGAAACTTCTACCAACAAGGTCACAACAGCATCTAATCAAGAACAAAGACTTTAAAACTACTGTTAAAATGTACATATAATGCATAGAAAGACAATACATGCACCAAGATTTATAAATTTAGCAGTGAATTAAGCTAAATAAAATTTACTGAGGCAAATGAGTGGGAAGCAGCAATTGCTTCTTGAATAAGAGAAGCATGAATTAAGCAAGGATGATTAATGATGACAGGTAAGATAGGCAAAGAGTCGTGATAATATTATCACTAAAATGAAAGGAAGGTTTAGATAATATAACACTAAAAAGAAGGAATCAATAGAACTGGTAAATGTACCAGGAACTCTTAGAACATGCAAGGGTTGTATGGATTTCCTCCTGATAACTTAGCTTCTTCTTGCTGTAATTGTCTTTATAAACAAATAGGATGACTGTCAAGAAATCGAAGGTCTAGAGACCCCTGGATCAAAGTTGGATAGCATCAAATTCCAACTCCATGTATCAGGAAGACCCATATGTATCTTGCCTCCTCCAAGAGTCTTGTAAACCTAAGGAAAGGAGGCAGTCAAAGGGATGATATGTAAGTGACACACGATAAGTTCTGGGTTTCCATTTGCTTCTGAAAGTACAATGTGTATTCAGGCACAAGGTGCGCTGTTAATCATGACAAAACTTATAGTAGGGTCAGAGACACTAGGGTGGGGTTTCCTAGGATGGGACAGAGATGGGGTCTGTGGCTTTACTGCAGATGGATGTTCTTAAATTACAGATAATGTAACCTCTAAACTTTGTAATCCATGAAGGATCGCATGAGAAAAAGTAAAAGAAGGAGGTGGTCAAGCAAAGATTAGGGAGGGGGGATTAACTCATGGTGTCTCCATGGTGTGAGGACGGACTATAGGTCTTATGAGTTATAGGAAGATAACATGCACTCCTTGATACTATTTTAGGAATGAGGAAATCATCCCCAAGTGTTATAAAGAAGTACATCCAGTAACAAAGGAGCATATACCTTGTAAGGATGTGGTGGTTTGAACAAGAATGTCTCCTGCAGACCCATATGTTTGACTGCTTGGTCCTCACTTGGTGGAAATATTGGGAAGGATTAGGAGATGTGATATTGTTGGAGGAGGTATGTCACTTGAGGTGGGATCTGGAGCCAAAGCTGTTCACAGGGAGCTTACCTCTCTTTACCTCTCTCTCTCTCTCTCTCTCTCTCTCTCTCTCTCTCTCTCTCTCTCTCTCTCTCTGTCTCTCTCTCTCTCTCTCTCTCTTTCTCTCTCTCTCTCTCTCTCTCTCTCTCTCTCTCTCTCTCTCTCTGCCTTATTGTTATCTCAATGTGTAAATTCTCAGCTATTACAACAGCACCATACAACCATTCCTTCCTGCACACTGACATGGTTCTCATCGTCATGGTCCTGGACTCTAATCATCTGAAATTGTGAGCCTCAATTTAAATGCTTTTGTTTATATGTTGTCTTGTTCATGGTATCTCTTCAAAACAATAGAAAAGTAACTAGAGACAATGTACCAAGATTATAGCCCGTCCTTGACCAAAATCCCAGAGCTCTTTGATTTCAGGTATCTCACATCTCAAGATGTGAGAGCTTAACAGTCAACAGTGATCTAAAACTGAAACTTAGAAATACTGTCCCATTTCTGATGTACTGTGTAAGTAAAAATCAGAAACATGCCTTCCACCTGGGAAAAACAAAACTCATCACTTCCAAGTTGTAATTTATACTGAAAATTCTCTGAAAAGCACATTTTTCATGGCTCCACTACAGGTGTATTATAAGTCAAATTTTCTGTGTTACAATACCTAGTGACACAATGTGATTGGAATTCATTAGCGCATTAATTTACAGAAGATACAGTGACCATAAATGTTATTTTAGACTAGGAAAAACTAAGGCACTGGGCAGATAGCTGACTACATTTGGAAAGCCTAGGTGAGGGGGGGAAAGGCTTCAGGCTATAAGTGGTAATGGTTTTATATTGTACATGACCGAGCTCAAGAAAAAAAAAATTGAATCAAAAGAGACAGATTCATGCTTTCCAGGCATGCCCCAGGAATGGAGGATTCTCTTTTTATGTTAATCTACTCTGCTTGAGTCAAAAGCTGACAGTGCACAGACAACAAAGGCCTTCTAAGTCGGCTGTCCAAAAATATTCACTACAATTTGTCAGGCTTCACATTACACATGGCTTTTTACACATCACTGGCCTCCCAACACAAGATCCTGTTGGTTTCCCTAATTAAATGCAGTGAGATCAAAGGTTCACCAGTGACTCTCTGGCTGTCTCAAGGCATGCCAGGGCTGAATGCAAGTGAAAAGCTCAGAAAAAAAAAAAAAAAAAAGTCAGAAGTCCACAAAGCTTGGCTTCCTTTTCGTTTCTTTACCTTTACCAAGAAGTAAAAAAGCCTAAGCAGCCTGTGAGAGTGCCTCATATGTGTGTTATGTTGTCCCTTAATCAGGTAATTGTTTTGACATCAGAGTTGGAGGGAATTGAAGCATAGGATATAAAAATGCCAGACTCGTCATTTGTGTAGAAAAGATGACATTGTACCAGGGTACAAAACTGCTCTGATGAATATTTTTGTAGATAGAAACAGATTCTGAAACAATGCATTTTCAGAAGTCAATAATTTATCACAGAGGAAGATACATTAAAATAAAATATGTCTGGCCGTGGGTAAGTAAACTTCTACTTCAGCCTCATGAATCCATTCACAGATTATTCACAATGGAGCTAGTGTTTACAGGAAATTTCAGTGTCAAAGGGATGATCTAATCCTGATTCCTTGAGGGTGAGTCAATATTGATTATCCTCATTAAGAGACAATAAGTAATGTGTTTGAAAAGGGTGTCTCTTTTAGAAGCATTATGTCTGGGCTAAAAGGAAATTTGATAAAACTGGTAAAGCTTTAGGGAGATATGCCAGTATGTTCTCACTCTCTCTATTTCTCTCTCAACAGATACACTTAATTATTTCAAGATTTATAAAAATAGAAAAACCAAGTAGCTTTAAAATCAGAAAATATATTTTATCTAATAGACACATATTGGTGTAAGAGCCAAGAACATGTAGATGGCAAGAATGGTACATGCTAATGTTAATTTTGTTATTTAATGTGAGTTTAAATATACTTTTTATGCCAATATGAATTAGCCTAATTAGAACATTTTTTTTTTATTCTGATATTGGGATCTAACTCAGGGACTTAGATGTTGTGGAAAAGTGTTTCACTGTTAAGCCATATTCCAAGATCTTTGGTGTTTGTTAATTTGTTTGCTTGCTTGTTTTGAAACAAGATCTCATTATGTAGCGTAAGCAGCCTTAATCCCGATGACCCTGCTTCCCAAAAATTGGATGAAAGGTACGTACCACCATTCTAGACCTAGCTAAAATTTTCAGAGATTAAATAATTTTCAATGAGAAGTTACCAGGGAAAACTGTAAATGCCCATGTAATTTATATAGCAATAAATTGTTTTCTTCAACATGTCCTTTATTAAAATGCACTAAAAAAAAAAAAAAAAAAAAAAAAAAAAAAAAAAAAAAAAAAAAAAAAAAACCTCTTGTGAAATCCAGATGGTAGATGGCATGGTAAATTAAAATTAAAGCCCCACATATGTGTGAATAGGAAAAAAATAACTTGCTGTTGACATAAATGACATTTACAATATCACATACACTTTTTTCTAATTAATACAAGATGATCTTGATATTAGCAAAGACTTTTATTCCAGAAATGAAGCAAGTCAATGAGAGAAAAATAAGTATTAAAATACTATGACCAGTTTGAAATATATCCCAGTTTGAAAAAGGATCTTTGAATCTCATGAAAAATTGGCACAAATAGAAAGAATACTATTTTTCAATCAGTTCTCTTATTCATCTATTTCTATTTTTAGACATAATATTTAAAAATTAACTCTATATCTAACCTATTCAATATTTGTCTAAGTACTTTGACTGTGGCCAACTGTGCTCCAAAATATTACATTAATAAAAACATATAGGATGATGCTACAATTTTACTCACAACATCCCTGTAAATGTTTATAAAAGTCTATGTAATTCTAGGGTAACATAGAATTGCTTTGAAATATATCTGCAATGTACATCTACTGTATGACTCTGGATATATTATCGACTTATGTCATTGTTTTGATTAATTTTTCCAAAATTAGAGACCATGTTAATATGTAATATAAAATAGTTGGGATAGTTAAACAGGGTGAGGTAAACCACACCTAATGTGTTATTTTCTTTATGCTTGAATCCTAATAAAGTACCAGTCAATACAGTTCATAGCATGTAACAAATACAGGAGAATATAAATAAAATATAATACCATGGAAAAGAAAAAAAGAGTATTCTGTCTAAGTACTAAGTCTTACTCTTCGGTCTGTAGCATAACCTGCCTTGGCAGTTTCTCTTCAATAGTTGCTATCCGTGCCTGGCTGGAATGAGATTAATAGTTGTGAATATTGAACAGATCTTGGCTAACTGTAAGAAAAATACATAAAAATTTTAGGAATTGTTTCTTGTTAGGAATGGCCAATAAACTGTTTATTGCTTTGCAAATATTGGATGTGGGAAAACCATGTTAATGCTGCATCTGCTGAAATGTAAGGGAAGTAACTGATGGTCTATTAAACACACAAATGTGTAAGGAGTAAACAAGAACAATTGTTGGACCCAAGAAACCTGGCCATTGAATAACAACCATGACAGGCATGAATACTGGTGAAATGTGAAAGAAAGAGATCACAGTGAATGGATAACATTATTGGACAGAACATAGTTCTATTATAATAAAAATCTAATAGATAAATGGCCACAAAATGAAAATACTCAGAAAGAATTTCTTATTCAGGGAGAGAGCCCTATCTCAGTTACAGCTCTTTCTTCATCTCTCTAATTTCAGTGATAGTTGTCCTTAATATTAAAGCAGAATTTGAGTCCCACCTCAATTAAGCAAGTTAACACTGACATAGATTAATATAAAAGTTTTTCATGTGGCCTAAGCAATAACGAAAATTTGAACTCAGCACTTGATCGCTCTGTCGTGTAGTTGCATTTTAATTAGTCCTGGTAAGGCAAGTGTGAAGAGTTTAGTCTGGAAATAATATCATGTACAGTGTATAGTCAACTGCTGTGGGATGGTCTGTATGTCAAGTGTGTTGCTGATTGGTCAGTAAATAAATCACTGATTGGCCATTGGCTAGGCAGGAAGTATAGGCGGGACAAGGAAAAGAATTCTGGGGGGTGGAAGGCTGAGAGAGACACTGCCAGCCGCCATCAGGACAAGGAAGATGTAAGGTACCAGTAAGCCATGAGCCATGTGGCAAAGTAAAGATTAATAGAAATGGGCTAAATATAAGAGTAAGAGCTAGACAATGACAGGCCTGAGCTAATGGCCAAGCAGTTTAAATAATGTAAGAGTCTGTGTGTTTATTTTATAAGTGGGCCCTGAGACTGGCGGGACTTGGTGGTGGGAGCTGGAGAGAAATTCTCCAGCAACAAATGGCGTCCAACGTGGTGGCAAGAGTTTCCACCTAAAAACTTAGAAAAAAGATTCTAAAACGGACCTAAAACAGCTTCCTAATTGTCTCTCTCAAATAAGCGGCAGCTGCCGGTTTGAGCTACTGGCGGGTTCCTAGCGTGCGCTCTCGACCTGCAGTATCGTGGGAATGAGGCCTCTGCAAGTAGCACATTAAACTGTGTGGTGAATTTAGCCTTTGCTAGTACAAAACAAAAAAAGAGGTTTCTGGGCTACACGCTACTTTGGTAAAAGTGTAGACCCACTATTTCTGAGAGTTATGGCTCCCAGAGCTGGCGGAAAGCGGACCGCCGCCATGTTGGGAAGCTGAAGTGGGCGGAGCCAGCAGCCACTGCGCTGTTTCAGGCTTAGAAGGCTGCAGTTTAAAGCAATAGGCTCACGCTAATATAAAAAAATAAGCCACGTAAAGATGACTACCACACAGAGAATCTGGATTATGTTCTCTTTGATATTCGTAACTGCAGAAAAACATTTGATTGTAAAAGCTGTTGAGTTATGCCAAAATGTATATTTTAAAGGTACCTTGACTTCAAAATTTGGATATAAGGATATGTTGCTTTGGAAAAGAGTCTCTGCTCTTGTTTCCACAGAAAGCCAGAGACTATGGATTTGTTCCAGATTAAGATACATCAGGTTTGACCAGCCAAGACCCCCTGAAAGGTCTCCAATGACACCATGGCCCAGATGATTCAACATCCAGAATGGTTTCAAGTCAACTGGCTCAGATATACAGCCTCACGGACTACTCCATGATCCTAAAATTTTCTTTCTGTCTCCAGAAGATACAGCGCCCCCCTCCAGCAGGAAGTAGTAAGAGAAGCTACGCCCAAATTCCCAAATATACCAAGCTGGCTTTAGAGATGGAATTGGCTCACTCCCCCTCTAAACCCAGACATATTGCTCAAAAAAAAAAAAAAATGGTTAAGAGATTCTTGTGTCCCAAATCAGAAGAGCCCTCTGGTGTGGGACAGAGAAAAACCAATATTTTTATTTAAATCAGGTTGATTATAAATACAATCTCTTTCTAAAACAAAAAGGGGGATAGTTTAGATATGATAGGATGAAAGGGTAGATTAATGAACCTACTTTTAAAGAGTAACAACTTGTTTAAAATGTTTTGCATTGCTATAGATTTTAGTTTATTGATACAAATTTAAACTTAATTTTGTTATACTGTATATATATTTCTATTCTTGTTTGAGGTATTATGTTTATGTAACTCATTTAAAATTATAATGGATAATTAAAAAATAGATTAATAATTAGTCATCTATGATAATCATATTTGTAGCCATGTTAGTTAAGTCTTCTAGGTATACATAGTTATATTTCAGATAGATAGGTAGTCTTCAAACACTTCAAAGACCTACAGAATATGGCATTTAAAATGTTTTAAAAATTTAGACTTTCTGGACAGTGAGACATGTCTGCTCCTGACAGCACCGATTTACTTCAGAGAGGAGGATGGGCATCGAAGACACTCCATATGGAGTTTATCTTCACCTTGACAAAAATAGCCATTTGGGCAAGAAACTGTTCTTGCTTGGACTGCCTGATCAACTGGACATGCAGGACCCATACAAAGGTGACCACTGAACTTTGCTTGACAAAATGGTCCTTCAGGTTCCTGCTTTGCAGAGAAAACTGCCAGACATTCTACAGGACACAGAGAAAAGTGAATAAGAGACTCTAGGCCTGTGGGCTGAAGACAGATGCCCCAACTTTACAAGAGAACTTTGAATGACTGTCCAGGCTGCCAGCTGTCTCTGTCTACCCTACAAGACTCCTAAAAGTTGCTTATATCCTTCTCCATTTCTCAGGTAGTAGTATATCCTTCTGAGGTCTTTGATGTGGTTAAAGACTAGATACTTACAATTTTCCTTAGTTATAATAAAAGATAAGTTAGATATAAAACCTTAAACTTACAAATAGAAGATAGGATCTCTTTTTTAATATTGTAACTGTAATTCTTGCTTGATAATTGTTTTGTTATATGTAATTTTACTATGTTAAAGTTAAAACCTTCCTTTTTAAGAAAAGAAAAGGGGAAGTGCTGTGAGATGGTCTGTATGTCAAGTGTGTTGCTGATTGGTCAGTAAATAAATCACTGATTGGCCATTGGCTAGGCAGGAAGTATAGGCGGGACAAGGAAAAGAATTCTGGGGCCAGCCGCCATCAGGACAAGGAAGATGTAAGGTACCAGTAAGCCATGAGCCATGTGGCAAAGTAAAGATTAATAGAAATGGGCTAAATATAAGAGTAAGAGCTAGACAATAACAGGCCTGAGCTAATGGCCAAGCAGTTTAAATAATGTAAGAGTCTGTGTGTTTATTTTATAAGTGGGCCCTGAGACTGGCGGGACTTGGTGGTGGGAGCTGGAGAGAAATTCTCCAGCAACAGTCAACTGCTCATTTGTTCTTAATTAAGCACAATTTATATCTCAAATGGTATATTAAAGACACATGAATAAAGAAAGATTCATGTATTTGTGAAAATGATGTATCACCTACCAATTTCAGAGAGGGGTTAGAGACAGAAGTGATGGCAAAGTTAAGAACATCATGAAGAAATAAAAAACAGTCAGGAGCTCCTGGAAGCCCATACCATCCTCAGCTGAAGAAGCAGGGAGAGGCAGAAAGCTAGACCTAAGGAAGGTTTGCAGCCAATTGGATCCATGGACGTTTTGGAGGTCGGCACACACAGAGTAGCAAGAATGCAGTATCAATGCACAGCTGCCCTCTTCCCTGGGTATCCTCTCTTTGCTTTCAGGAAAGTAGAGGCAAGGAAACCATCGAGATCCACACAGACTCTAAGGTTTGAATCCTGTAGAAGAGAATAGGGTAGAAAATAGCTGAGACCGAACAAAAATGTCTGAGATGGGAAAGGGGGATTAACAGAAAATAAAAGGCACAGTGGAACACAATGTGACTACATTGCAATCTTCACTTTAGAGTTGTTTAATAGTGGAAACAAAACTGATGATAAAACTTTTCTTTATGGTAACTGCTGTATGCATGGAATTGTTTCATCTACCATGCTTCTGCTTTAAGTATTTTTTAATTCATACAAATGCATGCAATAAAGTGCAATTACAGCTCAATTAAAGTTCCTGTGCAATTAAGGCACATTGAAAATAAATGACACAAAACAAATCTTTGGTGATGTTTTTGTTTGCATTTACTAGGATATTGGCTGACCAAAGTACCAATCTGCTATTAGAGGTACAAGGAAATATTTGAATTTGCTATGTAGCTTACTTGATGAATAAATTATACTGTCACAGCCTCATCTGTATCATTGAAAGTATACATAAAAGTCTGTGATTCGAAATGACACAAAGAAGGTTAAAAAAATAAACATTTGCACATTTCAATCAGAAGATATATACACTGAAGTTTCAATGGTGTTTTAAAGGGTGCTGAAAATTTTCTAGAATGTTCAAAGTTTCCCTTATCAAAATCTGTTACTGAATTTAATGCTGAAAGGAATACCCTCCTACCTTTCCAGACAAATAATGAAAGCTGTGTGTTCACTTATCTTCTAGGTTAGAGCATGTCAAAAGAAATTAAAGAAAAGTGGCCTACTGGGCAATCAATATATTTTAATATTTTCTTAATTAAAATAGAGTCACAACATTTTCCCCTTCCCTTTTCTCCCTCCAGTCCTTCCAGTCACCCTACCTCAAGCCCCTCCCTTGGCCCTCTCCCAAATTGATATCTTCTTTTTTATGATTGTTTTTTGTTACATACATGTATGTGTATATGTAAATATATTCATATATATATATATATATATATATATATATATATAGAGAGAGAGAGAGAGAGAGAGAGAGAGACACAAAACCTGCTGATTTTATTTTTGTTGCTTGTGTGTATATGGTTTTTCAAGGCTGACTACTTTGTATTGGATAGCCAATGAGGGACTCATCTTGAGAGAGGTTAATTCTTCTTCCAGAGGCCTTTAGTTGCCCATAGTTTTTTGTCTAGAGAGAGGACACTGAAAAATCTTCCCCCTTCCAGATTACACATGTCTTAATACTGCTATTGTTTTGTTCTTGCTTATGCAGATGTTTCTAAGTGAGATTGTTTCACAGCAGACTTGCTGGTATTCTGACTCTTAGACTCTTATTACTCCATCTTCTGTGATGATCCCTGAGTTATAGATACAGGATCTGTGACATAGATGTATCCCTTGGGGCTGAGCTTATCTTGATCCTTCGATCTCTGCATTGAGTCCAGTTGCGTTCTTTTGTGATGGTCTCCATTTGCTGTAAAGAGAAGCTTCTTTGATGGGGGATGGTGTGTGTGCACAGATAAGATACATTTATCTGTGGGTGTAAGTACAAGATTTAGAATGTAGTGGGGAATTATGTGGGTCTAGCAAAGTGGCTGTGATAGGTTGTTTTCTAAGGTCAATGACCTCAACAACCCAGGAATTTCTCACTATGTTTCTTAGTACCCTATGTGATTCCCCTCCTACTGAATGGGCCTTAAGTCCCAGTAGATGGCTGCTGTTGGCTACCAACATGTGAGTGCCATTTACTGTGCCTTTATAGATGTTTTGCTGTGCTGGCCATTGTTGTGGTTCATAGGTGTTGCAGCTGGTTAGGACTATTAATTTCTTTCCTCTCTTTGCATCTTGCTTAGTATTTTCTAGTATTACAGAAGCTAGACCTCAGGATGGAGATTTTCAGGCTAGAGATCCAGCTGGAATCACCCATGTCCTGCATTTTAAAGCTGAGGTTTCTTCTGGAATAAGGTGTCACTTTCAAACTCTGAAAGGCAACCAAAGATTCTATCTATAGTCTACTATCTGGGGAGTCACTTGATCTACCCTGATCAACCATTCAAAAGGAAATTTTTTTTGAATCTGGTACTGGGAGTTTTGTCAGTCTATGATTCTTGTGGGGAGCATTGTAAGTCCATGAGTATAGCTTCCTTTAGTGTGTGTGTGTGTGTGTGTGTGTGTGTGTGTGTGTGTGTGTTGTGTATAAATTTTGGTAATATAAAATATTATGATTACTTGAGGCTTTCTCAAGCAAATGAATTTTTATTGTATAATATTAAGAAGTTGAAGGTATTAATACCTGTTTAATAATACAAAGAAAATAACATTGTGGCTCCCATTTTCCAGTTTATAATTTAAATAAGAGGGTAGGCTTCAAAAAGTAAAAATTCAAAAATTAGATAATAATTTACTAATACTGTCTAAGAGGAGGACACTCAAAGAGAAAAAAGGGTAAAAATAAAATTAGTTAAGACAAAATACACATACACACACACACACACACACACACACACACACACACACATATACACACACACACATGTCATTTTAGCCTTGAATGACTGCTGTTTTTCTAGAATAAGAAATTATAACAGAAATGGTTTGCAGCAAATGCAGGTAATTTTGCAGAGGTTTGTGAGTGATCTTGCAACAAGTATCCTCCTGGTGGCATAAGGAAATCAATGAAGCCATTTCTCCACAGGAATGGCCCAATACTGTAAGAATGAGATGACTTATTAGAGAAAAGAAGCAGAAAATAATTCCTTCCCAGAAGAATATGAGAGAGTGGATTTGAGGTATACTAGACATGTAAACAAAAGAGATGATATTAGAATCTTAAAAAAAAAATACAGAATTTCTCTTTGTTTAGAACAAGACCTGAGATGGGTGGTGGTGGTGGCGGCGGCGGCGGCGGCGGCGGCGGCGGCGCACGCCTTTAATCCCAGCACTCGGGAGGGAGGCAGAGCCAGGCAGATCTCTGTGAGTTCGAGGCCAGCCTGGTCTACAGAGTGAGATCCAGGAAAAGTGCAAAGCTACACAGAGAAACCCTGTCCCATAAATCCAAAAAAAAAAAAGACCAAGACCTGAGTACACAGTAGGAAATCTAAAATGACTCCACCTTCTCAGGCATAGTAACCAGAACATTGCCAACAGTGGGAAACCAAGACAGACAATGAGTCAGAGATAGCTAAGTCCCTGAGCTAAGATCAGCTCAGCACATAAAGATTTCCAAAAGAATCCATCTGATTCCCCATTCATTCAAAGGCCTTCAGATTGTGTGCTGACCTCAGGAGAGTGATAATTATGATGATAGTCATTTAAATTTTAAGTGTTAGCATTTAGTTTTTCAATTTTATTTTATTTTATTTTGACACTACTCCAAAATGTCTTTATTGCTTTGAAGAACATTATCAATTACGTTCATGAAGAATACCAAAGTAACAATAAAGCTGTATTTGAACAACAACAACAAAAAACCCTCAATTCTAATATTGAAGCATAATTAGAAAAAAATACATTTAGAAAAACAATAATCTGGTATGTTGTTAAAATCTTAGATGATCTTATAATTAAAAACCCAGAGCCAGACATTGATGGGAAAGCTGAAAGATCAAAGAAGCTGAGCAAGCCACAGCCAACCTTAATTCAACAACTCCTCAGGTGATCCTGCTTCCACAAATCCTCAGACTGAAAGCCTCTGAGTCCTTGCCTGAAAAAGTCTCAGCTGAACTGATTTAGTTCCTGTTTCCTCATGCCTTATATGCATGCCTTTCTCTACCCTGCTGTCACTGTCATTTCCTGGGATTAAAGGTGTGTGTGCTTCCCAGTACTGGGATTAAAGGAGTGTGCCACCACTGCCTGGCTGTTTCCACTGTGACCTTGAATTCACAGAGATCCAGATGGATCCCTGCCTCCAGAGTGCTTCTCTGATCTTTCAGCTTTCACCCCTATATCTGGCTTTGGGTTTTTTATTAAAAGACCATCAAAGATTCAAACTATACTGGTAAGTACATGATCACCCTTAGGCTGCCCCTGTTTTAAAGTCCTTCATGCTAAGAAAGGGTATTTAGGTAGGTTCCAAACTAGAAATCAAATTTTGAGGTTATAGTATAATTATATTATCTCTCCCTTCTCCTTCTTCCCACCAAACATATACCCATCCTTACTGTTTTTCAAATTCATGATCTCCTTTTTCATTAATTATTATTACACACATACATACACATTGTAACACACACGTGTGTATATGTGCATAATAAGTACATAAATATACCTTCTCAGAGTGTATAATAGTATTGCAATGTATATGTTTTCAGGGTTGACCATTTGGTATTGGAGAACCAATCAGTACACTCTTCCTTAGGGGAAGACTATTCTTACTGCTACAATACAACTCTTGTACCTAAGGCTCAGATAGAATTGCAGAAAAGGGGGACGTAATGATTGTACAAGCTAGAGAAACAGGGAGTTTGCTGTGATACTTTGTCTATTAGAAATGTCAGAAGTTACACCCTTAAAGTCTCACCAACATGACTCCCTAAACAAGAGTTAAACAAGGATGACATCAGTGATTTTCATTTGATGTTTTTTTGAGAACTTCCTGTGTGAGTACTATATTTAAAATTGTATTTGTAACTAAGAAATAATTACATATTTATGGATTACAATGTGGTGTTTTGATACATGCATGCATTATGGAATACTTGAATCAGGCTGATTAGCATAAGTGTCATCTAATGATTTGTTTCAAAGGTACCCCTAATCTCTTCTCACACTTTTAAAGTGTATGGCACATTATCATTAAGTATAATTCTTAGGCTGTGCGGTAAAACACCAGAAAATGTTTCTTTGAAATCTACTAAAGTTCATGTGCCTGTGTCTACAAACTCCAAAACAATAGTAACATCATTCTCCATTCTACTGCTATGGTTTTAATTAATTAGACTGTACTTATAATGGAGATTGTACAGTGTCTCTTATATCTTGCTTATTTTACTGAATAATAATGTTCTAGGTTCGTCTATGTTGGAGAAAATTATAAACTTTTTCTGTACAGAAGAAGCTGCTAAAGAGTGATGAAATAGAATTACTAATAAAACAAATAAATATAACTGTATACCATGATCATGGATTGAAAGAATAGATATTACTAGAATGTTATACCTACACGGGCATGAGAAGATGCTGAATGACTAACATAATCTTGCCCCCCCAAAAAATAATCTGGAGCCATAACATTATTAGATTTAGAAACATAAAATAAAGCTATAGCAACCAAAACTTCATGATGCTGAAAAACAAAAAAAAAAGACACAGGGAGCAATGAGTAGTTAAGACAGACCAGAAATAAATATACACAACTGTAGTCAGTTACTAAAAAAATATTAAGAGTCTTCAAACAAAGAAGGACAGTATCTTCAATGGTGTTGGAAAAATCTGGAATTCTCATGCAGAGTGAGAATAGGCCTTTGTCTTATCATTAATACCAGAACCAACTCAAAATGGATAAAAAAAAAAAAAAAACATAACTGTAAAACCCAGGGGGATATTTAATTTTCCTATCTCATTCAAATCATTGTAACCTTGAAGCAATTTGGGAGCAATTTTAGCCCCGGTTTATATGAGCATGGTGGTTTGAAGCAGAGTAGCCAGGAGAGCTTGTTTGGAGGCTCTAGCAGGGGCATGTAGCTACTCCTACACCCTTGACCTCCTCTATTCAGTGAAGTCATTCTCTTCGACTGAGTGTGCAGCTTCTGGAGGGACACACACAGCCTCCATAAGTTCATATGTTTGAATATGTGGTTCCCAGTTGATAGAACAGTTTGGAAATTAGGAGGTGTGGCCTTATTAGAGGAGATAGGTGACTGGGGGCAAGTTTTGAGACTTCAAAAGACTCCTGCCACCCCATCCTCCTTTCTCTCTGTTTGTCTGTCTCCAACATGCAAGACAGTGTGTAAGCTCTCTGCTGTTTCAGCAAGCGTACCTTTGCTCTGGCATCATGGACTTCAACCCTCTGAAACTGTAAGCCCTAAATTAAATGTTTTATTGTATAAGTTACTTTGGTCATGGTGTTTTATCACAGTAATAGAAAAGTAATTGAGACAATAAGTATCCCCTAAAATAATGTTTAAGCTTGTGTTCTGCTGTAAGTGTGCTGAGTGTCCTCTGGTTCACAGGGTTCTGCAATGCAAAGCAGAAGTGGTGATGGTGATAATTAACATGTTGTTGGTAATAGAGCAGGACAAGGATTTTTAGTGCAAAATTCCAATTTTCTCTTTATATTTTAGCAGAAAGTTCATTAAAGTTACAAATTCTGGGAAAAAGTATTTTATCAAACTAAATTGATATATGGCCATGTGCAAATCTAATGTAACAACTGTCAGCATTGTCCTAAATTCCATGAACCAGAAGACTTAAAGCATGTTTAAATATTACTTTTCTGAATTGTTGCTGAGGAAAGGCCTCTTTAAAATACTGCAAAGCAGCATGTATTAACCCAAAGATGGAGCCTAGAATATTAGTAACTAGAAAAAGACACTGCAGCAGAACTTCATATGCTCAACAGGGTGATATCTGGCCTTGTATTTGTTCTTAAGATGCTAAAAAAATTAAAAAAAATATATGTGTTGCTAGCATAAGAATGGTATTACATATCTCTGGATCTTTACCTTTCTTCATAGGACTATTTTAAAAATAAATGAAAAGGAATGCACGCACACCCTTTGAAGTATGTGAAACTGTATATAATTATGATCTTGTCTACAGAGAGAATATTGATAGCTCTTTCAGCCAGTGAATGTTTGCAATACTTCCAATAAATTTCAATCAGTGTGGGAGGAAAATAAAGATTGGGCTTGAGAGTACAAAACAGAATGCTTCTCATGGAAACTAGTTCAGTTTGGGGATCACCCAAAGGCCAAATCAAGATGTAGGCAAACTAAAGTTACTCGGGAAGTTAATATCTATTAAATCCAACCCTATTGTTATAGACCCTTGAGGAAAGGAGGTGATGTTGAAAAAATCTGGGTTTTTGTCTCTGGAAAGGGCTGCTTGGATAAAAGACATATCAGTACAGCCAAAAACTAAACAACTGACTTGAATGTACATAACAGTTCCGATCTAGTAAAGGAAGAAAAACTTAAAACTAATTAACCTATCTTTTGGATTACATGGAGAGACTGAAACATGACGAAGACTTGTAAGTTAAATTTCATACATAGTTGAAACTCGTTTTAATTCATAATTCCTTCTTGTTTAGAATAAAGTGACTGAATAAAACCCTTCAAGAAGCAACAACCACACTGCTGCAGGGTTATTCACAGCTTCAGGACAGGCTGATGGTGCAGCAGACAAAAGCTCTGGCCGCACAATCCTGACAACCTGTGTTTAATGACAGGAACACAGGTGGAAGAGCTAAAGACAAGGACACACGTCTGTAATCCTGCAACTCTTATGAAGAAATGACAGAGACAAGAGAGACCCTGCATTGAAAAGACGAGAGAATCAAGTCCCCAAAGTTGCCCTGGGACTTCACTGGGTGGCACTGCAGCACCCGCAGGCCAGCACTAATACAAACATATCACTCCGCACAGCAACATAAATACAACAAGACATAACCACAGACGAGATCTTATTGAAAGCATTAAGCTCATTAGCCATTAGGTTGGCAACAGGATTAGAGAAAAGCACTTAAAAGTCTTCCACACTCTTAGTTTAGTGTATGGCTGACACTACATCTTCTTTACTTAGATTCTAATATCAGCAATATTATATTATTTACCATTTCTGAGTGAATATGGAGGTGGGGAGGATTGAGGAAGGGTAAAGGGGAGGTGAAGGGAAGGAGTGGGAGGAAAGGAGGGGGAGGAGACTATGGTCTGGATATAATATAATTAAGAAAATAAAAAATTAATCATTCATAATTAGCTTCTCTGTGGTCTTTTCTGAAGTACTTCTGTTAAGTAAACTTGATCACAACATCATGCCCTTGTTGGTCTCTGCATACTTGAAGTAGTTGAACACTCCCAATAGAATTTGATTTTGTTTTTCCCCCTACTTTAGAAAGACAGATGTTAAATAATATTTAGATACAAACTTGTAGAATACTGATAAATATCATCTTCTCCATACTAGGAATAATTGCCATCAAAAGGGAATGACAAGATGACAGCAAAGATTCTAAGAAAAGGGAAGTGACAAGGAGATAAGGCATGATGATTACTGGGATGACATGGTGGAGCATTCTAGATTCAGATAATACATTCTTGGGGGAAAGGGGCATAATTACTTATACTGCTGAATGTAAAACCTTAGGTCTAGATGGTCAACTTGGAAGATCATTGGCCGTCAGGGCAGAGTATACAATGGTATGACCTGTGATTTTACTGAAAATTTACTGCAACATTGTCTGGAGTGAGGACTGGTGAGAAGCCACGGTGACACCTTCCTGTACCTGTGGCTTTTATGTGGAGAATTTCAACAGTGATAGCTCTAAGAATCAATGATAGAAGTGAGTACTTCAAACTCTGATTCTATGTATGAGTTAAGGAGATGAACTCCTTCCATGTTTAGAGTCTGCAAGACAGTTTCAAATAGGAATAGAGAAAAAATGTGAGTGAATTTATCCAGATATAGCATCACTTACCAGTCTAGATATGAAATCAGCCTAAGCAGCCACTGAATGGATTTTTAAAAATGTGATATATATGTACAATTGAGAAGAATTCAGCCATAAAACCGGAATTCTATTTTTGAATAGGTCCAAACATAAACTCTCAGATTCATTAATTATTTTTTTAATGGGTAAAATTATCCTACTCCCTTATTTATTCAAACTTAAACTATGCATCTACATAGGTGAGAGCAGATAACTAACTTCTCTGGTCCAGAGGGTCAGGGATCCAGGGCTCAATGCTTCATTCATTTTATAAATCATGTAAAGGTAATATTACTAAATTTATGCATTTGGATTCCCTAAACTATAGCTGCCTCCGAATATTTATGAACTTGCAGCATCACCTCTGCCTTTGAGTCAAATGCAGCTTCATAACAAATGTTAGATGTCATACAAGATGAGGCAATGAATCCCAGGAAAGGATTTCTCTAAAATATCCTCAACATCTTTGATACCTGTTCACAAGATTCCTCTTCAAACTTTCAGGGAACAAATTACCAAGATGGAGGAATTGTCATCAAAGATATGAAGGAACCAATAGATGATGATACTGTGGGGTGGGGAGAATCGAATTAAAAGCACGCTCTGTTCTGAAGCCTGAGACCTGCACCTAATTTCAGCAAAGCAACAGATTCCTTAATGGAGAAGAGTGGGAGATGGAGAGGGAAAAGTAATGTAGTTCAAGAGTCACTTGAGTGGGAAGTGTATATCCCTCAGTCTCCTAGGATTGGAGACCATTAGACTTCAAATAAAACTGTTACTCAAACAGCAAAGAAAAATAATCCCTCTGTACATTTCTCAGGAGCTTCTAAAATTACTAATGTTTTTCCTCTCACTTCTAACTCCAATTTTCTGCTTCCGCTCATATCGTAATTTCTGCAAGGTGAGTTCCTTTCCAAGTTTTCCCTTTCTGGGGAACACATGCTAACTGCTTAAGTAAGAAAGAAACATTCAGAGACCTTATTTGAAGTATTGGAATAACAGGAAGAATAAATTGTAACAAAGGATAATAAATGCTTGTAATTAGAGATTAATAACATTGTTTATGGATCAAGTTGCAAAAGGAAACATGAAGGCAGTTAATAAAGCAAATCAGAAGTTTATTTCAATTCCATCTATAGGGAATGGGATCAGTAGAGTTGGGCTGCTGTGGTAGATTTTCATGCTCATGAAGCTGCTTTGAATGCCCTTGTTTCCCAACTCATGGACAGGCAGAAGAAAATACCTAGAGAAGTAGTATGTTGCTTCCACAGATGAATCATGAACTAAATATAGCTGTAGTCAAAACATAATGACAACTATTCATGGTCTAGAGACATTTTCTGTGACCGTCGGTGTGAAATAGATTCATGACCGTGAGCATTTACTAACTAAAGCTCAAGATTTTTTTTTTAAACATAGGAGATGCATCTCTCTACACTTTAGTATGTGGAAATAATGACTTCTTGGTGTGTTGCTAGGAGTATGCTACCCCACTGCCTCTGAGCTCTTCTTGTCCTGTTTGCCTAAATAACAGAAGTTATCTTTGTCCAGTGTTATGCAAGGCAATTTTCTTTGTGTTACCTCACTTCTGCCTTCTGGACAATGCTACAAAGATTTACTCCCTCATACCAAAAAGGCCTCTGCAGTAGAATAGAGTCATAAAAATCATATGGTATTGGTATAAAAACAGACAGATATATCATAGAATCAAATCGAAGACCCAGATATAATTCCACACACCTATGAACACCTGATTTTCAACAAAGAAGTCAAAATTATACAATGGAAAAAAAAGCATCTCCAAAAAATGTTGCTGGCATAACTGGATGCTGACATGTAGAAAAATGCAAATAGATCCATATCTATCACTCTGCACAAAACTCAAGTCCATGTGGATCAAAGAACTCAATATAAATACAGATACACTGAACCTGATAGAAGAGAAAATGGGAAGTAGCCTTGAATGCATTGGCATAGGAGACAACTTTTTGAATAGAACACCAATCGCGCAGACACTATAATTGACAATAAATGGGACCTCCTGAAACTGAAAAGCTTCTGTAAGGCAAAGGATACTGTCAATAGGACAAAATGGCAGCTTATAAAATGGGAAAAGATCTTCACCAACCCCATATCCGAGAGAGGACTGATCTCCAAAATATATAAAGAACTCAAGAAACTAAACATTAAAAAACAAATGTATTTCTTATTAGAGGCCAGATGTGGATGCCACAGGCTCAGTGTGAAAGGACTGCCTAAGGAAAAGAGGGAGGAACTCTCTCAGTGAACTGAGAAAACATGTCAGTGCCTAGCACAAGGCAAACAGAGAGTAGAAAAGAAACCCCAGCACAAAGACCAGGTGCCTGAGCACTTGATCTTGGCATCCAAGGATAATATGGTGATGTAGACTAGACCATGGCTCGAGAGGAAAAGAAGGAGTTTGGAAGATGTGATTTTTATGCACACATATAATTCTAAATCGTCATTATTTAATCAAAACAGAGCTACTAATGGATATAAAAATGTCACTTCAGCATAAGCAACCAAAATAAACATATTTTTAAATGGTATAGGTATATATTATACTTGTGCTGACCTCTGCAACTTCTGAGTAAATTAGACACCTAGACTAGCTAGAAATTTCTACCCTGTGACTAGAGTCAGTTTCTCAAAACTGTAGTGTTAGTGCATAGTCAGACAGAAAATGTGGATACTACTTCGTGGACTTACATGTATATACTGTGTACATTCTTTTCCAGCATGTAATTTGCATATATTTATTTCTCTATTACTTATAAGTAAATTAATTAATAGAACTCAGCTCTCAGAAGGATAATTCCATGGAAAACTTCCCAGACCTCTATAAGGTCATTTGTAGCCTCTACTCATCACTTCCCTGTGGCTTTCCATCCCACTTAGAAGAGATTAAACCTGTTTGTCATCACTGACAAAGCCTCAGGATCTGACCACAAGAAGTTTTCTGATCTTACTTCTGGTCACTTTCCATTTGCTGCTTAGATCATGAAATATTAGTCATCAGGACAGGGAATCTTTTCACTTTGTTCACATTTAAACCTAGCACTTTATAAACGTTCAAAACATTTTGGCAAATGAATTTTGAATGTATGTGGGCTGTGCTAAGCAGATGTTCAATTATAAACTGTATTATTCTGCTGTCACATTTACTCAGGGGAAGTTATCTCAATTACACAGATATTGAACATATTAACACTGATTTTTCTTCCACACTCTGAGCTACCAACATTATCCAATTATTCTAGAAGGTGATACTGGCTTCATCCCACCTTTACATTGTTTTAAAGTATCAAGAGAAGACACTGAGAAAAACTGCAGCAGAAGGCAAGGGATATGGAATGGCTTACGCATTTAGTGGCCAAAAGGGAAATTTATGAGTTAATTCAGAAGTATTTCCAGTTAATCTATTTAAAAAATATTAGACTTTTTTTTTCTAAAACTTATATAAAATACCTGGGTTTGTGGCCAAGCTATTAGAAAGTAAGTAAAATAACTTCCAGATAAGCTGCATCCTCGGGGAGTGGTACTCAAGTTAGTTTACCAGCAGTTACTCAGCTATGGAATCCATTACGTCATCACGACCCCAGCAGTTGGTAGTGTCGTAAACAAATCTCTGTACATGCAAAATGAATTCAATTTCTCAAATCAGTTTGGTGAAATGGAGAGTGGGAGGGACACAAGAAGGAAAAGATATGGAAGATGCAGAAACAGATAAAGGGGGTCTAAGAAAAAAAAGAAAGTGTCCAGCCCGAGTAAAGAGTGAAACGTATGACAGGTGTAACAGTCAGACCAAGGAGAATTTTCAACATTAGGATAAGTGTGTAAATGCTTTTGATTTATTGAGTTATACAAATTGAGTTATAAAAGGACTTAATCTGTTTTAACTTTGAATCAAAGTATTCTTCAAATGATCTCCCTAAAAATTATTATTGTGATAATATTTTTAATGTGATAATAATCATAGTTAGAATGAAGAGTTTTATAACATACAAAATAGAAAAATATTATGATTTTTATGTTGCATTTCTTTCTTATGTTGCATTTCTTAATAAAAGAACTCGGTTTTATTTTGTTTGGGGTTTGGCTTTTTCTTTTCTTTTCTTTTTCCTTACCTCATTGGCTTTTGGCCTGTTTGCTTTGAATTTTGTTTTTGTGGACATCATTTTGGGTTTCTTGGGGTTTTTTTGTGAGGAAAACAGAGGTTGTTTGGGGTTTCTTTCTTTTTAAGGGAAAGAGAAAGAACAAAAAGTTAGGTGGGAAGGACCTGGAGGACTTCAGGGAGGAAATAAACATGATTAATATATACTGTATAAAAATTTCAATAAAAATGCCTAACACAGTTTATAACTTATTAGTAAAATGTATCACTTCTTTACAGAGTAGAAAAATTCACTTTAAAATGCTGGCTACCTTGACTATGTCATTTTAGTTTGTCTTTTTAGATGTGAAGGGACCATTGCTTATGAAGTAGAAGAATTACAAATTTTAAAACTCTTTGAATCCTTAAATTTTCTGGTTATGCTCATGGTTTGTAGCTTAATCCATGCATTAATATAGTTAAGAAACACTGACTTCTTACTTCACTGTATAGCACAGAAAAATGACATGTCACAAATTTGTTCCTTTCACAAGTCTGCAATAGATAAAAAACCTAATTTTAAAATTTGTAGATTATTTAAAATGCCCTTGAACACCATTACCCCCCCCAAAACATAGCCAAAGCTCATTGTAAAGTACAGTATAGCTAATTTTTGCAATAATCTTGCATGTTCATTTTTGTCTGTAAAAAATTTTAAGAACTACAGGCAGTAAACACATCAGGCTCCTATGTGTGAGCTTGGACATAATCTGTCTCTAGGATAACTACAGCGTTCTAAGGAAAAAAGAGAAAGCAGAAAGAGGTCCAGAATTTATTTTATGTAAATTGAGTTTATTCCATTTTTCTCTTTTGCTTTAGGTTTTTATGTATTAAAATAATTAATATGCTAACCAGTCTTTCCCCCTCTCCCTTTGCTTCTTTGTGTTTAACTGAACAAATGAAGCTGTGCTTTCCACTCTGTGTCCCAGCACTCTAGTGTGTCCCAAATTTGTTGACAGCTTTAGTTTGCTCCCCCACACATCAAGAATTGTTATATTTGTACCACGGTTAAATAATGTGTGTGCTAATTTCCCTACAAAATCCTGTATTTAGAAAATTCTTTTCGGTTTCTACTTCTTTATTGTGAACAGTTCTCACCAAAGAAATTTCTCTAAAACACACACAAAGAATCTTTCTGCTGAGTAATGTTATTAATGTTCCTAGGTATTGTTAATACAATCACACAATTTTCTTTTGTAATATGCATTGGAATTATTTTCCTGTGAACATTTAAAATATTTAGCTTTGGCTTTGACTTCACATATTATAGTTTCATTCTTCACACTTTGATTATGCTTATGAGGTTTTTATGCAGAATACCCACCAACAGAAAGCAAATCTAAAGCAGTTATGCCCTGTGGGGCAACTGTGAACTTTCACTTAAGAAGATTATGACTTAAGCAGTAATATATTTATCACAAGTGAAAGCCTTTATTTAACACGGACATTTTCATTGTACTGGGTTAATCTACTGAGGCTAGTAACTGGTCATGGTGTGTAACATCAGTCGAAACTGATGAAGAAACAAAAAAGAAAGCACTCCGTTCTTCTATCAAGATATTTCAAAGTCATCCACTTTTAAGGAAACTATTAAAATAGTACCACGAACCATGGGATAGAGCACAAGCACTAACTTAAAGTATTCCAGGGACAGGGATCTGATCAATCAGTATCTTGTTTTGCTCACTCGCAGACCTACAAAATTGATTTTATTAAGTATATAAAAACAATACTATATACACACTATACTGGATAAAATTCAATAATGTCAATGTTAGTAAAGACTGAACAAAGGCAACTCAAATTTTCTATAATTTTTTTGGAAAACTGGATTCATTTTTAATGTTAAAATATATATAAAATAATATATATATATATATGTATGTGACACACATACAGCTGGTGTTATCTCCAGTCCCACCCAGGCCTGCAGTCACTCAGATCCAAATAAACACACAGACCTTATATTATTTAAACTGTTTGGCCTAACAACTCGGGCTTCTTGTTATCTAGTTCTTACATCATAAATTAACCCATTTTTATAAATCTATACCTTGTCACATGGCTCGTGGCTTACCAGTATCTTACACGTTGGTACTCACGGCAGTGGCTGGCAGTGACTACTGACTCAGCCTCCCACTTCCCAGAATTCTCCTCTCTCTTTGTCCTGCATATATTTCCTGCCTGGCTATTGACCAATCAGCATTTTATCTACCAACCAATCAGAGCAACACATCCACAGCATCCCTAGCACACACATCTTGAATCTGGCACTCTGAAGGCTGAGGCAGGTGGATCTCTCTTTGAGTTTGAGGTCAGTCTGGTCTCCACAGCAAATGAGTTTGAGGTCAGTCTGGTCTCCACAGCAAGTTCGAGGTCAGCCAGAGTGACATCATGAGATTGCTGTCTCAAAAAAAAAAAAAAAATGCATATCCTTAAAACACAGTATTTCACATAAATCTGCAACAATTCATGTCTACAAAGTTAAAGATCAAAATGTGAAAAATGTTTATAGAATCTTTAGTCTTAGTAGGCAAAAGCTAAAAAGCATGCAAAATACCTGTTAATCACAGAATGAATGAATCAATACATGTTCAAGCAATTGAAGGCTCTCTGTAATAGAATATGATCAAAGAATTGCCACATGAAAGAGCGTGGATACATTTCCCAAATGTCTTGTTAGGTGAAAACAAGGGGGAAATATTCTAGATTCACAGTGAGTTGATAGGCATTCTTTAGCACTTTGCATTTGTGTTATTATTGAAATTTTAGGTAGGAAATCACTGAGTGAATGAAGTATAAGTCCAACTAAATTTCTATGCTTAATAATTATAAAAGCTATTTTCCCCAAATATACACAGTTACTCTACTAGCCTCAGTAATTCTTCAGTAGCATATAAGTTATGAAATTGTCTAATATTATTAATGAGTGTGTTTTTAATAAGCTTTTCATCAAAAGATAAGTTATGTAGTCAAAGTTGTCTGCTCATAAAGAAATCAAAGGTGCATGGCTTGATAAATTACCACAATCTAAACGTGTCTGTGAACCTACCACTCATCAGGTTCAAATTATACTGTTTAGTTATTGCCTTCAGTATCCTCAAAAGGTAACAAAAATTTGGACTTCCCACACTGTTTTGCAAATTCCACACTCTTTTGTAAATTTACAGCCTATCATACTGCTCCTTAAATGCAGGTACTCTTTGACTCTGCCTCCTAGGCATAGGAATTACAATCAAGAGTGACGTAATGAGGCCAGTCCTGGGCCAATGGACATTGAGTTTATAAGGTAGCTATCCTAGCAAACTTGAAGCAGCAAACCAGCTGGCTACAGTCATCCATGGTGTCTACATCAGTTCCTGCCTTGGCTTTTCTTGATGATGAACTATAAACTGTAAGCTAAAATAAATTGTTTTTGCTCTCTCCAAACTAGAATTTGGTACTAGAGAGTGAGATCTTGCTATAATGGACCTGGACGATGTTGGGTTTAGGGGTAGGGGTAGTGGAGGTATTTGTAACTCTAGGCTGGAAAAGTCACTGAGTGTTTAGAACTTAACAGTCTGTTCTGTGGGAGCTGAAAAGGTAAGAATACCAGGAGAAATGCAGACAATGAGGGTCTCATGTCTAAAGCTTTGGAAAGAAGTTTGAGAGTTCTCTAACTACTCTATCAGTGCCACTTGTGCGAGGTATTTGAATTAAGAATCTGTGGAAGGGAAGCAATTTTTCTCTTTGATTTACTAGGACAATGAATGTGGGTTGCTAGAACTTAAAATTCATCTGTAGTTAATAAGACACCAGCATCATTGAGGTGAAACCTCCTGAGGAGTAATCACACCTCATGGCTGTCACACAGAATCTGGAATATGAACTTGGCAATGTGTAACAGTTTCCTATATGATAATGGTTTTAGGAACAGCTGAGACTTGGTACTAGGAGAGACCAGAAAATGCCATTGATAAAAATAGAGCCTCAAGTGTAGTTGATATTCTAGCATATTGGAGATGCTAGGATTATGGAACAAAACCAAGGAGAAAGAGATGTGTAGAGTATAGCCAGTCTGCATCTGCATCCCCCAGATAAGTTATGTTCACACTGTGGGTGGCAGATCTGAAGATGTGGGGCTCTCCAAGCCCTTTAGAACCCAAAAGATAATGAGTCACTTCCACATATTGGACATGTAGCTATTTATACTATTTGATTTGGATTTTGAGTATTATCTCTGCCATGGTTCTTCCTCCCTGGAATAAGAAATTACATAACCTATTTGGATTTTACAGGAGCCCACATTTAGACGACCTTGAATTATTTTTAAATATGTTTCATGTTTCAATATTATAATAGAATTGCATCATTTCCTCCTCTTTTCTCCCTCCAACCAAAGTACACCTACTGCTTGTTCTCTTTCATACTAGTGATATTTCCCCCTTTATTTTCTGTTGTTATTGTCCTGTGTGTGTATTTCCACATATATAGATTTTTAAAGAGACCGCAGACTTCTAAGGTGTTGAAATATTTAAGGACTCCGGGACTTTAACAGTTAGACTGTGTTTTATATTGTAATAATAACATGAGATATTAAGGATGAGAAATGAAAGGTTTAAAGATATGGGTTTGTTTGTTAAAATAGTTAAAAGTTTAATGCCATGATTTTTGTCAACTTGACAAAGAAATTTCAATTTGCTCAATCAGTTTCATCAGATTGGCCTGTAAGCTTATCGATGAAGCATTTTTTTAATTGTTCTTGATATAGAAAGGCCTAGCCCTCTGTGGGCAGTGCAATCCTTGGGAAGGTGGGCCTGGGCTGGGGTAAAAACAGGTAATAGAGCAAGCCAGATGAGGCCAGCCACTAAAGAGTGTTCCTCCATGATCTCTGCCTCAGCTCCTGCTTCCAGGTACCTATGCTGATATCCTGCTGAGGCTTCCCTCCTTGATGGACCACAGCTACAAAGCCAAACAAGCCCTTTCTAACACAAATTGCTTTGGGTCTATGTTTTATCCCAGCAATAGAAAAGCAATTTAGAAATCTAGAGAGGCCACCTTGCTTGGTTTTCTTGCACAGGCTCTGAGGATCAAATTCCTATCCTTATGCCTGGCCAAACTATCTCCCAGACTCTCCTTCCAGTGACTTTTAATAGGTCTTCTTTCTGATTACCTTACAGATGAAAAGGTCTTTAACTCCTGAAGTGCACAGCATTACTGTGAAGATTTGTCATCTTTGTTATACATTCTTATGTTCACAAACAAGAGCCAGAGTTAATGCATAGCTGAGCTGGGTACACTAAGTAGTCTAAAACTAGAGTCCTTGCTACTTCTCCTCTGGTGTTTCAGCAAACAAAATAACTAGAAGCATCAAGATTTATACCTTTTCAAAAATGGATGGAAGCAGTCATTGCTTTACAGAAGTAATTACCAAGGACTGCAAAAATCCAGTCTCTGAAACATCTTCAATCATGCCCAAAGCCTGAATCTCATAAAAGCTCTCTAAATCAGAAAGGGAGGCTTATGAGAATTTTCCTACCCAAAAGGGGGCAAGAATCTTGTCCTGAGGATGGAAAACAAAATGATTGTTACAAACAGCCTGAAAAATATATGCCATGCAATTATGATATGTAACAATATTTTTAAAACTCAATTTGTGGGCTTAACTTCACTAACAACTTTCTAAAAAGTATTTGTCATTCATTGGGTACTTAAATTAAACGTTCAGCCCTAAAAACAATTCTTTTCTTGTTCTATACACACATAAAGCATGTTCTTCCCTCAGTAACCTTAGACCAAAAGATATATTTACTTTTTGTGGAGTAAAATTTTTGTGAAAAGGAGCTATTTTACACTTTAAGTTAGATGAATAATGCTAATCTTCAGCCTGTCAGTTGTATTATTGAAATGTATGGCTACAGAGAGCTTCTCAGGGATATGCTGTTTGGGGAAATTTTAATCCAAGTCAGCAGCCTACACGGGATGGGTCTGCCACGTAAAGGACCTTGCTGTGGGCTCAAGGGTTGATTCATCTGGTAAAGCACTTGTCTTGTAAACCTGAGGTCCGGTATAGGATCACTGGGGTCCACATTAAAGTCAGGAGAAGAGGTGTGTGCCTGTTAACTCCGGGGCTGAGAATTCAGAGACAATGTGATCCCCAGTGCTTGTGAGCATGCCAATATAGCCAAATTTCCAAGTGCAGTGAGATTCTCTTTGTCAAAATTAAGATGAAGGGCTACTAAAGAAGACGTTCAATATTGGCCTCTGGTGTCCATGTGTGTGTGAGCACATGTACATACATATGTACACACAGAGCCACATTCCTGTCCAATAGTTTCCCCTGAAAAGACTTGGGCGGGTGAGCTCATCAGAATGTCTCTAAATTACTTACAGGAAAACATTCATTTTAAATCAACTTGAAAAAGATACTGATATTTTTCAACTTTATGTCACTTTACTATCTATAAATTCTTTACAGGACATTTTTGTTGATGGCTGTGATTTTAGTGACTCAGCCACCTCCTCAGTCCTTCATGAGTGAATTTTTTGTTTGAAAAAAGAAATTCTCCTTTCAAATATCATAAGCTTTAAAATTTTAATTGGCTCCAAATGTTAACCACTATGATAAATACAAACTTACTGTTATGTTTATGCTAGTTTACTAAGGATTACTAATTTACTTTGTTATTACAATACAGACTAGAAAATGCTTTTTGTTTCTATTGATGCACATTTAAAATTAATATTCTTAGTATTGCAATAACAGGTAATATTGTCATTCCAAGTATTTTATCAAGTACTTTGTGCAGAAAGGTAACTTCAGTTACTGGGCAGTGATTTTTAATAAGGATATGTCATATACCATTTTTAAAAAATGTTGTTAACTGAAATAGAATTACATCACTTTCCCCTCCCTTTTCTCCCTCCAACACTTCCCATGCCTCCCCCCATTCAAGCTGATAGCCTTACATAAGGAAACTGTAAGTGGGAAAATGGATCATTTCATGCAGGCTTTCAGTCATCAGTCAGGCGATGCATAATGAATCACAGAAAAGCAAGAATCTCTTCTTTTCTGAAGGACCTTCAAAAAATACCAAGTGACTCCCCCACTATCTGAAAGTGCTGTACTCCATATTAACTCAAACCTGTCACTCTTAGGAGTAAGCAAGTTTCCCTGTTCTGTTTTCAGTGTAAGCAAAACACTATCATCTTTCAAATAAAAGCCCTTCACCCATGTGAAGATTCACTCAATCACTCCTTTGTCAACAGTGAAACTCAGTTTCTATTCCTTGGCCTTCATCTTAAGGAACTCATTCCTTTCCTGGGTACACTTCCTGCACATTGCGCTTGACTTTGGAGAATCTCTTCTTAACTGACAAAGGTCTATTAGACCACGACAATAAGATTAGCATCCACTCCAATAATTGACAAATGGTGTTTGATTTTAATTAATTAGAAGATGTCTCCTTCTCTTCCTTTTGGCAGTTCTTTCTTCTGTCACTTGACCATAGTTTCCAGTTGCCATCCACCTTCTCCACTTCCGTTCACTGCATTCCTGTTCCAATGTGACTAACCACACACATGCCAAACAATAAGGAAGTGTTAAGGAAATGAATAATAGTCTCAAAACCAGTTTGAGCAATCCTCAGTTTTTGATAATGTTCTGATTGTTTCCCTTTTAAATAAATCCATCTTATCATTTACATTTTGTCTTCAAGGAATTTTTCAACCAGGTTCCTTTTTTGTTCTCTCTTCAGCTCACCACACTGAGTCATCCTTAGGGTTTGATTAGCTTCATAATTTTCTACATTTGCAAAGGCATCATTCACGAGAGCACTGCTTGTTTCCTTGTCTGTTTGCACTGGATAGTTTTCTTGTAGTTAGAGTTAAACACTAACACTATTATATTCATGCATACTATCGCTTTTTCTTCACTGAACTGCTTAGTAGAATATCATGTTCCAAACTACTTTGATCAGCTATAAAAGTATATTGAAAATAATATTTAAGTAATTATCAATTATCACCTCATTTAAGGAATATGTAAAACCAATTTAAAAAATGAAATCATGCCGGGCGGTGGTGGCGCATGCCTTTAATCCCAGCATTCGGGAGGCAGAGCCAGGCGGATCTCTGTGAGTTCGAGGCCAGCCTGGGCTACCAAGTGAGTGCCAGGAAAGGCGCAAAGCTACACAGAGAAACCCTGTCTCAAAAAACCAAAAAAAAAAAAAAAAAAAAAAAAAAAGTGTAAAAAAAATGAAATCACTAGTTTCCAGAGCTAAAAAGCACATATAAACACAAACACATAATATACATGTAGAAGTAGATGCCAGAGAGAACGCAGGAACCACTCTTCCTCCATGTTCCGTGTTCCTTTCTGAAGCAGCAAACCCAATGTCATTTCTGTACTTCAGTGTATTCAGGTTAAAGCTGGCATTTCTTGGCTGTGCTTGAGGACAAGTACATTATATCTGACTAATGTTTAGAAGAAATTCTTAGAGAAATATCTAGCTCAGATTTTTACATGCATACTTTATAGTCCACTGCCTGGGATGGAAATAAAACAAGTTGCATCATGTATCATGAGTATGATGGAACATTAGTATTATTGACTAGAAAAGAAAGAGCTAGAAGATAAAAGGCACTTCTGTTTGGATTACCAGAGAGTCACAATACTACTCCCGAATATTAGTTATTATTAATTAATTCATTATTTTTTGTCTTCCATTGTGTGAATATATATGTTAGCAGTATAAGTTACAGAAATCCAAGGAGATACTAAAATTACTAAAGAATGAAAATGGAGTTTTATTCCTCAGTAAAAATTTTATACAAGTTTTGTGGGTACTTTGAGTCACCGCTTAGATTCTGACACAACATCGAAGAACCATAGACTGGTATCTTTCAGCTACTTCTACTCATTTTCCTTTGGCTGAAGAGAGTCACCATACTAAACTAGCAAAACTCAGGAACAGATTTTGGGTAGTGTGTGAAACCCAGACCTCTCAGTGCTATGTAGGAACAACCCTGAAGGGCTCCCTTGCCATCTGGGCTCTCATGGAATGTGGGCAGACCATATCAAAACCCCATAGTGGCGTACTTTTGCCTCTACTCAGTCAGTCTTACTGCTTGCCCTTGTTCTGCAGACTATCATCATTACAGACCACTAATAAACTTGCATCATTCTACACCTCTCTCCTGAAGGCATTCCTTGGAAAATGGAATCTTACATCAATGATATTAAGATACATGTTAAAACTTAGAGAATAATTTCAAGAATTCATTGAATGCTGAAAGACCTCAGCATCATTGTGAAGTAAATAAATCCCTCATCTCTTACATATGTACATAATTTGGAGTTTGGTGCCAATGATTAAAACAATAAAAATGAGAAGAGTTAAAAGTTCCCAGTCTTAATCAGATAAGCACCTCTTTACAAGGAATGACAATGAATGTAGAGACTATTGGCTTCTCAGGGAACTAAGAATAAGCTACAGTTGAGGGCTCAGCCCAAATACAATCTTTATATTATTGGAAATTTAAAAGCAAACACAAAAATTATAAAAAAAGGTACTTTTTTGCTAATAAAATTTATTATCTTTTTGAATTTAATTGGACTCTTATTATTTTTGAAATGATAGTATTTTTGGAAATATAGGATTTGGAAGATTCTATTTTGTATTTACTATAAATTATATTTGTATTCTATTTTACACTTTTAACTTTTCCCACTTTTCATTGTTCTGGTTATTGCCACTAAACTTCAAATTATGGGAATATGTAAGAGATGGTGGATTTATTCACTTCACAAAGATGCTGAAGTCTATCAGCATTTGAATGAATTTTCTAAATTATTCTTTAAGTTTTGACATGTATTTTAATACTATTGATCACCGCTAGCTAGGGCTCAGAGAATGCTGTTGAAGAAGGTGTAGGAAAAAAACCTAAAAGCAGAAAATTGGAAGAAGAACTACGACATCAGGGGAAATGAAGCCATGGCAGTCAGGAACTTAAAGATGCTTCAGTTCCTTACACTGGGCTTGCACAAGACCAGCCCTGTCCATAGTCAGCTACAGATACGGGGACGGGGACGGGGGGGGGGGGGGGGGGGCTCAATGGACCGTATAACTCCCTGCTGGACTATTGGCCATTGATGGATTCAGGAGTAGGAAGAAACATTTTCTTTGAGTGTATATTGAACAGTGAGCCCACCAGGCTCAGTTAGATAATTGCAAGCACAGGTCACATAAATGGCCCAGATCTAATTCAGTGTGTCACAAAACAAAGACAGGAAAGCAGAAAAGGGAACTTTACACAAGACAGAGCTGGTCGAAGTAAGAGGGGAAAAAAGAGAGGGTATAAGTCATAAGAAATGCCATTTTTAAATGTGTGTATGAAACTGTAAAAGATCAAATTTAATAATTAAATAAAAACATTTGCCAGTAACAAAAGTCATGTCTCATCTATTTCAGCTTAGAAATTTGAAAATCTTTCATTTTGTATTTTAAAAAGCTATTATTTCAAAATTAAGAAGAGAATTCAATTAAATTCAAAGCGATAGACTTTTCTTGATGAAAATTGTCTTTTAATAAATTATTTACTTATTGTTTAATTTCTAATATTATTTCATCACTTCCCTCCTGTCCTTCTCCTCCCTCCAATACCACTCATGCATCTTCTGTTGCTCTCTCTCAAACTCATGGACTCTCTCTCTTTCTTCTTGTCTTTACTCTCTCTCTCTCTCTCTCTCTCTCTCTCTCTCTCTCTCTCTCTCTCTCTCTCTCACACACACACACACACACACATATATATATGCTTAAATACATAAATATAGACTGTCCAGTTCATATGTTACCTATATGTATATGATCTCAGGGCTGATCACTTCATATTAGATAACCCATTAGGGGACTCCTCCATAGGGAAGACCATTTTTCATATTCTCAGTATTCCCTAGCTGTGAATAGTTCTTAGTCTAAGGTTGAGGCCTTATGAGCTTTCCTGCTTCCATGTTTGAGCCTGCTTTAACATCAGTGCACATTGCCACACATTAATGAAAAACATATTTAAAAAGTCTTTACCTTGAAAAATTTCATGAATGGGGGAGCAAGTAACTTTTACCATACTATCCACCAACCTATTTTCAACCAAAAAGAGAAATGTAAGTACAAAAACAAGTTATCCCAAAGGAATACATGTTCTTATTCTTATTCTGAACCTATGTAGATTTCAGCTAGACATTTGGACAGCCGTAATAAATACTGAATATTTCTGCTTTCTCAGAAACTATATGCGAGTGTTTTCCCCAATGGTATACATGTGGAATATTTGTTTGGAAGTTGGTAGTATTCTTCTTTGAGATGACTAATACATGTTCATGGCCCCTTTGGGGAAACAATTACTCTTTTTTTTTCTGTTTGAAATGTGAACAATGAAATAGAGCTAGAGTGGCTTCCTTGAACCACTCAGAATCCTTGGCAATGCTATGCAAAAGTCTGCATCCTTGCCACCAATAAAGCACCAAGTAGCCCTGCACTCCTATCTCAGATTTTGATGACAGAACAAAATCCTAACTGGCATAAAGACAAAGGGATATAACACATTATGTAAAATAGAGGCTGCTCTCAATAAAAATGTAAAAAATATTTTCAAGTTTTGAAAAGGTGAATTGATTTTTCAGATGACACCAAAGGCCCGTTTTTATTTTAGCATTATGGTAATGAGCCATTCATGCATGCCTCATTATGGGATGTTTCTCTGCTGTTCCACAAAAGGTACAAGTTTACTACTCAAGCCTGCCAAAATAGTAACTCTCTTTATAATTCTTACCTCAAACCACCTCTTCTGACATCACATTACCACACTCCAATAAATGCTAATTCCTTAGAACAGCTGCAATGGCACACCATCTCAGGAGGTTGTTGTGGTTGATCCTGGATGTCAGGTTGGCAGGATTTAGAATCATACAGAGGGAAACATCCATAGCTCTAGCGAGATTAGCTGAGAGCAAAACAGCCACCTAGAGTGTGCAGCACCTCCATACTGAAAGCCAAATCTAAAGAGGTGGATGGCTACCTTCAATTCCTGCTGAACAGTGTGTCCATTGCTGCTATTGCCATGCTTTCCTGACATCAGGCTCCAGCTTTTTTAGACCTCCAGCATTGACTCAATACTGACAATGTCCCAGGAGCTTCCAGGATTTAAGTACCAGATTGGGACAACTGAGGCATCCAGGTGGCTGGACTAGCAGCTACAACCAGGTTATCTACTTTTCCAGGGTTCAAGTAGCTATTGTTGAATTACTCAGCCCCTACTGCATATGTCAGTCAAGTAATTCTCTTTTTATAATATATGCACCTTCTATTGGTTATGTTCCTCTAGCGAACACTGCTAAGTAAAGTGGGGCTCTTAGACCATAATGGTAGTATGATAGATGTATACATTTAACTTTTTGGCAACAAAGCAAAATGTAAAATAAAAGTAATGCATGAGTTTATAAATATTAAACATTTTATTAAAAACAATAGTCTCCAGGAGCTAGGAAAATAGCTTAGCTGAAAAGGTTACCCATTCCTTTTTCAGAGAACTAGAATCCCATTCCTAGCACCCAAGTTGGATGACAAGCTGGACTGTAACTCCAGCTCCAGGGAATCTAATCCCCTCTCCTGGTATTCTTAGAAACTCATGTGCACAGACTGACAAACAGACACTCATAATTGAAAATAAAATCGATTTTAAATAAATAAATAAGGATTAAATTAAAAAATCACTGTATGTACTCATCAATTCACTCACTCAATATGTAAGTACCATGCACCTCTAATGTGAAAGAGCCTCATTTGGGAGCACAAGGCTACGTCAAACCGTTCTATTTCTGACCACAAATATAGTTTTGAGTAACTAAACACCAAGGGAACCAGAGTTGACAAGGGATGTACAGGCTTCTTAAGGATATGAATAGTTCTTCTTCTATCAAAAGGAAAGGCATTGACAAATGAAAATAGGCTTGCCGGCTATTATTAGGAATTGATGCTTACTCATGCAGACAACCGCAACTCAAGCATTGACAGAGTTTAACTTGTGGTCCTTGTGCCGCCTTCCCTTTCAAATGAAAACACAAATCACACTACAATATTTAGGGGTCTGCCTTCCCTGCATGTCAAAGAACATTTCTCTGGTAAGCACTGAAGTTATAATTTGATATACATTTAGGTTTGGTGCTACTTAATCATGTAAAGTTTTCCCCTACCCTAAAAGGCTTTGTGAATTTCACAGTGAAGCCACAATCATGTTTCTTTAAATGTGAAATGGCATTTGCATTCTTCCTGAACAGGTACTGACATTTCCCCTGGAGCCTTCCTCAAGCTCTTTCTCCATAAACAGGCTACCATTCCCTAAATAGAGTTAAAAGTCATGTATTTTTTATTAAAAACAAGTTCAGTAAAAAATCAGGGTTTTCTGAGAATAAAAACTATGTTAATGAAAGGAGTATGTTTCTTATAAAAAGTGTTTTCAAATAGGAAGCCTGGGTATTGTTTAATCCATCACTTCCCGTTCTCTAAGATTAATGTCTGCTCAGAGAAAACTCTATCTTGTTCAAAATACTATATTTTTACACTATAATTTTCTTGATGATATTAGAAATTAAAACTGACTATCATGCATTGATCTCACAGTCGCTCAAAACACATCAGTCACATTTTTAGCACACAATATTCTAAAAAGAGAAATATTTTCTTGTCAACAGATGAATAAATCAAATTGGTTCTATTAAAACTAGCTTGTTTGTGCTAATAGAGAATTTATTTTTAATCTTTGATATAGGATTGATCATTGATATACCAAAATCTAACTTAAAAACAGAGCATAATTATTTTAAAGAAAATACACCATAAAATCAAGTCTGTAACTGACCTTCCTCCCTCTTCTCTCCCCTGTCCTCCATTCCTTCAACTCTCCTCGCTCTTCACCTCATCCAGTCTTCCTCCTTCATCTTCTTCTCCCTCTTCTGCACCATCATGCTCTGATCTAAGTATTTGAGCATCATATTTTAGTAGCTCTTTATAGATAAACAGAACTAACAGGATATCTGCCTGTTTGCAAATGTGTAGTAAAAAAAATTGAGAGATTTTTTTAAAAAGTAATTGTTAACATCTTCATGATGACAGAAACAGATAATCCCAGCATCTTCAGGGTAGACCATAAAACTGGAGATGCTAGAGGAAATTGATACTGTAACTGGTGCATGCAGTGAGCAAGGACACAGAATTTCATTTGCTTACACAATGCCAGGCTGCCTTTCCTCAAAGCCTTCAACTGACTGAACAGCACCCATTGCCCAGCTACATGATGAAGATTCAACTGCTTTACTCAAAGCCTATCAATATGATTGTAAAATTCCTCTCAAAATGTCTTTGTAGCAACATGTAGATGAGATCCAAATATCTGGATGCTGTGGCCTAGACAAGCTGGCATATAAAATTAACCAGTACAGACTTTAAATAGATGCAGCTGTTGGTACAATATCATGGCCCAGTTCATTTCACATTTGTGTAGTCATTAACATGGTATTAATCTATTTCTATTGCTAAAATGAACAGAATGCTGAAATTTAAAATGACAATGTAGTTAGCTTGATTGCATTAATAAAAGAGTTGGAATAGTTTCGCAGTCTGTTCCCCGGCACTGATGGCCATGCTTATTGGGAATAAGAGCTGTTCCTCTTCAGCCTCTTTTCCTGTGAAGGGCACTGAGCATGGAGTTCAACACAAAGTTGTCTGTAACTTAGCACCTCACAAACAAACTTATGCAATCTATATTACATTGAATTTCAAAGAAAAATTTGAAGATAAATATTTGTATTTTGTTTTCAAGCTCTACTGGTTTAATCGACTCCCTAGATATTTATATTTGAAAATGAGATGCAAAGAGAAAACAGAGAAATGACTCAAAATTAAATATAAAACTTTAAGTTTACTTACCATCCTTAATGCAAACATGAAATACCATTATGTTATTCCTATCATTGTATGTTTGATTTGCTCTTTTTAATGATTACACTTTTTCAGATTTTATTCGGGTGTAGGTAATATGTTTGTATAATTAAAAAGTCAAAAATTACCATAAGAAGTTTGTGCCCCTTCCCCCTACTGGCAGCAGCACTCAGGAGAGAAGGCCCTGCAGCTCTCCTGGGCAAAGAGTAGAGCTGGTCCTGATGGTGTGAGTGCAGGTGAGCTGGACCCAAGGGTATGAAAGCAGGAGAACTGACCCAGCTCCTTGCTGTCTGCCACACTGGGAGAGCTAGCTGGGGCTGTGTTAGAGAGCTTGCCCAGGTGGGGATGATGAAGGAAAGCTGATGGCCTGACAAACCCAGCTACTACCCTGGTCCAGAACCGGGACTACAAGGTAGCCCATCCCCAACACCCACCTCATCTATGAACTGCTGGATCATGTGAAGGGGCCAGATCTGCAGATCCAAAGCTACAGGATCTCCATGACACAAGGCAACAGTAGGCTATCCAAGAGGAGTCCCAGTGAGGAGCCAGTGTCCATAATGTAGCAGAAGCCAGAGGCCTCAAACCATACCAATGACTCATTGCAATGAACATTTACAAGTAAAGATGTAGGTACTAAAGGGTACACTGTGTGACTCACTGGGCCACACTGTAGCTTCCATACAGAGATGTCTTTATTTGTTTTGTTTTTCTTTATTGGATTTACTTTTACGTTTTGTTTTAGTGAGGAGGTTGCAAGAGCAGAGGGCAGAAGTGAGGAGATGGAGAGATGAAAAGATCAGGTTGCATCATGTGAAATCCGCAAAGAATCAACAAAAGTTTAAAAAATGAAGTTACTGCCCATGCTTCTCTGCTATTTACCTGTATTCCCACTCATCCTGCCTTCACACAGTGAGGTGATATTCTTGCATGCTCTCCCATGTAAGATTTTCATCCTTTATAATAGAGGCCACTAGTGTACTCTCAAGAGTCACTCACTTTTTCCTTCTTAATATAATATATATTAGATACGCCTACAACTGGCCTGATAAAATCTAAAAAGAAAATTCACAGTTACACAAATGCAAATGATAGGAAACATTAAAAAAAGAAAGATTATTTTGCGTGCCCGTGTTAATTCAGTCTCATTGTCTAGAAGAGTTCAGACGTTGGTGGAACAAAGATTAGTCACTCTTGGCTTTGGAAACATCACAGGTAGAAGACATTTTTAAGAAAAAAGGAAAGAAGTGAGGTCTTCAAATAATGAAGCACTTTCTTTAAAAGAACAGTTTTGAATTGCCTTCATGTTACCTTTCAGGTTAATTTACATCACTTTGTCATATTCTTCAGATAGTATGTAAATTCTGCTTTCAGTCCTGATTCATGCTAGGTAAACTCTTCATCTGTGTCTTCTTTACCTCCACTGTCCTTTGTATGTGCATATGCTGTTTTTTATTATTTCAGTATGACAGAGTAGTCTAGGTTTGGTTGTTTCTTCTTTTTTTTTTCATTAGTTTACATAGATTCCATTTTATCTATTGATTGTGTCTTATGACCTCCCTATCATAGAAAATTTCCCCTAAGGATCTTATTCAATACATTGTTTATATTTTCTTACTCCTATATATTTTTTATTGTGACAAACTTAAATCTTGTCTTACTTTCAAGTTGCTTATGGCATTGATTTATCTTGACAAGTTATCAATAATTTACTGATAATTATTGATTACTTGTCAAGATAAATTAAGTCAATATTTATCACATCATTTTCCCTGATGGTCACAGTTTGTTTTATTTTTCTTTATTTCCTTTTTTAGATGACTAATATATGAGTTGTATTTCCTTGGACCACATATCTATTGCAGGTTTCTTTGAAGATGGAAAGTGGAAGGATACATAACCAAAGGGCATTCTGCTTCTTTTCAAATCAGAAGTAAATATCTTCCAAGATTGTCATCTATGCAAATCTCTACAAAACTTGTCCTTCTTTCTTTTCAATAATGAGAGAAATAATGAAAGGGCCTCTTGTCCTACAAACTTTGTCAGAGGCTAACAACAGAGTTTCCTCATTTTAGATTGTTTTCTCACCTTGGGATATCTAGCCAACTTTGACTGACTTTCCACACCCAACAACCACCTCATCTGTGAATTGCTGGAGTATGTGAAGGGGCCATACCTGCAGATCCAATGCTACAGGATCTCCCACAACACAAGGCAACAACAGGATATCCAAGAGGAGTCCTAGCGACGGACCAGTATCCATAGGGAAGCAGAAGCCAGAGGCTTCTTTGCAGTGAACACTTAGAAGTAAAGATGTGTGGACTAAAGAGAACAGTCCTGGAGCCCACCTAAATTTCCTAGTGGCTTTACCCAGCAGGGCTGCGTAAGAGGATGATTGGGCCATGGACCTGGGTACCAGGTGTTTGTAAAGGTCTACACTTGGCTGTATCTAGAAAAGGGAAGGTCTTTTGCCCCTCCCCTTGGCTTTGTTATAAAAAGCCCTTTTGAATAAAGTTCTTGACCTGTGGATAAGGATCCAGGCCCACCTGAGGCTATCTGTTTTTCTCCCCTCTATATTTCTATCTAAGTCTCTTATTCCTTACTCCTCAAGAGTCCCTAGAGTAAATAAATATGGGAGCTGGTCTCCAACAATATATTGTGTGACTCACTGGGCCACACTATAGCTTCAATTCTGTATTTCCCAAAGTGGTCATAGTTCATATCAATATACAAAAACAGATTACAGGCTATATACACTGCATGGTTTTATTAAGAATTGACTCAAAACAGGATGAGGAAAGGATGTAGAGATTGATTTTAATTGAAAATATATTGAATGTATAAATAGGCCATTTTGATGTGTTAATAGAAGCAATTATATTTAATCAGCAAGTTAAATATTGATGAATTATTCAGGGTTACTGTTCCTATTGATGAGGAGGTAGTCAATGTAATAGTTGCGATAACTGTGTATGCAGGCAGCTTGGCTTTATAACTAGAGATCACTACTGCCAAGTAGAGTCCAACATCAGGAAACATTGTCTATAATGTTTTGAATAAATTGGATTTATCCACAACCATTTAGGTCACTTGGGAAATTATTATTTTATGACAATCAATTAAAACCATGTTATTGCCATAATTCAACATTCTCCTTCAGACATATTTGAAAAGTGTATATTAGAACAAAACATCAAGAACAACTTGATGAATGAAAGGGTTATTATGGTATGTATCTCCATGAGAGTTGGCACCTCCTGGTGGGGAACACAAGGTAGCAGAAACAGGAGGCAGCTCATCATATCACATCTAATGTTAGGAAGCAGAAAGACTTGAATGCTGGTACTCAGTGGGCTTTCTTTCTCCTTTTATTTAGTCTCCAATCCCAGCCAAAGAATCCACATTCAGAAAGGCTTTCCTCTTCAGTCAAACCCTTCTGAAAACACTCTTAGACATACCTAGAGGTGTATTTTCATGGTGATTATAAGTCCAGAGAAGCTGACAATTAAGATTAACTACATATTTCTTCCTTTGAACCATGAAGAAAAGTATACAATGATTACCAGAAATATAGAAGTACGTACAGATAAAATAAAATTTATTCAAAACTATTTAAATGTATTTAGGTCAAGTCATATCTTACTTATGTATTAGCAAATAATCAAATAGCTTTGCTTAGAGATATTATTCATTTTCAGACACCTAAAGTTTTGCTAACTACATCAAAATTCAGAAGAATGTGGTGTTTACAACCCTTTATTGAAATCTAATCTTGAGACAATCTTGGCCTACTTTTAAAATTAAAAGCATTCACAGGTTAGTGAAATTCAGCTAAAATTTGGTGATTGCTATCTTCCCAGGAAAGTTCTCTTATTTGCTATTGAGTTATGAAATTCTAGTTCATGTTGGTTAAGGAACTTTAATAGAACAATTAAATCCCACTGCTTTTATTTCAGGAATTTCAAAGTAGAGTAGAACACTACAGATAATACAAAGTAATTCACAGGTACACTAACCAGAGGATCTAATCTAATCAAAATATACTCAGCATTAATGAAACTATTCCTGTCTTAGAATGCAATGCTTCTTGTCTTTGTCTTCTATGAATCTCCCTATCCCACTATAATACAAAATCATTCAGCATTTGCATCTCAGGTAGGACTACTTTAGGTACTGGATCTTTGGAATTAACTAAAACTGAAACAAAATAAATCAAGAAAAAGTATTGTTTACTGAATTTATTTAATCCTGTCACTAACTAGTTTGCTCTGGAATTGTTTGGTTTGCTGTCAGGCTCACAGCAAGAGAAAGCTCATCTCCCTTCCACTGCCCAGCCTTTGTGTTCGGCACAACTTAGACCGGACTTCAGGAACTGCTCTTTCCCAACATTGCTTGCCCCCTTCCAAACTGACTCCACACTTACATCTGTGCCAGATCTTCTACAGGAAGAATATCCTCCCCCACAGTGTCCTTTAGTGGTGATGGCCTAAGTTTACAAACCCAAGAGGGCTTTCTTCATCTCCTAATGGTAATGCAGTCATTTTTTTTTTCTTCTTCTTCAACCTCTCTCCCCACAGTAATAAAACAGAACCTGTGTCCTGTGTTTGGCACATTTTCAGCCAATTGGTTGATAACCTCTCGAAACTGTTCCTTTCTTTGGCAGAGGACATGTCACTATCTGCAGTGGTGTTGCTACTGACAAGTTGCCCATGTGCCAATAAACAATGCCCTATCCATGCACGTGCTGGCAACTAATTAAACTCAACATGCCGTACACAGAAGATTACATGGAAATAAGAGGAGGATTCATTGTCAAGAAAAGGAGTTTCAGTGGCAGGAGGGCAGATGTGAGAGGGTAAGGGGGAAGTGAAAATGCCTCAAGTTTTATATATATATATATGTGTGTGTGTATGTGTGTGTATGTATATGTATATATATATGTATGTATATATGTGTATGTATGTATGAAATTCCCAATGAACCAAAGTAAGTAAACACACACCACAAAAAGATGTCTTACACAGAAGTATAGTGAAGGGAAGTTCCCAGGAAGTGGTGCTCAGTTTCATGGCTTTCATGCTGAACTTCCAGGCCTGTTGCGCCACAGTTGGCTCTAAAATCTTACATTTTTTTCTCAGTCTTTTCTCTGAATGTCTGATGAAAGTTTGTGGCACAAAGGCCGTAAACAAATGTAAACAACATTTGTATTTAAAACTCCTAGAACTTCTAGGTTTTAAGATACACTATATGTAATACATTATCAGTAATCTGATAAAACTGTCTGATTTTTAACCTACTTGCCTGGTGTCCAAGGCTCTTTCCACGTGCCCTGCCCACTCAAATGCACTTTGTAAATTGGTGGTCATCAAAATGTCCCATTTGGTATGAGCTATGGATATCCAGTTGCTCATGATCATGTGGGCTCAAGAAAATTGTTGTTTTAATTTATTTATAGCCCAGTAACTTTGTTATTTCTGGCTTTCTGCATCTCAGGCAAATGTGGAATTAAATATGAGGACATATACATATGAGAGCACAATATAGTGATTGGTTAAATAGCATTAACTGATCACAACTTCCTGATAGATGATAAAGGGAGAAATCAAGCAAATATCTCAATTTTATTAGAGTAAATTTAAGATTCCTTCATTATCATACTTTAATACACAAAGGGTATTACCTTGTTAATATGGATGATGATTCACAATCCAACTAATTCACAAAAACTACAGAAAACATTACATTTAATTTGAATTAGTAAAGGAAAGCAGAATTTTCAAAAAGTGATGTTGAATCCAGTAGATTTCCCTGTAGAAATCAAAAGACCTTGATAGACATTCATACTATATAAAAGGAATAAACAATAACACTTTCAATAACAAACAAAACCATGGCACCAATAATTGCCTGGGTTAAGAAACATTTGTTAAAATGAAATATAAAACCTATTAAAATATAATACCTATTAGCATGAAGAAAAAGTTGATTAGACCACATTAAAAGTAAGAACTTCAGTTAATCAAAATAATCATTATTGGAATAGAAAATTAGAAACCAGAAGAGGCCATTTGCAATACAGAGATCTGAGTATAGATATTTATCCAGAAAAAGGAAGCACTATAAAAATCAATATGAAAAGATAGAAAGTTCAATTAAATTTGCAAAGTTTTCAGTAGTCTATCACATAAACAGAAAAGATATATGACTATACACATATCTGACAAAATGCTGAAATTTTTCTGTTTTACCTTAGTCGTCAGAGAAATGTTAATTAAATTTAATTGAGAAATGCACTATAGTCACTGAAAACCTAAAATATAAATGACTGAACTTGCCAGGATTTGATAAATGTGCAGAGCCGCTAGAATTCTCACACATTAGCAAAATGAGAAGGCGTTTTATATTAATGTGTCCAGAAAGCAGAAGGTAAAAGAAAAAGAAAGAGACAGAACAATAGAGAGACAGAGACCAAGAGAAAGGAGAGAGAGAGAGAGAGAGAGAGAGAGAGAGAGAGAGAGAGAGAGAGAGAGAGAGGGAGAGAAGGAAAGGAAGAAAAAGAAAGGAGGAAAAATGGTTGGATAGATGGATGGATGGATGGATGGGTGTTATCTACCAATTCAACCTCTAAATAAATACATAATCCCAAAGATTTATCCTGAAATGCTTCTGGCAGTTCTATCTTTGGAATAGTCAATACTTGAGGTCAATTCCTATGTTTTCCATACAGTATGAGACATTTTAGTTCTTGAATTGAAATGAACTATGGACATTTTAAGACCCTATCTAAAAAAAAAAACAAAAACAAACAAAAAAACAAAAACAAAAAAACTGAACTGGAGAGATGGCGGTGGATCAGAGGTTAAGAACACTGCCTGCTCTTCCGGAGGTCCTGAGTTCAATTCCCAGCAACCATATGGTAGCTCATAACCATCTATAATGCATTCTAGTGCCCTCTTCTGGCATGCAGTGTAGGCATCCATGCAGGCAGAACACTGTATACATAATAAGCAAATAAATCTTAAATAAAACTTGAAATGGAAGGAAGAAATAAAATGAAGGGAAGGAAGGAGAATGGGAGGTATGGTTGTATGGTGAGGAAGAGGGAGGAAGGGATCAAAGAAAAGAAGGAAGAAGAAAAAGAAGGGAGGGATGGGGTGAGGTGGGGAGGGAGGGATGATAGGAGGGAGGGAATTCCAGTAACATATGAGTTAAAATAGTGGCTTCAGTGTAACACCTGCCATTCTTAATAACTAGAGGTAGGCTGCCCCAGCAGGGAAATACAGAAGTGAGGGAATTGTCTGCAGCTAAAACAGAACAGGAAAAGGGTGACAGTTGGGGGCTATTTCACACCTTCCATTGGTGACTGGTGACTAGCAATTCCTCTTTGAAGGAAGGGCTGTGTGGACTATCAATGTGATCAAGTAGTGGATCATTACATATCCAATGAGGACAAATATGCTTTTGTGATATGAAGTGTGAATAAATCTTACAAATATCTTGTTAGGTTATAAAAAATTGACAACAAAATTATATTTTATGGACTTTCAAAGCACTGTTAACTTAAACTAGATTTTCTAAGAGTGACTCTGTGTAAGCAAGCCAGTGAGAAGAGCCCACCCAGGTAATAATGCCATTACATGGTAACAATGTATTCAACTTATTGGCTGGCTGTGTAGAACATGGGTGTCTTTGCCTTGCTCAGCTTGATTTAACACTTCAATTTCTGCTACGTACTTATGTATATATAGAGATTATGTGCTAAGAGAGAGGGGGGAAGTGATTGATAGTTTATGCCCCGCAAGTACAACAAAAAATCATATAGCAAGAAACAGAGGTGAGGCAAGAGAAGGTGGAGAAAAATTCCCAGGTCTCAAAGATTTCAAGGCATTTCTCACAAGTAAGAGGACAAAGTATTGCTCTGCAAACCAAAGGAAGGGAAGTTCTAAGCACTAGTGTGTGCTCTGTGTGATGTATGCATTTATTTGATTCATGATAAAAATATACTTTTTCAAATGTTGCTGTCTCGTATATTAAACTACCAGTGAATAAAATAAAAAGAAATTAATGTTCAACAGCTCTCAAAGATTCAAGCAACTCAAATGCCATTCTCTGACCAAAAAAAAAAAAAAAATGACACAAAACTACATCAATAACAGGGAAAAACCAAAAATACCCTTAGAATAACTCCTAAAATGACATTTTTGTGAAAGAGGAAACTAATGAGTAATTAAAATATACCAAAATGTATGGGTGATGAAAGTGAGTTTCAGACTTCTGATTCCCTTCACCATACACCATGGCTATATGAGAGGCTAAGGCTTGGTAATATTTTTTTCTTTCAAGAATATGTTTTGCATTTATTTGTTATTTCCTTTCCTCCCATTCAGCTCTTTCTGAAATTAAATTTTCATTGAAAAAAATGCTTTTAGTCTTTCAAAATTAAATATACATTTTACTTCAGCAGACACTTACAGGAGACATGAATGAAATGATTTAAATTATGTTCAATTTAGAATATTTGATTTGGTAAGCATAAAATTAATTCTTACATCTTTATTGATGTTTTTTATTTGCTATGATTCATAATTTATTTTTCATTTTTTTCTTAATTCCCAATATAATTGACATTTCAGGGTGTGATGATTTGAATGAGAAATGTCCCCCATAACTTTAGACATTTGTCCACAGGTTTTCCAGTTGGTGGCACTGTTTGGTGAGGTTTAGGAGGTGTGGTCTTGCTGGAAACAGTATGTTACTGGGAATGGGCTTAGAAAGTAAAGAGCCTTCTATACTTTTAGTCTGTACTCTCCGCTGCAAACATAGGATAAAGGGTGTTAGCTCTCAGCATCTAGCTCCAGCCACCAAAATTTGTCTTTGTGCCAAGCTTCCCTACTGTGACTGGTATGGCCCCTTTGGAATAGTAAACCCAAATAAACATTGTCTTCTATAATTTATTTGGTCATGGTATTTTATCACAGTCACTTTTGTAACTAATACAATGGGCTACATGGAAACTAAACACATCATTTTTGATGGTAGATGGTACTCCATAAACATTTTGAACTTAACCAACGTTGTCTAAAAATTATTGTACACTTTATTCATTTAGACATTATTTTCTTCTCAGATAGATTCATAAGATTTAGGACACACACTTGCAATTCTGATTTCACTCTGTATATTATATAAAAATGTTTATGGACTCAAGAACCCAATAGCATAGAACAGTGCAAATACTGATCCAAATGAAATTTCAGTTCAACATCAGCATTTCTTAGTCACTTTGGAAAGGCTTAATATTTACAGTGACAGCAACTGGCCTATCTTTGTTTCTCTGCCGCTGTGTGAACAATACCATCAGCAGCAACTGAAACTTCTAAACCATTGTTGAACATACCTCAGTTCACTTACCCTTCCTTTCTCTTGTTTCCGTTATCTCCTGGTGATAGAATAATAACTTTTAATGTTATTTTCCATTCCTTTTTATAGTAGAAACTCGGGTCAAATCAGGTTGAATTTTCTCAAGTGCTTTGATAATTAGGAGAATGTTTCTAGTTTGTACATGAAATCCAGCATTATAAAGTTTAATATAAGCCAACACGCCAAAAAAATAAATGGTGGCAGCCTTCCAGGAAGAACTAAATTCATTGAATAGTTGTTAATAATTTTTTTTTACTCAGGGGCAATTCTTCTCTTTCATTTCCTTTCTGTGTTAGCAACTCTAAAAACAGATCTCCCTAATGAATTAGGGAATCAAGCAAGATAAAATAATATAAATGAACATATCAAAATTTCCATTAAATGATACAATCCTGAAGACTTTTACAAAACCCCCTATTATACAAACAATAGATAGCGAGAAAGCATAGAAATAATGACAATAAATCCTCTCAGTAGGAAAAGAATTACAGTAGTGCATTAGTTATTTAGTAATGTGGCTTTAGTTTAAGCATGTGAGTTACTCAGTGTAGTGGACGGCAGTAAAAAATGTCGCCTTTTCCTGCTGTAACTTGTGAGAAGCCATTTTTATAAGTCAAGTAGTTGGTTATCTTATTTCATGGAAATTAGTCACATGATTCAAAATCAGTAATAGAATTTGAAAGGAATTGATATTTACTACAGTGTTAGTTTTGATAGACAGTCAAATGATAAAACTGTATTAATGTGTGTTTTTTTTTCCTTAAGCAGTCACACACCCTCTGTGATTCCCCTTCTAACATGCACTGGAAAAGGACAATTCTAAATTTTCAACTAAGAAAGAATCAGTAGCATAAAAATAAGAAGGTTAGGTTCAATAAGGTACAGAAGAAAAACACAGAGACAATAATGTCCTGTTCATTCCCCACAAAAAAAACCTATGCTAGTTGTATGTTGCACTATAGGTTTGGATTGCTTAATCAACTAGATACTGATGTGTTTATATATTTAAGAAATACTTATCAACCTCAAAGCAATCAGGCAACCTCTTATTACGACTGAGAACTCCAGGTTTTAGGTCTGGATGCACCTGTGTCTCAATTACTTCACTGACCACAGAAAACTTGGTTGACTACTTTGAACCTTAGTTTCGTCATATACAGATTGATCAGCATCACCACTATTTCAGGGTGTTATTTGGATAATTAAATAAGGTAGCCCACATAAAAGTCCATGCAGAATGCCCTCATGTAACCCTATAATCAACAGAAGCTGCTATTAATACAATTATCACTCACACTCTCATTACTACAATTATTATCATCACTATATCTATCCCTAAATCCTCTTTTGGCTTTCTGGAGTTTCTTCTGTTGTACATTGTGACTCTTTCTAGACTTCAGAAACTCCAGTGTGCTCTGCTTATAGCCTGCAACAGCAACGGTATGGAAGACACACAGCTTCAAAGCTGTGAAGATGAGGGAGAAACTCTTACCTCATAAAATATGTATTATCAGAATTCCTGCAATCTTGGTCATTGGAAACTATACCTGGTAAATGAAAATAAACCCCAATTAAAAATTCTTGTAGACATAGAATGCACTCATATAAAATAGCAAAGTGTAAGACATGTCTATCATGTTTAATAAGTTGAAAAATAAGTAACTTGTTAAGTATTGTATCTTGTGTCCCTTTTCATGCTATATAAGCCCTAAAGTCTTATCATTTTATGAGTAACTTTGGGGCTAGTTTATCAGTTACTCAAAGGGATAATCTTCTTCTCTTAGGTTCTAGGAGACAATGTCTGCTTCATGCCCAGGTACCTTTTGTTTGTTTTGTTTCCTTTTCCTAAAGAAATTCTCTACCTTCAGAGACACAGTTAGTGGCATTACTCTAGTCTGTTCCCTTGTCAGAGCATGGGCTTCTTTTGATTATATCTTAAAGTAAAGAAATCCTCTGTCAGAAATGTATTCTAAACATTAGATCAAGACATGAATTGTTGCTCAAATACCTTTAAAACTTTATACAAAACATTGGATCATGACATATCATGCATTTAAAAGTAAGACATTTCTTAAACTTGTCTATTCCCTTTTTTATGATCACTCTGACTACCTTTCTTAGTGGCTTCTCTCCTGATAAAAACACCTAGGATGAGAATTCAAGCTCAAGAAATTTATTTGAAAGATGTAGAAATCAATTTAAAGATGGTAGAGAAATGAGATGGGAAAGGGTTGGAAACTAGAAAACACAGTCATCATCTATAACTTAATAGCAAGAAAAATGATGAGAAATGACATAAATACGGGTCTTAGGATGCTTTCATATGGAAATCAAGGTGATAGAAACCTGAAATGTTTGTATGACAATTTCTGACACTCCTAGAATTAAAGTGATATAGCAGAAATGTAAGTCTTAGTGTGGGTTAAAATTGTAGCTAGAGAGAGAGTTTTAGGTAAAGGCCAAAGACACAAAGATGAACATCTTGACAACTAGAATTTCACTGTCCTGAAGAAGACAAAGAATCCCTAGCATTTATACATCAGCTTTGTAACATCCCAAAAATATTAACATAGCAACTGTTACGAAACTGGCTGGGAGAGAAAGGAATAACTCAATTGGCCACTTTTCTCTCCTAAATGTCATCTTGTCACTTTAGAAATAACAAAATACATTTTTAAATTTGATATCCTTGCAGGGTTTTTTTTTCTCTCATTATATATAGATACATACTTCCATACTGCAGGGAAATGAATACTTTCCAAATTAAAAAAAAAAGAAAAGAAAAAAAAGAAAGCCTGAGGACTGGAACAGAGAGAATAAAAATGTGATTCTTATTAATTTTCAAAATTATCTTAACTTGTTTTTTTTTTTAATTAACAGTAGGCAAGTGAGAGACTATTCACAAACACGTGATTTATATAAGACAAGTTTCCTTTCTTTTTGACTCAATGATTACAGAGAAAGGTTGACATTTCTCTCATGAAAATGCCCGTAACACACTACAATGGGTAGCTTTGTTTGCTTTTGACACATTCACATAATTCTTGGTAGCAGGTTATTTCCTAAACTATATTTGTAACTCTCTCTTATTTGTCTACAATTTCAAAAGGAAAGGTTGTCTTATAGGCACAAAAGTGGAAGTGAATGCAATTGCAAATATATCTAAAGTCTCCAAAGTTCTTATCTAGAACAGTTCCTTAAGTGAGGCATTCAATTTCTAAATCTCTAATGTGAGTTTTTGACACCTACCAATTTATTTCATAAACATCAGATTTCAGTGGGCAAATTTCTATGGCAAAATAGGACTAAGAAAGACACATCTCAGATTATCAAACCCATCATTAAATAACTCCCTTTCCACCCTGTATTAGAAAAATGGTAATATAATTTTATGCTACTCTTGGTAGTGCCAAATTTTAATCATCTATCATGATGTCTCAAAGTGGTTTGCTGTTTTCACTTGAGCTGATGCTCAAATAGTGATGCTCCCCAAACTAAAATACAACTACAACCATGTTAAGCAGGAACTTTTAATTTAATGATAGTTTTGCATTTACAGAAAGGTTTCAAATGTTCCCATTACGACACTCAACTTTCCCTGTTATTGACATGGTACATTACAGGGCACATTTGTCATAAGCAAGTTGCAGGCATTGGAACATGGGGATTGTGGGCCTCTTGCTCATTGGGATATGTTTTGTCTCTTCCTCATGGTTTTTTTTGTCTTTCTCAGGGTCCAATGCAGATAACTGAGGTGTGCCTAGTTTTTGTGTATCATTAGTCTCTGGGCAAGGGGGGTTTCCAAGACTCACTCTGCTTTCCCTCAATGTCTGTGGAAAGTCTGAAGAGTGTTATTCAGATATCCTGTAGAATATTCTTTAGTTTCATTTTATAATTTGTAAGAAATTGAACTTTGCTTATGCTAACCTGATTATCTTAAGACTGTCTGCAGGTCTCCACTGCAAGGCCTTTGCTTGGGTTTGATGGTTACTATGTTCTTCTGAAGCAAAATACTGAGCTGAGGCCACTTACAGCATAAGAAGTTCCTCTTCTTTAATGGAGTGCCTGTAATAATATATTCGGAGTTATTCACAATGCACATCTACAGTACTGACTATGTACTTTTTAATGCTCATTAACAATGGAGTTCTCAAAAATCAGTGGTCAAACTTCATTACATGTGAGATATAGCGTTTTAGAATGTTGTCCAGGAAATAAAAATTACAGTTTTAAAAATACAGTTTAGTAAGCTGCATTTTATGGATGCAGATTAACTGTTTTCTGTGTATCAAACTTTAATAAATTTGATCAAACAAAAATGATCAGTGACATAATTTCTTTTGAATACCATGTCCAAGTCTAGCATCATCTAAGACTAAAATCAACTTTGTCTTTTTAAAAATTGTTCCATAATTATTTACTTTGTAACAGTTTGAGGAAAACCAGCATTGCTTTTTTTTTTTCAGTGTAATTTTCATTTGACTATTTTTAATTTTATTATAGTCAGTGTGTATGTATGTATGTGTATGTGTGTGTGTATGTGTGTGTGTGCACAAGCTTGCATGTATATGCAAGTTGCTCCAGTGCATTTGGGGAGGTTGGGGATGACATGCTTGAGTTAGTTCTTTCCTTCCACCATGTGATCCTGAGGATGATACTCAGGTTGTCAGGTTAAGCCATCTGCTCTGCCTCTATGAGACTATTTTTATCAATGAAATAGCTACGTAAATTTTTCCATCATAAGGTTTTGAATGTCTTGTGTGCTTAAGACGACTTGAGCACAGGTCTCTTGTCTAGAATATAGAAGAATATTACAAACATCTGCTGTTATTTTAATTTTCAGATATAAATAATATTTCACAAGTATACACACATGTAACATTTTACTAATATTTGAAAAACTTTTCTAATATTTAGAAATAATAAATTACATAAATGAAATTTTATGCAGAGGCAATGTGCGCTTTACCATTCACTTAAAAATATTTCTTATTATTGCACTGATAAACTTCTTCTCATATACATTCTGTTTAATTATATTTAAATATATTGTATAATTTTACTTATATTTTAGACTTAAAAAATTTTCCAGTTTAATTTTTGAAGTAGATATTACTGACACATAATAAACCTATAATTTTTATGACTGTTTTTAAATTTTATTTTAATATTTTTCACTATAATCTGTTGTATTGTCATTATCTATAATTTTCAACCAAAATTAAGATTTTTATCTTATATTTGTATTTGTAGATAAAAAAACTTGTAGAACAAATATGTGTGAAAATTCTAGAATTCTCATTATTGAATAATATTGATGAGGCCAATTTTCTTGACTTATTTAGATATAATTAGGATTGCTTCTCATATATTCTATTAGTATCTCTGTAAGCATTTTATTCTCTCTACCAAATGTAAACAGCAGAAATAAATGTGGGATTTTCACTATTTTGGTTGTCATGTAATATTAATATTAGTTAATATTAATATTTTGATGACATTTTACTTCCAAATTAATTTACTATTGAATCTTCTTATTTAATGCAAGGAAAAAATTGAAGCTCACTTGGTCATATTATATTATTATTATGCCAATAGGTCTGTCTTGACAGTGCCTTATTTGGATTTACATAGCTATAAAGTAAAAATTTGACATGTATGTTAGGTTTATTGTGTTATTGCTTGCTTGGTTGCTTGACTTAAATTTAGTTTGTGTGATTTCCCCAATGTTTGAATTTTTAATGTTGATGTGTTGAATTTTGATATCAGGAATATTAGCCTCAGAAAACAAATTGATTAGCTAGCCATCTTCTTCTGCCATTTGGAGAGTTTTATGCAGATTAGAAATGATCTGTTCCATAAGGGAACTTGATGCTGGAGCTGGAACAGGGACAGAGTGGGAGAGAAATGAAAGAGATATCTTTTTATTTTATTTTATTTTATTTTATTTTACAATATAATTTAATTCTACATATCAACCACGGATTCCCTTGTTCTCCCCCCCTCCCTCCCCCTCCCCTTCCCCCCAGCCCACCCCCTATTCCCACCTCCTCCAGGGCAAAGCCTCTCCTGCAGACTGAGATCAACCTGGTAGACTCAGTCCAGGCAGGTCCAGTCCCCTCCTCCCAGATTGAGCCAAGCGTCCCTGCATAGGCCCCAGGTTTCAAACAGCCAACTCATGCACTGAGCACAGGACCCAATCCCACTGCCTGGGTGCCTCCCAAACAGATCAAGCCAATCAACTCTCTCACCTATTCAGGGGGCCTGATCCAGTTGGAGGCCCCTCAGCCATTGGTTTATAGTTCATGTGTTTCCATATTCGTTTGGCTATTTGTCCCTGTGCTTTATCCAACCTTGGTCTCAACAATTCTTTCTCATATAAACCCTCCTCTTTCTCACCAATTGGACTCCTGGAGCTCCACCCGGGGCCTGGCCATGGATCTCTGCATCCAGTTCCCTCAGTCATTGCATGGAGTTTCTAGCATGACAATTAGGGTGTTTGGCTATCCTATCACCAGAGCAGGTCAATTCAGGTTGTCTCTCAACCATTGCCAGCAGTCTATTGTGGGGGCATCTTTGTGGATTTCTGTGGGCCTTTCTAGCACTTTGCTTCTTCCTATTCTCATGTGGTCTTCATTTACCATGGTCTCCTATTCCTTGTTCTCCCTCTCTGTTCTTGATCCCGCTGGGATCTTCTGCTCCCCCAAGCTCTCTTTCCCTCGACCCTTGCCCTTCATTACCCCCACTCACGTCCAGGCTGTTCATGTAGATCTCATCCATTTCTCCATTATTGGGCGATCCCCGTGTCTTTCTTGGGGTCCTGTTTTCCAGGTAGCCTCCCTGGTGTTGTGAGTAGCAGTCCAGTCATCCTTGTTCCACATCTAGTATCCTCCTATGAGTGAGTACATACCATGTTTGTCTTTCTGAGTCTGGGTTACCTTACTCAGGATGATTTTTTTCTAGGTCCATCCATTTGCCTGCAAACCTCATGATGTCATTGTTTTTCTCTGCTGAGCAGTACTCCATTGTGTTTATGTACCACATTTTGTTTATCCATTCTTCAGTTGAAGGGCATCTCCCAGCACTCGGGAGGCAGAGCCAGGTGGATCTCTGTGAGTTCGAGGCCAGCCTGGGCTACCAAGTGAGTTCCAGGAAAGGCGCAAAGCTACACAGAGAAACCCTGTCTCGAAAAACAAAAAAAAAGAAAAAAAATTAGAAAGAAAGAGATATCTTGATAGAGTGGGACATCACGGGGATAGGGAGAATCCTGGTGCTAGGGAAGTTCCCAGGAATCCACAAGGATGACCCCTAGCAATAATGGAGAGGGTGCCTGAGCTGGCCTACCCCGGTAATCAGATTGGTGAATACCCTAACTGTCACCATAGAGCCTTCATCCAGTAACTGTTAGAAGCAAATACAGAGATCCACAGCCAAGCACCAGGTTGAGCTCCAGGAATCCCAAGAGATGAAAGAGGGATTCTATGAGCAAGATGAAAAAAACCTACAGAGACAACCGAACCAAGCTAGTGGGAACTCATGAACTTTAGACCAACAGCTGTGGAGCCTCCATGCGACTGGACCAGGCCCTCTGCATATGCGAGACAATTGTGTAGCATGGTCTGAGAGGCCCCTGGCAGTGAGATCAGGATCTATCTCTGGTGCATGGGCTGGCTTTTTGGAGTCTATTACCTATGGTAGGACTCCTTGCAAAGCCTTGATGCAGGGGGAGGGACTTGGACCTGACTCAACTGAATGTACCAGGCTTTGCTGACTCCCCATGGAGGGGGGGGGGCTTACCTTTTTGGAGGAGGGGATGGGGGGATGGCTTGAAGGGGAAAGACTGGGGTGGGGAGTGGGAGGAGGGATGAGAGGGGGATCTGTAGTTGGTATGTAAAATGAATAAAAAATGTCTTAATAATGAAAAATAATAAAGCACATTAAAAGAAAGAAAGAAAAGACACACACACACACACACACAAATATGTTCCTTGTGCTGCTTAGACACTGAGTGTTTGGCAAACTGCTGATCTGGTGTCCAATCTAGTCATGAACTCAAGCTTTTCCCTACCACAGTGTTATGAATTCCTCAAATATTTTAGAGAAAATTATTAGATTACTATAAATATTAATATTATCTATCACTTTTAAAATAAAAATATGCTATAATTAATGCTTACATTGTGATTAATTTTGTTAGTGTATGTTCCTGTACAAAATAATAGATTTCATTACACCATTTTTATAGAGGTAAGTGATATATCCTGATTTTATTTGCTCTTTAATAAATCATTTATTTTCTTGTTTAAAACCCTCAAACTTAAATTCACTCTATAGGCTTTCAAACTTGAAGCTAGACAATGATGAGTATTAAAAAATCAGTGACAAGTAACTGAGAATAAATGAATTGGGCAGAACTATAGTTTAGCACTGTTAAGACAGCATGTCTTAATAGCTCATAGGGTCCAAGTACAATTTATACCATCTATATACATCGTCATTTCATATCAGGGCAAAATAAAGTGACCCTGTTGGCAAACTGAACAAAAAATTAAATATAAAAGTAAATAAATAAATAGAGTTGCCTTTGGTTTATGCTAGCTTGTCCTATAAAGCATCTCCACTGGCTAGAAGTATTATTAAAATCTGCAGGATACAACTGCTAGCAGGGTGAAGAAAACCTTCTTAAGCTAGAGTGAAAAACATTTTATCTGCTCATCGCCTGTTCATTTCCTGTTTCAGAATAGTGGCATTGCTTTCCCATCTTATCATTATTAAAGCAATTTTTCTAAAACAAAGGAAACTTCCCAAAATTAATACAAATTTACAACTGTAATGAAAGTTATTTTTTAATGAGAGCCTTGAATGTTACAGATAATTTCTATTTCACTCTGGTCTCAACTTAATTCTGCTTTCAACAACTTATAAAATATAGCAATGCTCTCAGTTACATTCCTGCTTCTAAGAGTGTGACCTTTTCTATTGTAGAGTCTAAACACTACTTGACTCACATATTTCACAGAGAGAGACAGGAAGAGGAAGAGGAAATGGTGGGAGGAGGGAATAGGAGGGGAGGGGAGGGGAGAGGAGGGAAGATTCGACAACTACCAGGGGTCTGAAATACTGTGTCCAAAGTCATAACTTCACAAAAAGCTGTCATCACTCCAAATACTCTTCCCTAATTCAGAGAGGGTAAGAACTCAGGATTGTGTTGTTTCAATTTTATTCTTCACACTTTTCAGTAAAACTAGTGAATGAGATCCTGTCTTTTATTCTCTTGGTGATAATTAGATTTGAACACAAGTAAAAACAACAAATAGTTTAGTGAAATTTTCCGTAAAGAAAACTTAGTTTGCACAGAGATAGTGAGGTATGATCATGCACAGTACAGAAAGAATCCTTACATACTAACTCTTTTCCCTTTTGAAATATAGCCAATGAGAATATAAGCCAGGTAGGGTCATGTCCCAAGAAATACTTACGGATTGTTTCATATGACTTTAGAGCATTTCAAACAGGAACACAAAAACAATGTATTACAATTTACTTTCATTTTCCTTTTTTCATCAATTTTTCATGAGTGTGAAGTAAGGGGCATGAATGACTGTTTTCACATTTCAAACAGAATTGTTCATGTACTGTTACTGTAGAATGAAAACTGGAAATATTCTAAGATTATTTTCTATTTCTTTCTTTTTAATAATTCTGTTCTCAGACTATAACTAGTGTTGATGACGCCAATCAAATTCAAATAGAAACAATAGCAATCTGTCATTTTCAAGGACAGGTAGAGATTCAATTTCTGAGATACAATTGTTCCTCTGAGAAAGAGTTTAGGATATAGAGTTACACAATTCTGGCTCTATTCTCTTTACCCCACTGTAGAAAGAGTGGATTCCCATGACCTACAAAACAGTCCTTTAGCATGTCTGCTTATCTACTCAACTCTATCCAGCTCAGTACATAACATGAATGACTCAAACAATAAAACTCAATCTGAGTTAACTCCCTGTTATCCTAAATTTGAAAGAAAAAAGCTATTTCACATGAAACCAAGAAGTTTGTCTGGGGTGCCTCCAGAGACATAAAACGAACTTTTCTTATTTAATTATTTTTACTTTTGCTTGGTAATAACAAAAGTAATATGACATGAACAGACATGTTTCAAACTGATTGTGGAATTAGTGAGGAATGAAAACAAAGAAATATCTTCAGGGGCAGAGTTTGGAAGATTTCTTTCTCACCAAATAAGTTGTAATAAAAAAAAATCTATAAAATGTTCACTTCTGTGCAGATATCTTATCATAATTGTATAGAAAATTCTTTGTCTTCAAATACATCTTGTGGGCTAAGTTATACAGTATGTTAATGTTAAGATTATAGGCTTGATCTTAGTTTAAAATGAAATGCCAAAGGATAAAAGGCCAAAAGATCTGTCACGAACTGCTTCAATTTATCTTTTCCTAGATCATGAAATAATTTCTGAAAATAATTTAAAATACAGCAAGAACTAACTTGACATCTAAAGGAGGCACAGCATAGGGTTATGAGTCTTGGAGACTTGAGTCTGTTCACTTCCTTTTTTTATGTGTATACTTTCCTAACGACTGGGATGAGAGCAGGGTAAAAAGGAGCCCTGATGCAGGAAGAAGTGGTCTGATGGTCTTAACCTCTGTTTTGTTTGCTTGTGTGTCACTTGGTTTTATCATTTTATTTTGCTAGAGTATTTAAAGACTGTAATTTTAAGGGCTATGCAGTCTTTGAAAATGTAATGATAATTCAGCTTCTAAAAGCCCGTCACCATCCCTATAGATTCAGTGACATGGATTTATGAACAGAGTACAGGTTCACTGAATGCAAATCCTGGCCATGCTGGTGATTTATGGTACAGAGCTGGGCAAAGTGCCTAACATTTCAGTTTTCTCATCCACTAAAATGCAACAATTAAAAAAAAAAGTATCTTGAAGGAATTGGGTGTGGTTCAACTAATCAAATGTATTAAAGCATTAGGTTATTACATTTTCATAAATCAGTTCACACGGCACATTCTGGTTCAGATTCTGTTGTATTCAAGCAGAATTTTAATATTTGTTCTTAATAAATCAGCATTTTTGGTTCGGTTGGGATTTATCAAAGACATACATTTAGTAAGGACCTTAAAACGCCAGCCGTACTCCTGTCCCCAGTAGATATCCTCACACACATATCTGTTCTTGTTTGTTGAACACAAAGCCCAGAGCATTTATTGACCCAGGGGGATTAAACTTTAGTGCAAGATGCCAAGTAATTAGAGAAGTGACATTAGACCATCATTTACAGTCGTCTCTAGTCGTGAATAGCAATGTCAGATAAAACAAGGACACATTAATGAGAAGTAACATTTATACATAGCACCTGCATAAGCTAGCATGCAAACGCAAGCTCTGCTCAGAACTGGAGAAAAATTTGAAACAATTACTGCCTGCTTTTTCTAGCAGCCATTGGTACTAATAACACAATTCCTAAGCCAAGTCAATAAGCTTAGAGCAAACGTCATCTTCCCATATGTGACCTTTCCAAGGAGAAATTGACAGTAATCGATATCCTTATCAGAGTAGGGGTAAACATCCTATTACAGAGAATATGCTCAGAGTTAGCAAGGCCTTGTCTCATCCATGACAAAATGATAATTTCCTAATTCATTTTCACATGATATGATTTTTCTGTCTTTATTTTCAATAGATTGTTTTAAATAAGCAGATACTTAAATGCTTAATATCTTTAGCATGAAGAAACAGTCGTATCTTGACAATTAGTTTGGTTCTTTTAACTTGTGCTTGCTTGTATTTAAATTATAAAAACATCAGGTTAGAGTTTTAAAACTTTTTGAAGACCACATGATAGAGGGTTTTTTTTTTGCCACAAGGTAGTTTCATAATCTTAACATTTTCTCAAGTGCTATTTGGAAAGCAGATCAATGCTTTTAAGAATGAAAAGAAAAAAAAAACAGCACACATTCTCATTTAATATGATTAGTCTCAAAGAATTAATGCAAATTAGGATTCAGATAAGCCTAAAATGTCTTATGAATATAAAATAATATGATATATTAATTAAGAAAATAGAGTACAATTTAAATAAAAAAATTGTGAAATTTTATAAAATAATATAGACCAAGTACATGCATGTTGCATACTCATACATATATGTACATAAGACTTAAGTCTTATTACAACGTAAGAAATATAAACACTGGGTTAATTTAGTTCAACACATCTCCCTTTGGTGCCTCACAAACCACTTCAAACCACAATGACCCACAGGAAACAAATTATTGCTCATGAGACTGATATCTTTCACATGGTTCTGCTTCTACCTGGAGGGTGAAACTGGCCCCACCTATGCTTGTCCACACTTCTGCAATCAGCTTGTGGGCTTCATGTGAACTGATAGGATAGCTTCCCTTCAACGGGGTGATTTAATGGTTCTGGTCCATCTGGTCTATCCTTTGGTAAACTTGGCCACATTAGTAGACTCTCTGAGGCAGGAATCCATGAGTATGAGCAAATGCATAAGAACTCTAGGCTGAGTGTCATGTCATTCCCTTGTTTTCTCCCCATCTTCAGGCCATGGTAAATCATAGACCATTTAAAACGTGGGATGGGAAAATAAGTTTTACTTCTTATTTTCAATTCTGTGAAATGACATTACAGAATTACTGTAGAGGAGCAAGTAAAGAACTGGGTGTGCTTTTTTTCCCTTTTTTATTTATTTTTCTCTCTTATATTATATCCCAAACATAGTTTTCCCTCCCTCCTCTCCTCCCAGTCCCTCCTTGCCACCTACCCTCTCTCCCAGATCTACTCTTCCTCCATTTCCATTCAGAAAAGGAGAGGCCTCTTGCCTAGAATTGGGTGTATATTTTTTTGGTCAGTTGATCAGAGTCTCTAAATTTCAAATAAGGAAAATGAAAATGAAGTTAGAAATTTAAAAAAAAATGTTGAAAATGTTGCAACCACTGTTATGATTTAAATTTCATGAGTACATTACTATCTTCACATCTGTGACATTGCCAGAAATTCCCTAAAATATTTAAATTATATCTAGTACTAATTGCCAAAATACAGTAAAATAAAATCTTACATTGGATGAAAAGCGAAGCTGAATATACTCAATGGTCAATCATGTACTTGGCATATAAAAAGTCCAAGTTCTGTCTCTTATGCTGTGATTTTTTTTAAGTGAGATGGAAAACTGTCCTGGCTAGGACTTAGTGTCAATTTGACATAAATTTAGTTATTTGGGAAGAGAGATTTTAAACTGAGAAAATGCCTCCATAAGATTAGTTTATATCATTACAGAGTTTTATTTATAGAATTTCTAAAGATCTAGAATTAAGTTGATTATATTGATAGAATTTGTCCTTCCCTAACATTAATGCTTGTTATTCTCAGACTAGAGAAATGTATAAGAAAAATTATGAACTTAAAATGTCCCTTATTTCTTCTGATGCTGTATGATAATCTGTAAATTAAACAAACTCTTACCACCAAAAAAAAAAAAAAAAAAAAAAAAAGATTTGCCTTTTTGTCAATTAGTGGGTAATGTGGGAAAGCCCAAACCACTGTGAGTGGTGCTACTTCTGGGAATTTGGTTTGGGGATGGATAAGAAAGTAGGCTGAACATTCCAGGAAGAGCAAGCTAATAAGCAGCACTCATCGATGGCTTCTTCATCAGTTTTTGTCTCTAGTTTCTTACATGAGGTCCTGTCTTGACTTTCCTCAGTGATGGAATGTGATTTGAGAGTTGTAAAATGAAATAAGGCATTTTTTTCTCCAAGCTGCTTTTGGTCTTGATGTTTTTCTCACAGAAATAGGAACCCTAGCTAAGACAAACATAAAAATTTCCATCATAATACTTAGCGTTGAGGTTGTTAGTAAAGGGTGAATAGTATAATCAAAAAGATTTCACTACAGTCTCAGCACTTTATTGCCATATTGCTATAACACAACCACAATTATTATTAATCTATTAATTTACAAATATAATTATTTTTAGAAAATATCTCAGCAGTTTCTAGTTGCTTCTTGCAAATATTTGTATCATAAAGTAATAGTCTGCCTTTCCTTGCAACTTCCTTACTTTCATAAAGTATATATGAATTGAGGAAGTATGACATAAATTAGGCTGAATTATATCTGATAAGTTAAAACAAGTTATATGTTAGAAGAAATGTAGTTATTTATGTAGTTGAAATTTGCAAGATGTGATTATCCGTTTAGCTGATGTTTCTTGATTTACAATGGAGTTACATCCTGACCCATAATAATTCAAAACTTTTCTAAGCCAAGAAAATATTTGGTACCACTAACATTAAGAACACCACAGCTTAACCACATCTAAGTTCACAATGCTTACAAAGTCGTTAAAAACAATGACTATTTTATTAAAAATACTGCACGGATAGGGAATAGTACACTGCATGGATAGGTACTCATAATTAACACACATTTAATGCATGCTAAAGTATGGTCTTCTCAGAATGAATATTGCTAGGGGATGTCTTTCTGTAGTTAGTGAATATGTGTGGCTCCCATTGGATAGTAAATAAAGCTACATTGGCGTATGGCAGGGCAGGATAAGGTTAGGCAGTACATTCAAACTGAAGAAAAGAGGAAGAATGGTGAAGTCAAGGAGATGCCAGCCCACAGCCAAAAGAGCAACAAGATGCTAGCAGACCTGTAATACCACAGCCATGTGGCAACATATAGATTAATAGAAATAAGTTGAGTTAAGTTATAAGAGCTAGCTAGCAAGAAGCCTGACCCATAGGCCATACAGTTTGTAAGTCATATAAGCATCTGTGCATTTACTTGGGACCAAGAGGCTACAGGACTGGCAGGATACAGGAAAACTTCCAACTACAGAATATAATTTTTGCATCATTACACATATGAAAAATTATGTCAAATGATGGTAAACTAGAGACCATCTGTACTTGATTGAAAATTTAAAATCTTGTAGAACAAATTGGAAATGCCACTAAGCAAAGGAAGAGAGTGACATGCTTAATTTAGAGAATTATACTGAGATTTAGTATAAGCAAAAATAAGTTGCCACAAAATATGTCAATTGTAATTTGCTTTATAATCAAACAAACTGATATTTAGAGTCTGCAAACCATCATTTATGTGGCTTACAGATCTGTGATTTAAGAATTTAGGCAAGTCCACTGGGGACTCTATGTTCTCATGCCTGAGGTCCTTCAGACATTTGTAGCTAGCTGGAATTTGCTTGCAAGTTACATTTTGATGACTGTATCTGGGATGTTGCATATGTATATAAAATCCCAGCAGAGATATGATCTGGTATAATAATATCCTTGTTCCAGCTTAGTTTATAAACATGAGCGACACATAGGTACAAAAAGAATAAGTAAGGATATGCGTGCCTTCATGAATTACCCTCAGTAACTACCAGCTCATTGTCTTAAAGAAAAGAAGGAGGGGAGGAGGAGGAGGAGGAGGAGGAGGAGGAGGAGGAGGAGGAGAAGGAGAAGAAGAAGAAGAAGAAGAAGAAGAAGAAGAAGAAGAAGAAGAAGAAGAGGAAAGAGGAATTTTCAAACTATGCCAGACTTAAAATGTAATGAAACAGAATCTACCTGAGAAATAGCACTTCAAAGTTTATTCTACAAAATGAAATTATATTGATAAAGGAATGTTTGCGGCCACTATTCCAAATGGCTTATAGAATACCTTATATTCCTTAGGATGTCACAGTCAGGTTTTCATTTTTTTTTTAATTGAAAATAGATTCTTTTCTCATACAATATATCTCGATTTTATTTTCCCCTCTCTCCACTCCTTCCAGTTCCTCCCCACTTCTCCTCAACTCCCAGGCCACTCCCTTTCTGTCTCTCAGTTGAAAAGAACAGGCTTCTAAGAGAAAACAACTGAACATGACAAAATAAAATATATTAAGATGAAGCAAAAACTTTCATACCAAAGTTGAACACAGCAACTCAACAGGAGGGAAAGAGTCCCAAGAGCAGGCAGAAGAGTCAGAGACCCACTTGTTATCATAGTAAGAAGTCCCATAAAAATACTAAGCTAATAGCTATAATATATACATAAAGAACCTGGTGTCAACCCATGTGGTCCCTGTGCTCATTGCTTCAGTCTCTGTGAACTCATATGCACCTTACTAAATTGATTCAGAAGACCATGCTCTCTTGGTGTCCTTCATCCCCTCAATCCCCTCTGATTCTTAAGATCTTCCCAACTCCTCTTCCAGGGGATTCCTTTAGCTCTGAGGGTAAGTATTAGGTAAATACCTCCAATTTAGACTCTCCACATACTGTCTGGCTGCATCTGTGTCCAACATGCTGCTACAGAAAGCCTCTTTAATGATGACTGAATAAGACACTGATGTATATCAGAATTTCATAAGGAATCATTTTATTTATTTATTTTATACCAGTTGTCTTTGGTTTTACCCAAGGTCTCCAGACTATCTAGTCTCTGGTTCTTGGTTACCCAAGCAATGTTGGGTATGGGTTCCTTCCCATGGAGTAGGCCTTAAGTCAAATCAGACTTTGGTTGGCTACTCCTACAAGTTCTGTGCCACTATTGCCCTAGCATATTTTGCAGACAGGTAGGTCAAAGGATTTGTGGCTGGGTTGGTGTCCACACTTCTCTTTCCATAACCTGCAGAGTACCTTCCTGCACCAAAGAGACTAGAACATAGGGGTGAAGATTTTATATAGTCTTTCTCCAGCTTGACTTCTCCATGTTCAATGAGTTGTGTGAATGTTGTACTAGACAATGGGGCCCTACTGTTTGTTTGAGAAGAGCAATCTTTTGTCTTGGCATCAGCCTATGTTGTTTGGGGATTTCTATGGGACACCCTTGGCCAACAATTCAATCGAATACAATACAGACCTGCCACCGAACAACTTGCATGGATACAAGAAATGACTACTAGAGACTCTGTATCCCCCAATACTAGGAGTTTTCACTAGAATCACCTTCATAGATCCCAAGAAGTTTAAACTTCAGTAAATTTCTACATCACCTCAAAAAAGCACTCCCCATGTCTGCTGTCTCTGCCAGAAGCCTCTCAGTCCATCCCACCCCCTCCTACACCTGATCTCTCTTGCTTCTGTCCTCACTTGCCCCCAGTCCACCCTTAGAATCTATTGTTTTCCCTTCCCAGGGAGATTCATTTGTCCCTGTAGACCCCTCCTCTTTACCTCACTTCTCTGGGTATACAGATTATAGCTTGGTTATTATTTATGTAACAGCTAATATCCACTTATAATAAATACATGCCATGTTTGTCTTTCTGTGTCTGGATTACCCTCAGGATTTTTTTTGTTCTCATTCTATCCACTTGCCAGAGAATTTCATGATGTCATTTTTTAAACACTTAAGTAATACTCCATTGTGTGAATTACCACATTTTGTTTATCCATTCTTCTGTTGAGGGTCATCTAGGTTGTTGACAGTTTCAGGATATTATGAATGAAATTGCAATGAACATGGCTGAGCAAGGTTCCTTGTGCTAGGATGGAGCATCCTTTGGGTATATGTTCAAGAGTGGTACAGCTGGATTTTGAGGTACATCAATTCCTGATTTTCTAAGGCATCACAGTATTGATTCCCATAAGTGACTGTACAAATTTGCACCTCTACCAGCAATGGAGGAATGTTCTCCTTGCACCATGTCCTTTCCAGTATATAGTGTAACTTGTGTTGCTGATCGTAGCCACTCTGACATGAGTAAAATAGAACCACAAAGTAGTTTTGATTTTCATTTCCCTGATGGCTAAGAATATTGAACATTTCTTTAAGTGTTTCTCAGTCACTTGAGATTTCTCTATTGAGAATTTTCTTATTAGATCAGTACCTCATTTTTTAATTGGATTATTTTGGGGTTTTTATATCTAGTTTCTTTAATTCTTTATATATTTTGGATACTAGTTTTCTATCAGATGTGGAGTTTGTGAAAATCTTTTCCCATTCTGTAGGCTACTGCTTTGTCCAGTTGACTGTGTTCTTTAACTTACAAAAGCTTTTCCATTTCCTTAGGTCTGGTGCATAAATTGTTGATCTTAGTGCCTGCGCTATTGGTACTCTGTTCAGAAAGTTATCTCTTATTCCAATGTGTATAATGATATCCTCCATTTTCTCTTGTATCAGGTTAAGTATATTTGGTTTTATGTTGAGGTCTTTGACCCACTTGACTTGAATTTTGTGCAAGGTGGTAGATATGGATCTTTTTGAATTTTTCTGTGTGGAGACATCCATTTTGACCAGTACCATTTAGGGAAGATGCTGCCTTTTTTCTCAGTGTCTATTTCTGGCTTTTTTATAAAAAATTGTTAATGAAGCCTATATCTCTGTGGTCTGCTGAAGACTCAAAATTTTTCTCCACTTTCTAGATGAATCTTCAGGCCAACATTCAGAGTATAATTCAGTGACATTTGTTCTGGTTTCAGTTTACAAAGCATGTGATTTGGGGTAAATATTTTTGTTTCTTTGTATCTAAGAGTCCAAGTTCAGCAAGTCACTAACTCAGCAAAGTCTTTTTAAAGTGATCTCTTGACACTCTCTGCACAAAGTTTCCTAGCTCCCTCCCACTCTGAGAGAACAACTGCAACATACAGGTATATAGGGGGAAGTTTTTTGATCCTGCCTAGGCTCATGGTCCAGACAAATCTCTCCTACCCAAGCTCTCGTAGCCACTTTTAAAATAATCACTCAGAGGTTTATATTAATTGCAAACTGTTTGGTCTATGACTGTTTGGTCTGTGACTCAGGCTCATTATGAACTAGCTCTTATAACTTAATTCAACCCATTCCTATTAAGCCATGTTTTGCCAAGTGGCTTTGTGGCATTATTTGTTCTCTCACATCTTGCTTCTCCTGGCAGTGGCTTGTAGCATCTCCTCCAACTCTGCCTTTCTTTTCTCTCTACCTCTTCTGGATTTCCTATCTGGCTCCATTCTGCCCTGCCATAGGCCACTGCAGCTTTATATATTAACCAATAGGAGAAACATATATTCACAGTGTATAGAAAGACATTCCACAGCACTTCCCCTTTTCTGTCTAATCAAAAAGGAAAGATTTAACTTTAACATAGTAAAATTACATATAACAAAACAGTTATCAAACAAGAATTACAGTTACAATATCTAGTCTCTTTGTATTTGGCAAAATTAAAGAAAATATTCTATCATCTATGCTATATTTATGAGTCTAAAGTTTCATATCTAATTAACCTTTTATCATAACTCAGGAAAACTATAATTATAATTATCTAGTTTTCAGCTACATCAAAGACCCAAGAAGAATATAATGTTACCTAATGACAGGGACATCAGGCTGCCTAGAGAGTCACCCAAGATACCTCTGCAACATTGGGGTATCCATCTCCAGCCTATAGGTCTAACACATCTAACAGACTTACTTGTGAAGCAAGATTTTTGAAGAACTGTCCCACCTTGTCTTGGCAAAGTTATGCAGTCACTTTCTTTTGTGTCCTGTTTGTCCAATTTGTATAGCATACAGTCAGCAGTCAAGGCAAGGGCACTTTCTTGGCCCTTGGCTAGTTTTTGCCCTAAAGAAAATGAACTCCATATGGAATTTCTTCCACGCCCATCATCCTCCTTGAAATAATTGGTTCTGCCAGCTGAAGATGTGTCTCACTATCCAGAAAAGTCTAAGTTCTTAAAACATTTTAAATGCCATATTCTGTAGGTATTTGATGTGTTTGAAGATTACCTACCTAATTGAAATGTATCTTTGTATACCTAAAAAACTTAACTCGCATGACTGTAAGTTTGATAACCATAGATGAGTATAATCTGTATTTCTTAATTATATATTACTATTTTAAATGAGTTGTATAAACATAATACCTTAAACAAAAATAGAAACATACAGTACAACAACAAAATTAACTTTAAATTTGTATCAATAAACTAAAATCAGTTGTTGCTTTTTAAAGGTAGATTCAATAGTCTACCCTTTTATCCTATCATATCTATAATATCTCCTTTTCTTCTTTAGAAAGAGATTGCATTTATAATCAACAACCTTTAAATAAAAATAAACATTTATAAACAATACTTTGGGAATTTGGGCATAACTTTTCATACTACTTCCCGTTGATTGGGGACACTGGCAATCTTATGGGGATCATGAGAAAATTAGAAATAATGGTCAAGTCCTGGGAAGACTGGCTACAACTTTGGAGATAGATACCATCTGTCAAGGTTTGAGAGGTATCGCTTGATCAACTCTGATCCATCATAACCTGGAAAATCCATAGCCTCTGGCTTCCTGTAGAAACAAAACCAGAGCCTCCTTTCTAAAGCAACATATTGTTAGATCCAAATTTTAAAGTCAAGATACCTTTAATATATATATACATATATATGTATATATACATATATATGTATATATACATATATATGTATATATATATATTGGTTTAACTTAGCAGCCTTTACAATTGAATGTCTTTCAGCAATTAGCTCATTAACAGTCAAAATTAAAAGAAAACACAATATACATAATCCAGACTCTCTTTGTATTTTCCATCTTTACATGGCTCATTTCTTTTATATTATATTTACTGTCTCTTTAAAGACTTTATTTTTTAAAACTATTTATTTCTTTCTATAACTGCCTATACTTATTTTCCTCTGTCTTCCAATCCTATGTACATTTTTCCAAGCACTGTAAACCATTTAGAGCTTTGTTCCATCTGAATCTATCTTATTGTTTTACTTTAATCCTTTTCCGACTAAGTAAGAATTTAAACTATTAAGCTGCATGGCTGGGATAAAAGTAGCAGCAGCCCTGGCTGCTGGCACCGCCCCACTCAGCTTTTTAATATGGTGAAGGTACCAAGAGTCGTGCTTATCTTCCCAATTCTGGGAAGCAATATTAAGTAGTGTAAGTAGTATGCCCGTGTTTTTAAGCCTGAGGCTGTGCTCCCAAGCCCACAGGCAGTGGCTGGGAAAAGCCATTTTGTATTGCGGTCTGTGAGAGACTGCAGGAGCCCCTCATGTTGCCACTGAAGCCCACCACTGAAGTCTGCTTCTGCTCTTATCTCTGTACTAGAATCTCTTCTTAAGTTTTCTCAGGTTTTAGGAAACTCTTGCCAACACATATGGGCACACAAAGATACTAGATATTGTAGCTATAATTCTTGCTTCATAACTATTTTATTGTATATAATTTTACCGTGTTATAGTTAAAACCTTCCTTTTTGATTAGACAGAAAAGGAGAAGTGCTGTTGGATGTCTTTCTGTGTGTCATGAATATATGTTGCTCTCATTGGTTAACAAATAAAGCTGTTTGGCCTATGGCAAGGCAGAGTAAGGCTAGGCTGTACATTCAAGCTGAAGACTGAGAAGAAGAAGGGTAGAGTGAGGCAGAAGCTGTGAGCCACCGTTAGGAGAAGCAAGATATGAAAGAACATATAACGCCATAAAGCTACGTGGCAAAACATAAATTAATAGAAATGGGTTGAATTAAGTTATAAAAGCTAGTTAATAATGAACCTGAGCCATAGGCCATACAGTTTGTAATTGATTTAAGCCTGTGTGTTTACTTGGGACTGAGAGGCCATGGGACTGGGTGGGACACAGGAAAACGTCCAGCTATACAGATCTCTCTCTCTCTCTCTCTCTCTCTCTCTCTCTCTCTCTCTCTCTCTCTCTCTCTCTCTCTCTTTCTCCCCTAAAATTGAAGATTTCTCTTACAGGAGTTATACTTCAGATTTTCTGAGGCTCTCTCTTCACTCTAAGTTGTGGTTCTGACCCTCCAACTGGATTCAGTATCAATAAAAATAAAATATTCCTCCAATTTGGGGCTAATGGTTCCAGAATAATTTCTAAACACCCCTCCCTCCTCTTTCCAGGAAAGTTTCTTATTTCAATTCACTACTGAAAGCAGAATTCTTCTATTACTCATCTCTTAGTATACCTGCTCTTCAGTCATCTCTGGTTCGTTTGTATATTTATTAATCTACCATCTCCCGAACAATGAATAATATTTTAAATAAACTTTTGTATAATTTAACTTTAGAAAATATAATATTCGCCTAGAAATCTATATAAATATTTCAATACATCAGAAATAATGACTATTTTTATAATTACTTCAAAAAGTATCCTTTTCTTTTTTCATTATAGTTCATAAAATAATTCATCTTCAAATATGACAGCATTTTATTCACCATTACTACTGATGACATATAAGACACACAGATCACCTCCATGTTTGACATGAAACTGTGAAGTGTAATATGTTTGAGACATCTAATCTGGGTACAAAATGGTCATGACAAGCTTGAATGAGGTATCAAATAAAATTCAATACAACAATGGTTATTGGATATCAGTAACATAAGAAAAACTGTATTTAGTACAAAAAATTATTTCTCTTTGACTTGATATGTTGTGTGACAGGGTCAAATGTATTCCAGAATGGCCATGAATTTCTAATCCTCTTCCCTCCTCCCCTCAATACTGAGTACTTTCCCCACCCTTCCAAAGCAGAGCAGGCAGCTTCTTCTTAATGACACTGATCTCCATAACAACTACATTCTCCTTTCAGCATGTGCTTTGCCAGTAATTTTAAGCTTCCCGATGCTCTTTTCCTCTCTGAAATGCATACTTTTTTTTTCATTTCTTCCTGACCCATTTATTGGTCTTTTTTACTGTACACCTGCATAAGAGTAAATAGTAACAACCATACCACAGAGTCAAATTCGTGCTTTCTTGGAATTTCTTCTACCAAGGAAAGTATTGCACTATTTTTTTAATTAAGCCTCAAGCAAGTTCTTAAGACGTTATCAGAATGCATTCAGATTCTCTGCCAAGGTATTACACAAATGTCCCCCAGCCCAATTGTTAATAGAGTCCTTTTCCCCCTCTGATTTCTTTATACCTCATTAGCCAGGCTGTTCTCCTAACTCTCCAAACTACAGTCTTCCAGGCTCTCAATAGAATGATCCTTTAAGCTATGCTTAAAGCATTCACCCACTTTTGTAGCCCAAATTTCCACTCTTCCACATTTATCCCCTAAGTGACATTGTTGGGTTTTCCCAAACATCAACACTTTCCGCAGACTAATTTGATGAATAGTCATTTTTCATGTTGCTGTGATAAAATACTATGACCAAAAGCAACTGAAGAAAGACTAGAAAATTCAGGCATATGGTTCTAAAGGGAGACTCTATAATGGTAGGAAGGCATGGCATAGAGGTAAAAACAAGAAGCTGGACATCAGTATCTCATTCACCACACAGGGCACGCACACACACACACACACACACACACACACACACACACACACACACACACATGCACACACACACACACAGATGGGAGAAGGGAGAGAGAGAGATCATGAAGTAGGGTAGAGTGAGGGTATAAATATTTGTAAGATGAATTGCTAAATGGTCTTATTAATAAAAAGAAAAAACAAGAGCCAGATATTGGGGTGGAAACTGAGAGATCAGAGGAATAGAACAAGCCACAGTCAACCTCACCTTACCAACTCCTCATCCTCCAGGGAGAGCTACTTTCTATATACTCATGCCTATATACCTTTCTGTGCCCTGCCATCTTATTTCCTCTCTCTGCCCAGCTACATCACTTCCACTTTCCACCCAGTTCTATCACTTCCTGTCTGTCTGTACATACCTCCAGACCTCTATGGTTAATTAGTGCTGGGAGTGAAGGTTTGTGCCACCATGCTCTGTTCTCAATGTGGCCTTGAATTCACAGAGATTCAGATAAATCCCTGCCTCCAGAATGCTAGGATTAAAGGCGTGTGCTACCACTGCCTGACCTCTATCTTTGGTATAGTGTCTGTTTTTTTCCTCTGATCTCTAGATAAGCTTTATAGGGGTGCACAAATAAAATATCACCACAAACACTTTAATCTTTCCCTCAATAATACACTTCCCCTAGCAAGACTGCACTTCCTAAAAGCTCCATAATCTACTCCTAATAGGGCACTGTTAGGGGAGCAAGTGCTCAAATACAGGATCCTATGGGATGAACTTCCCATAAGCCACCACAGAACTACAAGCACTTTTGTTCTATATGAAAGCCAAATTACATGGACCTAATTGACCTTCTTAATCTTTGTTATAGAAACTATTACCTCCCAAGGACAAAATAATCTATAGTGAAGTTTTCAATATCTAGTTTTTTAGCCTGAGTATTTCTGGTATTTTAACATGATAACTCTTCCTTTGATTATTTTCAAAGTGTACCTTAGCTCAATATCCAGCTGCTAAGACAGCAATATCATGTCCTATTTGGACAACAAAAAATATTCCTGTTCATTACCTGTAGAGTGGTGGTTCTCAACCTTCCTAATGCTTTGATCTTCACCTTCATCATGATGTGTGACCCACCACCCATAAAATCACTTAATTGCTCCTTCATAACTGTAACTTTTCTACTGTTATGAATTGTAATATAAATGTCGGACATGCAGGATATCTGATATGAGACCCCCCTCAAAGGAGTCATGACTCACAGGTTGAGAACCACTACAGTAAATACTATTGTAGAAAGCCAGTGGTCTACACCTGTATATTGGTCAGCCTGAGTGTATGCACTCTTAATAGAGCACCTAACAACTCAGTGCTCAACTATTAAAACAGAACCATGATATGGAGGATGGACGGTACAGGTGTCAAAGAGGAATGTTACTTTGTTGCTGTTCTAATTAGCTTATTTAAAGAAAAAAATCCTCTGAAGCCATATAATTTCAAATACTTCGCATATAAAGAACAGTAAGACTATGTGATAGTCTGTAACTATCTAGGTTATTACCAAACATCAGATACGAAGAATGTAAGGCTATAAAAAGGAGCCTCCACATCAAAAGTTCAGATATCTGAGGGGAAAAGTCATTAAACAGTCATTTTAAATAACCATCATTGTAATTTCCACCATACAAAATACTCTTTAGTAATACCTTATTCTAAAATTATATATCACAGGAGACTTAAGCTTCAACTTTGGGCTTAGAAGCAGATTTGCAGAGAAAACAATGCTCAAATTGAGAATTGAAAATAGTTAAGTTCAATGAGCTGTGCTTTGTAGACAAGAGTGTCCACAGAGAAAAGAGTCTATAAGACAATTCTAAGGTGAATGAGAGTATGTGGATTTTCAGGATATCCTAAAACCAAAGTGGTTCAAATAGTGAAGAATACGATGGCAGGCACTTGAGATGATGTAAGAAACTATAAGGGGAGTTTTAGAGTTGATGTTACAAAACAAAAAATTGAAAGATTTTAAAGGGGATGTGTATGACCAGATTTTGACATTAATGATTTATAAAGATTTTATAAAGATTTAGAAAATATGAGCAAACACATTTCCACTCTCTTTGAAATCACACTTCTGATACAGACTTGTATTTTCTGGAAATACCAGTATACTATAGCCTAAATCCCAGCATCTGTCATTCATTGATCAAGTTAATAGTCTTGAAAATAAACTATTTTAAGAATAGTTTATTTCTTTAACAGAAAGTATTTCTTCTTATTTTTAAAATCTCTACTCCTGCTTTTCATGTACTAACTAACCTTGTGAAAGCTGCTGTGATGTCAGTTTGGCCTCTCCTAACAGTTTGGAATTGGAAAGTTAGTGCAAAAGCAACTCTGAAATTTAAAAATAAAATGTAAACATGTATTTTCCTAAATAATGATTATGCACACATGACAGCAACTTGGGGTTTTGATCTATGGAATTTTATTTGTACAGAATTGGCACCTGACTTTACGTTTTTTGTATACAAACTAAGACACAAGCAAATTAATACTTGTCAGTGTTAGCAAGGACTCCTTGGGATTTGCCTTTTTTGCTACTATTAATGCAATTGGAATAGTAAAATTTCACATTAAGTTTATACTCCTTATCTTTTAATTGCATGTTATGATTCAATTAAGCATGGATTGAAAGTATTTAAGATTCTTTTTTAACATATTGACCAGGTACAGGCACTATTACTCCTAGTTCTCTAAAAAATGAAATATATTATACAGTTACTAGTTATTGACATTATGTTTGATCTTAAGTAACATGCAAAAGATTTAACATGTGCAGGCAGCTAGTCAAAGCCTTTTAAAAAATAATGATTATACTGTATGAGGGATAGAGAGATTTCTCAGTGATTAAGATTACTAGCTGCTCGTCCAAAAGACCCAAGATTAGTTCCCATCACCCATATCCAGTGGCACATAATTTCATATAACTCTGGCTTCTGTGGATTCAACACCCACTTCTGGCCACCAAGAAAACCCACAAATACACATAACACACACTCACACATTCACACAAACAAAATTAAATCTTTAAAATGATATATGATATTTGGTCTATGACACTGGAGCCATCAGGAGATTCTGATACTTAAGGACACCCTGAAACCAATCTCCTAGTGATACCAAGTATTAACCTTAGATAATAAGAACATACATATGCACATACGCTGGCATACTTTGTGTATAATGTCCTCTAAATTTCCTTGTGATGAAGCTGTGTTTCCTGGGGTTCTACTGCTGAGATGGAGTGGAGCTCATGAGAGGAGCCTAGTAGATTTTTGTGTCACAGAATGATGATGAGACTCTATTCCTTCTCACATCTTTTGATGTCTATTCTCCAGGTGACTTGTTTTGGCTTACCATTTACTCCTGCTGTCATATGCTACCTCACCAAAAACTGTAAGGCCAACCAATCATGAGCCAGAACCTCAAAAGGTTGAACCAAAAATACACCTTTTCCTTTGTCAGTTTTAGTTTCTAAAATTTAAAACAGTGTTGTTTTGTTGGAATTCTGCTGAAGTATGCAATTTTAGCGTGAGTCTCTGAGAAATTAAAAATTAATGTTTGCCTTTAAGTAAAGGGGTTTTATTTACAGCCACCATTAACTGGATAAGCAGTGTAATTTACTTTTAGAAGATTACAATAAAAGAACCTAAGAATGTTTCATTTTGAAGATCTATTTTACAGTACCAACATTTATGGTTTTATCCAACTAAATTCAATCTTCTCTTTTCCAATAGTCCAGGCATGAAACGCCACTATAACTCAAGAGATTAGCAGACTCGAGTGAAGCCATTCTGGGAAGCACTGAAGAATATTTCTGTGTTCATATTACATTTTGAGGTTAGTGTCGTGCCCCCCCCCCGCCCCGAACATGAACTCTATTGTTAAAGAAGGAATTTCATCTTATACAACACCATAACTGCAGTCAAACATCAGGTCCCGTTTGTTTTCTCATACAGATCCAGAATCTATATTCTGTTCTTTATCACATCTTATACAGGTTGTCTAAATCTGAATTTGTCTTCTATCCCTGCTTCTCCTTACAGTTCACATCACTCACTGAAACCTTAGGAAACTCATCCTGACACTGCCTACTGATCATAGTTATGCCCTTCCGAGGACTTTTCCAGCCCCTCAGCCAGGCGTACAAATCTTTTTCATCATCCAGACTTGGTTCTTTTGATCTTCTTTCATCTAAAAATCTTCTGTGTTCTCTAATTCTTCATGAAGGTAAGACTGTACCTGGTGCATCCCTCTGTTATAAGCTTGCTTGTTTGTCTTGATGGGTCTTTGATATGCTCTCCATGTACCTATATCTTTACAAGTGTCTTTGATCTGTACTCTCATAAATTAATCTCTTGCTACTCTCACTTTTTTTTTATTTTCCTGAAACATAATTACATTTTTGGATTACTCTGTTTACATGTCTAAAATCTAATCTCTTTGAGGTGAGGAACATTATTTTATTCCAAACAGGATATTTTGATACAGCTGTATTCAATATCGTGGGCATTCTTATAAGCCTGTTTCGTACAGGGATGCATTAAAGTATCTCTCTCTAAAAGTATAACATGTTTGAATTTCATTATTAAGATCTCTTACATTTGATTATGTGGAATGGAATTTTGCTTCCCATTAACTAGGTAATATTTATAAAGAAAATAGTACATGAAAGGAAGTAATCATACAAAGATACTGTTTTAAATGTGTTAGATTTAGGAACAAATCCCCTCTGTGGCACAGTCCTCCCCTCCTTCAAGACTTTGTGAAATGCAATTTCTGTGAGCACTTCCCTGTCTTCCCTGCCATTTATTTTTATACAACCATAACCATACTACTCCAAATTTTTCTGCCTGGTATAGCCTCATCCTTGCTTTTCCAGAATGGAATCATATGAAGAATGGAATCTTGTCAGTTTTATTCATATGGTAGGCTAGTCATGAATATTTGTTAACTGAGGGAATGAATTTGTCTTAGTTTGGTTTATCCCAAACAGAATGATAAGCAAAAATGTTTGACGAACAACGGTACATACTCAAGATTGTTTCATATAAATAAATTCATCAGAAGTTGAAATTTTTGTGAAAAAATACACTTAATAAACCTCACCTACTTAATATCAATGTTTACTCATACTGTGTAATGTAGTTCTTCTTCTTTGCTTTTTGATCCTGGGGGACTAGGATTCGTGATTCACCAAGACCCCACAAAATTCAGACTTTGGTTTTAACTAAATGTATCTGGGCCTTCACACAGTTATACATCTAAAAATTAGTTTGTCAAACCAGGCTAACTCAGTGACCATCTGGGACTTATTTGGCAGAACCTTTGATTACACACAAATAATAGGGTTGACAAAAGAGCAAGAGGAGAAGCAGAGAGGGGACAGAAATTCCGTAGTGTTTTCTCAAGCAGGTCATCATTATGACTAACAGGAGTTTCCTGATAAGGGGACACGCTGCAGAATTATGCCAAACAATGGGAGACGGAAGATTTGAGAAGTCACCTCACACAAGTCATTAATTGGAGCTGTTCCTCCTAAGGAAGCTCGTTTGCCTAGGATTCCCAACCTGCCACATAGAGGAGGTTGGGTTCCTAAAATGACTCCAAAGGCAAAGAAAACATACCTTAGCAGTTGGAAATAAGGTAGATTTGTGACTCAGTAGATATGACAGATTTAGAGCTATGTGTAATATGTTATGCATACCGTAAGTATGTATTTCTTCTCTTCCCATATCTACACATAGTAAATGACATTGATCGGCTCTCCAGCTAAAAAGAAAATGAATTCAGAATCTCAATCAAGATACATGATTTATGAATTTTCTATTAATCTACCTTTAACCCATCTTCAATTTAGTTTTAATTACACAAATATATCTTACATTGATTATCATGTATACCAGTTTGATTATGAAGACACTAAAAAAATTGGGTTGTATGAATCTTCTTCATATTGAGAAAATTTAGGCTAGCTATTTTAATGAGTTCTCAATTCATGAGCTGACTCAAAAGCTTCAGGCCAAGAAGACAATATCCACAGAAAGTATGGGAGGGAGTTAATGAAGCAAAACATGTAATTGCCATAATGAAAATGGGAAAATTAGAGACTCCACACTCCTTAATGCAAATGAACACACACTGCTATATCATGTTATTTAATTAATATTTATTTCACATTAAGAAAATTGTGACTAGTATTATAATAAATTTATAATACCTTTTTTGCATTTTTAACATACTATAACTTGGTTAAGAAACTTGGTGTTATTAACTGTTAACTACCTTTAAAAGTGCATTATCTGGTACAGTACAAAGTCAATAGTGGAAATTAGCAATATGATTATTGATTTTGGAATATGGATTATATTTAAGCTCCACAAAATATTTCTTGGGAATTTTAGGAAAAGCAGTCTAGAACACAATTTTCTCTTGGCATTATAAGTACCTAACCTTATGACCATGAATTTCAATAACATGTTAATGTAAGCATTATATTTATAATTATTGGGAAATTTATAAATGAATTATAAACACACAAATCATAATTCACAGACTGTATGTTATAGTAGTATAGATCAATTCATACTTAAGAATATGGTATAACAAGGTAAATGTAAGGCCATTAGTGTTGTTCAAAAACAGTTTTACAAGCATAAGAGGCTTAACATCCCCTATGTTCTGCTTAGTTAGAGAATATATTCTCATTCAATTCTTAAACCTTAGTGTTTAGAATTTCCAAAACACCCTTTAAACATGGTGGTATGCATAGCCATGCAAGAATTTATATTATGTATTTCCATGTGATTCTGGGATGCCAGGTGTGGAATATAATTTAGACTAATGATTACACCTACCACGGTGACAGAGGAATCTAAGTACTTGTCACAATGGCTTGGAGCTCTTGCAAAGCATATAGGAAAAAACCAAATAAGGACAAAAGGAGTTTCTTTAATACAACTAATAAAATTAATAACATATAGCTAATGACAAAAAAGTTTTCCTGAACTAAAAACAGGAGTAATGTCACCCAATAAATTATAACCAACATCTTTGAAGTTTTCCTATAAAAATAACAAAGATTTCTTTCAGAAGCAATTAACATTCCGTGCTACAAAACTTTTACTTTTTCCCTCTTCTCCCTTTAAATGTGTAGTTTTTTTTCCTCTGAATCTAGCAGCTCTGACTCAAATATTCTTTACCAGCCTGTGATTTTATTTCATATGAGTGGGCCAAATATTGAGAACATTGGAAGACACTTTCAAGAAATAGTTGATTTTTTTTATTTCACATGGCTCATGTATAATAGAAAAAAATTCTTTTGATAGAATAAACCTGAAGAAACTAAAAAAAACCCTCTTTTTTATTTAAATTTTTTATTTTTATTTTGCAATACAATTCAGTTCTACATATCAGCCACGGATTCCCTTGTTCTCCCCCCTCCCGCCCCCCTCACCTTCCCCCCAGCCCCACCCCCCATTCCCACCTCCTCCAGGGCAAAGCCTCCCCTGCGGACTGAGAACAACCTGGTAGACTCAGTCCATGTAGGTCCAGTCCCCTCCTTCCAGGCCGAGCCAAGCGATCCTGCATAGGCCCCAGGTTTCAAACAGCCAACTCATGCAATGAGCACAGGACCCGGTCCCACTGCCTGGATGCCTCCCAAACAGATCAAGCCAATCAATTGTCTCACCCATTCAGAGGGCCTGATCCAGTTGGTGACCCCTCAGCCATTGGTTCATAGTTCATGTGTTTCCATTCGTTTGGCTATTTGTCCCTGTACTTTATCCAACCTTGGTCTCAACAATTCTCACTCGTATAAACCCTCCTCTTTCTCACTAATTGGACTCCCAGAGCTCCACTCGGGCCTAGCCATGGATCTCTGCATCCAGATCCCTCAGTAGTTGAATGAGGTTTCTAGCACGACATTTAGGGTGTTTGGCCATCCCATCACCAGAGTAGGTCAGTTCGGGCTGTCTCTCGACCATTGCCAGCAGTCTGTTGTGGGGGTATCTTTGTGGATTTCTGTGGGCCTCTCTAGCACTTTGCTTCTTCCTATTCTCATGTGGTCTTCATTTACCATGGTCTCCTATTCCTTGTTCTCCCTCTCCGTTGTTGATCCAGCTGGGATCTCCTGCTCCCCCACCTCTCTTTCCCTCGACCCTCACCCTTCACTACCCCCACTCATGTCCAGGCTGTTCATGTAGATCTCATTCCATTTCTCTGTCATTGGGCGATCCCTGTGTCTTTCTTGGGGTCCTGTTTTCCAGGTAGCCTGCCTGGTGATGTGAGTAGCAGTCCAGTCATCCTTTTTCCACATCTAGTATCCTGTTATGAGTGAGTACATACCATGTTTGTCTTTCTGAGTCTGGGATACCTCACTCAGGATGATTTTTTCTAGATCCATCCATTTGTCTGCAAACCTCATGATGTCATTGTTTTTCTCTGCTGAGTAGTATTCCATTGTGTATATGTACCATATTTTGTTTATCCATTCTTCAGTTGAAGGTCATCTAGGTTGTTTCCATGTTCCGGCTATTACAAACAATGCTGATATGAACATAGCTGAACAAGTGCTCTTGTGGTGTGGTTGAGCATTCCTTGGGTATATGCCCAAGAGTGGTATAGCTGGATCTTGGGGGAGATGGATTCCCAATTTTCTAAGAAAGCGCCATATTGATTTCCAAAGTGGTTGTACAAGCTTGCATTCCCACCAGCAGTGGAGGAGAGTTCCCCTAGCTCCACATCCTCTCCAGCATAAGGTGTCTTCAGTGTAAAACAAAACTAAGTGACTAGTATTACCACTCTTTCAACATCCCCCATTTGAAGGAAAAAAATTTCCTTCAGAGAAAATAAAATGGTAAGTTAATCAGTGCTTTTAACAAACACAAGTGGTAAAAATGAATAGTGAAAGCTCTTAGTTGCTTGTTCAATAAATTAGGTAACCTATTTGAGTAACTCTGAATAAACACCCCTTGACTGTTCATGTGGCAATACCCCCACTTACCTCTGTAAATGAAGGAATTACAGAATAATATATAATTTAAATAAATGGTTATAGGCAGACTATGTCCTGCAAATTTTCAAAGGATTCTACAATTAGTCCAAGGCTGAGAAAGTCGGACCAGCCTATGGACAGTGATCTGAGCCAGCCAACAGTGCCACAAAGGTGGAGGAGAGATGAGGAGTAGGTGGAGGTAATCACCGGACCGGGAGTTTAGATTGAGGACAAGGGTGCTGTGTGGAGGAGAGGCAGACTCACATCTAAGAGTATAGCAGTGAAGAGACATCTACACGGAGGGGATGGAATACCTACTATGAGAGGTGATCAGGAGATAGATTGAGGAAATTAGTAAATGTACTGAATTTGGTAGTGGAAAAAGCTTTTAGTACATCAGAGAAAGATTCACAAACACAGCAGGTGTGCCCAACTGAAAAAGAAGTTCGGAACTGTATTAGAAAAAGAAGTATCAGTGTGAAGTCAGGTTTTGATCATAAATTAATGGGTAGGTAAAAAATAAATGAAGTTGTTTCTGGGAGGATATATTATGTATATAATATTCTCCTCTCTCTCTCTCTTTCTCTCTCTCTCTCTCTCTCTCTCTCTCTCTCTCTCTCTCTCTCTCTCCCTCTCTCTCTTTGTATATCATAGCAATTTTCCATTTCTAGACATGAATACTAATTCTTTTACTTTTATTCCTATATTACATATTTTTTAATCAAAGAAACTATAGCTTGTGAAAGAAATGACTGAAATTGGTCATGGTCAGGATTTCTCAGCAACTGCATTTTTGCTGCAAAGGACATTAGGTACACTGCAAGGGGGCCATTGTTCATGGGAGCCATTGGTCAGGACCTCCTTTTCCTCACAGGGAGATAAAGCTCTGAAAAGGATTTTGCACACAACAGTTTCACTCAATGCTTGAGAACAGTACTGTAGCTTTATATAGTAGCAGTGCTTAATGCTGGCAACAAAGAGGAAGACACCCTAATCAACCTCTGCCTTAACAAGAGGTGTAGGATTTACAGGTGAACGCAGCTTCAACGATAGCACGAACAGCATTTTGGAGTTCAGAGCACAGCTCACAGTTAAGGTACCTGGAGGGGCTGTGGAAGAACCGCCCAAATTATACCTTTGCTGTTGCCAACTTTCAACTCCATGAATTCATGTTAATTTCCAAGCATATTCTAGAAGGAAGATGTATCTGGTTAAACAGAGGAGAGGTGTCTACTTATTTTGTTTGCCTACACTGTCTTATGTCTATAATCACGAAAACAGAGTAAGTTCCAAAATTAGAATAAGAAAAATACAAAATAAGCTGTAAACTACTAATGTACCCGAAAGTCAAAGCTAAGAAAACGAGATGTTTTACACAGCAAACCTAAGAATTTGAACACCAAAATAGTTAATGAACATAACAGAAAAAAATTCACCCATGATAACAGGAATCCACAAGCTCGTATTGATACCAACAAAAGTGAAACAGCTTCAAGATAAGGACAGCTTTTCCTTATAGTAGAAAGGCAATAGAATTTTGTTAGGTAGAGAGAATGACAGGAATAACTTCCACATTTGTCAGGGATGAAAGTTACTGATTTACATAAGAATAATCAACTGACTGATGCCTACATTGAAGAGAGTAAAAGTTTGAGGAACAGAATATTGGCCTAGTTTGCAGGATTTCCCCATAAAATGCTTATCAGTTATAAATATTAAAATGTCTTCCTGGTCTGCAAATGTGGCACACACTAAAACGGTCAGGCAATTGAGGTTGCCGTGACCACCAGAGGAAGACTCTTTCTACTACTACTGAGATACTCAGATGTTATCAGAGCATTATTCCCACTGATGCCCTTCAAATAAAGTGGGGTTTCAGTTTGGCATTGAGACAAAAGCCAACGAACTAAGTTTTCATTTACATAACAAGTGAAGATCATGAAAAGTTTGGGCATCTTTCATCGGCATTATAGAAGACAGCAATAGCATGCCAAATAACTATCATCTATGGATTTAGAACCAAAAAGGAAGAAAAGTTGTCCATGTGAAAATAGATAAAAATGAGTGAATATATAAGCAACACCTAGAATAGTGTACAATATGAAGATTCACCTCCAGGTAGATGAGGGTTGAATCCCCATTACAGCATGCTCAGCACAGCATCATAGGAAGCCTATGATGCCTTTGATGTTGATGATAGATGCAGATTAATAGCAAATTAGAATAGATACATACATCTACTGAAAAGAAAAAGATAAACATAAGCCCGATGTTAGTGCCTGATGGACTCAGCAGAGTCTCTGCCTGCCATAGGCTCTATGTTTAACCACTAGACACTGACACCAGGAACCTTAACTCTGGTTGTATCACATCAGTGTAACTCCAGTTTGTAAAGTATGTTCTTATTATCAGGAGTTAAATAGCTCATCTTTTTGACGTGACTAGATTAACCATTGTGCTTGGAATTAGCTAGAGCTCACAGCTTAAGCCTGAAATGGACTAAGTTTATATGTGTTCAGATAAAGAATGGGACTGTAGTCACAACACTAATGCTAATGCCATAATTACAGATGTGTAGAAATAATAATGTGCTTTTAAAGTGAAATATCACAGTGGAAGTACAAGGTAACTAAACAAATAATGACATAACTGTACAGGATATGGAAAGTAAGTGGTCGCTGAACATACGGGGGAAAGCCTGTGTGGACACTGAATCTAAGAGTCTTCAATGAACAGGTAAATCCTTCTAAATCAATGGGCATGTCTTTTGTTTCTCCAAAGACACTAATGCCCAGAACATGATTTGAAACAGAAGCATCCAGTCAACATGGGCATACTACACTAGGTGTTATCATATTGTCTCCAAAATTGTCTGAGAAGCTGAGGAGATTTACTTTACTGAATCAAAGTCTACATACCATTACTTCATGGCAAATAAAAGGAGAGATTTTAGTTGTGGAGAAATGTAGTAGCCCTTCCCAACAAAAGACAGAAAATACAAATTCTGTCTGATCATGCTCTTGTCACCAGATGCCACACCACAGGACAGTAACACAAGCCACCTATCACTTTTCAGGACTCTCATGAGAACATTCATGCTTCAGATGATATTCTCAAATCTTATGGAAACTGTAACAAACCCACCGAAAGCATTACAGCAAAGAGTTATTACTACCTTACCCAAATTACAGTCTATTTTCGTAATCCAAAGACAAAGAAAATACAAATTTGTTCAACTCTGTTGAGTCTACACTCTTCCTCCCAAGTAAAATTTTATTTCCTTCTATAAGTCTTGCTTGTCTTGCATACAATATTGCACAGGCAGGGTGTGGCTTTCCTACTTTTGTGAAAATTGAAACATTCATTTTGGGGCGCTTCTGTCAGGTGCCTTGTTATATTCAGCAGCACTTAATGAGATGCTCAATTCATAGACACTGGGCAAAAGCCTCCTCAGACAGATGCCTACAAGATGACTTCCACCGTTTCAAGTAATAAAAATAAGCAAATAAACAACCCAGATGCCCTTCTGCAACATCAAACTTTAAAATATAACTCAAGAAAAATGATGTTCTCTGACCTGCGAAGACACTGAGAATCGTTGATAGAGCAATAGAGAGTAGCACAATGTAAACTGTAAAGTTCATGTTCTTTTTTCTCTAAAATAGATTAGTGATGTCTAAAGACGCCATTAGGATCCTGAAAAAGGCTGAACTGAGTGCAACTTGGCTTTTCCATGTTAGATGTGGGCTGCAACAAAAGATTATACAACAAAAAAGATTTTATTTTGGAAACAAAATGTCTTCAGTGCTTAAAAAAGACTTCAGAAGAGAACAAGCAATTTAAAAGACCTATTCTTATTTCTTTACTAAAAATATAACTTATTTAGAATCCACCTTCAATTTCACACTTTAAAATTATCTTTAGGTGTTAAAAAAGTTTCCCATATGAATAGATGTTTTCATAATATATTTCATAATAGATAATGAGTTGCATATATCAGGAATTTGTTTTTTTAAATATCATTAGAGGAACATCTTTGTATATTCAAGATATTGGCTGCTTCTGGAGACCCAAGAATTAATTTCAGGAAACCTAGATGTCCTGAAACCCCAAAATATAAATCTTAGATTTCATAAAATTCAACTGGTACATCAAATGGTATTATCAAGAGAGTCACCATTATATTGATGTAACAGAATCAGAATTTGTATCAAACTAGTGGTTGTATCTTTAAAGTATTGACATCTTACACAAGTTAATATATTATTGTATGTTTCCATATATGTATTAGCATATACTGATAAAATTTGTCCTTCTTCCACCTCCAGAAGGCATACTCTCTTCATCCACTAGTGGTCACTACTGTAGTTCATGTCGATATTTTACTGTAGAAGTCAGAGGAAAAGCTGCAAGACCTGATCCTCTCTTTCCAGATGCGGGTTCAAGGACTCCAACTCAGTTCCAGAGACTTGACAACAAGTGTTTTTAACCCATTTACTCTCCAATTGTTGATGGTCTGTTCACTTATACAAGAGAAGACAAGGTGTTGTCTTTCTGTGTTGACCTATTTTACTTAACACTATGTCCTCCAGTTTCATGAATTTTGCGTGAAATAACAGAATTACATTCTTTTTGGAAAAATAAACTTTATTTTGTATGCAAACTGAATTTTCTTTACCATCTGTTTATGGGCACCTAGACTGGTTCTAGATCATAGACTATGGATAGTGCCACAGGAAACAGAGACTTCAGGAATTAATTGAAGGAGCAATTTTTTTTACTATGTTTCTCAAAAACATTTGGCATATCTGTGTAAGCATGGACATTAGCTCCTCTAGGAAGAATGGCATAATGAACAGAAGGGCACCGTACAGAGCCTGGCAATGTGGTACTGTGGTGGCCAGAGGTCAAGAAGCCATCCTTGATCAGAAGAAAGCAGAAAGACACATGAGTGCAGAGTAGGTCTGCTTACCCACTTTATACTACTAAAGTAAACACATTTCTGGATCCCATTTATTCTCTGGAAACAAACACAACCATAGTAGCTTTCTTTAACTCCATGAGTAATTAATATCAGTGGAGGATGCTCCACTCGAGCAGGATAGTGGTGCTTTGTTTATGACTCAGATTTTCAGGTTCTGAAAATTCAACAAGGGGACTGAGCATGTGCAAGGAGAAATTACAGAGGTTTGGATGCTCAGACTGGTTTATTAGCAAGAGGCTGAGGCTGACTGCTTTGAAGTGAGCAGCATGCACCATGTCTCCAGAGAACAGCTTCCCTTGAGATTTCTCAGATATGTTTGGTTCTGACAGGTCCACTCAATCTTCAGAGGATTCATTTACAATCCAAGCAATTGTTCATGTTTTGCAGTGAAATTCTGAATCATTTTCCTCTTCTCATCTTTAAACAATATTATGGTTTAGTGTAAATACCTTTTTAATGAAATGAATGTCAGGTCCCTGGTGTTTTCTGAAATCTTCACAGCTAGAAAAGAGCTACAGATACACATATATACAAAGGTTTATATTCATTTCACAGTATTACCTTTTACATTCATGAGCAACATATTGCCTTAAAATGTGTATTTAGATAATTAGACGTATTTCTGATTTTGTTTTTCTTACAACATAATACAACCAATATTAAAATTTATGCTTATTACAAAGTCAACTTTGTGAAAACTTGATTTCATTAATTGTAATTGTGCTTGAACAAGTCTATGGAAATAGTGAAGGATTCTGTGAGAGGTACTTCAATATTGGTACTAGGTAATGTATAAATAAATTATGTGTTTTTCATGTAGCTATTTTTACAAACTAACTGTTTTAGACTTCTAAAGAGGTACAAAAGCTCCATATCTTTGGGAATTTTCAGACAGATTTCTAGAAATCGTAAAAGTCTATAAACTTTCTCATTTCCATTTAAAAAAGCAATATTGTGCCAGGCAGTAGTGGTGCACACCTTTAGTTCCAGGACTTGGGAGGCAGAGGCAGGTGGATCTCTGTAAGTTCGAGGCCAACCTAGTCTACAAAGTGAGTTCCAGGACAGCCAGGGCTGTTACATAGAGAAACCCTGTCTCAAAAAAAAAATTGCATAATGCTACACGATATTAATAGACATAAAGGAGATAAGATCACGTTGTTGTCAAATTTGTATAGTAAAGAACTCTAGGTGAGATTCACATCGAGATCTGGGATGTCAAGAAGTGAAGTAACGACAAAACCCCACTCACTCCTCTGCTTTTTACTGGATTTGCCCCTGACTCTCACTATTCACATTGATTCTTCAGATATAGGCCAGCACCAAAGTCTGACGAAAGAAGCAGTTACACTCAACTCTCGCTTGGTGAGGAAGCGAATTTACTGGGGTTTTCCGTGAAAGTATGGGTGAGAGGTCACTGCTTGGAGTGCAGGTCGTTACAACTCTGAAGGAAAAAAACAAAACAAAACAAAACAAAACAATCTCTCCTCTAGAAACAGTAAATTGTCTGTATGTCCTTGGAGAAGGGCAGGACTCATGAGCCCCTCCCTCGAGGGAAAGTTAATGGGCTCAATCTTGTGAAGGATCTTCTGAGGAAATCACAGCCAAGAAGGCAATTTCCAAGTGTGCCTGGAGGGCAGTGTTCTCCATAGAATCCCTGTTCTCTGTACCCTGCTCTGGCAACCCAGAATAGGCTGAACATCTTGGGTGGGTACGAGTTATCCAGATGTATCTGTACCATATGTATGCCCTCACTGACTGTAGATTCTAGTTTCTGCCGGTTCTCTCCTAAAAAAAAAATGAATGAAAGTCATTTGTCTGGGCAAATGATTATCAGTATCTTCAAGCCTTCAAAATAACTCTTAGTCATTTATTTACCATTTTTCCTGTTGTAATTTAAAAGCGGCAAGGAGTCACGCCATTCAACAGGACTCACATGGGAGGTTTCTTACGGGAGGGGATAGAATGGGCAGAGAAGGAGGCAGAGACCAGATGAGAGCAAAGGAAGAGAAAGAGACTAGAGATTTACAAAGTCCACCTTTTATAAGGGAAATCACTGAATATGTACAAAGGTGCTCTTAGCGCCTCCAGCTGAGGACTACCCTGTCAGGACCCTAAGGGCAGGCCAGTACAGATGCCTAAATGCTAACATTTCTTTTGCTGAAAAAGTAACAAAGATGTCTAAAAACATGCATGCATCCTAAAATTATTTAACTGTAAAGAAGGGATTTTTTTTCCTTTGACTGGGGACCAGGGGGTCAAAACACAGTTTCTGTGTGTAGCCTTAGCTATCCTGGAACTCACTCTGTAGAGCAGGCTAGCCTCAAACTCTGAGCTCTTTCTGCCTCTTTCAAGTGCTGGTATTAAAGGCATGAGCCACCCCTGCCCGGGCTCAAAGAGGGGGAATTCTTAAAGGTCATTTTGGCAACTAGTCTTGAGTACAGAAATATTCTAATACTGAATCAATGTCAGTCAAGTTGTGCCAGGTTGGTAATATTTGAAGTTGAATTTACTTGTTTTGCCTTTACGTGGTATCCAAATATAAACTTATCTGTGAGACTGTGTTGTATAATAATATGTCTGGGAAGAAAGGACACGCTTACGACTGAAATAAAAATAAGCAAACCAAAACAAAACAACCATAAAAGCACTTTCTTGTATTCAAGAAGAATTCTAGATTCAGGAAGCTTCTAGATAAGATCCTCTCCAGGGCTGTATAAGCAGTAGCAATTGTTGGGGAAACCAGACCCTCCAAATGACTCAGATACCCACAAGTCATGCAGAAAGCTCCTGAGATGCAGAAGTTCACCCCTGCTGGGACTGGCTTTGTGGCACTATAGTTGTTTTGGGGTAATGCATGCCACTGTAAGGAACCCCTCAGCCATACTCCTATAAATAAGTCCAGTAAACGCACTGGCTCACCAAGCTAAACTTGGGTGGAATTGTTGTTTTGGCGCTGTCTGGAAGTGAAAAGACATTTGTTCTCCTATCGCCGAAAAAAGTCACAGAACAAAATCTTTCAATCCAGGCAGTTTAGTTACTGTTCTTTGCTGTGACAAGACACCATGACTTATAAACTCTTACAAAATAAAACGGTTAATTGAAAGCTTGCGTGCAGGTTCAGAGGCTCATTACTGCAAGAAGCATGGTGGCAGGAAGGCAGACACAGTGCTGGAGAAGTAGCGGAGGGAGAGCTTACATACTGATCAGCAGGCAGGAGGTAGAGAGAGGATGAGCCTGGGTCTGGCACAGGCTTTAGAAACCTCAAAGCCTGTGGCACACCTCCTCTAACAAGGCCACTCCTCCTAATCCTTCCTAAACAGTCCAACAACTGGGAGCCAAACATTCAAATATATGAGACTAGGGGGGGCATTCTCATTCTAACCACCACACCGGGGAAGTCAAAGTCTCAGGCAAAGTCCAGTAATATCTCTTTTCCCAGTAGGATTCCATCGTATGGAGTTGTATTAGTTACTTTCATATTGTGGAAACCCAATGCCTGGCACGGACAACTTAAAAGAGGAAGAGTTTAATTTGACTCACAGTTTCAGAGGGTTTCAATCTGTCCTGACAGAAAGGACACGGAAGAGCACAGCCCTTCAGGCTGTAGGACCATGCTCACATCTCTGGGGTTGGGGGAAGAAGGGGGATCAGGAAGCATGCTGTGAGTTTGGAATGGCTCAACCTGTGACCTGCTTCTACCAGCTAGGTCTCAAATTAAAAGTTTCTGCAGCATCTCAAAGTAGCCCCTGGGGAACAGCTGCTCCGAATATGAGCATATGAGGGACATTTTAAATTCAAAACATAATAGGGGTTAATCATTCTTTGTCATCCTTTTTTTTTTTTTGATCTTTTGTTTCTCAATAGGGTATTTATTTTGATTTGATGAAACAAAAATAGTAATATTCGAAACCCATTGTTCCTCTGGACAGTATGAAAATCCAAATGAAGATTTAACCTTGAGTACCTGGCATAAACTTTCTCACTTAAAATATCCCACCATTTTATGGGGTGTTTATATTCACTTCCATATAGAAGATTAGTATTCATGCTCTGGGATATTTTCTTTTAAAATATATCAATGATGTTATTGGATTAAATATTGTTTTATGAAAATATATTATTTGTCTACTGAGGAGATGATAGAAATAAGAAGCTTAGAATTAACTTATCTGGAAATTGTTGTATAATATGAATCCTTCCTTTTACCGTATATATATATATGATCATATATTATCAAAATATATATATATATATTTGAAATTTAATATACATATATACATTAGATTTCAACTATAGAAAACACAGTTTATTAATATATTCTCTTTTAAAGGAATTGTTCTTTACTTTTAGTTATTTGCTTGTGTGTATTTGTAGGTATGTTCACACAAGTGTAAGTATGTACAAAGTCCAGAAGAGGATGACAGTTGGATTTCCTGAGTAGGAGTTGTGAGGTGTCCAGTGTAGGTGCTGGGAACTGAACTCATATCCTATGCAAGAGTAGTCAACTGCTTCCCTAATTACCACACAGAGGCATACATTAATTATAAATATTTGGCCAGTAGCTCAGGCTTAAAACTAACTAGCTCTTACACTTAATTTAACCCATAATTCTTATCTATATTTAGCCATGTGGCTTGGTATCTTTTCTCAGTATGACATTCTCATCTTGCTTCCTCTGCATCTGGCTGGCAATTCCTGACTCTGTCCTCCTTCTTCCCATCATTCTCAGTTTGGCTTTCCCACCTAACTTCCTGCCCATCTACCGGCCTGTCAGCTTTTTATTAAACCAGTTCAAGGGGAAAATCTTTACAGTGTACAAGGGGATGATTCCACAGCACTAATATATCATCTTAATCATGATTTCTATAATAACTTGTTTAATTCTTATTCAGAATCATCATACTATGTTCCTTGTTACAATAATATAACATGTGAGAGCAATTTATTTGCTCTAGGTTCTGAGTTCTGAAAAAAAAAAAGAAAAAACAGGACTAAAAGGTTATAGTTTCTGGAGAGGGTAGAACAGAAAGAGAAGAAAAGAGAAAGTAAGAAACTGAACTCACGGTCTCAAGTACATTTATGATACTAATAGTCCATTCATCAGATGGAGCCCTCATGACCTAATAACCCTCTAAGTAAGCACCACTTCCCAATGCTTTTGCATTAGGTATTGCATTTCCAACACATGCTTTTGAGGGGAAATATTTAAATTATTTTGCTAATGACTCCTCCAAAGTGCCTGAAAATTTCTGCTTAGAATTAGATTCATTTAAGCAGAGCAACATCCATCAATAAAAAGAAAAGAACATGATCTTAGACATTCATACTATGTGCACAGTGACAAATGACCTAGCAGTAATCAGTACAGGATATAAGATAGGATGTTTACACAAGCTTATGTTAGTCACCCAACTGACATAATCAATATCATTCAATGCGATACAGTCTAGTTCCAACTGGAAACATAAACAAATAAGTGGTTGTTAAAATGGAGCCTGCCAACTTCTTGCCAAACACGTAATAATATTTAAATGTTCAATGGTTAAACACTCAGTGATTTACATGGCTGCACAAGCAAACTCAAGCTATCCCATTCTAAGTTCATTGATCAAGCATGTGCTGCTGAAAGTAAATTAATATTAACTTTATCAATAAAATAAAATTACAGATACTCCATGCTTTATGATAAAATTAATAGTCCTGATGGCAACAGAACAAATATTTTCCGCTTGTCTTTAAAAGATTGTTCCAATATCATTCCTAGTCTATTGAAAAGAGTAGGTAGATCACCTTACTAAAATGTTCATGATCTCCTCTTCCATTTGTCATAAAGTAACTGAAGACCAATTATCAACTATATTTTGAGGAAAAGAGTGAACAAAATTTCCATACGTACATGAAAATGTTTTTATTTTCAAAAGATCAGTGAGTGGAATTTGTCAACTTTCCCTGTAGACCTCAGATAGGATATACCCCTTGTCTGAAAATGATGAGTACTGAGAAAAAGTTTACTTTGCAGAAGAAAATGAATAGGAGTTTCAGTAACGTACAAGTTTCTTATTTTCAGGATGTGCACCTAGATTTTGTTTCAGATCTTAAGTATACTGATGTTTAGCTTGTATCAACAAGTTCACTAGATTATAGCAGTGCAATTATGTGGGAGACAATGTGCTCAAGTCTTACACATGCTAAAATTCTCCAAAAGGTATAAAATGGTGTGTATGTATGAGTTCTTGTTAAAAAAAAGCTCACTTTATAGATTATGAAAATTGAATTTTAAAGGTTTAATAAATTTCCCAAGTATTGTGATCAGGAATGGCAGGCCAAAGGAAAATTACGTGCCATCTCTGAGTGAATCCTCTGCACTCTATCTACACTAGTCTTCCAATTAAGATGTGTAAATGCCCTGCATAATTGATAGCACTTTTTTTCTCACTGCCATGTAGTATAAGCTCAGTTTTCTAAAGACACAGTATGGGAACAGCTATGTGAGAGTCAGGACATTTAAGAAATATCCAGCCACCTGAAAAAACATAACAAATATGAATTGCCAATAAGGTTTATCCCAGAGCTGTGTTGCCTCACATGTCAAAAGCAGTAAGTAGTTCCCCAGGCTCTGAAAAAAAAATTATACCCAATAAAATTTCTTTCTTAGCAGGAAAACTCAAAGCCGTGGATCATACCAGTACAGAATTTATAAAACATATTCATGGATGCACAAAGACCATTTCCCTTCTCTAAACCACCATGAATGATGCTTCCATGAGTTTATCTAAGAAAAAGAATGTAAAAACAATCCTTGCAGCAAATCTACAGTCAAGACAGCAAATACAGAAAGGAAAAAGCAAATGACCTGATACTCTGACCCCAGAAATAAGATACTAAACTATCTGAAAACTTGAGATAGTTATACATAGTGGAAATGACTGATTAAGGTTCCTTGGTGTTCCCTACCACCATACTGAGTAGGGGCTTCTCCAAGCAGTGGAGATAAAAGTTCTAACAGCTGTCCACACACAGCATGTCTTTTTCCTGAAAGGATTTTAGCACACACCAAAATGTCATCCATGCAAAACTTTCCAAGGCTGTGGGATGCCAACCTGCAATTATTTCCTCTTATTAAGGAATAAACCTGAGTTGAACAAAGCCAAGGATATTAACTCCAGTCACAGACTTCAAAAACAACAACACGGCTAACTCAGGCTGAATTATAGTTGAATCTGTGTAGTTTTTCACTCTGAGTTTAATTTAGTCAGCCAGCTCAGAAAATGATACACATCTCTCAACTTAGTTATCTGGAGCTACATGGCATATGAGCTATGGTTAAATTAACTGTAGTTGATCTTATAATTGCTTTCCTGAAAATATATTCTAATATATATAAATATACCTTCCTCTGCATATAATTCTAGATCCTTTATTATCCCAAATATTTTCTCATACCATGCTTTTCTGGTTTCTCAGTATGGAATGACCATGTCTCATAGCATTATGTTCTGACTGTCAAAGCACAGCTTGTCTTTTTCTCCTCCAAAACTTTTTGTATAGATTGATACCTACTCCATCCCTCTCCCTTTCTGCTACTGGTGGCTCTTTATGTCCTTTTTGTGTTTACATAGCACTGTGTTCCTTTGTTAACATGTAGCTTATGCTGTTAGATTTGGTTTCATTTGTTCTACCAGGGCAGTACCAAAGCTTTGTTCGACACCATGTCTTGGTGTTTGTGGAACAATCCATTGAGTAATATAATTTTTATATTTTCAAATTTTTTATATGACATAGTAATATAAACCATGGCATGTGTGCCATAAATACTTATGGAATGAATCTCTGATTTTGATAACCATATATTTTATGTTAATGCAACTTTTTACATCTTTCCTATCATCATTATTATAGCGCAAATTGATTATAAAATCAATAAACTACATTTCTATTCACTCCTTTTCTGTAGAGCCCCCTGACCTTACTCAAATAAGAAAATATCTTCAATTCCTAAGAAACTGGTTGAATGCCATCAATTTTACTTGAGGTTTCCAGTTGTGATTCCAGAGGCATAGGATTTGAGATGGAAGGAGACTTTACATTTCCATCCTGATGATATATTTCACAGCTATGATGAATAAGTATTCAAATACTAACACTGAAATAGGAAAGAGGATATATATGGGAATGAAGCAATCATATACAGAAACATAGTAAATTTTATGAAATAGAGTAGTACCTAATTATAAGTAACATGTCAAATATGCCCAACAATTCCTAGTATACAGTAGACTTTAAGTTTTAGATCATTACTACTGTTAACTTCAATTATAAATTTAAAGAATTTTCAAGGAAGATATATCATAAAAAGAAAAATTATTTTTTCCATCATGTTCCCAAAAGTAATGAGATTTGGCAGAATTTGAAATTATAGAGTAATTCCACATAATTATTAAAATTTATGCACAACACAACAAAGTTGGTTGAATTAGGAGATGGATAATTTAGCTTGAATAAATTATGTAATTGAGTATAAAATTGCAATGTTTTGAAGTAGAAACAACCAAGATATAGAACTGATCATTTTCATTGTTGCTTATGAAATTTAAGACTTTATTTTGACTAAGATATATTTAAAGTATCTTCGTGTGCTCATGTGAATAATTTAGAATAAATTACTTAATTGAAATATACCTGAAAGAACAAAAACAAGACAGACATTCAAAGATGAATAGGAAAGAGATTCTAAACTTTCAATGAGAATTCATCTCAACTGAGGAAGAACCTAGTGAGCTAGAATCCCGACATCCTTCTTCTGGAAATGATAGATTCTTTCCAGGTTCTGGGCCTCATCACTGAAGACAGATAATTTCCATCATCAGTTCTTACCCTGATAGAAGCTTTTTCTCTTTATTTTCCTGGTGCCATAAATGAAATGGGTTTTTAATGTAGTTTTGTTGTGAGTTGCCCACTTAACTGTTGACTTCTGTTTGCCTGGAATAAGGGTTTGGGAGACTGAAAAAAAAACTGTTTTAGGATTGGAAATCACTTCACTCAGAATGACCGTTTCTTTGAAGTCACAATTTTCTCAAAAGGCATTTGGTCTTTTTTCTTTCCATTGCATGTATGTATCAGCACCAAGCAGGGACTTGTACTCCAGACTTCACAATTTGGTGTATTCCATTTATTTAGTGGGTGTGTTGGGTTGCCTCGTAAGCCTAGATCTTGAGTTAACACAGGCCACTTTGCATGTGAGGATCCAAAACATTGAATCTATTTCTGTTCACATACCTAAAAATTCTTACCCTGACTAATCAATTTTATATAATGCTTTCTGTCATAGCTAATCTTGATTGTCAACTTCACTGGATTGGTAAATGTTTAGGTGGTGAGGAAGGAACACTGCTGGGGCTTAGATGCCTATAAAAGAGAAACGAGTACCCGGATTAACAGATTCTCTCTTCTCCTATCCATCTTCCTTTCCCATTCCCCTTCCCTGGCCAATATGCAGTTAGAAGCCTTCCTCCACCATGACTTTCTGTGGCATAATCTACAGACAGAGAAGCTTGGGATGAAGTGACTATGAAGTAAAACCCCTGACTCTCTAGGCCAGAATTGATCTTTTCTCTCCTTAGGATTTTCTCCGTTGTTGTGTCACAGAGACAAAATATCAAATAGGTTTTGCTGAGAACGGAAACAGGGAAGAGATGCCAACATCACCCATTTAGACTATTGTTGCCACAAAGTTACAAAAAATATAGAACAATTCCTTCAGAGTAACTGAAGATGATTTTTAACAGCAACTAATCAAAGCTTCACAAGGGAATGTCAGATTCTCTATACTGGTTATTGAAATATTCATCCGGAGCCAAGTACTTTAAGAGTCTTCTAATGCCACACACATTTCAAATGTCAAACATCACATCAGACAGAGCTCAGTAGAAAAAAAAAATAGCTGTGTCTAGTGTACACATTTTGAGCATAAAGACAAAGACAGGAAAGTGATAACTGAACTCTTGTTATGAAAAAAGATTAATGATCTAGTTTAGACCTCTTAAAAAGCTCCATGTATGTGGATTATGTCTACCATGGAACTCACCTCAGCTACTGCCTCTAGAACTGTAGCTAGAAAAATTGATTCAGTGAAGTCTATAGCTGCAACAATTACCAAGACATGAAGGAAAGGAAATGCTACAGATGGGGTGGCTGAAGGTCTAAAATAGGAAATATGGAGTCAGGTCAAGAAACCAGTGCAGTCTCCACTGGTTATTGACCTTGTTGAGGCAGGAATGGAATGCTGGAACTTAAACAAAACAAAAAACTTGGCATGGGATTGCAAAGTGATTCAATACACAAAAAGAATACTAAATGCAAGGTTCTATACGTACCCAATAGGGAAAAAAAATGCCTCAGTAGTCGAAGCAAGACAGTAAAGGACAGAATCCAGATGAGCAATAATGGCATTACAAAGGCAGAACTCTTATACTCCCCACTCAAGATTCCTGCCTTCTGGTTTTTTCAACAAATTCTAGTCTTGGCACTGTAGTTAAGGGATTTTTGAAGATGCAATTAAGACTGAGGTCTTTCAAGGTGGGAAATTTTTCTTTATTATCCCAATGAGCCTTATCTAATCTTAGAATCTTTATTACAGAGATAGTTCTCTGACTGAAGATAGATGATGCAAGGGGAAACATCAAAAGATTTCAAACCTTGGAAAGAATGTGACATGATTCTGTGGTTTTGAAGATGAAGAAACAAGATCATCTGCGAAAGAATTTGGTAGTTTCTAGAAGCTGAGAAGTACATTGACCAGCTACCATCAGGAACACAGGCACCTCAGTCCTAAGACTATAGATCTGATTTCTGTGAATATGCATGAACTATGAGATGAATTCACCCACAGAACTTCCAGACAAGAATGTGCCTCTTCATTCCTTGAACTCAAAATTGGGGTATTTTAAACAGAGAATGAGCTGTGGCATTCTGTGTCGGAGTGACTGTCCTACAGAACATAACAGGTAGTATTTTGTTATAAGAACAAAACAAAACAAGCCCACTAGAACACTATCAACACACTATGCACGAACACACAATGAAGGAAAAGGATGGAGGAGCACATGTCTGGAGCAGATGTCAAAGACCGCTCCTGAGATGTGAAACTGTTTGTAAGTGCAGAGGCAACGGGAAAAACTTAGGGGTAAGGAAAGTGGATCAAGTAAAATGGAAAACTCGAAGAGACTGTGAATCTTATTGGTTTGAGTGGTACAGGAGATGGCAGAACAAGTGGAGGAGGATGAAAGTGAGTCGAAAATCTAAGACCACCGCAGGCCAGAAGGGCTGGAGTAATAGCCCTAACAAATTTCAGGGGAGAAAAAGATTCACATCACAATAAAACAGCAATGAAAAATCTAGGACCTGTGGTTGCAAGGTAAGCCCACCACATGGATATTCTTAAAACTGAAAAGAAAGTCTTCCTTTCTGGCAAGCAGCTGTTGAGGGAACTTGCCCAAATCATGCATCCCTAGACTTACATTATATTTCTGTCTTTTATGCACAAAAACCACATCCTGATTGGCACATTCCAATCAGAATGATATAGAACTAGCCAAAAAGCAAAGTTAGTACATTCAGGGACATTTTACTTGGTGACTTTCCTGGGTCTTTGTTCTCAATTTGCAGATGTTTGGGCCTACTTGCTGGGTTTTAAAGTCAGAATGGTGTCTCTAACATGGTGTCAGTTATTTGTGCTATGATCTGGGGGCCTGCTACTCTATGAGTACATTAATAGAAAATAAAATACTAATAACAGTGAAGTTTTTAAGATCTTCTTTTTTATATTGCTGATCCAATAGTTATCCCTATTATCTATGAAGTTATTTTCAAACCTTAGTATTGCTCACCATAGAAAGGAAACTTCTTAACTTTCTATTTGTCCAACTAGTATTGATGCTTCCTATTTAAAGAGCGTTACTCACAGGTGCATCTTACAATAAATAGCACATTAACCTACATCAAGTAAAAAGACCTAATATCATTGTATACACTCAAAAGAGATTAAGGGAAGAGAGCCAGGCACATGTCAATATGAGTGCTTAGATTTTAAAGCTAGCAATTTTTTTTAATTCATTATTTTTGTTTGGTCTGGATGACTTAAATGCCTTTCTACTTGTGTATATTTAAAGCAATGGATAGATATTATTTTCTCCCACAAAAATTGCTTGCATTAGATATAGTGTGTTCCCATCACTCAAAGCTATCTCATTTAGTTCTCTATTAAGCACTAGCCATTTCTAGTCAAGCATGCCTGATGAAGCCTTCTTCTTTAAAATGCCCGTATTCTTCTTCCTTGCTTTCATCTACGAACAGATTTTATCCTCCAAATAAAGCATGTCAGTATAAGTAGAACACAGACTCAGACTCTAAGTGCATTCGCTTCAGTTTGCCAATGGTAGGAAGCTGCTGCTGGATGAGCATCCTGAACTGTGAAATACAATCACAAAAACAAACAAACACCTACAAAGCCTGTTAGCAAGTTGGTGGATGCCTGCAGAGCCGCCATCCTCACTTGATGCATCCAGCTCATTCATGCCTCCAGTTGGAACAATATTAAACAAAAACCCAAGGAAGGGAAGTCCAAATTCTGCTCTACGCCAGTAACAAATTTCATGTTCTTTCTGATTACTTCCCCCAAAACTGGCAACATTTGGTGCTAAAGCATCTTTTAAAAGATATTAAATTTTCATTTAAAGTCAGATTTTTCAGACAGTGTATCTCCAATCATTGACTCAGTGTAAATTTTAATTCAAATAGACAGAATCAGTCACACACATGTGAGAATTCATGCAAAGATGTTAAAGTAGGTATTTAACATTTTTCAGTTCATTATATTTTCCCTGAATGACCCAAATACCTTATATTTGTATTACTTTTAGGGATTAATACTTTTTAAGAAGAAAGCATTCTATCATTACATTAATATTTAGAATGAAGAAGGCTCAAACACCATATCTAATAGTAAAGGCAAGGAAAACACTAATCCAAAATTTCAGCTCTTGTATAATTTTTAGTCTGGACAATTGAAATTATGTCTTGAGATAAATTTCATTTTTCTCAAAGAGCTAGATCCAATATATGAAGGAGGAAATAAATAAAATTTAGAGTGATTCATTACAAAATCTCAATTTCTCCTTGCTCCTTTTAAATCATATGTCATCCTTTAATCCGCCTCTCCTTCTCCTACAATGAAATGTTGTAACATTGGCTGGTATATCCCTAGCAATGCTCTAAGCCCAATGGCCAGGAAGTAAGTAAATACTTAGATAAAAGATTTCATTCCAGTTTGGCATATGTTATCAGAGAATTAATTAACTTTCTAGCATTTTCACAGGAATTTTAGCATCCTTGTTTCAAGAAGAGTGTGCTGATAACAAAAGGCACTGTACATAGCGCATTAGCTTATGGCTGGCCAATATGAGTTACCCTGTTTAACATCATCTTGTGACTACTTTAAAAAACTAGCCCATGTTTTAATGTGCTCAAAGATAAAATGTTATTTTCACTTTTCTAATATCAGGGATGTCAATCAATTGAAATTTCTAAACTAAATTATTATATCCCTGGAAGGCATCATCAATAGGAATTCAAGATACTGAGAATCAAGCTTGCAAAATAGAAATATAAAGTGTCATGTAACAAAAAGCTGAAGGTTTTAGTGGATTTCTTCTATTAGTTTAATTTCTATGTATTTACTATTTCCATTACATTTTTGAGGAAGTTTTCACACAATTGAAATGATAGGTGATCTTTAGCTGAAAATTTACTGTAGTAAAAGCAATAAAATCATGATCAATTTGGTTATCTTTGGATTCTGTGCCTTGCAATTTATTCAAGAAATTTATTCATTCAACTAATTGTAACAAGTAACTTTTCTCAAAAGCTTATCTAACTCTGATTTATCTACTAACAGTAGATGATATTCAAAACTGGCTGATGAACACATGTGCTCTACTTTACAGGCTTAAAAATTCAGGATAGTTTCAGAAACTTACTTTCTCTTATTCACTTATAATAACTTCATGCAAAATAGGTTATCACAGTTAATTACCTTGAAGTGGCTTGTTTTGTGAATTGGAATGAGGATAGAACAGATAAGCTCTGTAGAACTTCAAACACTTGAAGTTAGTATTTAAAAGAAATGGGGTCGATATGAATTAAGAGAGTAGATATGTTTAGTAACTGAAAATACTCAAGTGTATTGACTTACAAAAGAATTTACGTATGAAATCTACTTTAATCACAAGTCCCAGACCATTAATTACCGTTATATGTAATTAGTACAAAGAAGAAATTCTCACTTTTCCACATGCTTTGGAAATTTGCCAATAACTCTCTGTTTTTCCTCTAATGAGAAGACATAATATATATTTGTTATCAAATCTCAAAGGAAGCCAAAATTTAAATTGGTTCTAATCTAAAGGAAGATTGCAAACACAATTTTGATGTGAAGGTGGTTTCCTCAAATTCATAATCAGGATCCCCTAGTAGTCTTCCATGTATTGGAGAGAAATTTCTCTAGCAAACAAAGAGGCCAGAGAATTCACCTGATCATTATTGTATTATCTATGCTATTCTATTAACTCATTCTATCATGTTTCTCTCTATCACCCAGAAATTAAAAAGAGATTTCTAAATGGAGTAGTCAGATTCAGGTATTAATAAAGCATTGAATATGTATATGTTAATATAACCTGTGTGTGTGTGTGTGTGTGTGTGTGTGTGTGTGTGTGTGTGTGTGTGTATGGAGAGAGAGAGAAGGAGAGAGAGAGAGAGGAGAGAGAGAGAGAGAGAGAGAGAGAGAGAGAGAGAGAGAGAGAGAGAGAGAGAAATCCTCAAGTGGGCATAGAAACTCTGCTAGAAACCCTCCTCCTTCTGCCTTGGGTCTGAGGACTGGGTCATAGTTTCTGGAGCTATCCAGTTCAGGGGTTATTTAAGCAGAACTGACCACCTGTCATGCAGGACTATGATCCACCTGCCCTGACAGTGGAAGGTTATCACCAAACTCAACTTCCATTTGTAAGTTTCTTTCACTTTGTATCTTTCTATATTTTAGCTGCAGTGGGACTGTTGGGAGATGGCAGAAATGAGTCGCATAAGCATTTTTCCTCTTAAATGAGCACAGTTGAGAGCTTGGGAGCCCTGAACTTCTCACAGCAGTGACTGAGCTGCCGGGAACAAGTCTTCAAACACAGCAGGAACTTTAATGAACAGTGGGAGAGATGTCTCCATACGTAACTTTGAATACTAAGAATAAAAAGGTTGTAGTCAATGAAAGCTACCATTGAAAATGCTGCTTTATGTGGAGTCTGAAATATTTCCTTCTTTGGGAGGGAATATCAGTTTGTAATCGCATGCATTGCAGCTAGCATTGTTTTTTTATTGTGTTCTTATGAATTTATGATAAGTTGACAGGATCTGAACACATGCAAAGGCAACAATGATAAATAGGAAGATTAATGTGCTAGAGAAAATGAAGAAGTAGATGTTTAGGTGTCTTTCCATAAATTTCTTATATCAAAGGCACATGATCTTTTATTCGATAAATAAAAGGCAAGACACTGAATAATTTGATTAGACTTCGCAATATGCTTACCTTATTAATAAGAACTCATTGAAATTCAAGACTTACCCAGAAACTCAGACAAGAACAAAAGGTACTGCCTGCCCAACTGGTGTTATTGGATGATAGGAAATAAAAATTTGCCAAAAAAGAAACAGCAGATATCTGCAAAAATATGATTTCAAGATTCAGCAATACTTTTTATTTAAAATGTGCTTCCTTGGCCCATTAAAATAGAATTTTTTATGATCGCACTGCTTCCAAACACACACCTCAGGGAACAAGACACTGCTCAGTGACCAATCTCTACCACACTGGCTTTTTTATTTGAAAATGTCTGCTTCTTAGGAGATAAAACACTTGACTCCTCCACTTCTAAAGCATGGCTCACACTAGCCAGCCCTAAGAACTGAATGTATGTGTCATGATCTACTTAAGATATGCTTCTAGGAAATAGTGTGAAAATCTCAGTAAGTACAAGAGGTCCAACTTCAATACAATCCTATGTCACACCTTGTAGTGCTTTTTATGCCTCAGAGTTTGTCTTCTATCAAAAGAGCTGTGTTGTGCTGGGCAGTGGTGGCACATGCCTTTAATCTCAGCACTCAGGAGGCAGAGCCAGGTGGATCTCTGTGAGTTTGAGGCCAGCCTGTCTACAGAGTGAGATCTAGGACAGGCACCAAAACTACACAGAGAAATCCTGTCTAGGAAAAGAAAAGAGCTGTGTTGCTACTACCTTCATATTCCAATCCTGGATTATAGTTCTTCTGTTGTCCACAACTGTATCTTAAATTATAGGTCTACAAGCTCTTGCAGGTCTGACTGATGGTGGCAGAGCATCTTCCTTAGGGGGCAATCTTCCAAGAGGTGCTTAGTAAGTCAGATACAACACTACACATAAATGCCAGAGACTAAGTGGCTTTGATGACATAATTTTATTTCTCCACAGTTCTGTATTCCACAGTCAGCATACTGGCAGTTTTGTTCATTCTGAAGCCTTCTTATGTGGATGTGATAGTCTTCTTCTTGTGTTTTTATTAACTGTTGGGTCTGTGTGTGTCTTTGTCTCCTAAGATTGGATTAAAGTACAAAAACCAGCATCATTTTAACTTGGTTGTGTCATTCAAGCAAAGCTCTATCTTCCAACTGTAGTCACATGTTCTGAGACACTGAAAATTAATGTTCCCACATATAAATTGTAATGGAGTGGAAAGTTATACCAGAAAACCCATAATGGAGTGACCAATGAAAGCCATCACAGGTGATTATGCACACAGTCTGAAGCATGAATTCAGATACTGATCCATCTGAAAGGAAGACCATAGTGAATTTGGTTAGAATCATGACCATATTGCTTCTACCACTGTCCAAAAGTGTTGGATCCTACTGATGTCGGACTCGACTGTTGGCTCACTCATTTCACAGAAAATTGCAGTCTATCCTTCCTGGGTGATGTAATGGGCAAATTTTCAACTCCTTAATTCCTCTGTATCACTCACTTGTCTTCCTACAGTCTGCACTTTATCATGACCAGAAATGATGGAGAGTAGCAACATTCAATTACTCCCTCCCTAACTTCTGTTCCTTTCCTCTCCTTGTCTCAGCTACTCCCAGGCACCTGCAGTCAGACTCTGCCAACTACTCCACATTGTTTATTCCTCTTTTGCCCACAAATGCTTCATTTTTTGCTGTTTCCTTTCTTAAGACAGTTCAATCATTTTTAAATAATGATTTTCAATAGACACTTATAATAAATTTTTTAAATTCAAATATGTCTTCACATTGTACGTTCACGAGAAATAATCCACCTATGCCTTCATAGCTGCCCACCAAACTTATTTTTCTTAATTTATTTCCTAGCTCAGCCCATTTTTTAATCCTCTCTGAGGAGATTTTAAAATAAAATGCCTACTTTATTATTTGGTTCAGGCATATAATAAAGAAAACTATGAAAAGGAAAAATAATGGAAGAAATGTGTGCAATGTATAATGTCAGGAATGATGCTTACAGCTAATGACCAAGAGTATCTAAATTAAAGTACAACTAAAAAAGGAAAGAAAGAAAGAAGAAAGAAGAAGAAAGAAAGAAAGAAAGAAAGAAAGAAAGAAAGAAAGAAAGAAAGAAAGAAAGGAAGGAAGAAAGAAAGAAAGAAAGAAAAGAAAAAAGAAAAAGAAAGAGAAGACACCATATTACAAAATTCCAGGGCTTTCGGTATTTGGTGAAAACCAAAATATCTTAGATGAGAGAATACAAAATTTATATATGATAATTCAAGAAAGTAGAATTGCATCCAAGTGCTTGGGTAATGCTTAGTGCAAAAAAAGACACTAGAAAAATGCTTTCTAATTAAAAAATTATTTTCAGATAAAAACCTTCTTTAGTATCTCAATTTCCAAATTAAATGAATGCTGTTATCTCCACCAATAGAGAAAATAAGTAATCTGAAAACATTCTGAGTTGTTTTTTTTTTTTTAATGACCAAATGAAAAATCTTCTGGTGTGTACATCAGCTAACATTGAAACTACTCAGAGTTTACAGATCTCTTCCAGTGCGTTCTCTCTCTCTCGTATGTGTGTGTATGTGTTTGTCTTAGTTACAATATCTATTGCTGTGAAGAGACACTATGACCATGGCATCTCTTATAAAGGTCAAACATTTAACTGGGGTGGCTTACATTTCAGAGATTTGGTCCATTATCATCATGATGTGACATGGTGCTGAAGAAGTAGCCAAGTATCCTACAGCTTGACTTGCAAGTAACAGGAAGTACTCTGAAACACTGGGTGGCTTGAGCATACGTGAAACCTCACACTGAGGTCCTTTTGCTCTGGAAGGTGTCAGAAGCAATAGACTTTCCCATCAGTTATACTCCTCTGCTGAAGACTGCCCACCAGCTTGCCTGAAACTTGAGACTAAGTCTGTAGACTTAGATACTGTCCCTTTATCCCTCTGTCCATCCATCTCCTTTTGGGGAGCCAGGCACAAAATGTTCTAAAGGGAAGTAAAAATTTCATCCTGCAGTGACATTCATTATGCTCAGGAAGTAAACAACTCAAGAGCTTCAGGAAGTCCCTGAAACTCATTACATTCAAGAGGTGACTTCCTCCCTCCCCATGCACATATAAATATATAGGGTTTCTGACAGACTCTGTCAGATAAGAAGTTGGGACAAGCAAAGCCTCCTGAAAGAAGGTGATGTCAGCACAGCAAGGCTCAGACCACCTTAGCTGCCTCAAAGAGACACATTTCAATTTGTCAAGTTACCTACTAACGGTGTGGGCAGCTTCAATTTTCAGCTTTCATGAACTGTCACCCATGCTGATGTGGGCTTTGGTGATACAGTTGTCTTTTGAGTCATTTCTGCTCCTGTCAGTTACCACGCACCTATGCTTCTATAACTAACCCTGATAAAAGTCATTGGCTTACCAAATTGGACGTAAGTGGTATACTTATTTTGATCTGTTGACCATTCTCTATCTGGGGTGAGTAGATACTTACTCATATCTCCACAAGAATACTATCATACAGCTGGTACTGCCTGAAAAACAAAAACATACTGTTTGTTTTAACTATTTGTTTGCATTTGTCCCATCAATATAACTGGCCAAACAACAATAAAAAAAAAAAAAGGAAAGAAATGAAAGAAAAGTAAAGGAAAGCTTGAATGCCTTTAAAACCTTTGAATGGTTTCTTAATGTCAACAACAATAGGCTTAAGTATTTAAGTACTCAGTGGCTTCCTAGATTTCTCAAGTGACTGTAAGTTGGCTGTGACTCATTGTGAAGCAAATCAGCAATGGAGCTTGGTGATTAAGGGGAACATAGGGCAGGATATGTACTTCCCACAGAAAATCTCTCCAACAGGTGAGAATGTATAATGTCATCTGTATACTCCATTGCTGCCTCATTCTGTTCTATGGTCAACTTAGGTTTACTTTCATTTCTATAATATACCTACTCTTAATTTCTCTCATGCCAATAAAATTGTAGGACCCAACAGACAGAAAGCTTTTAAGAAGCTTGTTGGGAAATTAAACATATGGAGTTTTGTTCATCCATAAAGAATGAAGCAATATCATTAGCAGGAAAGTGAACAGACCAGTGGAGCATCAATCTAAGAGAAATATACTATGCTCAGAAAGAATAATATGTTGTTTCTTCTAATATATAGAACATATATATGTTATAAATTCTTATATATGACATAAAAGGAAGAGGATGGGGGACAAGGGCATCAATAAGAGTGGATAAGGGACTGGGAGAGAAGTGGTGGGTCAAATTATAAGGAAGGTACAATGAAATATAAACATGAATATGTCATAATAGAATCCTTTATTATGTGCGCAAACTCAAAACTTAATTTAAAAATAAACAAATGAAAATTGTCATTCACATATATTCAATTCAGGAGCAAATACTTTTGAAAATGTATTTCAAATAAACTGAAATGTTTATTTTCAGTTATGAATTCATGTTTTTAAAGACTAATATAGTATGTGTTTTGCAAATAACTTGAGTAGGATGGTAAATAAGGACAAGTTACGTGTGATAAAACTGTCTTAACTTGTATTGGCTGCCATAATAACATCCCACAGACGTGGTGGCTTCAACCCCAGAAAGATGTGCTCTTATCATTCTGGAGGATGTGAAGTCTGACATCGTTTCTGGTGAGGGTTCTTTCTGACACATGGATGACTACTTATCTCTCACTTTGCCTTTTGTCTTGGGGAAATAGAAGGTGAAAGACTTTAAAAGGCTTGTAACTCTTCTAGTTGATGTAATTATAGTCATCCCAGCCCCCCCTTCCTCTTCTTATAAGAATACCAGTTCTATTAGATCCTGGCCTCAAAATTCTACCCTAATTGAACCTTAATTATCACCGAAGAATTCTACTTTCAAATGAATTAGAATTTAAATATGTGGTGTTTTCTTACTGGATACAATTCAGCCCCTAGAAACAAGCAACAAGAAGTAAGAAATGCTAAGAATATTACTGCAAGATAGGAAGCTGGGGAAAGAGGACTATGTCTGTAAACGTGAAGGATGGGCAGAGTTTGTAAGAAGAAAATGACTCTCGATACAACAACGTATTTTAAAAGAAACTATACAGAGCATAAAGCCAACAACATTGCATTCTTAGCACACGCTTGCTACTAGCCCATCAATTAAACCCATGCTACATGCCTGCCACATGAATAAAATGAAAATAATAATTCTTCACCCAGGACATGTGAATAAATGGTATCCTGCCATACCAAAGAGCTAGAAAGGAAAATATTAATACTTAAAAAATGAGTTGTGTGATGGAAAAGTGCTGACCTGGATAGTTTTTATGTCAACTGACACAGTCTATTGTCATGTGAGAGGATGGAACCTCAAATCAGTAAATGCCTATAGGACTAGACTTTTGGCATGCCTGTAAGGGATATTCTTAATTAGTGATTGCTGTCGGAAAACTCGGTCTGTTTTGGGCCTGGTCACCCCTGGTGGTCCTAGGTTGAACAAGCTACGGGGAGCAAGCTGGCAAGCTGCACCTCTCCATGACCTCTACATCAGCACCTACTTCCAGGTCCCCTCCCAGACTGAGCTCCTATCTTGGTTTCCTTCAAAGAAATGAGATTTGGGATATTTAATCCACATAAACCCTTTCTTGCCCATGCCGCTTTTGATCACAGTGTTCTGTTACAGCAATATTAATCTAAGACAAGAGCTGTGAAGATATCACTAACAACAAAAATGTCTTCAAAATCGTGTCCTATATGAGGGTATGTTTTCTATGTTCCACCTTCCTTTTGCCCCTTTTGACCAATCTTCTTCATATCCAAAGTACAGAAGGAACTTACCAATGTTGTCACCCACTAGTAAGTCTTTAAGGTGTATGTAGCCCTTTGGAAATGCGTGCAGCTTACTTGAACCAGTTCTTCAGAACCTGCTCCTAATCCCACGTAAAATTGTCTTTACTTGGATAATTGTTCTACTTTGTGAATCATTTAAAAGGGGATCACATGCTTAAATGTTGCTGTTCTATTAAAAGTTGAATTTCATATGCTTTCCTGAAGTTTAAAAAAAAAAAAACAAAAAACAATGAAAGGTAGCAGAAACCATGCTCTTCAGGGACATTTCCTCAAGGTCACCTCACCATATGTTTGTCAGTGAGGCAAGGGCCATTTCATTGGTAGATATTAAATCCCTCCTTGCAATATAATTATCCCCAGTGATCACTAGTTCCTGGGGTGTCTTTCACACTAAAGCCTGGGCACTGACAATCTGGTCACTTCTTGGGAATCCATAGTGCCCTCAGGACACAGTAAGAGGGCTGGCCCAATTTCAACTCATATCACTGTCTTCTTCCTAATGAGAAGTTCTTTATATTTTCAATTAATACAACACTTAATTTATTAAATCCCTACGTGTCTACTTGCAGTCAATATGTTCTCTTTTCTGTACCTCATTATAGGCAATGTTTGCAGTGTCTATAAATTTACAACCTATAAGACTTTATGGAAATGTTAATGCAATTCAGTTCTATCAGATATGACTTCTCACATTTATGAGGAAGTTTCAAACCCTACTACGCCTTCCTTACAATCTAGGAGTTTATGTAGAATAATATCTGAGAGTTGTCCAAAATTTGCTTGCCAATGACCTTTCTGATTAATGAAATGATGTGTAAAAAAATTATAGCAAGGAATAGAAATGGATAGCTGGTCATTATGTGATGTAAATGAGGGCAGCTCATGGTATAAAACTGAAGGATCATGAAGCTGTGAAAACCACTTCCTTTCTAAGTGAATGTTGCAGATAACAAATGACAACCAGGTCAGTGTTGAGTTTACTCATATTTTCAACTCCAAGGAAATAACTGCAGCTCTAACATAGAAACCACATCGGATCTCCTTTCAACAAACGGCAGAATTTAAGCATGGGATCCTCTTAAAGGATGCCTTTTGGAATGTCAGATATCTGCAGTTTAAAGTATTTAGTGATCATTTGTTCTACTTAATTCACCCAGCAGCTTCTGGGGACTGTTAAGTGGGTAACCACTAATTACAGTGGTGACAGAGACTGTCCCCTTCTGCTCTGCTTTACTTCTTTACTTGGTCTACATGCAGTTAACTTGAATGCAAATATGCCATTTCATCTTGATGTCTGTGCAATGTGTTTATTTCTCGTCAGTTAAAACACAAGGAGAGCCTGAAGCTTCATTTCTCAGTCTCTCTCTCTCTCTCTCTCTCTCTCTCTCTCTCTCTCTCTCTCTCTCTCTCTCTCTTTCTCTCTCCCTCCCCCTCCTGTGTGTGCACGCGTGCGTGTGTGCATGTGTGTGTGTGTGTGTGTGTGTGTGTGTGTGTTTGCATTTAGAGCACAATGTGAACCATACATGAAAACACTCCAGTGAAAAATATTCAGACCTATATTCAGACCTGAGTTAAGTAATTTGAGCTGCTACGGCCAGGCAACGGGAACACAAAATCAAATAGTAAATTTTCTGATTCCATGAATAGCCAGTTTTCCTGTGATATTACAGAACCGCTCCCTAGGTAGGGTATTTGCCCTGACTGTTTTCAGCTGTCCTGGGCTCTACCTTTCTGTACAGAATATATGATAAGTAGAGGATGTCATTTCAACCCTAAATTACGTCAGTGCTTTGACTATGGACTGTTTGGAAAGGAGTGTGTCAGAGAGATGTTCTGAGAGTAGTAATAGAACCCCACAGCATCTCTTGGTATATTCCCAACTCACTAGAAAGCAGAAGGAATAAAGTCATATGCTTTCAGGAATGTAACAAAGAACACTCACCACCAGCTGCATATGAATGCTACTCATGCCTAGCACTTTAGTTCCTGGGCTAATTACAGTGCAGCAACAACTAATGTCTCTTCTTTGTATATCTGGAGCCTGGCAAAGAGTAGTTTATCCACACAACTAATGATTTCAATTCCATTGATTCCATATTGTGAACTTTCTAATACTGAATACTCATTCAATGAAATCTAATATACCAATAATGGAGTACTTGAGAGTATGAACAATAACTACTTCACATGATCACAAACATGTTACAGAAGAGACTAATAATTGATTTTAGTAGAATCTTGCAATAAAATAATGTCCCAAAAGAAAAAAATAAATTTACACAGCGCCTTTATTCCTGTGGATAGATGAGGATACAGAGGATCAGGAGTGGGGGTGGTCAATTGCCATAAACTTCATAAGTAACCTTGTATTGTCCTTGAAACAAGCCCATGAAATAAAAAAATTATTTTTTATAAATCTGTAGCACATATGTTAGAACTTTTAATAAAATTTAACAAACATATTTTTCTTATCTCCCAACCCTTGATCTTATCATTTATCCTGCCGGTAGCAAAACACACAGCAATATTAAGATAGAGCATAGGAAACGTACGTCAATCACACTTTACTCAAGCATTTTAAATATGCACATAGGAAGATACTGCTGATTGGAGGAGTCTGAAGTGCCATTCATAAGGAAGGAGAATGAGACAAAATGCTGGGCACATAAATAAAATGCCTTTCAAGGTTGAAATGGCTCAGCACAAGCCTCTAGGTCTGCTAAGGATAACATTCTCGAACATTTGCACAAAGATTCATATGAATGCTGGTGGGCTGCTCGGGTGTCCTCAATGTACCCTTCCCCAGCTGCATGGGAAAGGAAAAAAACTATTTGGAGGTAGTAGACCACAGTGCATTGTGGGTTTAAAGTGTAGCAAAAACAAAGCTTAAAAAGGTTGAATGTCTGAAAATCCTTATTTGAGAGAGAGTGGGAGTGAGGGGAGAGGGGCAAATGAGGGAGGGAGGTAAGGAGAGACAGAGAGACAGACAGAGACATAGAGAGACAGAAAGACAGAGAGATGGAGACATAGAGAGACAGAGAAGATAGAAAGACAGAGAGACAGACACAGAGAGATTGATTCAGTTAGAACCCTAAATTTCATAGTTTTTAACTTTGATTGGAAACTTGAAATTGATTGTTTTCCAGACTTTAGTCTCAATAGTTCTGATTTTAACTTATGTAATGTAGAGGAAAAACTCAGACATTTGGTTTTTCTATTTGTATTTTGGATGTAATCATCATCTACAGATAATTTTCAGAGAAATGGAGAACCATTCCTTCATTATGGAAATATAAGAGATCATATTGGCTATTTCAATGCACAGAAGAGACCATGAGTACAGTCAGTGATATTGAGAATTGAAACTTTGGTGGATTTAAATAGATTCAAACTACAAAACTAGAAAACCATTAGGGATGATTCCAGGTTGCAAAAAGGCATGAGTAGGACACTTGACACACTTGAAGAGAAAACATACTCAGATGCAGCTTTTCAAATGAATATTATTAGGGCAATGAGTCAAAGTTTACTTTTAAAGGGTAAAATCCAGCAGAATTGGATGAAAATAAAATTGAGAGAACATACCTAAAGGGAAAATAATATGTTCCTGTAACTTATTGACATTTTTCTTTGTCATCAAGTGTTCACTGATTAGAAAAAGTTTAATCTTCATAATAAGGATAATGATGCCAGAAGTGAAAGAAAAAATTAAAGTAATAATTCATACTTAAGAAAAACAGAGAAGGATACTTGGAAGCTATTTGAGTATAAGCAAATTAACTTTGAAAATGTGCATCTGCAGTAGAAATATTTCTGTGTCCCACCTGGCCCACGGTCAGGACAAATCTCTCTCACCCACCAGTTCCACAGCTGCTCAGACTCAAATAAACACACAGAGGCTTATATTAATTAAAACTGTTCAGCTATTAGCTCAGGCTAAATACTGACTAGCTCTTACATTTAAACTCAGCCCATTTCTGTTCATCTATATGCCACCATGTGTTTCATGGCTTTACCTGTGTGCCATTATGTGCTGCTCCCTGGACAGATGGTTGGCATCTCCTCACTCATCCTCCCTTTTCCCAGAATTCTCCTTGTCTGCTTATCCCACTTATACTTCCTGCCTGGCTACTGGCCAATCAGCATTTTATTTATTAACCAATCAGAACAATACATATTCACAGCATACAGAACACCCCACAGAAGTGCATCTATTTTTATTGGACATCCTAACAAACTAAAATTCTTTATTGTTAATAACACATTGACAGTTTAGTGTACACTGTAGTTATTCAACCTCTAACTATTGGGGGATTGTGTGTGTGTGTGTGTGTGTGTGTGTGTGTGTGTATTGCAAGGCATAAATAATTAAATTTGCCATTCTACTAAGATAATAGCAGTTTACCTCTCTGGTTCTAGGAGATCCAATTTGAGAAAACTAGCAAATCACATAAAATGAAGACTTTAGTGACAAATACTTACAATTGCAACCATATTAAATTTAATAAAGCCCTGCAAATTAATATGTGCTGTCTGATGACAGAACCTCAAACAGACAATTGGCATTGCTCACCTTGAGAAGCTCTACCAAGCAAGCAACTGTCAGCTTTGCTAACTCTTCTTGAATGCTGAGGCTTCATTGTTGTTTATTTGTATGTTGTTATTAGCTGGCTTCTTTGTAAATTCTCTCAATGATGTCACATCCTGCCCCATAGCATCACTCATGAGGAGACTTCAAGAGTCAGCAGAGAAAATTGAGTTGAGACAAAGTGAGAAGGAGTGTAACTATTTCTTTCTAATTGAGACACAATTCATTCTTCTCAGTCAGTGATATGGAGTCATGGATGAATACACAAAGAAATAACAAAGCAAATAAATAAAGGCACAATGAAATATACATCCAATTGATTATTGACTTTCAATAAAAGTTAAAGAAGAGAAGTATCTTGTAGTTTGTTTCCTAACATTGAACCATTCTTTTAAAATCTTTCTTTATATTTAATTCAAAATTTCAAATAATACATGCAATTAAAGTATTCATTTTAAAGGCATATTTCTGAGAAAAACTTTGTACAGATAGGTTGTTTTGTTGTTTATGGCTATTAGGTCAAGGAGACCAGACAATTAAAATTCAATCTAACAATACAGGCCATTGCCATTGGCCTTTGTTGTTTGTTTCCAAGAACGTAAGGGTGGGACCCTGTCTCTGAAGATACCACCTACTTCAGATACAGAAGTTGGAACAATCGGGGTGAAACTGACCCGGGAGTCTCTCAAGGACTAGATCCCCCAGTTATGTGAAGGTGCCATGTAAGCTGCCAAAGAAAAAAAGCATTCAACAACTGTAAAGCTTCCAAATCACAATGATCCTCATGGCAAAATAATAGTGGCACTTTTATCTAGGTTGTAATCAATAACCATTGAATTGAACTTAAATTCTGCTCAGCAGGAGGTAAGTCATGCCAAATACTGTGAGCCTAGCCAACTGTTCATGTCTGCTGAAGTCATGGATCCTAGAGGAGAACCCACTACTTACACTCTCCTGAATCAATGTAATTTCTGACTACATCCTAAATATTTATCTTTATATCTACCAGAGTCCTGCAAATTAGTAAGGGGAGTAATAAGTTAAATATGTCTCTGTCATTTTTCTTTTCTTTTCTTTCTCTGTAATAAAGTTAGTGACTGGTCAAACTGCAGTATATATATAAAGAAATTTTACAACTTAAGCCATACAGCATTCTATCAGTGAAAATTTGAAAAATAGTACAAACCAGCAGAAAATTCTTGTAGAAACATTGAAGAACAAAAAGAACCCATAGAACAATTTTGGGGCCAAATGAATTATTAAAAGGAAAAGTAGCTGATCAATTTGTCCAAATTTGATAATAGTTTAGTAGCTTAGTAGCACGGATTAGAGTAGATTGTATCAGGCTAAGCCATTTGGTAGTTATTAGTGACTTGGAGAAAGCTGATTCAATGGATTAGAATTTTATGGATTAGACATAAAATATTCTTGGACTAAATCCAAATTAAAATGAAAGGAGAGGAGGCAAAACGGGATAGAATAAATCATGCTTTGATGAGTTTTTCTGTCTAGAAAAGCAGAAAAATAGAGCAGCTAATGGAAAGTATTGTGGGATGGTGAAAAGGTAATGGGGTTACTGGATTTTTTTTTTAAGGGACCAGGGTACTTGTTTGATGGAAAGGAAAAAAATCTAGTAATTAGGGGAATTACTGTATAGAGAGAAATAAGGAAATGTTATTACCACAGTACCATTGAGTATGTGAGCGTAGAAAAGTTGTAGTGAGCATGTGATGGTTCAGTATACCATGAAACACACACAAGGTTTAAGTAATGACATAATTAGCAAAGGAAGCTCCTGTGTCCTCAGATGCCTGTAGGTGTCTGGACACAGGTATATGTTTAAACTATTAGGTTTTTATTATTATTTCATATTTATTGATCATCTAAAAATAAAGCCAAGCAGCTAGCAATAAATAAAAGATAACTGAAAGATAAATGATGGTAAAAGAGAAGTATGAATCACGAATTGTCATACTAATATACAAAGTGTTGAATTTGTAGGTTTGGATATCAGAAAAGGAAGCTACATAGAGAAAGACTATACACAAACACGTGTGTGTGTGTATGTGTGTGTGTAAAAGGACTACCTACAGTCTTCTACTTAAAACCCATCTGTGTGTAAGGACAGCATTAATTCATGATGTTGGACAAAAAAAAACATTTTCATGGGAAAAGAATAATTAATGAAGAACTATGAGCAGCATAATTTATATACAATAGGCTGATAAATGTTCAAATATTTACAAACTTGAGTGTAAGAAAGTTCATTTAATGTAACAGGACTACAGTTGAATCCACAGGAAAACCAGGAATGAACTGCAGAACTAAATGAGTCCAAAACTTTAGGTTGCAATAGACCACCTTGGAGAGGCTGAAACCTGACTGTCACAAATTTGATAAACTACAAGCACAAAGGAAGTGACTATTAAGGGAAAAATAATAACATTTAGCAAAATGAAATACATGATTATTTAAAGTAATGAATATTATAACACATGCAAAAATAAAAAAAATATGGCAACCAGAATTCATAACAGAAAAAAATGAAGCAGAAATACCCAGAAATGATGAACCTTTTATCCCAGAATGGCATTAAAACAGCAAGTATAAATAATGAATGTGCTCAAAGATATTTAAAATTATCATACGGAGCCATGAAGTGGAAAATATCAAAAGATACCGTATTGAATTCAGAAAAGGAGGAAGAGTATTAGCTGCAACAAAAATACATTTTGTGTGCTGACATAGATAAAAATCTGTAAAAATGAAATAATGTGAAGAGGTATCATCAGAATATATCCAAAGTGGGGCATGGATAAGACTGAGAAGCAAGCAGTTCAGAATCTTTGGGAAACAGAAATGTGTTAAACATTTGTGTATTTCAATCACAGCTTCAGAACCAAAATGTCTGAAGAAATAATGATCATTTTTCCCTAATTTTAATGAAAACTCTAAACTACAACTATGAGAAATCTTACATTATAGGAACACTAATAGCCACACCAACATATTTTTGGCTTTCTAATTATTCTTAATGAAAAGAAAATTGTTTAAAACTGGTAATGGTAGATACATATTACACTAAAAGAAAGTAAAGAATAAATTCTTAACCGGAATCATGCTCAAAGAAAAAAATTATTCTACCAGCAAGGGTTCTATATTCAGTGGAAATATTTTTCAAAGTTGGCAGTAATGTAAATAATTTTCAAACTTCTGATCTAATTGGCCTCCACTGGTTCTAGACCTTCAGAAACACCAAAAACACATCAGGAAAAAGAATAATGTTCTCAGTCAAATTTTTGTTCTTACAAATGTGTGGCTTCAGCGAGAAGTAGCTCTCCCTTCGGCTCAGATACTTGAACAGTCGTTCCTCACTTGGCGACCTGGTTGGTGACCAGGTTTTTTTTTTTTTTTTCATGATTCTTTAATAATATTTATTTTTTATATTTACATGTCTGTGTGTGTCACTACATAAGTTTGTAGGCACTATGTATTTGCAGGGAATCAATAGAGACCAGAGTAGAGCTTCTGATTCATTTAACTCTGTTATGTGGGTTCTAGAAACCAACCAAATATAAGTCTCTGTTTCCTTAAGATTAATGAACAGTGTAAATAAATCCTTGGTAAATTATGAGAAACTGTTCAGTATGATACAAAGGATTTCAAGCTATATCCAGAAACTCCCCCTTTCAATGTATCATTGTGATTTGAAATCTACAGAAGTGTGGAGAAGTGTTGCCACATAAAGTAGAAAATATGGAGTACTGTAATCAATAGTTTTGTATATAGCACAGTTAATAATGTCAGAATGCAGAAGATACAACTGTTTTGCATGATATCACCTAGGTGACCAGGTTTAAGAGGTAGGACTTGCTGGAACAAGGATGTCATTGAGGGTAGCCTTGAGAGTATGTAGCTTCTCCCGATTTTCAGTTTGCACTCTGCTTCATGCTTGTAATAAGAGATATGGTTTCCCAGGCTCCTGCTCCTACGGCTATGTCTGATGGCTGTTGCCATACTGATGGCCTCCTTTATTCTTTTTTTATTGAAAATAGATTTTTCCCCCATACAATATATTCTATTTGTGGTTTCTCCTCTCAGTTCCTCTCCGACCCCTCTACCATCCGGATCTATACCCTTTCTGTCTCTCTTTAGAAAACAAACAGGCATCTAAGGAATCTTAATAAATAAGACAAATAAAACCATTAGAACATTGAAATACAACAAGACAACCAAATAAGCAAGAGAGCCAAAGAAAAAGAAGCTCATATAGATACAGAGACACACATCTTTGCATGCTCAGGAATCCTATAAAAACCTCAAACTGGAAGCCATACTATAAATGCGAAGAACCTGTAAAGTAGAAAGAATTTTTAAAAAAAGGGGAAAAAAGGAAGAATACAGAAGCCCCTACTTAACAGTAGGACACACAGAGCTTCTAAAAATGCCATTAAGTTTATTTGGCATTGGCCGTTACTGCTGGACATGGGGCCTACCTTTAAGAATGGTTTGTTTCCCGAGTGAGACTCCCTTGGAGAAAACTAATTTTTCATTTGCAAGTGGTTATCAATGGGAGATAGCTTGTGGATTAGGGATGGCACATGTGTCCACTTGTCCTTTCAGCTTTAGGACCCCATCCAATGAACACTCATGAAGGCCCTGTGCATGCTTCCGCAGCCTCTGAAAGTCCTGTGCATATCTTCCACAGTTCGTGTTTGCAGCAGCCCTGCTATGTCTAGAAGGCTTTGATCGTTGGAGTCCTCCATCCCCTCTGGCTCTTCTGATCTTTCTGCCTCCTCTTCCACAGAGTTCCCTGATCCCTAAGGGAAAGGGTTTGATGGAGACATCCATTTTAGGGCTGAGTGTTCCAAAGTCTCTCACTTTCTGCCTATTGTTTGGTTGTGGATTCTGTACTTGTTCCCAGTTGCTGTAGGAGGGCATGGATCTGTGAGTATATCACAATGTTAAGCCATTTTATTGCAATATTCTTTTAGCAGAACTGTAGGATTTGGTTTTTGCCTAGATCCCTGGCCTATCTAGTCTCTAATTTTTGGTCACCCAAGCAGCATTGGGTATGGGTGCTGTCTCATTGAGTGGGCCTTTATCAAATATGATACTGGTTAGTTGATCCCTCAAGCTTTATGCCACTATTGCAACGGCTTTTCTTGCAGGCAGGTCATTTATGTAGTTCAAAGGGTTTGTAGCTGGTAGATGTTTACCTTTATCCTCTGGTAGCATGCAGAGTATGTTCCAGTGCTGTGGATGGTAGTCCATAGGGATGAGGCTGTAAGTAGACACCAGCTCTACTTCTCTCCTTGTTCAATGAGTTGTGTAGACATTGACTTCAGCAATAACATCTTACTTTCAGTTTGTGGGGAGCCACTAATATCCTTAGCAATAGCCTGGGTGGTTTGGAGGTAACCATGGGATCCCTTTGGCCAAGAACTCAATTAGATGGAACCCATTCCTGGTACTGGAAGCTTCACTTGGTGACAAAAGATGTCCAGCTGGGGCTCTGACTCCCCTGTTAGTTGCAATTTTATTTATATCACCTTCATCTATGTATGTACTATAGGAAGTTTCTACTGTATTAAGTTCCCATATGACACCTTAAATGTTCCTTAGTTTTAGCTGTCCCTCCCCATATTCCCTTTCACCTCCCTCTTCTCTCACCCCCCCCCACTTGATCCTCCTGTTCCATGCCCTCATCTTGTACATCCATAACTATTTATATTTTTCATCTTCCTAAAAGTACCCATCACTTCTCTAGGCTCTTGCTTTCTACTTAACCTCTAAAATGATACCAATTGTAGCTTGCTTACCAATGACTTAACAGTTAACAGCAACATATAAGTGCATACATACCTTGTTAGTCTTTCTGGGTCTGAGATACTTCACTTAGGATGGTTATTTCCAGTTCCATCCATTTATCTGACAAGTTCATGATTTAATTTTTACTGGCTGAATAATGAGCCATTGTATATAAATGTGCCATATTTTCTTTTTCATTTATCCATTGACAGACATCTAAGCTGTTTATAGTTTCATGAAAAGAGCAGCAATGGACACGTTTGAGTAAGTGTCTCTGTAGCAGGATGAAGCATCCTCTCGGTATATTCCTAAGAATGGTATAAGTGGTAAATTGTTTCCCATCTTTCTGAGAAACAACCACATTGGTTTCTATAATACCTATACAAATTGCACTGTCATCATCAATGGATGACTGTTCCTCTTATTCCACATTTTTGCCAGCATTAACAGTATTTTGTTTTATTGATCGTGGCCATTCTGATTGGTATAAGATGAAATCTCAAAGTAGTTTTGAATTGCATTTCTCTGATTACTAAGGATATTGAACATTTCTTTCTTTTTTTTAAAGATGTATTTATTTATTTATTTATTTATTTGTTTATTTACTTATTTATTTATTTATTTACTATGTATACAGTGATCTGCCTGCATGTATGCTTGAATGCCAGGAGAGGGCACCAGATCTCATTATAGATGGTTGTGAGCCACCATATGGTTGCTGAGAATTGAACTCAGGACTTCTGGAAGAGCAGCTAGCAGCCAATGCTCTTAAACTCTGAGCCATCTCTCCAGCCCAGATATTGAACATTTCTTTAAATGTTTCTCAGCCGTTTGAGTTTCCTCTCTTGAGAATTCTATGTTTAGATCTGTACTTCACTTTTAATTGGGTTATTTGTTTTCTTGATGTCCAGTTTTTGTTGTTGTTGCTGTTATATTTTGGCATTAGCCCTCGGTCTGACGCATAGTTGGAAAAATCTTTTCTCATTCTTTAGCTTGACACTTTTTCTGAATGATGATGTCCTTTGCTGTACAGATGCTTTTCAGTTTTGTGAGGCCCTATATTTATTAACTGTTGGTCTTATTGCGTATAATATTGGTGTTCTGTTCAGAAAGTCTCTTCCTGTGCTGATGAGTTCAAGACTATTCTCCACTTTCTCGTCTGTAAAAATCAATATATCTTAGCTTATGGTTCTGCAAAAAAAATAATAATAAAAGGCAGTGTTCCTTCTTTTTTATTTTCAGGAATAATTTGAAGAATACTGGCATTAATTCTTCTTTCAATGTATAGTAAAATTCTGTTCTAAAACTATCTGACCCTGGACTTGGGCTTTTGCTTTTTTTTTTTCAGTTCATAGAATTTTAGTTATAGCTTTTATTTCACTAGAGATTATAGGTCTGTTTAAATTGCTTATCTGATCTTGATTTAATCTTGATGGGTTGTATACATAGAGAAAAGTATCCATTTCTTTTAGATAATCCAATTTTTTGGAGTATGTTTCTTAAGTATGTCCTTATGATTCTCTGGATTTCCTGGAGTCTTTTTTGTTGGTCCCTATTCATCTTTAATTTTGTTAATTTGGGTCTTCTCTCTCCATGTTTTAGTTCGTTTGGCTAAGAGTTTGTCAATCTTATTGATGTTCTCAAAGAACCAACTCTTTGTTTCATTGATTCTTTGTACTGATTTTTGTTTGTTTCTATCTTATTGATTTCAGCTATGAATTTAATTATTCCTGGCCTCTACTGTTTTTGTGTGTTATTTCTTCTTTTTGTTTTAGAGCTTTCCATTGTGCTTTTAAGTTACTAATATGAGACCTCTCCTATTTTTTAATTATTTTTGAGTGCTATGAACTTGCCTCTCAGCACCATTTTTGTTGTGCCCGATAAGTTTGAGTATGTTGTTTTCCTTTTCATTCAATTCTAAAAAATTTTTAATTTCTTTCCTAATTTCTGTATTGACCCATTTTTCATTTGGTATAGGGTTGCTCTGTTTCCATGAATTTGTAAGCTGTCTGTTGTTTCTGTTGTTGCTATCCAGCATTAATCCATTGTGGTCAGATATTATCTGGGTATTATTTCAGTATCATTGTATTTGTTGAGACTTGCTTTGTGTCCATGTTCATGGTCAATTTTCAATAAAGTTCTATGAAGTACTGAGAAGAAGATATAATCTTTTGCATTTCAATGAATTGCTCTGTAAATATATTTTAGATCCCTTTAGTTTATGACATCACTTAGCTCCAGCATTTTGCTGTTAATTTTTTGTCTGGATTTTGCATATTCATGAGAGTGGAGTATTGAAGTCACTCACTATTACTGTGTGAGGATCAATATATGATTAAAGTTGTAGTAGCATGCCTTTTTTATGAACACAGGTGCCCTTGTGTTTGGTGCATAGATATTAAGAGTTGTGATAGTCTCATTTAGATTTTTCCTTGGATAAGTATGTAGTCACCTTCCCTGTCTTTTTTGGTTAGTTATGGTTTGAAGCCTATTCTGCAATATATTAAAACAGCTACACCAGTTTGTTTCTTAGGTCCGTTGGTTTAGAATATCTCTTTCCATCCTTTTATCCTGAAGTCATATCTATGCTTGCTGCTAAGGTACATATCTTGAATGCAGCAGAAGGACGGATCCTGTTTTTACAACTATTCTGTTATTCTGTGTCCTTTGTGTGTGTGTGTGTGTTGTGGGGGGAACATGAGATGTTGATGTTGAGAGATATCAATGAGCAAAGTGTGTTGACTCCCACTATTTCCTTGTTATGTTCCATTTCCCGCTCTTTTTTGATTTACTGTTCTGGGATTATTTATTCCCCATGTTTCCTTGGGTATGGTTAGCCAATTCAATTGAAGTTTTCCTTGTAGAGTTAGATTTATAGACTAATACTGCTTAAATTTGGTTTTAGCTTTGAATGTATTTCTTCATATATTGGGATTGAAAGTTTTGTTTGGCATAGTAGTCTGGGATGGCATATGTGGTCTTTTAGAGTCTTTAGAATGTCTGTCCAGACCCTTCTGCCTTTTAGAATTCATATGTTTTTTTCTAAGAGGTCTACATTTATATGTTATTTGGTCTTTTTATCTTAAAACTTTTAATATTCTCTTTTTGTTCTGTACAATTAATTTTTTGATTATTATGCACCGAGGGGAACTTCTTTTCTGGTCCAGTCTACTTGGTGTTCAGTATGCATCTTGAACCTTGACAGGCACATCCTTCTTTAGGTTGGGGAAAGTCTATTCTATTATTTTGTTTAAAATATTTTCTGTACCTTTGATCTGGGTTTTTTCTCCTTCCTCTATTCCTATTATTTGTAGATTTGATCTGTTCACAGTGTCCCAGATTTCCTGGATGTTTTGTGCCTTGATTTTTTTTTTAGATTTAACATTTTCTTTGATCGAGGTTTCCATGTATTCTATGTTGTCTTCAATGACCTAAACTGTCTCTTCCATCTCTTGTTTTCTGTTTGTGAGGCTTGTTTCTGAGGTTCTTGTTCAAGTTTCTAAATTTTTATTTCCAGATTTCCTTCAGTTTGGGCTTTCTTTAGTAATGTTATTTCCACTTGCAGGTCTTGAACTGCTTTGTTCATTCCATTCCACTGTTTGTATTTCCATAGATTTCTTTAAGGGATTTATTTATTTCCTATTTAAGGACCTCTAATATATTCATAAAGGCTATTTTAAACTCCTTGCCTTGTGCTTCAACTATATTGCATTTCTGAGGGCCTAACAATGTAGGGTTGCCAGGGTTTTAGTAGAGACATATTGTCTTTGCTGTTTTGATTGTGTTTTATATTGACATCTATGAACCTGGGATTAGGATGACTGTGATTCTAGGTGCTGATGTTTGGTCTTGTCTTTGTTGGGTGAGTGTTTTGTTCCTTGGTATATGTTTTCTATTTCATGTGAGACTGTTGTGGGTGTGGTTTGTCTAGTCAGGAATGCTCCTGAGATCCTGACCGGTGTAGCCACTGAAGGTTCTGTTTAGAATGTATTTCCTGATATTCAGGAGCTGACAGTTAGGAATGGAGCTGGTCTAGAAGGGTGCTGGGGTTTAGGGTCCAAAGGATCTAGGAAAGCCGAGTGTTCTACCAGGATCTGCTTAGTCCCCTGGGAATGGGGACAGAAGGAGGTGCTATAGTCTGCTATAGAGCTGTGGATGCAGGGGTAAAAAGTATGATCATAAAGACAAGAAAAGAACATAAAATGGAATATCTATGTGTTTCATGAATTACTGCTACAATGTGGGTGTAGTTTATAAGTGTTCATGTGCTGTTGGTGCTGAAGAGATTAGTCAGTGGTTCAGAACACTTGCTGCTCTTGAAGAGAACCCAGGTTAGATTTTCAGCACTCACATGTCTGTTCAAAACTGTCTATAACTCCAGATGTAGCAGATCCCATGTCCTCTTCTGACATCTTTGGGATCATACAGGCATGTAGTACATATATACTTAGGCACACACACACCCACACACACACATACACACACACACACACACACACACACACACACACACACACACACACTAAATTAATTAAACATCTTTAAATTTAAACAAAAAAAATCTGCTATTCTGGAAGCTTGGTTCCCTGTCTGGTGGTGCTGACAAATGATGGGACCTAACTAGGTTTAGTAGCAAGTCATTCAGTCTCCAAAAGAGCTTGTTTGTATAGGAGTCAGGTTAACTCTTTGAGGACCCTGGAATCAGGTTAACTTTTTGGGGACCCTTGTATTTTCATAATATGAAGCTATTCTGAGAGACCACAACCCCAACTCACTTTCTGAAGAGTAAACAGTTATAACATCAATTTTTAAAAAGATTTTAAAGAATGATGGTGGAGACAGGAAGTAGATAGCAAATGACACAATTAGAACATCCAGGTCATGCTTAAATTCTAAAATATCAGTAAATCATTTTACATGTGAAAATTCAAATAAACCATTTAAGAACTATATCTTAGAACACGTAAATATAGAACAGAACTACTTGTCTAATGGATACCTTTTCAAGACTCTATTAGGCTATTTAGGGTCTCATGAGTTATGAATTTTCAAATAAATTTTTCTTTTCAGATGGAAAAAGTCTCTGGAGTTTTGCTAAAATGACTTTCATCTCTACATCATTCTGAGTAATTAAGAAACTTATCAGTATCAGTCTTTCAATTTATTACCATGATATTTTGTCTTTTAATCAGTGACTTTGGTGCATTTCTTCTACTAAACTGCCTGTATTGAATCATCTTTACATAATAAAAATAAACTTGCTTAGTCATAGCCTTTGGTGTCTGTTTAACCCAGTTTTCTAGTATTTGCTTTAAAATATTTGCAGCAATATTCATTGCAGATTTTTTTTTCTTGTAGTGTCTTTGGCCAATTTGGGTATTGGAACAAAATATGACTGGGCCAATCTTCTGCTCTTTTAAATATCTTGGGCGTATTACAGTGATAGACTTAGCAGAGTGCTCCATTGAAGGTATTGGGTAACTTTGAGGAAAAAAATATAATTACTTACCCAACTTCTTTAGTTGTTATTGGTCTGTTGAAATTTCTTATGATTAGTTATCAGATTTCTCACTGGCAGGAATCTATCCATTCCTTCTAGGTTATCCAATCTTGAAGCATACAATTTTCATAGTTCTTTTATAATCCTTTAATTATATTAGTGGCAATAACTGTACCATCCCTCATTGTTGAATATTATTTTAAGGTGTGTTATTTTTGTTTATGTTGCACTTGTTTAACTCTGTGAAGCTGTGTTACTGTGCCTGTCTAAAACACCTGATGGTCTAATAAAGAACTGGCCAATAGCAAGGCAGGGAGAAGGATAGGAAGAGCTGGCAGGCAGAGAGAATATATAGGAGAAATCTGAGAGAAAGAGGATCTAGCAGCCAGAGAAAGAGGAGGACTCCAGGGGCCAGGCACCCAACTACACAGCAAGCCACAGAGTAAGAGTAAGATTTACATAAGTAAGAGAGAGGGAAAAGCCCAGAGGCAAAAGATAGACAGGATAATTTAAAGTTAAGGAAAGCTGGTTAGAAACTAAGCCAAGCTAAGGCTGGGCATTCATAAGTAAAAATAAGCCTATGTGAGTGATTTATTTGGGAGCTGTGTCGTGAACCCCTGAAGAAAGAGTGAAAACAACCAATAATAATCCCCCTTTCCATTATAATTGTAGGTGCTAGAGTCTTCTGACTCTCCCTTTTCCTTTTGGAAATAGTTTTAAACATTTGTTTCATGTATATGGGTGTTTTGCCTACTTGTATGCCTATGTGCCATTTACATCCATGGTGCCCACGGAGGCTGGAAGACTGCATAAGATCCCATAGAACCAGGCTTGCAAGTGCTGGGAACTGAACTTGAGTCCTCTACAAGGGCAATCTGTGCTTTAACCACCAATCCCTCTCTCCAGCACCTCTCCTTTCCCTCCAGCTAAAGCTTTGCTAAGTATTTTCATGAAGACAAACATATCAGTTTTGTTGACTTACCTCTTTTTTTTTTTTAATTGATTTATGTCTGATCTGATACATGTTTCCATCCCACTAACTACAGGTTTAGTGGTTTGTTATTGTTCTTTTTGTTGTTTTGACTTTTGGTTTGTGTTATTACTGTCATTTTCTTTTCTTTTCCATTCGAAGTCTTCCAAACTCTATCACTAGTCCAATCAATACTATGGCTTCTATTCCTTCCTGATGTATATGGTCCACTTTTCCCATTTTATCTCAAGGAGGATTCCAGTACCATGGGTTTTATTTGGCACCACTACAGCCTAAGTAGTATTACATCTCAGCTTATCTTTTCTGTTGTCAGAGAAGTATTCTGGCCCCCATATTATTGTTTAGGTTGTATTTCTGCAGGAGGAAGTAAAAACTGTAGTTTTCTATTAAGCAGGCTTGTTTATTCCATCAAGATATTCCTTAAATAGAATACTGAACCATTATCAATCAAAATTTATAAGCCAAAGATTCTGATGAAAACGGCTAAAAGATTTGAATGGGTAATTTATGAGGTAAAATATAGAATGATCAAATAAGCAGTTGAAAATATATTTATATCATTACTCATCAAATACACGTAAATGAAAAATTTTAGGTTACTACATGCACACTTATAGAACCAAATTATTTCCAAGACTGAAAGGCCCAACCATGGCCAAAACTATATAGAAGCTAAAAGTTTATAAATTTAACACAGAAACATTAATAACACAAATATTACAACTGTGAATAATAGTTTTACACTGTCTTAAACTGCTAAATGCACCCTATTCTGCAACATGATAATCATACTTTTAGCCATTTACCTAAGATATGAAAAAATGTTCTAGAGAAGCACAGGTATGCTTACATTCAAATCATTTTGATTCATAGTTATCAAACACTTGAAAATGAACAAGTTCATAAGTAGGTAAATTGATAACTATAGCATAGTCTGATTTGATACACAATAGCAATAAAATGACGAAACTACCACTGCATCTAAAAACATTATGTTTACACAAAAAACTAAATACAATGTATTATATGATACTATAAATAAACCCTATAAAATAAAAAAAAACTGGATAATTGGCAATTCAATTAAAATCCTTGTATTAAAATTGTATTTACTTTCTATCTCAACTTAAGTTTTTTGGTACTATTTATATCTTTTTATAATAAAAATACCCCTACCATTATTCCAACTGGTGAGTGTCTAATACAGTAATCTTCAGACTCCATGTCCACAGATTCTGCTTATAGTAATGAAAAAATCTTCAGAAAAAAATTCTGCACTAACCATATATAGATTGGCCCTCTTGTTATTACTCCTTAAACAATGTATCATAACCACTACCCCATGGCATTGATGTTACACTGGAATCCCAAATACTTAGGCTTTAATGCCAGTGAAGGAATAAATGTGCTAGCAGGGTGAGGGCAAGGAGATGAAGAGCAGAAGCTTTCTTCCTCCGTGTCCCTATATAAGCTTCCAGCAGAAGGTATAGTGTAGACTAGAGGTGTGTCTTCCTTCCTCAAGTTCTGGATCAAAGGCATGTGTTTTCCTACATCCAAGGATCCACCTACTTCAGTTCAAGAAAATAAGCCCTCTCGCAGGTGTGTTCTCCATTTCTGTAGTCAGATGGAGACAAGCTGACAACCAAGTACAGCCCTCACAAAAAGTCTAGGTCATAGGTTCCATGCAAAATATCTGCCATCCTACACATGAAATGAGCATATCTGGATCTGAACTCTGTTTGTGAAGTGCCCTCCCACAAAGTTTGAAAGACGGCTGTATATCTTTTTATTCTGTGTACATTAAACCCTAAACTACAGTAACTGGCTTATTATCGAAAATATTCACTGTCACATTCATAGACAAAATGATTAAAATTGTGTAAAATATTTAATCAAAAATTGATTAGCTAGCTTAGTAACTCATATTTAACTGCAATACATCTGTATATTACATAGCTATCCCTAAATATATATGAAATGAATATGTAGTAACTTTATTCTGAGTAAAGCTTTCACAATAGGTTCCATTTTTCTTGTCATTTGCCAGGATTACCGTATATCATGTTAGCTTATATGACACACATATTTGATAAAATTACTTGTGATTTCTATGTTATATTAAAAAGTTCCTTTGGTCATTTTTTTTCTAGCACCAGCTTTTTCCTAAGTAGAGGTAAATGTGGACATTTTTCTACATAAGAGTAGATGTGGATATTTGGAGTCTATTTAAGATCATTAAGCGAACGGAAATTGAAAATTGTATGACCCTTTTTTATACCTTTTCTACAGGCTATGTGTTGAAAAATTGAAAAAAATATGTTGGCACTATGTTCTGGGCTATTTACTTCTGTTATTAAATACAGAAAAAAAGGAAAACTATCTTGCTCAATCTAAACATGAATTCAGACACTGTTCCCATAATCATCCCCACACCTCAAGAGACTGAAATTGTCTCCCACAGCAGGTTTTCTATTCATTTTTTACATCATTGTCTCCAGATCCAAAAAGAATTAAAAATTGCGAAGTCTCACCTCTAAACACACTTTTCAACATACAGCTCAAGTTTTGCTGAGCTTTAGAAACTACACTGAAAGGTTATTGTGTGTCTAGGGCAAAGGTGGACTTTTTATTAGAAACTCTTTTGCTACCTCAATCTTCCCATGAAACAAGAGACAGAAAGCCCACTCAGAAAATCATAGCCTTATAAGGATGAAGAATTGCAAATCAAACAACCAGGCCTCAGGAAAAATAAAAGTTAATAGCAAGTGACTTTGTTTGCACCTACATCCTGTCAAACAATATATCTATTTGTAATGGCTTAGTGAGAAAATTATTTTCTTCCTTTAATCCTAATATTGTGTTCATGTTATTATCTTACCTAATCTCAATATGGTTAAAATGCCTTCTCAATGGGATTCTTAAAAAAGTAGTTTTTGTATTAAACGATGGATGAGTGCATGATTCATCACACATATGAAAATCTGTTTTACTTCTTAATAAATGTTAGCTTCTAAATTAGCAAATCTTCGGATTCTAGTATTAGGAAACATAAAGATGTTACTCTAGGGAGACTCTTTTAATTTTTTTATTTAAAATTTTTTCATTTTACATATCAACCCTAGCTCTTCCTCCTTTCCCTTCTCCCACCCCCTACCATACCCCACTCCCTATCCACTCCTCAGAGAGGGTAAGGGCTCCCTTGGGGAGTCAAAAAAGTCTGGCATACCAAGTTGAGGCAGGGCCTAGCCCCTCCCCGCTGCATCAAGGTGTAAGTCCTGGTCCCACTGCCAGGGGTCCCACAAACAGATCAAGCCTCATGACTGGCACCCACATTCAGAGAGCCTAATTCTGTCCCATGCAGGTTCCCAGATGTCAGTCAAGAGTCTGTGAGCTCACACTAGCTCTGGTCAGCTGTCTCTGTGGTTTTCCCCATCATGATCTTTACTGCCCCTTACTCATATGATCTGGGAAGACTCTTATTTTTCAGTATTTGCAATTAAGAAAATAAGTACTTAGTATTAATTGTGGATAATGTAAGCATTCTCAAATAAAGACAGAATAAAAGCATACATTTATACTTACTTAACGATGTAAGATATTAGCAGGCATAACTAAGTAAACACAGGGATAAAGATAAAAAGATTTTCTTTGATATTACAGACTACATTGAAGAATTTGTGATTAGTCGTTAATGATACATTCATCTGCCTTGACCTTGAATCATCATTAACAACTATTTTTGATAAATGGTTGATGCATATTTACTGAACACTAAGGAAAGCTTATAAAATTCCAAGTACATTTGTATTGGATGCTTAAACACCTCCATTAAAAATGTTTCTGTTACTTGAACAATGACTGATTTTTACAACCAGGAAAATAGCATGTGAATGATATTCATTTATGCATATAAACATGAATACATATGTGTATTGTATATGTTTGTTTTTAAGGCAATAATTCACAGCACTGAAGAGATGAGTCAGTAGCTTAGAGCAATTAGTGTTCTTGTAGATGACTCCCAACAACCATGTTGGGCTGCTTATAACCACCTTTTCTAAGTCTTTAGGAAAAAATCCATATCTTAATATATATACTAAATGTGACTTATTTTTCAAGCATCCTTCATATTATATATCCCTTCCCTTAATCTTCTTCTGCCTAGAGGTGCTTTTACCCTCTTTTGAGCTTGTGGACACCTGTTGTCTCATGCACATACGCTCCCGCATATACAAATCCTCAATTAAAGCATATAATAATAAATTTAAAAACAAGAATAAATCACAAGAAGAATATTACATAGACATCAATAATATATTCTCTACTGTTGTGGTTTGAGGAAATTAGATGATCCCTATGGCCCTAGTTTTGAAAGCTTAATTCCCATCTGATGGTACTTCATTAGGCCATTCTAGAAACTTCTGTAGGTGGGACCTAGCTGGAGAAAATCAGTCTCTACAAAGAAGTCCTTGAGACTGTCTTTCCCTGACTTCTCCCGGTGTGTCTTTCTGCTTCCTGTCTGCTTTGAACCTGTCATGGGCTCCTGTTCCCAGGATATTCTGATCAAGTACATGACAGTGACCAGGACTGGACCCTCTGAAACTATGAATGAAGAGAGGTAAACCTCCCTGATAGTGTTTTGTCAGGTGTTTTGTGACAGTGCTTCAAAAGTAAGCAAGATGCTAGTGATTATTTATGATTTTAGGTAAAGAGAGTTTAATGACTAGTAGTAGTATTTTGGTTGATCATCTCTCTTTGATGCATTATTAAAGTTTGAATGCCTGCTCTGGGGAATACCAAATCCAAAGGTTTCTCTGTAGTGAGTACAAATAGATTTTCCCTCTATGTAATGCAATTGCCAGAGCTGGTGATAAAAAGATAGTTCCAGAGTATATTTGTTTTTACAATTCAGAAGTAAATGAAACCAAAATACTAAAATACCCAAAAAGAGTATTAGCTAAGAGAGATGGCTCAATGGTTAAGAACACTTTTTTCTATCATGAATGATCTGGGTTCAGTTTCCAGCACCCACATATGGCCCATAACTACAAATAACTCAGCTCTAGGGAATCATACTCCCTCTTCTGATCTCCAAGGGCACTAGGCATACAAGCAGCACACACATGCATACACATATGCATACACACACACACACACACACACACACACACACACACACACACACACACACCTAAACATTGATAAATTAAAATACTACAAAGGATAATGAGCATTCTGTTTCCTAAAGAAAAAGGTCTTAAAACTGCTGTGCCTCCTCCAAAGTCATTTGAAACATTTTATATATACATACACATACATGATGCTATTTCTATTTTGAACATCCTAAGCATTAGGTATCCCTGTCCTCAAGCTTCTTCTGCACTATTCTTTTACCCGCCAGCCACTTAAACTTTTCTCCCGTTATATCCTTTTTCCCTTAATTATTTAGATTACAGTTTTGTCGTTATAATGTTCCTAGTCTCACTTTTATCTGATCAAGAGACTGTTTTTCTCTTAGCTTGGCCTTTAAGGTTTCAAAAGAAAACAAGCATTTTATAAATAGTTTTGCTTTTATATACATATATTTAAGAATGATAGAATGACTGTTAAAACCTCCCAGTTTCAAAGCAGCTGCTGTTGGCTGGCAGAATTTGTGTAGGAATAGACATTAGGAAGCTATTAACACAAAAGATTTCCAAAAGGAACAAGGAGGGTTTGGATCTCATCAGCATCCACACTAGACAGTGTGTCATTTAGTGATCCCTTCTATGTTAGTAAGCTGTCACTTGTTGATATCTGCATGAGCTATAATTTTTTATAAAGGTGAATGTGTAACCTTCCCATGTCTGTTCATTTGTTAGGTTGTACAAAGAGTCCACTGTGTCATACAGGCTTCTCCACTTAGTCCTTTCCTCATCAGCCCATAACCTTTGTTACTCATCTGAGTCACAGCTCCTGTTGGTTTTCCTAAGCAGGTTCTACATTCCAGACATTCCTTTACTTTAATGGTTCTCAATCGACCCTTAATACAGTTCCTCACGGTGCAGTGACCCCACCCATAAAATTATTATGTTGCTACTTCACAACTATAACTTTGCTACTGTTACAAATCATATCTGATGTGCAGAATATCTGACATTCAACCTCCAAGGGGTTCGAGACCCATAGGTTGAGATCCACTTCTCTACTCCATTTCATTTATTGCTCCTCTTCTGCATTCACTTCTAAGAGCTCCACTGTTCCCAGTGTGAAGCCACCTCACGAAGGAGACATGCTAAGGTTGTTTCTGCTTAGCCAGCTCCTGACCTGCCATCTCTGGAAGGGGCTCAGGTACTTAGCACAAAATAGCTTTTCTCTCCCTCTGTGCCTCTGGATACTTGTGCTATTAGGTATTAATGTATATTTTATGATTCAGAAATAGAGGCTAACTAATATATTCATCTCTAGGGATTTATCTACACTTTGGTATATGATAAAATGTTGAAATGCAACAACTTAACTTCTTTAACATTTTGTAATCTGATATTACTCATCATGGAAATATATAATTAATGAAGAACATATAATATCTCTTTAATTATGAATCTTTGCTAATTTTATATATGAAAAGACCCAAAAAATCTTGAGAAAAGTCTGTGCAGAAAGAGTCTTGGAATAAAAAGGAAAAACTTCACAACGTATTTGATCAACTGCTTAGAAAAATGATGAGAAATAACAAAAAAAAATCAGAATTATTAAAGAGAAAAGTGAAGTTCTGAAGAGAGTCCATTACATATACATTTAAAAAACATTAAGATATCTGTTTGCAAATATAGCCAAAAGCATAGATACTAACAAAAATAAAGGAGATGACCTCATTGTACCAATCCTTATAAAATACAAGGCAATGAAAACTCTCCCTTTCATAAAATGATATTCAAATAGTTTAATTAATTTAATTTCAATTTGAAGTATATTGTGGGATGACTCATCCCTAACAGGCTTGAGGGCCAGTTGGCCCAAACAAGTAAAAAAGATACTTTCTGAGAGCCAACCTGGGTCTGTCTAAGGGCCTTAGCAACAGCAGCTGAAACATGATCTGGAGATGACCTGGACCAATGAAAGCCAGCCATGTCACACCAGCAGAGGCATATTCATCAGACCTCCCCCCAGGGTGAGGTGGAGGGTTTATAAGGCTTGCCTCTTCCTGAATAAACTAAGCTTATTGTTTCAACGTTCTCCCAGAGTCTGTGTGGTTTGACTCTGTGCCTACTTGGCCCTCTCCCACAAAGGGAACAACAGCACAAGACCCTGCTACAGTACATTATGACTTACTATTAGCAATATTATATATCCAGCTTTGAAGTTTAGTCCTGGACTGTTTCAACTCGAAGAAGGATAACATTGTTTGTCTTGGAAGCACAATTAAAGATAGATGTAGATTTTTTTTTCCATAGAAGAGATCTGAAATCCAATGGGAGATCTGTTAGCTACCCTTCCTGACAGTGGCATCACTATTGCACAAAGGGGCACATCTTTCCGAGCAGTCTGGTCTGATAGATCATGGGATTCCAAACTGGGTGACATCATTGATGCTCTTTCTTCCCTAATAGCCTGCACATCATCTTTGGAGACTGTGAGCAAAGAGCAAAGAGCAAAGAGGAAGTGTCAGGCTCAGTTCTCTTGCTGTTTGCTTTTGCTCTTCTTGAGGGGGCCCGCCACCCAGCTGCCGAGCAAATTCATACATGGAAGCTTGTTATTACTTGTGAATACCCAGTCTTAGCTTGGCTTAGTTTCTTGCCAGCTTTTCTTAACTTTAAGTTATCCCATTATCTTTTGCCTCTGGGCTTTTCCTTTTCCATTCCTTCATACTTTTCTTTGTCTCTTACTCCATGGCTTGCTGTGTAACTGGGTAGCTGGCCATTGGATTCCTCCTCCTTCTCTGGCTCCTCAATCTCTCACTCCTCTATCTCTTTTCTTCTCTCCTATCAGATTTCTCCTTCTAGTTATTCCCTCTGTCTGCCAGCCCCACCTATTTTTCTCTCCTGCCTTACTTTTGGCCATTCAGCTCTCTATTGGACCACCAGGTGTTTTAGACAGGCACAGTAACACAGCTTCACAGAGTTACACAAATATAACATAAACAAAGGTAACACACTTTAAAATAATATTCTACCACATTTTCCCTTTTTGTCTAAATAAAAAAGGGCGATGGTGGCACACATCTTTAATCCCAGCACTCGGGAGGCAGAGCCAGGTGGATCTCTGTGAGTTCGAGGCCAGCCTGGACTACCAAGTGAGTTCTAGGAAAGGCACAAAGCTACACAGAGAAACCCTGTCTCAAAAAAAAACAAAAAAAAAAAAAAAAAGAAAGTTTTAACTTTAACATAGTATAACTACATACAAGAAATACAGTTATCACAAAAGAATTAATTTACAATATCCAGTCCATTTGTAGTTAGCGTATTCAAAGAAAATAATGAATTATCTATCCTGTCTTAGTGAATCTAAAGTTTTATACCTAATTTACTGTCTATTATAACTAAGGAAAACTATAACTATCTAGTCATCAATTCCATCAATGGCCCAGAAGAATATAATATTATCTAACAACAGAGACATCTGGCTGCTTGGACAGACATCCAAAGTTCCTCTGCAACATTGGGGCATGTGTGTTCAGCCTACCAGTCCATAGTATCTGGCAGACTTTTCAATGAAGTGGGAAATTTGAAAGACTGTCCTGTCCTACCTATATTAGCAAAGTTCAACAGTCCTTTTCCTGTTTGTCCTGCAGAATATCTGAAAGACTTCTGTGAAGCAGGAATTTTGAAGGACTGTCCTGCCTTGTTTTGGCAAAGTTCAACAGTTCTTTTTCCTGTATGCCCTGCATGTCCAGTCTGCACAGCACTTTGTCATCAGTCAAAGGCCAGAACAGTTTCTTTGCCCAGTGGCTAACCTTGCCACAATGAAAGAAAACTCCATAAGGAGTTTCTTCAATGCCCGTCATCTTCTCTGGAGAAAATTGGTGCTTCCAGGGGCAGATGTGTCTCATTGTCATGAAGAACTTTAAGATAACAAAATATTTTAAATGCCATATTCTGTAGGTCTTTGAAAGGTTTGAAGGTCATCTATCTATCTAGAATATATCTCTATATGATCTGGAAAGCATACCTAACATATCTATAAATTTGATTGTTATAAATGACTAACTACTAACCTTTGTTCCTGATTATCCTATATAATTTATAATAATAGCTTTCAAAAACTAGAACTTCACCCTACATTTCCAAATGAAATGTGTAGGCACAATAACTTTAACAAAAATAGAAATATACATACAACATGTTGTAACAAAAATAACCTTAAATTTTTATCAATATACAAAAGTCCTTTAAACAAGAGTAGAAACATATATACAGTACAGCAGAAATAACTTTAAATTTGTATACTATATTCAATTTACTATATTCTCCTAAATGATAATAAACATCCATAACCCACCAAATAACCAAAAGCCTCCCACACCCCTCTTGGGAATGTGGATATCATATTCTTCAAAATGCTTCTTGCTGTCTATGAATGAAGTATCTTTAGAGTCCCATAGAGAAAATTTTGAGATAATTAACAAGTCCTGGGAAGATCAGCAGTAACCTTGGCTGATAGGCATCACTTGTCAAGTTTCAGGAGGTCTTGCCTGATCAAACATGATCCATATTAACCCCGAAGGAAGCCATAGCCTCTCATCTCCTGTGGGAAAAAGACTCCAAAGCATTTTGACTTCCATTTGACAAATAAATTTTTTGACTTTTTAAAAGTTAAGGCATTCCTAAAGTATATAGGCTGATTTATTTCAATAATCCCTCTTTCAATTCCAGATCTCTTTGTAGCTGTCCTTTGCTTTTCAACAATCAAAAAATTCAAAATCAACACAATAACATACAGGATCCAGACCGCCTGTGTTTTTTCCATCTTACGTGGCTTTTTTTTTTTTTTTTTTTTTTACTACTTTTGCTCTCTCTTTAAAGACTTTATTATTTTTTAAACTATTCATTTCTTTCTATGACTATATATAGCCTTTTTCCTTTCTTAAGCCTATGCACATTGTTAAACACACTGAAACCTGTTTAGAGATTTTACCGTATGGACCTCTTTTTTTGACCATATGAGCAAACCTCTAAACTGCTAACCTTCACGTGGATTCTCCACACGCAGCTCTCAGCTGGTTCTGCCTGCTTCTCGGGTCATGAAAACCAAGTGTGAAATTGGTAGCTGATTGGAGATATCTGACCAAGAACTGCACTCAACCGTCCTAGAACTCTAGAGTATTGATGCTTGCACTACAACAGTCATTTTTACTTAGTTTTTGTTGTTGTTGTTTGTTCCTACTTAACAGCACTACTCAAAGGCTCACTGACCATCACAAACTGTTAGGATAAAACTCTTACAGGAGCCTTATACTCTTTTTTTGGTTGTTTTTCAGCTATCTCAGTCTCTAGATGGATATTCGAGCACCACATTGTTACACCAAAAGATGTTGTTTGATTTTGCTCCCAAATAAATTCACACACGGAGGTTTATTATTACTTATGAATGCCTGGCCTTAGCTTAGCTTAGTTTCTTGCCAGCTTTTCTTAGCTTTAAATTATCCTGTCTGTCTTTTGCCTCTGGACTTTTTCTTTTATATTCCTTTGTACCTTTCTTTGTTCCTTACTCCATGGCTTGCTGTGTAGCTGGGTGACTGGCCCCTGGAGTCCTCCTCCTTCTCTGGCTGCTCAATCTCTCACTCCTCCATCTCTTTTCTTCTCTCCTATCAGATTTCTCCTTCTAGTTATTCTCTCTGTCTGCTGGCCTTGCCTATTTCTCTCTCCCGCCTCACTATTGGCCATTCAGCTCTTAATTAGACCATCAGGTGTTTTACACAGGCACAGTAACACAGCTTCGCAGAGTTAAACAAATGCAGCATAAAAAAAGTTACACACCTTAAAATAATATTCTACTACAAGTTTCAGTTTGTATCCTACATAAAACCTTCCAAGATTATGGCATCTTGAACAACAGGGTCTACTCATCTAGTTTCAGTGAGCAATGAAGAGGTAAGTCAGGAGTCTGTAGTATGTTGTGGGGCTCCTGAGCCTCTACAATCAACAGCTCACAAGAATTTGGCATTGGAGTTTTTGTTTAAGAAACCACAGCGTCTGGGAGTTTCATGTTTAGTCATATAGGCTTTCTCCTTTCAAACTTTTTTATTCTGAATTTTGCATTTAATTCTCCAAATCCTGTGTCTGTCATTTTCTTCACCATGTCCCTTGTGGTAGACTCATTATAATTACCCAAGATATGTGTTGAATGATCAACTTGAGAAAACAGAAATCAAAATAGTTCTTTATAAGCCAAGATATTAATACAATGATTGAAAACTCTCAATTGTGTAACTTTAGAACATGTAGAAATTGATTAATATTTTGACTTATTAATGAATATCCAGTAATGAGATGAGACAATTTCTTCCCAACAAATATCACAAACATATTTACTGATTAGCTGAGTATATCTGTTAAAAAAGGTTCAAATAGCCTTGAAATGTAAGTATTAAGTCATCAGATTAAAACCCAAGGCTATGCTTGTAAATTAAATAAATTTAAAAATAAAGTACTGACAATTATTCACATAAAATATAAAGCTAAGTTTTATATAGACATATAGGTAAAATTGTCACAAAGAGGATAGATTTTCATGTTTGTAAATTATTTTTCATTATGTAATTTTCAAGCATCATGCATCTATGATTAGTTCTTTTGACTCATTGACATGAATATTTAACATGATTCTATATATAATATCTTCCTATAAGTAGCTCATAATTTTTGTGTAACTGAAAATATGTCTCCTGACTAAATAGGAAAGATAATAAAGAAAAACACAATAGAAATGCTATATATTTTACCTCCCCAAAACAATACTTATTACCAAATAGGTAATAAATGAAGTAGTCTTAAATTTAATAATAGTCTATTATCTTTGCTTTCAGAAATAAATAAAATATACAATAAAAGTTGGAATATATATATTAAATTTAATTTTAAATGAAATAAGTGGTCTATAATAATTAAATAACAGAAGGATACTCTAAAGGAGAAAACTCACAGGGAACATCTACAAGAAGATAACAATTTTGCAGGCTTTAATGAATGAAATATCCTGCATGATTTTAGGCTGTTATTTTAATTTATTCAAAAAATACTTAATGAATATCTGCCTTACAGCACAGATGATTCTAACACTAGAAATGTGTCATTCACCTTTTTTTAAAATCATCAGAACTTACATAGTGATATGTTTAGGTAATACTGTGCTTGACCTAAAATTACATGTGAATCTGAAGCAGTAAACTAGTTTGGGTTATAGCTTTAAATATAAATTTAAAGAAAAAACTTAAGTGTCACAATGTTATTTTTTGATTGATTATAACAATTTTTAGAAGAAATGAGGATTCTTATGAAGGACATCTTATATTGAAAAATACATTGTTAGATGAAAATAATTATTTTATAGAATAGAGCCAATTCAGAGGTCCACGGGCAGAAAACAACATGCACTAAGGTCAGAAATCACGCAAAGTCAAGACTGAAGAGATTATAAACTTTGAGTTTTTGTGAAGACTTGAGTTGTTGTTTGTTTTTCCTCATTGATTAAGATAGTTATCAATATCCCCGACTGCATACAGCTCCTGTGAGGCTTAAGTAAATCCAGGCTGTGAAGTAATTTGTATTTTGAAGAGAAACTTGTTCAACAGAGTAAGCATGAGATATATTACTGCCAAGAATTAATTCACATCATTACTGTTTTCTAAAGCGTATTTTTAGGAATCCTGGTATGAAAAAAAAATGTTCCTATAGTCAAAATAATTTCAAATCCACAGACTCAGATATGCAAAGATGTAACTTTCTGTATTCACCAAGAATTTACATTGAGAATGCTTTCCAACTGACTAAAGAAACTCAATTTAAACTCTTGAAACTCCCAAGGGATCACCATCTTACTTAGTTAGGCATTACCTAGCCAGTTAGCCTCTCCTGAGATGTCCTTTGTTCAGAATGGTGACTAGGCCTTGAAGGCCAAGTTCACACCCATGACTGTGCTATGAGGACTTTTTGTTCTAGAGGCTAGCTTCACATTGGGCTCAGTAAAGCAAGAAAAACTCTGTAGCTTTTAACAGAATCAGCACCCAGAGTTCCTTTTGATTTTATTCCTCAGCTTTCTTTGTTTCTCCTACAATGCTTTCTCCCCTCTGTCTGGTTCTACAACAAGAAAGACAAACACAGTAGCTGTCTAAGAAGAAATCCTTTGTCTTCTCATCCTTTTGATGGTATCATGGCATTCAGATTTAGCACAGGACACTGGTGGGCATTCGCCAGAGCAAATGTTCCAAGAATCTAGCTTGAAAAGTGCCTGTACACAACCTTGAAATATTTTGGCAACAGTTAAGTTGTAATTAAAACCTTTAGAAACTCTTTTTTTGTTTTGTTTTGTTTTTTTTTGAGACAGGGTTTCCCTGTATAGATTTGCGCCTTTCCTGGAACTCACTTGGTAGCCCAGACTGGCCTCGAACTCACAGAGATCCGCCTGGCTCTGCCTCCTGAGTGCTGGGATTAAAGGTGTGCGCAACCACTGCCTGGCTAGAAACTCTAGAAAGAAAATTGAAAACTGTATTATAGTACAAACAAGAATGTCTGATTCTTTTACCATATAAGATGATTTTTTTAAAAATATTTTTTCACTGTTCTTTGTATATGTTCTTGATTTTGAATTATTTTTAAAGTAAGTTCTTGCAGAACTGACTGGGGGCATTTTATTCTAGATTTACATTGTGTAAGTTTTAAAGTTTTCTCATTTCTGATGAGTATCCACAGCCTTCCCTACGAATTTGACACCATTAGTAGATAATGAATGTCCTCTGTAGCACCCCAGGGAAAAAGCACTTTGTCTGCCATGTAATGTCATCCTTGGGAGTTTCATTAGGTTTATATAAAGCCTTACTGATTATAATTCAAAAACTTTAGACCCTTTCAGAAGTTTTCCTTTTGGGTTTTAGTACACAGTGGGACAATTATTTAATGTGTGTTATTTTTTATTGGTAAAGTATTTTAAAATTCTATAATGGGAAATTAAAAAGTTGGTAGGCATATACTTGTCATTATAAAACTACTACAACACATTCTTGAACCAACCTCATGATCAATTTTATGTCCAAATCAATGCTCTTTAGGAAACAGTAAATAAACATATGATTAATGACATGATAATTATCCTATGAAATTAACTCTGCACTCATGGGTAGAGTTACATATCTAAAAACAACCCTAATGTTGTAGATTACTAGGTTAGTGTTACATATCTATAAAGCTAATGTTGTAGATTACTAGGTTAGCGTTTACACATATAGTGAAGATGAGTCATGCTAATGATAACTGTATGTAGGAAATGACATTTAGATATGCCAATATTGAATTCTTCAAGGTAAAGGATTCTGTGACACAAATATAATAATATCAGTACAGATTAATGTGAGAAACATATAAATACCAGGGTCACATAGATAAATTTCTAGATGAAATAGCAAAATATGTGTTTTTCTCGCCATGAAGATTAGAGAGTGCTTTTAAATAGTATTTTTCAGCAATTGACTTGTGCTGAAACATTTTGATTTTATTATTGCCCAAGTATTTCCAAAGATAGGATTTCCCCAAGCAAATATAATCATTAAAATTTTTGAAGAAACAAATTAGTTTTAAACAGAGAAGCTAGAGTCTATAATTCCCACTAATTTTTCCCAGAGTTGAGGCTAATAGAAAAAAATATGATTGTGAGACTGACAGTCACACTGAAAATCACTCTCATAGGTAACCAAGGAGAAAAGAAGGTCAGAAATCACGGTTCTGCCTCTGATTGGCAATTTGCCACTTGGCAAGAAATTTAATATGTTCCTCAAATTAATCCATTTATAATAAACGCCTGTCTGCTAAAGAAAATTTATTACTCAATTAATGTAATAGTGTTAGGACTTGTTAGATGCAAAGTCTTCCCATGGTGTCATTTGCTATATATTTATCTGAAATTGTGTTGTATCATTAAATTATGAGCACACTGTCTATAAAGTCAGTTGAAGGGTTGGACAGGCTGAATGGCTAGCAACTGCCCTCTAGTAACAGGATGCTTTGGTTAATGGCTCTGGTTAGGACTTGTTTGTCATTCATGAAGCCATTGGATGTCTTTAGAACTAATACAGGAAAACAGAAACAAACATAAAAGCTATTATTCTAAAATCAATACCAATTTGAATGATCTTGCTAGAATCTTCTTTGGGCAACATCCAGTCACTGCCTTGATGAGCAAGCAGTAACCCAGAAGTAATAGAGACTATAATTCTCACAGCACAAGAACTCTCAGAATGCAAATTGGATGTCTTAAACTATGTCAACACCAGTAACAAAACCAAGTAGACAGATGCAAAGAGTCCCCAGTGTACTAATGAATTTCAAGTTTCCAATGCCTCTCAGTCAGTTCAGAAAGAAATCTTGTTTGTGCAATGTGAGTTTCTTTTCATTAACCTTTATTTTAGTAACAAAGGTTTTTTTTTTTTTTTTCCAGCTCTGACAGTGCTAGGAATGGACACTTTCAATAACAGAAAAGAATTGAGCTCTCAAAAATCTGAGACATTTTATTATATAGAAAATATGTCCTTATTGACTCATTACTAAATACAAGAGAAACTCAACTTTTTTAAACACACAAATTTATTTTCATATCTTAATTTTATTTTTTGAAAAACATCACATCCTAATTTAATTCAATGCACATAAAAATGTGTGAGTTTGTTTGAGAAAGTTGAGTGTGAAGATCAGAGCATAGTAACTTCACCTTTAATGCTTAACCCAATGATCACATTATGCTGTATATCACTTAAATAGTTTTCAATTTCCATCACAGATATAAGTAGTTGCAAAGCTACTACTGTCCACTAAATATCACAGCTGAATCATTTATACAATATAATAAGAATATGTTTGAAAAGCAATGTATTTTCTTAGGATTATTGTGGTGTACACTTATATCCACAGAATAAGTATTTTGAAAATATACTCCCACATAAAAACAAAACAATGCTCTTCTCTTTGTAGATGTGTGATGTGTTTCAATATGTGTAGTGGCATTATTACATTTTTATTACTATGAAGTCATCTGTGTTAGGACATAGTTCGTGCAGAAAGCTAAATAATTAAGATTGAATATATTATAGATAATTATCTTACCCAGAAAATGAGCTCCTGAAATGGCTATTCTACTCACAAAGATAGCTTTCTCTAGTCAAATGCATGCAATTGTTTCTTTACCAAAAATAGGTTCATGTTGCTTTATACTGCTTCTTTTTACTTGTCAACAAATTGATATTTTCATAAATCATTACATGTTCCTTTTCTCCACCTTATTATACATGTGTGTGCAATTATTTAATAAAGTTCTTATCTTTAATTATATTCTGCAAAAAACACTTAATATGTGACCTATCTCATACCAAGTTGAACTGTAGATTGTAACACTGTTGACTAGAGACCAAATGTCTTCATCAGTTCTCTTAAACTTCTCATCTTTATTAACTGAATTTATTTATAATTTATTACCACTAAGTGAAAACTTCCTCCTGTGATATCCTGACTATCACTAGTTTACTCTTGGATTCTGGGTTCCACTGTGTTAGATACCTCAAATAGGAAAATCAATCAGTGGTTTTTTTGTTTTGTTTTGTTTTGTTTTGTCGATATGTGGGTGTGGGTGTGTATGTGTGTCTGCAAATATTTTATGGTCATTTCAATAACAATATCCTAACAATTCCATCCACATTGTCACAAATTGCAAACTATCCTTCTTCTCAAAACTCACACTATACTCCATTATGTATGTATACTACATCTACTTCCCTCGTCTGTCAAAGGATGTTTTATTTGTTCCTATATCCTGCCACTTATGGATAGTGTCACAGTGAACATAGAAATGCTAATGGCTCATGAGATCTTGATTTCAACCCCTGTGTACTAATTCCCAGTAGTATATTTGCTAGAATGTATATTGGTTGTTTATGCTACCATTCTTTATTGCTGTTTGTTAGTTTTTCCTTGTTTTTTTTTTTCATTTAAATTTAGCTAAACTACTCCAGAAGCCTAAAATAGAAATCTCATTATTCATACTATAAACCTGACAGTGCGTGATTACTAGTCCGTAGTGATACTAACCTCTTCCCCGGGCTCTCCCTATCTCTCTGACAATCTTTTGGTTCCCCGCCCTCCATCTATTTACTTATTTGATCTCTTCAAACAGAATTACTCTATCATGGTATCTCTTTCATTGTTCTCCCTCCCTGTTCCTGTTCCAGCTCGACCATCCCATTCCCTTACGCTCTCACCCACCATCCCCTAGTGGATACTAGATGTAAAGCAAAGGATAACCAGATTATAACCCACAGCTCCAGAGAAGCTAGGAAACAAGGATCACCCTATGAGGAACACATGGATTGCCCTGGGAATGGGAAATAAGTGAGGAAACTAGGATGAGGGTGGGTAATAGAGGGTAGGGGTGGGGCAATAGTAGAGAGGGTGCTGGAACTGGTTTATCTCAGTCATCAAATCAGTGAATACCCTAACTGTCATAATAGAGCCTTCATCCAAAACTGATGGAAGCAGATGCAGAGATCCATAGCCAAGCTCCAGGCTGAGTTCAAGGAGTCCAATCATAGAGAGAGAAGAGGGATTCAATGAGCAAGGGACATCAAGATCATGATGGCAAAACCTATAGAGACAACCAAACCAAACTAGTGGGAACTCATGAAATTTAGACCAACAGCTGTGGAGCCTCCATGGGACCAGACTAGGCCCTCTGCATAAGCAAGACAGTTGTGTAGCTTGATCTGCTTAAGAGGCCCCCTGGCAATAGGATCAGGATCCATCCCTGGTGCATGAGCTGACTTTTGAGCCCATTACCTATGGTGGGACAACTTTCACAGCCTTGATGCAGGGGAGGGGCTTGGACCTGCCTCAACTGAATGTACTAGGCTTTGCTGACTCCCCATGGGAGGGCTTACTTTTTCAGCAGAAAGAATAGAGGGTAGTTTGGAGGGGAAAGGCTTCGGGGGAAGGAGGAGAGAAGACAGGGGATCTGTGGTTGGCATGTAAAATGAATAAAAAAATTTTAATAAAAAGAAAAAAAAAACAGAATCATAAGGAACCCAGGATGGCTTTGAATTTACTACATAGAAAGGCCCATCATAGATTCCTGATCTTTCTGCTTCTACTTCCAAGTACTTGGATCACAGGTGTTCACTGCTATGCGGGATTCATGTGGTCCTAAGCTTTAATGTTTAATTTCTCAGGAATTTCTCTTATGATTGCAAAGCCTTCCCTTTTTCTTTCTTGTCTAGTTTCTGTGATAGGAATTACAGTACTATGTTGAACAAGTACAGAGAACATGGCTATCTCTGCCCTGTTATTGAACTCCGAAGGAAAGTTTTACACTTGTAACTGTTTGCCAGTATTATGATCTTACATGTAGAAAACAGAAAACTCTAAATTATGATGAAAAGTGTTACAAAGTTCCAGCAGTACTCCAGGAAAGAACTTTAGTTATCTATTAGTTGTCATTTCACTTCATGGTGACCATGGTCCATTATAATATATTGTATATTTTAAAATATCTGAAAATATCTTTATAATTTAGCAAAATATGACAAATTTGGGAAGTGACACTCATGTTAGATTGAATGAAGTTTTCTATCATTTATATGCCACAAATATGCCATTGTGTTCTGTACATTTGAAAAATTGTCATTTGTCAATTAAAAGTAAACACTGAATATAAAATGTAAAATAAAAGAAAGAGAAAACATATGAACTCTGTAGTTCAGGATAACAAATCAAAATAAAATCATTTGTCTTTCTACATAGCCACAGCAAACTATCTGAAATGGAAATTAGTAAAACAATACTTAGTACACAGCATCCAAATGTAGAAACTTCTATATCAGTTCTTTGAAGTCAACACCACAGTAGCAGCAACCATTAAAAAATACATAGGAATAAACCAGTAGTTTAGAGATGCACCTTGTGAAGAATGAAGAAGAAAAGACATGTCTCTGGAAAGTCAACCTGTATTAAACCATGCTGTTAAATTTTCCCTCAAACCCAAACCAACCAGCATTGCAGGAAACCACCATCATCCTCTCCTGAAGTTTCTCTGCTGTCTCACAGTTAGGCTGTTCGTAACACAGATGTTGAAAGAAAACTAGCAAGTTCAAATTTTCCATTTATTGAGATACAGATCTAAATAGACTGCCATCACCTAACTACAGGGAGAAAACTGAGGAAGAGCTTACGTAAGATTCTCCAATACTGCAGAAAGACTGTTACAAAATGCATTGTAATTCTTATATTAAAAATATCGTTTCTCCCAGTGTTTTCTAGAAATACAATTAAAATTAAATAGTGATGATGATAATAATTAGATAGAATACATTGAAAGCTTAGCAGACAATTTAACATTGCTGACTCAGCTTTAAACTGTTTCTTCTACATAGTGGAATACACCTGAGTAGACACGAATTATAATAGGAGAAACTAGTAAACCAGGAGTAAACAGGATACAATTGAGATCCATGGTATTAGCTCTTCTCTCAATTATTTTTTTTAATTTTATTTAAATTTTTTTCATTTTACATACCAACCACAGTTCCCCCCTCCCCCTTTACCCAATATTCCCTCACCTCCCCCTACCCTACCCCACCCATCCACTCTTCATAGGGCGTAAGGCCTTTCTTGGGTAGTCAACATAGGCTGGCATACCAAGATGAGGCAGGACCAAGCACCTCCCCGCCTGAATTCTGGCTGAGCAAGGCATCCTACTATAGAGAATGGGCTCTAAAAAGCCAATTCACATACCCAGGATAAGTCCTGGTCCCTCTGCCAGGGGCCACACAAACAGATCAAGCCACACAACTGTCACCCACATTCAGAGGGCCTAGTCCGGTTCCATATAGGCACCCCAGCTGTCAGTCCAGAGTCCATGGGCTTCCACTAACTTTGGTCAGCTGTCTCTGTGTTTTTCCCCATCATGATCCTGATGTGCCTTGCTTGGGAAGCTCATCAGCAGGTCCATTTTCTAAGTGCTTGTCAACTCCATGGCCCCTGGGAAGTTCTGAGACCTGGACTTCCCGCCCCTCACCCACCCAGGAATGGGGAGGTGAGGTCCCAAAAAGCAGGGCTCCACGTGTGGGCAGACTGGGCAGAAGAAGCCCCAAGTGGGCAGATTCCCCCGTTCTCCGGACCTTGGAACAGACTCATGGCCATCACAGAGTGAGCTCTCAATTCTTAATTATAAATATGCATCTATATGCTGACATTTTCCTATATCTTCTTATGGTTATATAACTAATAAATAATAGTAACTGTCTCAATTAGAGTTTCTATTGCTATGGTGAAAAACCATGACCAAAGCAACCTGGGGAGGAAAGGGTTTATTTGATTGTACTTCCACATCATAACCATCAAAAAAGCTAGTCAGGAAAGGAGCTCAAACAGGACAGAAATCTGGAGACAGAAGCTGATGCAGAGGCCATGGCGGGGTGCTACTTACTGTCTTATTACTCATGATTTTCTCAGTCTGTTTTCTTCTAGAATCCAGGAACATCAGCCCAGGGATGGCACCACCAACAATGACCTCGGCCCTCCCCCATAAGTCACTAATTAAGAAATGTCTTACAGCCAGATCTTAGGGAAGCATATTCTCAAACGAAGTTCCCTCCTTTACAATAACTCTAGCTTATGTCATCTTGAAAATAAACCTAGCCAGCACAGTAACCAATGTATGTCAAAGAAAGATTCTATTGCTCTTCACATGATTTCCATGGTATCACAACATGAAACTACATTAAATAATATTTGGACAAATGTATATTGAAATTGGAGGATCTTAGCTATAGAAGTGAAGAAAACTATAAAGTATAAAAACCAAGATAATATGATTCGTAGCTTGCATTAATTTTAAATTGTGTGTCCATGCAGTATATAATGTATTCCCATGCCTTTTTAAATTGGGTGGTTGCTTTTCTCCGTGCATAACCAACAGATGCAGATACATGAACTGGATATTTATTTTCCTTTGGGTCATGGATTAATTTCATCTGAATAGTTAAAATATCACTACTTAAATCATTAAAGGTTTCCAAAATTATAAAAACTTCTTCAAAGGTCTACCCAACTCAGCAATACTCTGAAATACTTCTACTATTTGGACTTTCCAGCACAATTTTAGTAATTATTCTCTAAAAACAGAAGTTGCATGCTGGGGCACATGGCTTCAAAAGGGGTTCACTGAAATGTTTTCAAAATCCTTAGCACAAAAATCTCAAAATTAACTTCCCTTTCTTTTTAACCACTTTATAACAAAGATAAAGGCAGATTGTGATTGAGATTCCGTTTACTAGAGAGATTTAACAAGTCACATCTTGGTTGCTGGTCCGTTCACATGATGAGTTCTTACGTGTCCTGCCCATTTAATGAGGCACCACAGATTTACTTCTCCTCTTTACTGTGCATGTAGTCATGCCCACTATGTGTTCTGAATATCGTTTTTGTGCACAGTGATATCATGTATGCTCGCATACATGTGTGAGAGTCACAATCAAATGCATTTGGAAGGCTTTTTAAATAGTTGCCAGCACTTCACTTTAAACTGTACGTTTCATTTATTCCACTTGTTCCAAATCTTAAATTCCCCACAGTGACACAATATTATCAACAGATCTGAAAACACACCCAGCTCTCCTCTTTCCTTTCCTCATTCTTTTTATATTAGCAGTCGGCAGCTTCTATTTTATTACAAAGAAATTCACTCTATCCATTCTCAAGTGCACACACACACACACACACACACACACACACACACACACACACTCCTGCCTCCCTGCCTCTTCGCCAAAGCCTGTTGAGTTATTCCCAGGAAACCTCTAACAACCTGACATACTTTAGTCCGGGTCTTTTATCTATTTTGACAAAGCAAAACCTTTAAAAAGTGCCAGGATAAAGTTTAAAGTGTTCTAAAAGCTTAAGCTTAATTTTCTCGTAGCATTTTTTTTTTTAATGGAGTTCTAACTGCATCTCCCTTCACACTTCATCAAAATCCACAGCGGCATCACTTAAGTCAAGAAATTAAGTCTAGACACTAACCATTGATGTGTGTGTCTGCTCTCTAGGCCCACTCCATGGTTTGTACACTCCAGCCTATACATCACACATTTTAACTCATATGCTCATAACCTCTGATTTTTTGCCATCTTCAAGTGTGCATCCACACTTATCTATCATTTCTATACCTAAAGTGAGTATCAATCTTTGAAAAGTTAGCTATTCCTGGGTACACATGGCCTGGCTCACCTTCACAGTATATATCATTTACCAGAAAGGATGTCCCTCTGTCACTCTTCCTTATCAATACAGCAATTTCTTGAAGAAAAGGTTATCTGCATTAGGATTACCTTTATTTTTTTTCTGTAGAGCACTGCAGCTCAGTCTTGTATGTATGGGCTTTCAGTGAATCATCAATGAGTGAATGCATTCAGTAATGGCTTGCTATGTCATGCACCCCTCAAGGCATTCTTTGGAACCTTTGGGGAAATGAGTTGAGATTGTGTAACTAGTTTTGTTTTTATGCCTGGATCTCTACTTTTTTTAAATTAAGGACTTCATTAGACTTCCGGAGTTTGTAGGTATATAATATAATGTGCAGGCTGGCCTAAATTTTATTTCTGATATTATTACATATAAAGGAAGACAGAGTATGAAAGATAAGAGGTAGAGAAGGGGTTACTTTAGAAAAAGAGAAAGAGATGAGAGAGGAAGAGAAATGGGATAGAGGAGTTAATTTTCAGTCTGAGGAGGAACTAACAAGTTTGGAATATCCTATGGCTTATGAATCATACTGAAGGCAAATTTCCACATAATCATTAATACCAATTTGAGTAGGTAATGCCTATTTGCTATATGATTGCCATTTAGGAGGGATGACTACTTTCGATTTCAGCATAGTTCCAAAGCATAGAAGAAATTAAATTTACCATAAGGCAATTTTTACTTTAAAAAGCCATGGTAATGAAACCAGAACAAAAAGATGACAGGTCACAAATACAGAAAGATACACTGTCTAACTCATGGCGTAAAGTTACAAGTCCATCACTACGGCTTCAATCTTTTTCCTCCCTGGGTACCACTTTGCTTGCCACATCAAATATAAACCACATGTTTAACTATCTTTGAAAGAATAGCAGGAGTAATTATTGAAGCTATCATACTGTTTTGACATTGTATTATTTCTGCATCTAGTCGCCAGGTTGTTAAGGAATACGTGTCTTGTCTGCAGCACTTTCATAAGTCACTTCTTAATTAGAAGTGTGCAAGCTTACCACAATATTAAATTTGCAGGGGAAGAGAAAAAGCAAGGATGAAGCTTTATCTAATCTGTATGATACAATGATTAAGTGCACTGTCTCCAGGAATATACTACAAAAAGTCAAGCAATGAAATTTCCACTCGTGATTCTGCATCTCACAGGGGAGGAATATTCAGCAGCAACACTTAACAGGAGCAGAAGAATCCAACAGCCAACAGGAAATTGTAAAATGCACCTTACAAGGGCTTCGTTCTTTCTCAACATAAGAAAAAATATTGATTGCAGTGACGTTTTGATAAAATTAATGCATAGTTTAGAAGAAAAATCACCCTGAGTTATTCTTTTTATCTATAACTCTGGGTAATGTGTCAGTTTTAGTCAGATAGCTTGAGTAGCTGATTGTGAAAACACTCAAACCCTAACACACAAACTCTTAAATTAAAACTCGATTGGGAATGAAAAATGATCCTATAACCCTAAAGTTTTTTTCTATAAAGTATTATTGCTTTAATAAAAGTATGTGTTCTCTGACTGACCTATTTTTTTCTTTGGTTGTGGTTTTAGTGACTTCGTAAGCAAAGTATTTTTAATACATGAAAAAGATCTTTCTCACAGTCAGTCTTGTTTTTCATATGATCACTCTAAGACCATTGTTTGACTACGATGGCCCCCAACAAATGGAAGGAAAGAAACCAATGGTCTGAAATGTTAACAAAAGCCTGTATTTTAAAAATACTTCCAAATTCATAGAATATTTTCAAGTGTGTGTGTGTGTGTGTGTGTGTGTGTGTGTGTGTGTGTGTGTGTATGTGTGTTTTAGTGAAGTTACATCACCAGTTGACTTGCTCCTCTTTCCCCTAAGAGCCAGAGACTAACAAAATCCACAGTACAAAGCATGAGAAATGTTTTTTGGAGTTGTTTGTTAAAGGAGTCTAAACAATAGCCCTCTCCCCATATATATATGTGTGTGTGTGTGTGTGTGTGTGTGTGTGTGTGTGTGTGTGTGTGTGTGCTATTGTCATTGTTGCTCTTGGTTTCCTCTAAGAATTTGAAGGTAAGATCTAAGATCCGATTTCTTTTATTTTTTATTTTAAGATTTATTTATTTATTATGTGTACAGTGTTATGCCTGTATGTATTTTCCCATGCCAGAAGGGGGTACTAGATCTCATTGTAGATGTCTGTGAGCCACCATATGGTTGCTGAGGATTGAACTCAGGACCTCTGGCAGAACTGCCAATGCTCTTAACTTCTGAACCATCTCTCCAGCCACCCAAGATATGATTTCTAAAGACATCACATGATTTGGACAAAGGACCTGGAGGAATCAGGCTGAACCTGAGCTGGACACCTCCTCCTTGAGTTCTGGCTTTAAGTGTACAAAAAGTTGCTGTTAAAGCCACCAAATTGAAAAGGCAATCAATACTCCTACCCAACTGTAACAACTATGAACCATAACCATGAGCATCATGACAAGATATCCCTAAAGGTGTACTCATAGCTATCACATCTTGGTGGTAACCAATAGCTCTCTAATTGGACATATGGCTGCTCAACAAGAATGAAACAAGGCCTGGTACAGAAAACATAGCCAACTATCTATGGCTGATGAGGCCATGAGATGTACAGGAGAACACACTACTGATACTTTATTAAACCAAGATAATTTCTTAGTACATCCTAAATACTTACCTGATACCACAAATAAGAATTGTTTTTACCCATCATCAAAGAAACATCTCTCTGTAATAGATAGAAATCATTAAACAAATCCACAACTAGTTTTAAAAAATGCAGAGAACAACTTACCATAGCTTATCTAGACATAATTGATACATCTCCAACAAAACAGCTATACCTAAATGCTGTGAATATGTTCTGTATGTTGTGAATGTGATGCTCTGATTGGTTGATAAATAAAATGCTGATTGGCTAGTAGTCAGGCAGGAAGTATATGCAGGACAAAGAGAGAGGAGAAGTCTGGGAAGTGGAAGGTGGGGTAAGAGATGCCAGCCTGCCATCCAGGGAGTAGTATGTAAAGGCAAGGCAACAGTTAAAGCCACGGAACAGGTGGTGACATATAGATGAACAGAAGTGGGTTGATTTTAAGTGTAAGAGCTAGACAGTGGTAGGCCTGCACTAATGGCCAAGCAATTTAATTAATATGAGCTTCTGAGTGATTATTTTATAAGTGATTGTGGAGTCCGTGGGGCTGGGCAGGACTGGAGAAAAGTCCAGCTACACTGGATAGCAAGAAGCCTGCCACTGCCATACAGTTTATAAGTAATATAAGTCTCTATGTGTTTACTTGGGTTTGAGTGGCTGAAGGCCTGGGCAAGTCTGGAGAAAACTCCAGCTACACCTAAGGCCCAGGAAACATCATGGAAGAAGGGGAAGAAAAATTGAAAGAGTCAGAGGACCAAGAGTTCTTCTGTGAGATTGTGTCTTCAGTATAGGGCAGGGAAACTGAAACCATGACACTTAATAGTATGGCTGCCTAAGTAAGACCTGAGCAATGACAAAATCAGTTGACATACAAACATGGGTGGGAAAATCTCAAGAGCCTCTATCCAAAATGAAGAACTACAGGCAACTAATGACTGTTGAAAATGGATGAATCAGCCTCCCCATGGATAAGCCCCCTGATGCATTATTCAATCCCACATAGTAAGCTCTAAACACATACATCTGAACAACACTAAATGGGCTCAGCAGATTGTATTTATATATTTCTATGTATGTCTGAATGTAATAGTATCCATTAAAGAAGGGACAACAGATCAAAGCAAAAAAGGAAAAATCTAGAGATAATAAATGACAGCAGAAGGAGACTTTGAAGGTAGAGGAAGGAGAACAGTGTGGGGGAGCAAGGTATGATAATAGGGGATTTCAGATGATCAAACTATATTTCGACTATGTATGAAATGTCATAATGAAGCCCATTATCTTTACAATAACAAATGTTAATAATCATGCAAATAAAGTTGGCTCCCACAATCTCTAGCTAGTACATCAAGTATGAGGAATGCAGTAAAAATCTGTCTCTAACTGCATGGTTGCTATCATTATTAAAGTTGGCCTTTTATTCAAGTCCAAACTCTCCATGATCCATTTGTAAGATGAAGCAAGACTGCCAACATCTCAGCTCAGCCTTTTCATCGGATCAAGTTCAAATATTAGGAGGACTGCTGAGGATTAAAGATTTACCTATATTAAAATTTACTGTGTGTTTGAGTGTGTGTGTATGTGTATGTGTGTGTGTGTGTGTGTGTGTGTGTGTGTGTTTGTATGTTTGTGTCTGTTTTTACTGGAGTGTTTATTTCAAAACTGCAGCTAAGACTCAGGGATCAATTTGGAAGAGAGGGTGGAAAACTTGTAAGAGCCAGAGGAACAGGGTGTTTGCTGTGAGAATGTGTCCCCTACAAATGTCAGATGCCACACCTATGAATTCTCATCAAGATGGCTGCCTAAATGAGAACAAGGACACAAATAGACATGCCAATGTAGGCAGGGGAATGTTCACGGGGCCTCAACCTTAGACAAAGAACTACAGCCAACTAAGTAATGCTGAGAGTGGGGAAATAGTCTTCCCCAGTGATAAGCACACCAAATTGGCTTTCTAATAGCAAATGGTCAACCCTGAAAACATACAGCATATACAAGTAACATTATGTAAACTGAACAGGTTTTATTTATGTATTTTTTAAAAGAGAGAGAGAGAGAGAGAGAGAGAGAGAGAGAGAGAGAGAGAGAGAGAGAAAGAATGTAGCAATGGTTAAAGAAAAAGAGGCCATAAATTGGAAAGAGAACAAAACAGAGTGTTCATTGGAGGGACTGGAGGTAGGAAAAAGAATGGAGAAATAGTGATTATAATCTCAAAAAAATTTTTAATTAAAAATTAAACATTTTGAAAATAAAATATTTCAGTACAACTTGCCATATTTAAGAGATGTAGTTAAAGTTTTAGTTTTGTGACATAAGAAAATATGGAAAATATTCAAGATGAAAAATGTTCTTCAATACTTTGCCATGTTTAAATGTCATTACACTCAAAATTTCAACACCATGTTGCTTATACTTTGTTTTAGCCTGTCCTTTTCTAGCATATTCTACTGGCAAAGGTCAAAGTTGGCATCTGTATCACTGAGAACCTTCTCTGAAAGTGATAATGCTTCCAGAGGTTTCTACAGGCCCTCTGATAAAGCACAAGCCTGTTTGACAAGGACTGCTTTGACAATGAATTGTGCTGATGCATCTTGAAATCCTTACCCTATACAATATCCCGCCATGTCCCCGCAGCTGCAGGGGTTCCTCTCACTGCGCCTCTCTGTTGCTGGACTCCTAATTAAATTAATTAAATTCGCCACTTTACTCCTTCCGGTTACGTGTCTCCTTCCTCCCATAAAATGGTTCACAAAATGTGTCATTCTTTGCTCCTTTCTCTGTTATTACCTTTTGCCCTTTCCAATCCACCTTAAATGAGGAACCACTGGACTCAAGCTAAAATAGTACAGCCTTTACATTGTGTTGTGTTTACTTGGAATGAAACAGATACAGAAATAGAGAAAAAAAATCAAACTTGGGAGCCAGACATGTGATAAAAAAAACTCAATCAGCCAGTTCATGTGTGGTGGCTCTCGGCTTTCACACCAACACTTAGAAGGCCGAGTCAAGAGGATTGCTACAGCCTGATGGCCACCCTGAGCTACATAGTGAGTTCCACATCAACCTGCATTATAAAATGAAAGTCTGACTGAAAAGAAAGAAATAATAACAATAAAAAAATTAGCAACAATCTAGACTATCCACTAACTGTGAGGTTTTAGACATTATCTGAGTTTTTTGCATACTACTTCCACCGCTATAGACAAGGGAGGGGGAGCAAGTGACACTTTCTTCTTCAAACATTTAAACATTGAATTAAAATACATGCACTAATCAAAGTAGAACTGTAGAGATTTCATAATTGACATAAAATTTTATTATAAATGATAGTCTAATTACCTCTCATTACATATAATAATAATGAGGAAATCATTCCCAAAGCCATATAAAACTTCTTATGTTAACTACTTTCTACATTGCATCCTAGGTAGACAAATTTGTGTAAAATATCTTCTTTTAGTAAGATTTTATGAAATGTACATTATCCTCATGAATATAATAATTGCACCTAGAAAGCTTTAAAATATATTATGTGGTAGAATTTACACATACATGTATACAGACTATGCCCACTCAAAAATAGTTGTGTTCAATCTATATCTAATGCATAGATGAAGGAAATGATTGTTGGCACTTCTTCAATGTTTGATAATGGGAGATTAAATCTTTCTCATTAGCAATTCTCGAAAATACTTTTGCAGATGGTGTGTATTGAAAATTTCTTCCCCATTTACCTTATATGATGCATATTTTACTTGTTGCCATTTAGAATGAGAGGATATTAGAATTTGGTGGGGGGGGGGAATTTTAAAAGGATGATAAAGGGGAACCATATTTTTCTCCTAGTACACTCCTAGGAGATCTGTCTCTGTTTGCCATAATAGCTTCTTCTTATTGTTAATTTGCTTCTCTACTGGAAAAACATGTAAAATTAGTTTATTTTATATTAAATTTTTGAAAAGGAAGCGATGTTTGCGGAATTATTTAGAGCCTGGAATACCATCTGAATAACACAACAACTTACTTGAGTTTGAAAATGTTCAGTGGTAACATAAGCATCCTTACAGCTTTTACCATAATATATAAGAAATATGTCTAAATGTAAATGGGTATATTTAGACAGGCTTACTCAATTTTGGATGTCAAGTTTGGTCCATCTCCAAACTGTTAAGACTTTTCTCTAAATCACTTTGTTTCTTACTGTGTAGACATATTCTGTCATGAGCTAGTACATGTTTGGACCTCAGGACACCCAGCTCCAAAAGACTGTTCTCTGGGATTACTTATTTTTCTGACATTATTTAGATGACTGATCCTACCTCTTCACTCTTTTAGCTACACAGAGGTAGGGAAAGGATGGCATGCAATATGTCTTTCCAGAATTGAGTCAATCTGAAGCTATGTATTACCTATTCCTTCCAAGATATTACCCATTTTCTCCTCCACATAGCTGAAGCAACTTCAGAGAAACAGTTTGCTTAACAGCATGGAACTTCTGAAAGAACCCCTTGGCTGCCTAGACAGTACTAAATTTTCCCACACTGCCTCCTGGTTTTTCTTTTTCACTTGTAAGAATCTTCATTTTCGGTTTTACCTTGAATCTCTCTGCCATTCTAGTGGTTGTGTTCTATAAATTTAACTTCATAAATAGTCCTGTTACTTAGAGAGTAAGGGTTTGAACATTAAACTCTTGTCAAGAACCCTTCAAAAATTGGCAATGATGTTTTATATCTATTTTTAAGGGGAACCAGACTCAATTATAACGTATTCTACTTAATCTGCTTTATGGATTGGGATTTTACAATTATGTCCTCAACTGCAGAGATTTTTGTGGTATTAACTTACCTCACAATGGAAATGAAATAATGTCATTTCAATACATTTAAAGCTTTTGAAATAGGACCTCAGAAAGTGTCTGCTTTATTTTTTTAATGAGAATACTGTTGGATGTAAGAGCACACAGGAAGTGTTTGGAGAGAGGAAAGAGAACTTTCTAAAATTAACGCCTATATTAAGAGGAAAACAAAAGAAAAGAATCAAGGGCAGAATTAAAAATAACCCTCAATTTAGACTTGCAAGGAGAGCAGAGAGGCATCTCAGAACAGGAGGAAATTTCACTAAGTCATATGCCCCCCTTTAAAAATAACCTTCTTGAAATATATTTCAGTGTCATATGGATTTGTCTATATTTCTTGCCAAAGTGGGAAATTGGACTCTAAAAGAAGTAACAGTGCACGCCACCCCGGTGCTGTGTGCATTCAGATGGAAATCTGCAACACTCAGGCAAAATAAAGACCAAACAGCACTTGGTCTCATTTCATGAAAAGTGTGTTACGTACAGAAAAATCAAACAGTCATGAAGTCCTGCGTCTTATTAAATATATATATATATATATATATATATATATATATATATATATATTGAACACTCCATGACATAGTTCTTTGAGTCATTATGTAATCAAAATGTATATAAAAATAAATCTGCACCTTTCCTTTCTGAATTGAGCCTTACACTCCTTGAAATGAATATTGCTGCTGATAGCTTTCTTCCTCTGCTACTCAGTCTCCATTGTGAACCACAAAGCCTCACAGCTATACCCTCTCACACCTGTACTCTCTCACATGACTCAGCATACTTTAGTCTTTCGTGTCTTTACAGTGTCTGAAGATTGATATTTCCCCTATGTTTACTCTTCCTATCAAAATCAAATATCTCGTCCGATTTCAGTCCTTCCCCAAAGTGCTAGGAGAAATGATGCCAAGGCTACTTGATGCAAGGAGTTGTCAGCGACCAGTGTGCAGGAGTGAATGTTTTCATTCTGGGCAAAAGGTAGACAATAGGAAGTGAGAGAAGCAACATTCTGCTAAATCTGAGGCTGTTAAGACTCTGGACACTTTTGTCATGATATAAGCTCCTATGTATATGTGCTATATAAGTGTCAGTGAACTTTTTATTCTGTTTCTTCATCCATGTTTCACTGGTTCTCTCTCTCTCTCTCTCTCTCTCTCTCTCTCTCTCTCTCTCTCTCTCTCTCTCACACACACACACACACACACACACACACACACACACATATTCACACACACACAGAGCTCTATAGAACAGAGAGGAAATTAATGAGAGTCTTGGGTCTATATCACTAAATGTCTTCCATATTCTTAGTAAGTCAATTCCAACATAGTAGTCTTATTAAGGAATTTAGGGCAATTTTCTGCCTACTAGCATTGGTTCAGTTCGAGTTAATTTGGTTTCTTTTGCCGGTCACTACTTATCCCATGATGTTTCTAGTGAATACTATCACACCATTCATACCTGTCAATACACCCCCAACACTCTGCCATCAAAACCTGCAAACGGTGTCAGATGGCCACCAGAAGTAGAAGTGAGAGAACTGCAACATGCTTTAATTGCACAAAATAAATCAGTTCTAAAAGGCTTTGTATACTATGCTAAAAATCCAAACAAAATATACAATGTATGGCCAATGAACCATATTCAGGAAGTACTCTGAACTGAATTCCATAAAACTAGAGAGCTTCACTTGACCATTTCAGAGCTCAGAGAATTACTTCTAGGATGTTAAACAGCTCTTAAATTCTATAAAGTATCATGCATTAAAAGAGTACATACACAAAACGAGGAATGGGGCAGGGTGTAATTCCATTATGAGACCTTAAAGAAAAGCAGCATAAGGAACTTTTATTCAAAACTTCTGTATGCTACTTTTCCTTAACGTCTCACAATTAGCCCAGATACTTAATATTTGGCCATTAACCTTTTTCTTCCATATCTGAACAACACGGTTTAGCACTATAAACCAGTCTTTTGTTTAATTTGTTTCTCAATTTATTTTTTTTCTTTTGAGAATTTCATAAATGAGCAATGTTTTTACATCATTCTACTCCCCCTTCTCTATATCCACCTCTTTCCGTCTCTCCCGCACCCTCTCAAATAATAATTATTAAATATTATTAATTATTATTAATAAATATAATAATCATTAAAGACTGCTTTAATTATTATTGTCACACACACACACACACACAAACACATACACACACACACACACACACATTCATTTAAGTCCATTTAGTGTTACTTGTATGCACATGTGTTTAGGGCTGATGACTTGGAATTGGGGATGCCCACTCCTGACTGATAAAACAAAACTTAAGACTCAGAGAAAATCCTAGAAGAAGGAGTGGAAAGAATGTAAAAGCCAGAGGACCATGCCAAAGGACCAACGTATTTGCTAAAAGATCTCTTTTAGATATGGCAAGAATGCTGTGTTCATGAAATCTCAGCCTAAATAAGACCTATATAATGACCACACCAATCAACATGCTGCCAACATGGATGGGGAAAATTTCCCAAGATCCCATTTCTATATAAAGAGATACAGGCAATAAAAATTTGCCTTCTAAGACACAGTATATAATGTAAATAACAACAAAGAATCTTCACCAAATGCATGTTGCATGAATTTACTAATATTAATTAACAATATCACTAGCAGAACCCCAAGGTTACCATATACACCTGCTCTGTAGATTTTGTGGGTGGGGTTTAATTAAAAATATTGAGCAAAGCAATATGGAAAATGTCTAGCACTTGTCAAGGCATATAACACATAACTAAAACTTTGAGAGAGCTAGCAATATATGGGAGTGGCTTCTCTTAATAAATATAAATGCTTGCTGGTGATACCTAGTATAATCATCTTTACACATTTTCAATTTCTGTGGGATATTATAATGCTTGGATAAATAAACTGCAATGATTGTTTAGTGATATAGTTAAGTACAACACTCTCATTTAGAAAGTAAAATTAAAGTTTTATTTTTATACAATTATACATAGAAAGTTGTTATAGTACAAGTTTTATGGTTTCTGTTGATGAAAGCAAAACAAAGGTTGTGAAACACTAGCTTAAAATGTCTTAGTTAGTTCTATTTTTGTACAAAATTGAAAATTTTAGAGTTTGCTTTTTAAAGAATGATGTACATAGAGACATTCATGTTAAACTAGCAATGTAGAACAAAAATGTGTACTGTGTCTCTTCATTTCTTGTGTGTATTATTACTGTCATTACCACTGTTTTGATTTTTTCCTCTCAAGATTTTCATTTTCATCCCAGATGCTGAGAATTACATTTGATTGCATCCATCATCAAACAGTTTTAGTTATATTTTGTACTGTATTTTATTTATATTTTATGACTCCTTTTCCTGATTCCTAGACTACATATTCGAAGAACCCAGCTAAACATCATTTTGAATGTACTGAAATTAAAAGTACAAGACTGAACAATTTTTTATGTTCCCATAACTTCTAAGATAACCATGTTCTCGAGGCGAAATTTTTCTACCTGTAGCCAACACTCAGGAAACCTCAGGGATATTTTCAAAGTAGAATTCTAGAGTACATGTAAGTAATCTTTGTTATGACCTCTATTCTAACAGATGTTTTCACATTCCTTTATTAATTTGGAAATCCTGTTTTTGATAATAATATAGTCTGCATCTCAATGCCCCCCCCCCAATTTAAGTGTTGGATCCTGCTAACAAATAGCATCTTTTAGCTGATGGCATTTGGCTGGGGGGGCAGGGGTGGCAGGCAGCCATTATCTCATAGGATATTGACATCATGAGAGAAATAACACATTAATGGATTCATAGCTTAATGTTCTTTTTGGATGTGATAAAAATTTTAGGAGTCAAGCCCTGGTTGAAAGATGTAGGTCGTCATATAGATTATATCTTTCTGGCTGCCTCTTTATTGCCCTCTCTCTTAATCCTGCCTCTATAGGGTGACCTTTCCCTGACTATGCTCTGCTGCCATGGTACTCTTCTGCCTCACCCCAAAACAACCAGGTCGTCTAAACAGGGATTGTAGCCATGAGGTAAAAGAAACTTCTTTATTTAAGGTTTTTTCCTCAGGTGTTTTGTCTCTGGAGCATAAGATTAACTAATACAGATGAAGTGAAAAAGCAAGCAAGTATAGAACATCCATAAAGGCATTTAAAAGCTGATTACAAGCACTATTCCTAAAGAAAACTGAGGGAAAAGATAGGGAGGAAGAGGAAGAGGAAAAGGAAGAGAATAATGAATAGAAAGAGGAGATAATGATTTGCAACACTCATTCTCCTTATTAAAATATATTTGAAAATAGAAACAGTAAAATAATTTAATTTATAACCACAAAAAAAGTATAAATTTATAAGATTACTGTAAACTACCAAAGTTAAAAAATACAATAAAACCTTGAAAGAGAAAGAAATATGCATTGGTGTTTTGTCCTGTCCCATCTTTCAAGTCCAAACGATCCTATTTCAAGATGTTAGGCCTAAGGATTTTTCAACTTCTAAAAATGCAAAATATATTGTCCTAAGTAGGTTATTATTAAAGTGACATTCACAGAAATAAAAGATACTCAAAGACAACACCGCAAACCCCAATAGTTTCATTAGTTCAAAGGATTATTTTGTGTGATTAAACAAAACTTATTGTGGCATGTTCCATGTTGACCAAGTATGGGTATGCTCTCTGTCCTGGCCAGAAAAGCATATAAAGCCTTGTCATTTTTAATATAGCAGGGAAGGTGCGAAGCCACTGGCAGCTCTTGAGCTTTATCTTGGAGAAGGGAATGTATCATAACTGATCAAAACCCAAGTCACATGGGTTGTAGGCAATGGCTTAAGAAGTGACATTACCTTTATGGGATAACTCCATTTAAACTCTTTTGTATGTATATATTTTAAGAAGCTTCCACAGTAGTGGGTTTCCATAAGGGTTTTTTCAAAATGTCTTTTGTTTTAAACATTTTTCCTATATTCCTTCTCTTTGATCAGGAAAATCATCTATTTGTGTCTGATTATGTTGAGATGACAATGCCTTTTAGAATTTCTTGAAGCATTTGGAAATTCTAGCTTGATCCACCCGTGTGCAAAAGTAATTAAAAGTAAAGCCAGTAGATGGCAATTAGAGCAAGTGTCAATACTTTTTTTTTAATGAATATGTCAAAATTGAAATTTGCCTCTGAGTCAGCATTTCATGAATCACCTTACATAATCAGAAACTTAGAATTTAGAGGCTTAAAAAGGACAGAGCTCTGTGGTGGTTTTCTCTTCTCTAGAACATTTAAATTCCTCCAGCATCAAAGTGTTGCTTTTATACCTTTCAAGGAAACCTCAGACCTTTCTATGCAGAATTCCCTCACATACAAGGATATTTATTCTTCCCTATTGGCACCATAAGGTGAAAAGTACTTCTCAGAAGTTGCCTCACCACTAGTGGGAATTTTTAATCAGGAAATGTTGTTGTACTAATCTAATAGACTTTAAGTTAAGACCTCAGTGTCACGGAAGCCTAAAATATCCCTGCAGTTCCACATATAGAAATCTCTGAATAATGCAGTCCATCCCTGAAGAGGAATTATGCAAATGAATGCATTTAGTTAATATGTACTGTAAACAGATCACTATGTCTTTCTTCTTTTCTAAATCACAGCGAAGATTAAAGCTGTAATGCTCTTATTACCTAACAAAACAGCTAAATATATGAAGTAGATCTGCAGAGCTTCAAGCCCAAGATAGTGTCCCTTGGGATTTGAATTGGGTTTTTCTTCCAAAGGTCATTGTATCTTCTTGAATGCTTTACCCTAAGCTGCAAGATGAAACATTTCTAGAAATACTATATCAAGTTCCACAAGCTTCCTTTAGCCACTAAGAGATTATTGAATATCCTACCTCCTCACTGACACATGGGGATGGCAATCATACATAACACATAAACATCAATGCAAACATTGGACAAACATCAAATGCAAAGTACCAAGCCATTCCTAGAATGCAGTTGATTGTTTACTTCCCATGAGCAGCCAGGGTCAATCCCCATTAGAACTCATCTCTGCCATGCTGGCTGGCCACTTGGAAAAGCAGCAAATGATTGCAGGTGAGAATGAAAGCCCCCTAATGCTCTTTTCATTTGTCTCCTAAACCTTTCACAAATATGACCAAGGAAGCTGGATGCTCTGGCTCTTGATATCTAGTGTTAAAGAGTTCATTTTTATGATGACCTCTGAGTTGTGTCATAAAAGCTGAGTGAGAGCCACAGAAAAGATTCTCTAATCATGCTTCATTAAACACACTCAGCGACCACCTGGGATTGTGTATTTTTCTGCCAGATAACTTCCCATCTATGGAAAGATTTTTTTTTTTTTTAAAAAAGAGCGTGGATAAATGATGACTTTTAAATCAACAAATTTGCTTTTGTTTTTCTGGTTTTAATCTGTTACTTGACAAAAGCAGAATATTTATTCATTATTCAGAAACAGAGCAAAAGGGTGTGGGTCTCATTTTATAGCTCTAGTAAAGAACATCTGTCTGAAAGCTTACACCAGAAAAGAAGAGAAAGAACAGATAAATCTACACTGGTCACTCTCTGAGAAAGAGATTCAATCACACACATTACAGAGTCCTCAATGAGGAAAATGGGGCTCATTGAAGCTCTAAGAGGTGAGTTTTTAAGAGTGAAGGAAATGATCAGTTTGGAATAGTTCAGAGGTTGTCAGAGGGTAGCCTGTGTTCTCTGTCATGAACATGTTGACTTTCCATTGGTACATAATAGATGATTGTCCTTGAGGTTTGAAGAGGCCTGTAACACAGAAAGTGGAGAAAGAGTTTTCCAACATGTGTGGATACAGAAACATCAGGAGAAAAGCTGACATGGTCTGTCCACTCATCAGGATTTCAAACCCTTATTTCACGTGTTCTTTGTTCCTACTTAGTGGCACTTTTCTATTCAACTATGCTGTTTTGCAACATACTTCTCTTTCATAAAATATAGTTTTTCCATTCTTACTTGTATATCCATGCTTCAGTTTTCTTTAGGTATTATCTGTTTGTTTTCTTTTGGTCTTTTGATAAAGAGAAAATCAAGTAAATTTTGATATTTCATTTCCTACTGATATTTTCTTTAATGTTTACTTTTGTCTATTTTTAATTTTATATCATTTTATATGTTTGCCGGCCTGCAAGCATATATACCACATGCCATAAAACAGTATCAGATCTTCCAGAAATGGAGTTACAGGTAACTCTGAGCAACCATGTGAGTGCTGGAAACCAAATCCAGGTCATCCTCAAGAACAGCATGTCTCATAACCACTGAGCATTCTCTTCATCTCTAGCACCTACTTTTATGTAGAAATGAAGGGATTTCTAAAAAATGTAAGAGACTATAGCAGGAGTGAAAGAAAATAAAGTTGATTTCAAAAGATATGTCTGTTTTCATCAAAACCAATCAATTATTGATGAGGCTGTCAGTATTTCTGATGGGCCATGCACTCTATTGCTTTCCAAAATATGTTTACTATATGTAATGAAAGATCTTTTTCTGTCATTGTGGGAGACAAGTACCTGATAAGACACAAAGACACAACAAAGAAACAATGCTGCTCAAGTCTAACTTGGTAAAAAACAGTATGTTTAATTAGGGTTACTTATAGGAGCATGGTTGGCTATACCACTGAAGAAAAGCCTCTCTCTTTAACAATGCTTAATGGTGTATACATTCTTGGGAAAGTGTATGGCCTCATCAGCCACTGTTCCTAACAACCATTGACTTACTGCCCCCCCCCCATCGGTTGTTGGGGAGATGGTGGCCTTGTGAGCATACTTCCTTAGTAACTGTTAACTGTCTATAGAATCTTAGGGAGGAGAATGATCTCATGAGTCCTCCTCCTATATGACAGAAAGGTGATGGACACAATCTTTAGTGCAGGTCTCCTTCAGTTAATCACAATGGCTGGATCTCAAGAGGACAAAGGCTACCTTATGGCCAGAAGGCAACAGTATCGATGTATCACAGTCAGAAATACTTTCAGAGATGTAAAGCCCTAGGGCCATTGAAATAAAAGTATCAAACCTTAAGATAAGTAAGATGGTAGCCACCCTTGCCCACATATGTTTATGTGTTCATCTCAAATTTATGAATTTCTCCTTATTTGGAAAAAAAGTCATCTCGGATGTAATTAGTTAAGAATCTTAACGTGAGACCATCGTAGACTGTTCAGATTAACACTAAGTACAAGGACAGGTGTCTTCCTAAGAAAAACTCAGATAAAAGAGGAGACACAGACACCCCGTGAGAGAGCAGAGCACAGAAGCAGATATTTTAGTGCTGCAGTCAAAAGCCAAGAACACAAGAGATGTCAGCTTTCCTGGATGATAGGAGAGGCCAGGAAAAGCTATGTCTGGAGTCCCCTAAGAGAGTGAGGGCTGCTGAGACCCAGGTGTGGGAGTGGAGACTTACTAAACCGAGGATGATTTCTGTTATTTTCAGCCACAGAACCACAATAGAATCATTAAAATACAAGTGGCTCTCTGTCACAGCGCCTCTCAAGTGACAATTTCCCCTCATCTGCCCTGGTCCATGTTCTTGATATTCAGTGTACTGGTTTGCCTCTCACTTCTTGCTCTTCAAACACATTACGTAAGTCTTATTTCTCCCAGAACTTGCAATAAATAATGGCTCTAATTACTCATTTACTCAGTATGTACTTAGGAAATATATAAGCGTATACACACACACACACACACACACACACACACACACACAAACGCACACATATGCACACACATGTACACACACACATGCTCTTTTCTTAACTGATAAGAAATCCCTCCGGATAAGTGAGACAGTTGTTTAGCTTGAACTGTTTAGGGGGCCCCCAGGCAGTGGGATCAGGACTTGTCCCTAATGCATGAGCCAGCTTTTTGGAACCTAGTGTCTATGGTGGGACACTTTGCGCAGCCTTGGTGCAGGGAGGAGGGGCTTGGACCTGCCTCTACTGAATGTACCAGGCTCTGCTGACTCCCCAGTGGGAATGGGGGGTGGGTTGGTGAGGAAGGCTGGGGGGAGGGAGATGGAGGACAGGGGAATCTGTTGTTGATATGTAAAATGAATAGAAAACAATCTCTTGATTAAAAAAAAAGAAATACATATATACACGAAAAAGCATTTTTAGATTAAAATGAGCATTTTCTTTTATAGTTATCAACATTTTTTTTTCTCAAAGCAAATTTGTAGCAATCTCATTTCCTACGATGCTGTATCCAAATGCTCCTCAACTTTTGTGGTTTTTCTGGCCATGTGTCTATGAGAAAATTAGGGAGGCAGGTCTCTGTGTGAGTAACATATTTTCCACAGAAAATTGCTTCTGTCGGAATTTGGAATAAAATCTTACATAGGGTATTTGCTTTTATTCTATGTTTGTTTCAGCTTGAAATTGTTTATATATGATTCAGAAAATCTCATACTTTCATTGTGGGATAGTAACTAAATTTGAACCACTAATTGCATTTAAATCATTGGTCTAATAGCTAAAATAAAACCCTTCATCTTTGTCCTTTGAGACTAAATTTATTTCTCATGATTTCCTGGCTAAACTCAGCATTCTTGATGTTCCTTCCAACTTCCCTGTTTCCTCTTCTCTATGAACACCTACTTTTCTAGGATGAACATACAGTATGGCTCATCTTTATTTATTTTATCAGCTGCCTTCCAGCCTTGCTTTAATACAGGTTCCACTGGGGTAGGGTACTTGATATGTTCTGCTCTCTCACATCCATATTGTAAGTGCTGAATTAATGAATATTTTGATCCAGTCACTGGTACCAAGATTTAGGGGGAAACCATTTGGAGAGATGAGACAATACTCTGAAGATTAAGAGCAGCAAGACAAAACAGAGCAAAGATAACATTTGAGCAGAGCTAACACTGCTCCTAGACCTGCCTTTGTTACAGTGATTCTTACTGCCCCCTGATCACAATCAGAATATTAAGTCCTGTCACTTGGAATAATTAGGACACCAAAAGTGTATTCATGACAGTCTTCACACATCCTTAAGAAGATTATTCCACAGACAAGTATGGGAAAAGAACCAGGAAAGTTTTCCTTCGCCATGTGTTACGGCTCTTGTCCACACTGCCGGCCCTTTCCATCTTAGGCTCTTCAGTTTTTTTTTTTTTTGAAGTGCTCATGTGAGCTGAATAATGAGCAAGAAAAACTTGCGTCTAAGTCCCTTAAGGTAGCTATTACAAAAAACTGTTTACTGTGTAGCTATAAATAAGAGAAATTTACTTCGCACCATCACGGCAGTGGAAAATCAGTTTTCATGGTGTCAGTCAGCTGATTTGATGTAGGCTGAGAGCTTTCTGACTTATAAATGATCGCTTTTTTTTTAAGCTGTATCCTTATGTGACAGAAGAAGCCAAGCCTATGGGTCCTCCTTCCCAATATTATTTACCTCATTAATGAAGGCTCCATCTTTGTGCCACAGATCTGCCCCCAAAGACCGCACTTCTTAATGCCATTACCTAGGAGAGAAAATTTCTACCTGTGGCTCTGGAAGGTCACATGCGTTCAGTGCAGAGGAGGGTTGAGCTAGAGTTATTTGTTTCCTTCTGGTCTTGAAGCCATTCTGCAGTTTCGCTTTACAATAACTTCAGCACAGGAGACAGATATTAGTCCCATGTTGCAGATAATGAAGCTAGGGTCAGAAATATTAAGAGACTTACACCAGTTCCCTCACCTAGGTAATTTGGTGCTGGGTCCATGAATCTCAGATCCTGTCTTGTAACCCAATGGTCTTTCTGATAATCTTTTGCCATATCTGTCTTCTAGTTTACAAGTTCTGTGAAATAGATTTCATATTTTCATTAGTCCATTTACTTAGTCTTTAATTTAAAGAGGAAGAAATCTAATCACGGGGTGTACAAATCAATATTAACTATAAATCTCTCTGCCAGTTAAGGATTATATAATATTGAGAAAACTACTCAGATTTTCTGACACCTTAGTCTATGTCTATAAAATATAGAGAGTTTACTCATTGAAAATACTACTTAGGAAAGCCTCCTTGTCTTAAGTTCACTTTTGTGTTTGCCATTTTCTGAGAAATTTGTGAATTCTTGCATGTTCTATTATCCTTCCCACCTCACTTTCCTTCTATTCTCTATCTGAAGCTCATGCTTTAGAATTATTTCACTACAACTATCTCATGACAAACACTTAACTTATATTCCTCTGCTTTTATTGAAAGAAATGTATGCTGCTTAGGGAAAATTAGTTAAAATGTAAACCAGGCTTGAAATGTTGGCAGGAAGCACAAGCCAGTAGAAATTATTAAGGATATTTGAAAATAGCTAGAATACTTGCAAATGTATGGAAGTTTTAGATATTATATCTTGGATAATTAAAATGAGAACTCAGCGGTCAATTTTAACAAAGATTAGGTGAAGATTTAATGAAGGAGAGACTTATAGAAAAGATGCTACAAATAATTATGCAAAAGAGTACTATTGACACAATACATGGAGGATAAAGCAGATGTTAATGTCCATATAATTTTAGGTGAAGATGTAGAGAAGAAAGGGAATGTAACAGCAAATGCATTGCAAAGTACACACTGTTTGAAAAAATTCTGGAACCGATGAAGTTACAAAACCAATTCATAAAGCTCAGGCAGGACATCAAGGGAAAAAATGCCTTTTCCCCTCTACACACAGAGTGAAAGCATAGCAGCAGACCCAATAAAAAGAGATATCAAATGCCACAAGAATGAAGGAGATGTGCTCAGATGGAGCAGTGGTTAAATTGAAGAACTCTGCCATGCAGTAATGGAGGCCAGAAGACCATGGCTTGTTGACTTCAATTCACTGAGGAGATGATTGCCTGATGTACACTTTGGGAATTAACCAAGGAACTTACATAAAACGCGAAGCTCAGATTCAGCAGCCATGCAAATTCCTAAAGACAAAAGCTAGAGCTTCCCCTCCCACTGGGATCTATCCTTAGCATGAGAAGTAGTTCACTTTCTCGGAAGACTCCCATTTGCCTGCAAAGGTTTTTTTTTTGGTTTTTTTTTTTTTTTTTTTTTTTTTCCATTTTAGGCATTTACTATTTTCAGCTGGCAAGTCTAACCATGCATGTAGCCGACCATGTTATTAAGATGGACATTTCAATGGAGATAATTAATACCCAACATCACTGTGAAGATTAAACAAGATTGTGCATGAAGGTTCAAAGTTTGGCTCACACTAAGTTTAGGAGTATGTTAACAGTTTTCATTATTCAACAGATTTAGGGTTTTCTTTTCTTTCCTTTTTTTTTATATACATAAAGTCAAATATGAGCTAAAGCACTCTTCCTAAATGGTTAATGTAGCCAGTATTATCCTGTGTTCAGAATAATAACTACAGAAAACCCTGAGTCCTTTATCCTGTTGTAAGACTTTTAGACAAAAGGGTGCAAATTTTGACAGGTAGATATGTTGCACAAGATTACTTGCCGTTGAGACGTCTTGCAAAGTTCCTAACTTTTGCTCCATACTTAAATATGGACTACTTAAATATATCTAGCTGAAAATGTACCTATTGAACTTGTTAATTTGTCCGTTTAGGAAGTTACAACAAAATATCATGCAGAAAAGGTATATGTAAGAACAGGAAATTACAGGTGGGTAAAGTACTAGGAATTCATTTTCCCATAAATCTGGAGGCAGAAATCCAAGGTCAACTGTTTCATTCCCTGGCCAGGACTCTCTCTCTTATAAGCTTGCAGTCAAACACAGGCTCCTGATATCGGTGGGGGAGGGGAAGGGGAAGGGTACAGTAGTGGAGAAAAAGAGGCAAGGGCAAGGGAAAAGAGAGAAGAGAAGCAGGGTGAGAAGTCAGACAGGCAGAAGCAGAGAGAGGGCAGGGGAGAGAACTAGGAGTCTTTCTCTTTGTCTTATTATTATTATTATGCTTATGGCCACAGCCCTGTTGGTTCCAGCCCCATCCTTAGGAGTTCCCTGAAATCTAATATCTTCCTCTACATACAGTCACACCAGGGATTAGGATCACTAAAAAAAAAATTGAGAAGAGGGACAGAATTCAGTCCACCAAGCCTTGCTTCTTTGTGCAAAGCATAAAGATGGGACGAAATGTAAATTTAAGGCACATATGTTGCAGTACATTCTCTGTCTCTGTCTCTCCTGTGTGTGTGTGTGTGTGTGTGTGTGTGTGTGTGTGTGTGTGTGTGTGTGTGTGGTGCCTGATGGTTGAACTCAGGAGGAGGGCCTCTACCTGCTGAGCCATCCCTTAAGCACCCATCAGAGACCTTCAGTCTTTGTTTTCATGGGTACAAAAACGCTGGTAATATTCTTGGTGTTGTCCTGTAAATGAAGTTATTCTTGTATGGACTTTTGTCATCTGGCACATAATAAATATACATAAACTATGTTTAATTTTTTACTTTTTTGACAATTTTTCTTTCAATTTAGTGTCTTAATTAAAAGTGATCCCTAATAAATAGGTTGTGTAAAGGAAACAAAACGAGAGATAAACACTGGGGATATTTTCCATTAAATTGTGAGAAGCAACAAGAATTCAGGAAATAAAATTAAAAGTGCCAAGGTAGAGATGGTATGTAAAATTTGTAAATAAGGACCCCATCAACAGTATTAAAGTCAACAGAAAAGTGGAACTTTTGCTTGGTAAGAAAAAGATATTGATTCTGCACTTTGAAATTAATCTGATCATTTTTGAAGAACAGTTTTCATAGTATGGCAGAGGGGAAATGATATTATATGGAATTTGAGAGTATAAGAAATAGGATAATAGGTAATAAAATGATTAAGTGTGAATATAGGCAGGGTAAAGCCATGAGGGCAGAATGGAGGTGTTTTAATGACTTCGGAAACAGTGCTGTAAATGTTTAGGGAATGAACATAACTGAATTGATGGATGTGAGCAGGAAAGGACTGTAGCATAGAGAATATAGGTCATTCAGGAGGTATGTGGGAGCATAAACCTCTTTGAGAACTGGGCAGAAATAAAGCAAGGGTTGGAATTGGTAATGTTGTAGAGAAAAAGGTGTAGTCATGGAAAACTTTCACACAAATGACTAGGCTTCAGAAGAGCTCTCCAAGAAGGTTTTGACTTTGTGAAGGGAGGGAGAATGTTCCTCATGAGTGTTAAAGAGCGGCATTGGTTGCTGTGGGACCTTACAGGTTGCTTGCTTCTGGTACTTAGAATAGAGGATAGTAGGGTATACCTCAATGTATGTCTGGGTTTTAAACAAAAGGGGAATGATTTAGAACAGTCAAATTGAGAAAGCAAAATCGAAAACGAGGACTAAATTAAAAACATACAGTGGACAAGGCTCGGTGACAGCTCAATTGGAGTTAGAGAACATAAATTTAGAGTGGACCAAGTCTTAGAAGATAAGTCCTGTTTTAAATCCTATGGGAGGCTGGGTAATGAAATCCATTAAGAATACACTACCCAATTGAAAGTTGAAAAGGAGATTAGGAAAGACAAATGTAATTACTCGAATTGTAATTTGGTCAAGACACCAAGGTTAATAACGTTCCTTCATTTTCAAAAGTTGCCATGAATTTTTTAATACCTTATAATGGCCAGTGTCACAAATTTTATTCCTTTACAAGAGATGAGCTCTTTGATGCATGTTTTTAAATGTCAAACATGCATTTAGGTCATGTCTTCAACATTACACATGAACTCACACCAATATAAACATAGGCATAAACGCTGTTGGAGAAGCATTTGATTCATTAGGTAAAGTGTATTGATAGAAAAGAATTGATTTTCTAAATTTGATTTGAAGTTGTGAGAAAACTAATATTCATCATAGGAATTCTAAGTGGAGATTAATGGTAGAGAATGATGATTTGAGGGGGTTAATTGTATGATTAGCAGAGAGACCTCACTTCAATCTAGACTCAGCAATGTCATGTTATATATTCTGCTTAAACTCATCATCTTCCTTTAAAACAGAGAGGTAAAGATTTTAAAGAATGGGTAAACATGTAGAGTGCTCAAAACAAGCAGGAAATTATCAATAAATGTTAATCCTATTGTCTATTAATGACTGTAAGATGGTGATTCTTCGATCTCAAATATTTATCTTCACCATTTGGAGAAAGAAAGGGTTCAGGAAATATCATTGAGATAAATGCTTGAATATGGCATCACCATCTGTCTTTGGTGTTTATTGTGCTAAAGTTAGTTATAAACAGTACTACAAGAAACAGATGTCATTTTCTTCCAAAGGTGTCTTTAAAGAGTAGTAAAAACTGTTTAAAAAAATAAAGAATATTACCTATGTCCACGAAGTTAAAGACTATATCCAAATGTTGTAGGCAGACCCTTTTATTCAAGTCATTTTTAGTACTAATGCATTTAATTTCCCTCAATAAATGAGAACTTCTTGGGAGTAGCTATTTTAGAGATTGTTAAATCATCTCTATGTATCTATCTCCCCTGATTAGATCTCTTCATTTTATTTTCTACATGATTTATTTTTCTGTATTGATATCCTTTTTACCTGTTATAGAAAGCAACCACAGTCTCCAGACTTGCATCAACTTGGGTTGAGAATTAATCAGTGAAGATATAAAGATTAACAGATTTTTCTTCAATACTTTTAAATTAAAGTTCTGTGCTCTGTTTGTCTTGGGTTTTTGCATCCATTCTGAGCATTACTATGGCCACAATAATCTAATTTTAATTACTCAAAATCCCATCAAACAGAGATGAGACAGGCCCTGAAACAAAAAGAATAGTATTGTCAGGAAAATGATGTGACACTATGCAGAAAAGATTGAAGGCTAAATCAAGTTTACAGCATAACTCCAATAAACTAAGAAAGACAATGTAGAATTGTGGGAAACATTACATAAAAATTAATATGTTTTGTACAATATTTTGAAGGTGTGGAAAATTATATCTAAATTCCATTAGGGTCCCAGTTGAGCTCAGAAGTTAAACTGAGATAAAATAGATTAATAAGGAAAAAGTATAATGCATGTTTTATGTAGTACTGGAGACCTTGTGAAAAACTGAAACCTCATAGTAACAGATTGAATATCAACAAATAGGGGGAATGGCAGGTAACACACACCCACTGGTTAGGCCTTCTAGGGAATGCTTAGGAGAAAGATGGAGAGCAGCTATCTTAAGAAGCGGGTGATGGTTGAGTAACGCTAGTGTTAATATCAGAGAAAGAAAAGAAAACTCCAAAAGCAAGCATAATGAGAACCAGGAACAGGTTCCCTCTGGCTCAACCCCAAGTAGAAATGCTCAGATCCCTATTCAGAACTGGAAGTGCAGATTAGAACTATAGCTGAAGAACAAGAAGAACTTCAAAAATTACACTTTCGGTAATAGATAATTTTAGAAGAGGAGAAGAGAAAAGGATGGGGAGGCTGATGCAAGACAGAAAGGCACCCACCAGTCACAGGAGCACGTGAAAAGGCAGACATCAAAGGTGGGCGACAGAGATTCAAAAACATGATCATTATTTCTGAGTAGATTTACACGACTTTTGGTGTCTGTGTATTGCATAGGTATCCATAAGTGCTGACCAATCTTATCTTCTTTACACCGGACATGAGCATTTTTAAATGACTAGGTTGAGTTGCAAAGACTCTTTATCATACTCTGAGACTTGGCCTGTGGAACACCCTTGATTTGAGTAAAAACATTTGGTGTTAGTAGTAATGCTTGTTCAACATGTGTGAGACTCTGAATTCAATATCCAATAAAAGACAGAGAAACAGAAAAGGAGTGAAAAAGAGGAAGAAGATAAAGGAGAAGGATAAGAGGAAGATGAGGAGAAAAAAAGAGAGGGAAAAATCTTTGAATTAGTGTGTAAGCAACATATCTGAGCTGACCTAAAGACTAGGGTGAGACTCACTGGCTCCCCAAAACAGGGGCTAGCAATGACAAATTCTTGACAGTGCTAGAGTCTAAGGCAACTCCTATAGAGTGGTTAAAAGTCGGTGGGAGTGATTACATCATTGTCTGGCCCATGAACCAGACCTCTGGATTGTATACTAAAAAGAATAAAAAGGTCACCATAAATGAACTACATCAAAAATTCTCATGACAAAGCCAACCCAAACAGCACAGAAACAAATTCTGAAGGAGTACCCCCGTGCAGAGGAGCACACGGAGCCAGATTCTGCATAGCCCTGGGGGAAAGGGGACACCCACGCACAGTTCTCTTCCCCCTCCTTATACTCTTCTGCTATTTGAAACGTAATTTTAATTTTGGGGACTAGCTTTACCCGGTGCTATTCTCTTTCTCTTTTCTTTCTCTTTTGTGGTGAAGTAGGCTTTCCTAAGTTGCACAAGGTGTCTTGGGGCTGAAGATGCCTGACTGGGTTTCTTCACATCTGGGGTGATTACATTTCTTTGCCACTTTTAAAAATCCTTTCTGCCCCCAGCTGGATCTTACCACTGTCCTTACTTCCATCTTCTATTTTTCTCTGATGTTTTAATAATAATAACAAGTCTTATTCTGTTTATTTTCTTCCCACTTCTACCCTGGTAACTTATCACAGTATACCCAGGGAGTGTTTGTTTCTTCATTCCTGAAAAGTTAGTGGAGTTCAACAAATTTTTGTTTTCAATTGGTAATTCTCCATTTTCATAGCCAGCCTATTCATCAGTTGTTAAGCTTTATAGTTAGTATTACATTTTCAGAATGTTACCGGAGTTTGTTCCCAGTGACCCGGCTCTGTCAGCTAAGGGTTTAGCTCCTGAGCTACCCTACCCCATTCCACTGGTAATAAATCAAACACAACCCCACTGCAGCATAGTCTCACTTGGCAATAACAAATATGTCAGTTGAAGAAATACATGTGATTAAAATTCTGAGGATAAACCTAGTCCAACACTGAGAAAGCCCCAGTGCATAAACAGAAGAAATAAAAATCAAAGTAGTGTGACTTTTTCAAATGTTACAAAACTCCACAGTAATAGATTCTAATTACAGTAAAATTCCAAATAATCCAAGAGAATTTTGTAAAGAATATTTAGTAAAACAATGAAAAACATTCTTTCCTTAATGAATTTAAAAAAGAATACAAATAAAGAGTGGAATGAAATAGGAAGTCATTATGCCATATACAAGAGAAATTAAATAAATAAATAGAAATAATGAGTAACATTAGTTAAAAGTTCAGTAATGGAAATACAAAACATCATGGAAAGATTGACAAATACCATGGGCCAAGTAGAAAAAAAATACCAGGAGTTGGGGACTAGATATATAAATTAAAACATTCATACAACAATAAAAATGAAATAGCAAATCCAAACAGAACATGAAATACATATGGGGCATCATAAGTGCAAAATTTCATGAATTATAAACAGAGAAGTAGTAGAAGCTAAAGGCATTGAAGATATATTCAATACAGTGATAGCAAAACCTTTCTCAAATGTGAAGAAATGGCCACCAAGTTATAGGAGGCATTAAGATCAGCAAAATGATAGAATATCCCATGTCACATTGCAGTTAAAACTCTAACTACAGCCAGGCGGTGGTGGCGCACGCCTTTAATCCCAGCACTCGGGAGGCAGAGCCAGGCGGATCTCTGTGAGTTCGAGGCCAGCCTGGGCTACCAAGTGAGTTCCAGGAAAGGCGCAAAGCTACACGGAGAAACCCTGTCTCAAAAACCAAAAAAAAAAAAAAAAAAAAAAAAAACAACTCTAACTACACAGAACAACAACAACAATATATTGCAGACTATAAGAGAGCAGCACCCAGTCATTTATAAAGGCAAATGTGTCGTGATAATAGAATAGTTCTCAACAGAAGCTCGGAAAGCGAGAAGGCATGTAGTGGAATATATCTAACTCTAAAAGGCAGTAACTGAAGTGACAGTTTTCTATATCAAGCAAAGCTACCTTTCATTATTAAAAGGGAATATAAAGCTTTCAATAATACATACAATCTAAAGGAATCCATGGCCAATAGGGAAAATACTTCAAGGAATCCTGCACACTGCACAGTCATATGATCATGTGGTCGTGTGGTCACAAGAAAAATAAACTGGGTTAGTACAGTAGTAAGTAAGCAAATAAGGATTAAGTAATTATTAAATTACTATTATTACTAGTAATTACTCAATTACTATTACTACTAAGTTACTATTAAGGAATTACTATTAGAAAAGTAAGAATCTAACAAAAATGAATACATAACTTTCAGTAATAACTCTGAACACTAATAGTCTCAGTTCTCCAATCAAAAGAACCAGGCCAACAGATTCGATTAAAAACATGGAGTTGCAGAGATGGCTTTAGGATTGGAGGCAAGGGCTGCTCTTGCAGAGAACCTAGGTTAAATTACTACCACTCACATCAGGCAGCTCACACTGTCTGTAACTCCAGTTCCAGGAGATCGGATACCTGTTTCTGGCTTCTGTAATCAATGCACTAATCTGATACACACAGACAAACAAGCACACACATACATATACATAAAAATGGATTTTTTTAATAAGAGAAACCAAACAATGACCTATCTATTTGTTGCCTGCTCTTTGCTGGCAATAGATAGAAAGACAGACAGACAGACAGACAGACAGACAGATAGATAGATAAGCAGAGTCCTTCCAAGTGTGAAAGGAAGGAAAGAAGACATTCCAGTACAAAGGAGCTTGACAGGACAGGCACAATTTCTTTAATAGCGAATGAAGCAGATGTCAAATCAGACTTTGCAAGAAGAGAGAACATCACTTCATACCATTTAAGAGAACAACCCATCAAGAGACTCTAACAGTTCTAAACATATATGTACTAGCACTGGCACACACAACTTCATAAATAAGCACTGTCATATGTAACAACATAGATGAAAGAGTGGGTGACTTCAGTGTGTAGCTCTCACCAGTAGACAGGTCATCCAGACAAAACAAAGAGACATTAAGGTTAATTGACATTCAGATCTATGAATCAATATCAAAAGACAGGAAAGAAAATAGACAAACTCATTGAGATAGAACAGCCTTCTATTGAAAGATGAATGGATCATTAAAGAAATAAAGGTATAAATTTAAGATTTACTAGAATCAAATTAAAACGTATATATATATATATATATATATATATATGTATTCAGTATTCATGTGGTATATATACTGTATACCACAGTCTCAAAAAGGAAAATTTATTGTTATAAATGCCTATGTTGAAAAGTCAAAGAAATTGGGAGGTGGGGAGATGGTTCAACCAGGTAAAAGAAAGAGAAGGAACTTATGCAGAAGTGCAACGACAGGAGCTCACGTCCCTAGGAGCCATGTCAAAGTCAGTGAGCATAACTGCCTGCCTGTAATGTTAGCACAGAGGAGGCAGAGATGGGGAAATTGCCAGAAGAAGCTGCTTTGCTATAGGAGCTGAAATGTCAAGTTCCAGGTTCGGTAAGATTCGGTAAGAGATAGATAGATAGATAGATAGATAGATAGATAGATAGATAGATAGATAGATATAGATATAGATATATAGATATATAGATATATAGATATATAGATATATAGAGATATAGAGATATAGAGATATAGAGATATAGATATATATAGATATATATAGATATATAGATATATACAGATATATATAGATATATATATCCTGCTTCAATTTATAAGTTACATCATGATAAAATAAGTCTCCCAGTATCAACCTTGGAACTCCACACACATGTGCACATATGGTATGTCCATATGCCAAACATGTGCACACATATGCATATGAACAGTGCATACACACATGCATGTAAACTGATCAGGTATATACACTAATTAAAGCAAATAAATATCTAATAAATATCATAATGATGCAACTCAAGTTCTAGAATAACAGGAAATTGCGATGATGTATAAGATTCCTGGATTTCCATATACTAGTATATCTTGCTTGGATTATTTATGTGTTGTCTAGACATGCATGTTAAACAAAATAAAAACATATTGCCATTTTATCAATGACTCTAACATTCACTTAAAATAATTTGAATTTTTTGTTATATTCTCTGATAAGTTCTTTGTTGATTCTTTGTTTTGAAAACTTTCCCCCAAAGAGCTGCCTATATGGTTAATTCATCTTAGAAAGGAGTATATGATGTGAACCAGGAGACCAAGAAGGAAACAAAATAGTGTGACAATTTGTTGATTGATTTTAGAAATCAGATTAGTAGGAAAAGTTACCAGGACCAGAATAGTCGAAGAGAAATCTGGAGCCCCACCAAAAGTCCTGGAAAGATGCCTAGAAGACAAACACCACATTATCTCACTTGTATGTGAGATCTAAATAATTTCAACACATAAATGCACATAGTAGAATAGTGATCACCAAGGCCTGAGTGAGAAGTAGAGCAAGATAGAGGAGATTCATCAAAGGAACTGAAATTTCAGTTATACTGAGTAATACATTAAATGTCTAATAAACATAATGATATCTATAGTTAGTAGCAATGAATCAAGTTCGTGGAAATTGGTGAGCAGATTCTTAAGCATAATTCCCAATAATAAATAATAAGTATGTGTGATAATAGATGTTAAGTGCACTGACTTGGCAATTTCACAACTTATGCTCCTTATATTACATCATATTGTAATATATAGGTATATATATATTTCATTATCAATTTAAGAACAAATATTTTCTTTAAAATATCTGAGGAAAGCTGGATGTGGTGGCACGTGCCTTTAATCCCAGCAGTGGGGAGGCAGAAGCAGGAGGACCTCTGTAAGTTCCAGGCCAGCCTGATCTACATAGTGAGTTCCAGGAAAGACAGGGCTATGTAGAGAGACAATCTCTCAAAGAACCAAACAAAAAATAAAATAAAATAAAAAAATAGAATGCTGCAGATGCTGGGAAGTATACCCAGGAGAAGCGGACACTTGAGACAATTTTAAATATAGATAAAGGTTAAATCTATTCTAGCAATCTAACCACTTGAGGGACATACAAGTGACGCAAATCTCAGTTAAATTATTTCCTAGCCTGAACGTGTCTTGCTTTTAAAATTATAAATATTTTTATAGGTTACACTAGAGGTACCTCATCAAATTTTCAGTTTTACAAGGAGTCTACAATGTTTTAAAGGGAATAAATCAGGTTAAAGACACAATGATTTCTAGCTATGATACTACACTATTACAAACTCAGAAAGTCAAGTTCATATGAAGCTAAGAAGAGATTTACCTACTGTGTTATAATACTCTACAAAAAAAAAAATTTCTCCAGCTAAATGCTGAAGTACTAAATGCTTATTTAGGTTCATCATGACCTGCTGTGCAAGTTGTTTCTTTTTTTTTTCCATTGCAAATTCCCTAGGGAGAAAAACAGGACACAATAACAAAATAGCTGAGTCATCACTGTTCCACCAAAGAAATAGCTACACCATCAAAGACCATCAGGGTCAGGCTATGTTATAGATTTAGTATGATTTAAAAAATACAAATATAAATAGTGTGCTCGATTGTTTTTTCTAAAATCTTCTTTCCCTGTCCACAATTGAAAATGTTAGAATAGAATTGATAGTTATTCAAACACTGAAATGAAGAGAAGAAAAATAATTGAAAGAGTTGATTGACCCTGGACTTTGATATGAAATCAAGAACGAATGAGTGCTTGCATTATGGAAAGTAAAAACAAACCATGATGAGCAATATATATATATATATATATATATATATATATATATATATATATATACACACACACACACACATGTATGTATATACACACACACACACATATATGTACATATATATATTTGTTTGTTTGCAACAATTTAATGAGTTCATGTTAGCCTTTACCAATTATCAAATATAAAACTTCTAAGAATTAAAACAGGGTTAAATTAAGATAATCAAAAGGTTTTGATGTGGTGGTTCATGACTATAGTACCAGAATTTTAGGAATAGAAAAAAAAAATATCTTAAATTCAGGGACAGTCTGGGCTATATGGAAAAACCTAGGCCAGTGGTTTCTTGTGTTAAAAGAATTAATAATAAAATAAAATAAAACAATATGAAAGGAAAGAACTTATTATCATAAGAGAAAGGTGTGATAGTTCAGGAATTCATACATACAATTCCCAGTACCAAGGAATTGGGGCCTATTCATGATATATTTCTATTTAAATGACTAGTATATATTATATCAACTCTGAGGTTTCTTTAGTCTTGCTTGGACAGCTTAGAAAGAATAGGCAGTTTAGAATGACTATTGATAGAAAAATCATGGTGAGTATTAAGATTTAACACATATAATACTTTCCATCTTTCTCTGTATATTAAAAATCCACAGTGCTTTTTTAACGAAAGATTATGCATTACAAAAACAATGAAAACACAAAATCTATACTAGTATGTGCAGAATATCACTTCTGTTCCAAGCGAAGTGAACAAGATGAACATGTTTTCTGTACTCACTGAGCTTATACTGCATGGGACCGATGACCAGTAAGAGATCATAATACCTACTTCAATCTCATTCCTTATATATAATGGCAATACAACCTTCAAAGAAAGGTACACAATGACATAGAACTATATGAACAGAAGAGCATAGCAGATTGAAGGTAGAAACCAGAACATTTGATCCAATTAGATTTCCTGGTCTAAGATAAATTTAACTGAAATACGTAATCCACGAACATAAGGCAGGAAGCTGCTTGACTCAGGTCTTGGTAATGAGAATTTGGACATTTTGGACAGCAAAAGAGTAGTAAACAAACACAAAAATAACAACAGCAGCTCCCTGAAACTGTAAAGCATGTGTTCAGTAAAGGAAATAAGCAACAAGATGAAGAGGCAGCCAGAGAAACTAGGGGAATAGTTATGTTTTGTCTGCTTTTCTGCAGCTACAAAATACCAGGGCCAAAGTAACTTAAGGAAAATGGAGTCAATTTTGGCTTATAATTCTGGAGGGGTAAGAGTCCATCATGGTGCGGCTGGGCTTGTTGGCATACACCATTAGTCTCAGTACCCTTTTGCACTCAGCACAGGACGCAGAGGCAGGTTAATCTCTAAGAGTTTGAGGCCAGAATAGTCTACATCGTGAGTTCCAGGACAGCCAGAGTTACATAGTAAGACCCTGTCTCAAAAAACAAAAAAAGAGTCCATCATGGCAGGGAGGCATGGTAGCTGTCAGGCATGGCCAAGCAGGAAGATGACAGTTCACATCTTCAACTACAGAGAGAATAATTTGGGGTTACATGAGGCCTTTACATAGATCAAAGCCCACCATTTACACTTACTTCTTCAAGCAAGGATTGAACTTATAAACCAGCTGCACTCACCTTGTGGGTCGTGACCCCTTTGGAGGTCAAACAATTCTTTCACAGGTGTCACCTAAGAACACATGCATATCAGGTGTTTACCTTAAAATTCTTAGCAGTAGCAAAATAACAGTTATGAAGTAGCAACAAAAATGAGGCTGGGAAGTCACCACAACATGAGGAGTTGTACTAAAGGGTCACAGCATTGGGAAGGTTGAAAACCACAGTTATCAATCTTTCCAAGTAGCATAACCAACTAGGAACAAAAACCTTAAGTGTCTGAGCTCATGGGGGCCATTCTTATTCAAACAATTGCTAGTTGTAAACCAAATGTCTGATAAGGGGTTAGTACCTGAAATATATGAAGAATTCATGAAAGTCAACAGCAGAAACAAACTTTCCAAAGCATATAATAAAATTAGTAGTAGGAAAAGGATATTTCTAAGAAGATCTGTAGGAATAGGTGTTCAATATCATTGATTAGAAAAATACAAATCAAAAACCTATCAATAGTCTATGAAGGTGGATCAGTCAGTAAGAATGCTTGCCTTTCTGACTTCTCAGAAAATTGGCAATTAATCTACCTCAAGACCCAATGATACCACTCTTGAGCATATACCCAAGGCATGATCAAGCATACCACAAGGACACTTGCTCAACTATGTTCATAGCAGCATTATTTGTAATAGCCAGAACCTGGAAACAACCTAGATACCCCTCAACTGAAGAATGGATAAAGAAAATGTGGTACATTCACACAATGGAATATTACTCGGCTGTAAAAAACAATAACATCATGAAATATGCAAGCAAGTGGATGGAACTAGAAAATATCATCCTGAATGAGGTAACCCAGACTCATAAAGACAAACATGGTATGTATTCACTCATGAGTGGATAATAGAGGTAAAGCAAAGAATAATCAGACTACAAACCACAACTCCAAAGAACTAGGAAACAAGGAGGAAACTAAGAGGGATGGACGTATCACCTTGGGAAGGGGAAACAGAGGATATCTCGATGAGTAAACTGGGGATGAGGGGGGCAATAGAGGGGAGAGGATAGGGAATGAGAACATGAGGGAATGGGATAGTCAAGCTGGGGGAGGAATAGAGTGGGAGAGGAATAAAAGAGATATCTTGATGGAGGGAGACATTATGGGGTAAGGGAGAAACCTGGTGCTAGGCAAATTCCCAGGAATCCACAAGGGCAACCCCAGATTAGACTACTAGTAATAGTGGAGAGGGTGTCTGAACTGACCTACCCTGGTAATCAGATTGGTGAATGCTCTGGTAATCAGATGAAGGCTCTATGAGCCTTCATTGAGCCTTCATCCAGTAACTGATGGAAGCAGATGCGGAGATCCACAACCAAGCACCAGGCCAAGCTCCGGAGGGAGTCCAGTCGAAGAGAGGGAAGAGGCAAGAGGGATAAAGGTCATGATGGGGAAACCGACAGTGACAACTGAACCAAGTTTGTAGGAACTCAGGAACTTGAGACTGACAGCTATGGAACCTTCATGGGACCAGACTAAGCCCTCTGCATATGAGAGACAGTTGTGTAGATTGGTCTGTTTGAGAGGACCCTGGCAATGGGATCAGGATCGATCCCTGGTGCATGAGCTGGCATTCTGGAACCCATTACCTGTGACTGGATGTCTTGCTCACCCTTGATGCAGGGGATGGGGCTTGGTCCTGCCTCAACTGAATGTAACAGGCTTTGTTGATTCCTCATGGGAGGCCTTACCCTTTTGGAGAAGGGTATGGAGGGTGGGCCAGAGGAGGGCAGGGGGAGGAGGGATGAGAAAGGGATCTATGGTTGGTATGTAAAATGACTTAAAATTTTTTATTTAAATTAAGAAAAACATGCTTTCCTTTCAAGCACAAGGACTTGAATCAAATCCTACAAACCCATATAAAGTAACCAGGTGTATAGCCACAGGATAGACTCGCTGGCTAGCCAGCCTAGCTGACTTGAAAAACTCCAGGCCATTGAAAGCCCCTATTTAAAACACAAGCAACAACAACAACAAGAAACAAAAGCAGTGGACAAGGGTTGGGAAATAGCACATGTTTCATCCTGGCCTCCACAATCATGCATACATACATGCACTTACACACACACACACACACACACACACACACACACACACACACACACATATACAGGCATACAATTACATTCATACCTTTCAGATGTCTATTACAAGAAGGTCAAGAGATAACAAAGACTGGCAAGATTAACAGTAGCACTACTAGTAATTCCATTTCTGGGTATATAATATATCCAAAGAGAATAGTATCAGTGTTTTTTAAAAGGTATCTCTATTCTCATGCTTATTACTATAATACTCACTATAACCATGATATGAAGAATACTTAAGTCTCGGTTAGTGAATAGATGCACAAAGAAATATACATGCTGCATGTGTATCAATATATTACATATGATATACTATATTATATATTATATATAAGTATATTATATGTATAGACAGAAAAGGGATTTTTTTCCCATACAAAAGGAGGCACCAGTTGCCACTAGGACAACATGACTGAGACTGGAAAGTACTATGTTAAGTGAAATCAGCCAAACTAAAAGAACATGATTTTACTTACCAGTAGAGTCTTCTTTCAAGATTGAGTTCATGGAGAATGAGCAATGAATGGTGGTATTCATGGACTGGGGACTGGAGGACGCTAGTCTGTGTTAGATAAAACTTTCTTGGTCCCTTAGTTCACATTATGTAGTGACTATGGTTAGTGCTACATTGTGTTGTTGAAAGAAGAAGAAGGAGGAGGAGGAGGAGGAGGAGGAGGAGGAGGAGGAGGAGGAGGAGGAGAAGAAGGAGAAGAAGATGTTAAATCATATCTCACCAAAACAGAAGTAGTTCTGAAGTGATGGGTGTGCTAACTCAACTGATGGATTGTGCTAATTCTTTCACAATTTATGTGTATATCAAATGTTCACATCACGTACAATTTTACCAAATCACCTCGATAAACCTGACCATCCCCCAAAAAATACACAGTAACAAATAAAAGTGAACCTCATATTTTCCAAAAGGGATATGATTTGGGTAGAAGTCACCATGAATGAATCTTGCATTTGAAAAAAAGATTGCTGGAAATGATATGGGGTGGATATAAATCAAGACATTTTAGCCCCTGCCAAGGATTAGGTTTTCCCTTTCCCCATGAGCAATATGAAATAGTTCTGATTGGAGTCTGAAGGTGGGAGGATTATCTTTGTATTTTTAAAAGATATTCTTAGTGGAAAAACATAGTTTTGGGCAGGAGATTATGAAAGCACTTGCCAAGCTTTCGAAGAGGTACAAAATAACAACAGGACCTCGGTGTGTAGTAGAGGTAGTGAAAACAGAAGAATTAGAAAGAGTGTTGAGGCTCACTGGAAAAGAGGAAAGAAAGGAGTTAAGGACTTCAAGGCTACTGGGTAACTGGGTGGCTGATGTGGCTCTCTAGTGTTAAGGAGGAAGTCCTTATGAAGCAGAAGGCTCTGTGGTCCTCAGCCACTGAAGGGGAAGATTTAGCAATGGGTCTGGAAGTACGTTGTAGATATTATAAACTCATTTTAATAAGATCCGAGTTCCAGTTTTGCTAAGTGAAGTGAGCCCCAAGGAAAGACAAATACTACATGCCATCACTTAAGGTAAAGTCTTTTAAAACATTATTGTAAACACAGAGAATATACTGGTTGTTATCAGCTGTGGTTAGGAAAGCACTAATCAAAAACAGGAAAGCATTCCACCTGCTGTGGTGGGTACCACAAGAAAAACAAGAAATAGCAAAGCTTGGCGAGAGTGTGGAGGAAACAAAGAGCTCTGCAGTCTTTGAGTGGAAATGTAACATTCAAGTAAAAATGACTTCTGAGCCGTTTGCTATGCGGGTTTAGCAGGAAGAGAGATGGCTGGTGAGAGCCTGAGATGTGCCAGATATTGTTTGTGTGGTCTATTAAGGGCCTTATTCTCATGAGTTTACAGTGCTGCCATAAGCATATCCTTTGGGTGTTTTAACTTGAGCTAGGGAGCTACTGAATTACCAGAGAGAAGTCACAGATGAAGAAGAGAACCAGGCTAAAACAACCCTGCAAAGCTTACATGTTTATGGGCAAAGAAGGTAGATATGTTGGTCTGTGAAGAAGTTGCCCAGAGGAGAACGAGGAGACTGCTGAAAGCATGGCAGAATACAGAGTGTAGTGCTGTAGAGGCAACTGGTAACAGAAAGACCCGAGAGACAGCTGTCCGAGTTGAAATTTCATTCATGGAAAGATGCCCTTTGTGAACTTGCTACAAGCTGCAGAGGGGAAGGTTGGGGAAAGCCGGGCTAAAGAAGGTTGGGGAGATTAGGGGTGCACATGCTACTTTCTCTGTTCATGAGGGTGATAGAAAGAACAATAGCAATTAGAGCCAGAGCTACCGGGAGATGGGGAGTCGGTGAGACAGCAGGATTGTCCTTTTCAAAGAAAATAATAGAGTAATGGTTTTCAGATAATACCATGTCAATGTTATTGGGAAGACTTCTATGGAAACTGCATAAAAAGCACACAATTCCCAGAAACAACCTACAAAGGGTGTTTGTGCCACCTCAAGTAAGTAAGTAAAGGGGTGTGTCCTAAAACCAGCATTCAATGCATAGTCTCTTGGACAGCAAATATAATTTAATGAAAGTCATTAAAGGCTAATAAAGTTCAGCCACTGTCAAATGCGCCTGAACATGTGGAAGGTCTTCACAGTCACTTGCCTCATCCAGGATAACTGTGTGTCAGCACTGTCAACCCATCCTCTAAACTTCAGACCTCTCTTGTTTATACTTCATCACAATACCTTATCCCTCTAAAATTACTTCCTCTGGTTACAGTAATTACTTAAATTCTCAGTGAAATCCAAAAAGCCTTATCCTGGCACTTAATGGCACTAAAGTTAAATAAAAAGAAGGGAAGATAAACTGTTTTGGCACTCTATCCTTAAAACCTGGCTTTGGGCCTCATTTTAAAACATATCACTGAAGGTCTCATCGTATTTCTTCCTGCATTCAATAAACGGTTAAGTGGTCATGCATTCATTATGCCATAAGCTGCACACGGATGCAAATGGATGCCATTTATAATATTTTACAGTGTTTTGAAGTTCCAAGCCCATCTAGAATGATAAAGACCTGGGAAATGTTAACCTACCTCACAGTCTTTTTTTTTTTCTTTTTTTATAGCATTCTTTAATAGATCAGTGCAATTTCTTTGCATGCTATAAAAGTCAAGAAAGTATTTCCTTGGTATTAAATGGTAACACATGGAGACCATTTGGTTTTTAAGAAGAATGTTCCCTACTTGTGATTTGTGTTTTTTAATGCCCTTTCCCTTCCTCTTGTTCTTTCAGGGACAGTTTGATTCAGAGTAATGGAGCGGTAGAAATTAAATGAGTGCACATGAAGTCCAATGAACTCAGTGTACTGCTTATCTTGTAACTATGCTTAATCTAAATAACCTTTTTTATGCTCTGTTGGAATGGCATTTTCAAAAGGCTATATTGTAGTAAATGAGAGTATATGTCAGTAAGGATTTGCTAGACAAATCAGATCTCACCAAGAAGTATATCTATCCATTACTATTTAATACACACTTCAATGTGAAGGACAATTTTTTCGTGTGTATGCGAACAGACCATTAACATTTACAATCATTTAAACTATGTTATCCATATTTCCTACTTTCCATTTTTATTTTAATTTTACTTATTTACTTATTTATTTATTTCCAGTGAAGGCCTCTAAACAGAAATTGCTTCCACAAGAAACAATAAAATAATTTATATATGCACAAGTCATTGACTCAGTTTTTCTTAACAAATGTATAGCCTAGGAAATGAAAGCTTTCTGAGGCACAGTGCCAGTGAAAATGTTGAGTGGAAAAGAATGCAATCCATGGGCACAAAACACTTGTCAAGCATGTGCATTGACACCAAGTTCCATTGTCTTTTTACTGACACAGTTTTCTTCATTAATCTTGATGGAACGATTTAATAATTGTTAATTTAATAACAGGATATAGATCTTTTCTATATTTAAACTGTTGCCCTGCCTTTGGTCTTTTGTGGAAAGGGATAAATGAATATGAGCTGTCAAGTAATTTTGTTTCCTTTATTGTCTTAAAGAAAACTTGCTACTCTAGTTGGACACTTGGACTTTGTCCTCACATCAGATCAGCTGACCTAGACATGCATCTTCTCCTGGGATTCCTGTGCAGCTCTCTCTTCTTTGACTGCTTCTGAAGACAGCACTCATGGCTGAAGCCTTCACACTCTACCTGATTGTTACCGTGACGACTTCCTTCTGGTTCCCACTATATCTGCCCACATATTCAAACTGCCTTGTGACAACCCAGGACTTGGATTCATGGTTGGTGGGCTCTCATCACCTTAGTGAGAAGCTCTTCCTTCCTGTTTGAATATTTCATGAGACTATATAAATAGCAACAACAACAAAAAAAACCCAACTCAGTGATAAGCAAAGGTCTAAAAGCAATTAAATGTTTTATGAATGATGGTTACAAAAATTGCTGCTAAGCTCAGAATCTCTTTCCATGACTTCTTTTGAATCTTTAGAAAAGAATATTTTGTGATTTTATATAGGTAAGATTGGTGATTCACTTCACTAATGTGACTTTCAGTGGTATCACCTGAATAGTGAAATCAAAGATTTTGTTAAACTAGGGCTATTGTTCAAATATAGTCAAATGATAAAATGCATTGACTAAGCTAACTTTGCCCAAGTTTGCTTGAAATGGAATGTTCTCATTGTTATCAAACATCTGGGAAGAGAAACAACCATCTACTAATTCTCAAGAGAACATACTATGAGACTCAATATATTCTGTCAGCTAAAGCTCCTGCTAGCTCAAAATGTATGTAATTCTCAAATCACTAACCCAACAGATACTTCATTTTAAAACACAACTATTGTCATAGAAAACAATGCTTACTAGAACTTTTATTAGTTGGCATAATCTTAGAAGTTATAGTCAGGATAATAAAACAAAAATGAATACATCTACATTTCTAAAAGGAAGATCAAATTATTAGCTTTAGATGATATGATGTGCTACTTTCAAGACCTAAGAAAATCAACTCAAATTAAAATTATTCAGAGAGCTGAATATATATAATATCTCAAAACATTTATGTAGATTTCCCATTCATTACTTAGAGGTCATAGTAATACAATTTGAGAGTAACTTAACATACAAACAAAGGAAAACATAAATCATATGAACAAAATGAAAATTTCAGAAATTACATAAAAACAGGATATAATCTAGTATAATTACAGTATATGAACAAAATGTTCTGTTGAAGATAGTAGATAGATTATCTTGTAAGTGATATTGAGACAATTTGCTAGCTACTTCAAAACTGTGCAAGGGCAACAGTATCTACTTAAAATTCATAAAGAATACGTTTAAAAATGTCAAATAATTTCAAATGTCATTTTCTTACATTTATTTGTGAGGAATGAACAGGTGTCATTCTTGTATATGAAGGAGACAGAACAACTTGTGAGAGTTTCTTCTGTCCTTCAATCATGTTAGTTCCAAAGACAGAACTAAGGTTGCCAGGCTTGGCAGCCAACACCTGCACCCACTGAACCTTATCTCTAGTTCTAGTTTTAATTTAAATAGCATAAGGGATTTATTAGAGACTCTTGCAAACAGTGATTTCTGTTTAGGCAACCCATAAAGTCTCAAAATACTTAGGAACACTTGTTTTCCAAATGCTGAGGACAAGGCAGCTCTCCGTTCGTGTGTTCACTACTGTTCAGAGCTTTAGGATGGGGAGTACCCTAGTCAGAAGAAGATTCACCTGAGGTCCAACACTGCTGTTTTACTCATTGCCTACTATTGCCTCAGCCTCAAATCAATTGCAGTCTCTACCTGCCTTGGATTAAATAGCATTTCTTTTTTGTTGTCATTTGTATTTTAAAGACAGGGTTTCTTTGTGTAGCCCTGGCTATCCTGGAACTCGCTCTGTAGACCAGGCTGGCCTCGAACTCATGAAGATCAGCCTGCCTCTGCCTCCCTCTCCAGTGTTGGGACAAAAGGTGTGTGCTACCACCTCCCAGCCAACTAGCACTTACTGCCATTGACCTTAAACACAAACCTAGATAATCTTCTTCCAAGACCCAACAGTTGAAAACTCATATATGAATGTTTTCCCAACACCACCTTTTGCTTTCTGACAACTAGAGTTATCAATTCCACTGGACAGCTCCAAACATGTTTCATTATTTGAGTTCCACTTCCCATTTCCCTCAAGGGACCTCCCAGGCTGCTTTCTGTTCTAAAACTGTACACCTATGGTTCCCTCACATCATATGAACGTCATTCTTTTGTGTTTGCTTTTTTGCTACACTTGAATATTAATTCTTCCCCTAATGTCCACACAATCTTGTTAAAATGGTAATCAATAGCCTTTAATCAATGACTACGGAATCAATTGACTAGAAAAACACAAAACTATATCCAGGAAAGTAAAATAGAATCCTGAAAAAAATATATCTAATTATTAAAGGTGCAATGGAAATCAAGGATTCTTTTCCTTTTGACAGAACTGAAGTTTGAAAGCTCACTTAAAAAAAAAACAAACAAACAGAAAAACCAAAGACTTAGAATTTAAAAAACACACAGAATATTCTTTTTTCAAAAGCAATAAAGAATTGAAATACCCTCTAATACTAGTCATGTAAACTTTTCAAATTTTATAATACTCATAAATTATTTTAAATATCAAATGTAACCAGAAACTTATTCAAAAGCAGTTCTATGCATAAAAGCATTTTCAAAATACATTTAGATATATGCAGCTTAAAATATGAGGGTTTCCTAGATATTTGAAATGTAAATCCTACAACATTTTTCTATTTCTCTTCCCTATTTTTCTTTAATTCTTAATCTCTGACAGTATTCATTTATTCCTGATGGTGACATTTAGTGAATCGGCTCACAAAACAACAACACAGAATTCTAAGCCGGAGTTAAGAAGCATTCCAAAGGCAAAGATAACCCTTGATTGATGCAGCTCCCAGAAGAGACAAAACAGCACTTAGAATTCATTCTCATCTGTCTCATTGACTTGAGTGAAATGTCTCCTTTCCAAAACTTTTAATTGGGTTTTATATTTCATGTATAAAATGTGAGTAAAAGACAATTCGTTTTTGAATAAGTACCATGTCTTCTATGTAGGTATTTATATAACTGAATTCAGTTCTGGCAGTCTGATTCTTGGTGATTGATTGATTGGTTGGTTGACTGACTGACTGACTGATTAATTGATGGACAGATTGATTAAATATATGGTGCATGCACATGAATGTCATAATATGGTGAAAAGAAATTTAGTTATTTTTTTTCTCTTTTCCTCCTCTGGAACATACTCTCCATTTGGAGACTCCTTATTGAAAACAATCAAAAGAATACTTCTATTTTTAAAAATTTATGTTCCATTACTTTCAAGTTGAGGTTTAAATTGTGTGAAAATGTAATGGTTATTTCAGAAGCAAGCCCAGATTTGAGAGTGATGATAGAAAAGTAAAGCCGAAACAATTTTCCTTTTCCAATTGTCATAGAATGAGTAAGAACAACAGAAGCAATATAGAAATAAGATGCTGTGATTCAGCATTAACAGCCACACAACCATACAGCTTCATGCCATGAATCTCAGGAAATGAAAACAAAGGAAAAAAATAGAAAATGATGGCAGAATGCAGCTCGAATAGTAACTTTAGATGCATGCACAGTTATTACTGAGAATTAAATAGGAAAGAAAATACATCAAGCATTTTAATGCCCCCCACTATACACACACACACACACACACACACACACACACACACACACACACACACGTCTTCATCATTAACACTACTAGAACTTGAGAAGAAAGAGATCAAATGTTACTCCCAATGGAAACGTAAGGATAAAACCAGCAGGCTGTAGTATAGCTGAAATAAAGATGATAATAAGAAGAAAATGACTCTTCTGCTTTGGGGGATGAAAAACAAAACAAAAATACATGTACAAAGAAGTGATTCTAAGATAGCAGTAGTAGAAATTGATTGTGCTTTATATTCAAGACTTTAGTTCTTCATATCTTTGTTTTCAACTGAAATGGGCAATATTTATCAACTTATATACAGAATGAATGAACTTCATGCTTTCAGTAATCTAGAATAAAAACTTCTTTCTTGTGGATGAATATCATATTTTATTTCTGAACACCTAGCCATAGTTGGTTTTCCATTTCTATTCTTATCAGTTACCAAAATATTTGACATAGACAAAAAACCTACATCGCATAGTAAACGAGAATAAAATGAAATGGAAGATCACCCAGAGTGAGCTATATTAGACAAAAAAAGGCAGCATCTTCACATTACATTTCATGTTTTAAGTAACTTTTAATTCTCAATGACTCGCTTGTGTAGTCCACTTTAAGGAAGAGTTAAAGTGTTCATCTGAAGTTAAACTTCTTAGGCAGTCACACACTATAACCATAAGTCTCTGATTCTGTAAACACCTAGAGCCATGTCGGAGGAACCTGAAGAGCACTGTAGTAAAGTGAAATGGACAAGTGAGGCAGGCCAGATGTCTAGGTGTTGCCTAATATTTATGCATAGAAGAAGCATGTGAATTAATTGCAAAGTCCCCTCAACTTCTACAATAAAAATGATTAAACAAAACAGCTAAAAATCTCAGTACCCATTCTGGCATTCAACTATAAAGTTTTGGAATATGAATCATACTTGAAAGATTTTAGAACTTTCATTTTCATTCTAAGGGCATTCCTGTTGTCAAACTAAAAATTCTGCCAAGTTTAAACAACACAACCTAAAACATAACAGAAGTCAACATCATTATCATGGCTATTTAAATGCAAAATTTTCATAGTGTATATTTTAATTTTAAAACCACAAGAAATGTGTTATCTAAGAGCAATGTTATCAAACAGACAAACTGAAATTGCAAATGATCACTTTCATGCTTGGTACATAAAATGCAGTTACTGGATTAAGAGAATTATAAAAAACTACAAATTGATAAAATTAATAATATTCATATATAAAATATTAATCAATAGTCTTCAGAATATTTAGATAAGTCAGAATAATAAAATGAAGAAGCAAACATTTTCCAGAAATATGCTTTTATAGTCATGACTTCAATCAGTTTAAGGAAGATGCATTTTCTAATGATCATTTCATAAAAGTAAATAGGCATATACTAGCCACAGAAAAGAGAGGTTAGCTTTGCATGTATGCAGATATGTACACATTTGTGGACACACATATAGCATATATAGTAAGATAATATAGGACAGTTTTATGGGGTTTTTGTTTTTGTTGTTGTTGGTGGTGGTTGGTTGGTTGGTTTGGTTTGGTTTAGTTTTTCAAAACAGAGTTTCTCTGTGTAGCCCTGGGTGTCCTGGAACTAGCTCTGTAGACTAGACTGGCCTCTAACTCACAGAGATCTGCCTGCCTCTGCCTCCTGAGTGCTGAGATTAAAGGCTGCCACCACCTGCCTTGGGACAGTTTTAAAATGCACACACTGAACTACTTTATTTCTTTATCCTTTCTTGTTCTGCTTTGTTTTGTTTTGTTTGGTTTGGTTTGGTTTTTGGTTTTTCTTTTAAATTTTGTTTTGTTTTGGGATGGGAGGTTGCAAGGGCAGAGGGCAGATTCAGGTGTGGGCGAGGCGGAGATGGGCAGGAATCTGGATGCATGATGTAAAAAACACAAAGAATCAATAAAAGTTAACAAAATAAAAAAACAGAGACAAATATATTCACTTCCTCAAGATATACTACTTCTCAAATCATATAAGCCAAATACCTTTTCCACTCTAAGTGGTTTTACCATTGCATGACTAAAGTTTATTTTAACCAGGTAGCCAATGTCTTCCTATTCTCCTCTGTTTTGACCTATATAGATTCTGATTATGAATCTATTGATTTATGCATTTTGTGTGCAATACTGTAGCCAACCATTTGTCTCTCATTAGCTGCTAATCAGTATTCCCACCTACTATATACAAACAGAAGATTATCACTTAAGTTTCAACTTGTTTCTTATTTATATAATAAAAGTCAAGCATCAAGACAGCAAAGCCCTTTACAGTGAAATATCTACAGTTTTGTAAATTATATTCTTCTGCTCTCTATTCTCAATACTTCTAGGTTGCAAAGTACTGTTTGAGTATATATACACATGCACACAGACACAGACACAGACAGACACACACACACACACACACACACACACACATTCACACACTTACATATCCTAATACCTAAAGAAATGGGTTTTATAAAATATCTGGATATTCAAATCTAAAACACTGCTAAGAGAACCTAACAAGGATAAATCGGTTAAAAGACATGCTATGTCCATGGGGCTGGAGTATACAATATATTGAAGATTAGAGCATATACAGCATCAACACAATCTCTTCCAAAAATCACCATACAAGAGTTCCGTGGAAACTGACACTGTGATTATGAACTTTATGTGCATGTACATTGCATAGTGAAGAAAAGAGAAAGGTCATTATTGGGTATGTTTACATAAAATTTTAAACTATGCAAAACAATCCATAGTAGCATCAGTGACGGCTTAGTACTTGAGATACAGAGAGAAATGACAATGAAAGTAACACAAGGGAGCATTTTGGATAGGAATGTTTATTATATTTAGTAGAATGACCATTTCACTGGTGAATACATCTGTTATAACTTATTAAAGACTATAAGCACATGCAGTTCTTATGTTTCATAATTATATATCTGTAAAGGTTTTAAACTGTCACTGATTTTTTCATGTATTATGGAACATATCATCTTGTCCTCATATCACATCAATATATCTTATTCATACATGAAATCTAATTCTTTTCTTGTAAATATGACTTTGCTTCTCTGGCAGTTTACTTCATAATAATTCACTAATAACTTGCTCATTAAAATATGGTTAACCTAAATATGCTTTTAGACTTCATATCAAAACCCTAGTTTCCAGTTGTAAAAACATCATAAAAATTGCAAAATAACCTGTAATGGTGCAATGAGGGTATTAGATATCTTTTGCATCTGCTAATGTGATTGTCTAATCTCAGTACCTATGATCAGTCTGTTAGGTAAACTTTGCTGAGCTTTGAAATACCTTCACACATGCTTTCTTCTGTTAGCATCGATAATCCATTCACCTACTCACTCACTCTAGGATCTGTATGCTTCCTTATTACTACATAAATTTGATTTTGTTTTTAATAAATGAAATATTATGTCATAAAGAATTATATTAAAATTAATTTCTTTGTGATTTTCATAAACATTTTATTTCATACAGTACATATACATATGTATATGTATATGTATATATGTATGTATGTATGTATGTATGTATGTATGCATATGCCTAGAATCAAGTAAAAATTTCTTCAGTGAAAGGGTCAAGTAGACTATATTAAGAAGGCCCAGCAGCAACTATGTTCATTACTCTTATTGGGATGAAGAGTGTATGGACATAAACATCACAGCATGGAGTTTGTGACAGGCAGAATGGAGAAAGATGAAGATCTCAAAATCCCCTTTGGAGCTAGGAGGACAATGACCTGCTGCCTCTGTATATGCTCCTCTGCTTAACGAGTGGCAACCTGCCTGTAGCACCCACAGCTGGAGATATCTATTTATTAGCACAGGTGGTTGTATAGTTGATGCTGTGTTCCTCTCATTAGTTCCTTTTCTACTGCAGTTGTAGAACACCATGGCCAGCACAACCTACCAGAGAAAGAGTTTATTTGTGCTTTTGGTTCCAGGATAAGAGTTCCTTACAGTGGGAAAGCAACTGAAACAGGGACAGCAGCTGGAGCAGCAGCTGAGAGCACACCTCTTGAACCTCAAGCACCAAACAGAGAAAGCCTGCGGGGAATCCTGCAAGGCTCTGAAAACACAAAGTCCGTCCCTCCTAACATGCTTCCTCTGACAAGGCCACACCTTCTAAGTCTCTGCATATAGCTCCACCGAACTAGGGGCCAAGTATTCAAGTACCAGAGCCTCTGAGGAACATTCTCACTCAAATCGTCACATGCAATAAACACCTTTTAAACCTCCCTAAACAGTGCCACCATCTGGGGACCAAGTGTTCAAATGTGAGAGCCCATGGGGAACATTGTCATTCAAACCACCATACCTTTTAAATACTGAACATCATGCTTCTTCTGTAACTATGTACAGCTGTAAAGAGAATAGGCTAACCATCAAGTAGAATAGTGAGTTTATTTAAGTTTTGTCACTTACAGATACATTGGCTAATGGCTTGGTCATACTTTTTTAAGCTTCAATTTTATCTCCTTTAAACAGTATAACTGTGCGATAGTGTTAATGCCATAGTATAATGTGTTAATAGTGTACCCATCATCTTTAATAGTATAACTGTACTGAACTCATAGAGCTGTCCTAAAGATTGATTTGTGATGACATAATAATATGAATTCTGAAATGCCTGGCACATGGCAATTTTTTAATACATGAATGTTTATAAAAGCTATCATCATTAAATCTGACCTATAATTATAGGTTGGTATTTAAAATGTGGCATCATATGATAAAGTCTTTGACCAGAAACCCATTTAAATATCTAAAATAATGTCAGGATTTTTCACTAGGTTACCTTTAGATTTAAAATCAATTAAATGCAAATGTTGAAACATACTGGAATAAAGGTTGTCTTTATAGAAAAAATAATAAAACAGAAAACCTAAAACTTTAAAGGCAGAGGTGGAAATTACACACTGCACAAACCATGAACTCAGCATTCCCCAAAGTGTGCTTGGTGAAAATATAATCCTCACAATGATCTGTGAGAGTTCAGTCATAGGGTCAAATCAACTCAGAGGATATTGCAAGCCTTATGTTCCTTTGGGAGGAATTTGCAATACAAATAGTATAGTAGAGAAATTTGGAAATGCTCAGTTAAAATGAAAAAAAAAAATTTCTTTGTTTGAGCCTATGTTTTCCACACCTACCTGAATAAAGAATTCTTGTTTATTCTACATATATCCCTCTTTGTGGGAAGTAGCTCTATCATTTTTTGCTTCTCTTATTATTTTGATTAACGAGAGAAGAAATAACTACTCTCAACAGCTCTTGTAAAAAGATAGTCAGTGCTCGGTATTGAAGTCCTGCTACCTTTTGTCACAGTGGCAGCTGTCTGCCATCTCCCTGTCTTTCCTGCTCGGGTACCAACACAGTTCCCCAGAGGTGTTGTTCCCTCTTCTATGCCCTCACTCCCGAGCCCTTCAACAGAGTTTGGAATAAAAGGAAGAGTGACTGTACAACGGAAGTCCTGGTAATTGTTGCTGTCTAGTCACAGGAGAATGATTACCTCTCTCTTTATTTATTCAATTTACATTCTCCCTTCTAATGAACAGCAAATAGAAACTTGCAGTACTAGTTTAGGTGAATCACTAAGCCTTACATGTTATCATGTTAATGTTATGTATCATGCCACTGCTAACTTGGATTCATAAAGCAAAGACTGTAACAGCAGTCACAGACCTCTGTGGGTCAAAAAGGATTAGAGATTGACTGTTTAGCCCCTGTGTTCCAAATTTTTATGTGGAAACTTTAACTTCCAATATAAAACAATTTAACGATAGGGTTTGTAGGAAGTGACCAGATCATGAAAATAGAGCCAGAGCTGTGAAAAATAAAATTCTGTTATCTATAAGCAAAGTAGTCTATGCTATTTCTTATAACAGCCTAAACATACTACATAACTATCTTGTTTAACCTTCATTGGCACACAAATACACCTATTTATCATCAATAACTGAAACAAATTATTCTTCTAATTTGACAGATAAAATGTACAGTAGCTGTAGGTATTGACAGGCAAATGCTTCTCTGTGTGCTGTTGCATCCAGTCATCCCAAAGTATGCTCATAGCGAGACAAAGGTATAAGAGAAAGCGGAAGTGTGACTGGTCTGTTTGATGTTTAATGTAACAGTTCAGGTTACAGCATCCATGTCACAATATACTCCACTGTTGAGGCAGGGGTGAAGAGGTCTCTCAATGAGAAGAACTTAACATCACATCAGAAAATACACAACTCCATGAAAGCTGAAGTCTTGGTATCTCAGTCTGGTCTGTATTGCCTTGGTAAAGACCATGACCCAAAGCAACCTGGGAGGTAAGGATCTACTTGACTTACATATCCTGGTCAAAGTCCATTGAAAGAAGCCAAGACTAGGAACTCAAGGCAGAAACCTGGAGGTGGACATTGAAACAGAAGCCATGGAGAAGGGATAGTGATTGACTTGTGCTTCAAGGCTTATTTAATTTACTTTCTTATACAGCTCTTGATCCCAGGACTGGCACCACTCCTGGTGGGCTAGATCCTCCCACATTAAACATTAATTAAGAAATCCACCCACAAACTTATCTTCAGGCCAGTTTAACAGAGGGAATTCCTCAGTTGTGATTATCTCTTCCCAGGTACATCTAGGCATGTGTCAAGTTACCACACACACACACACACACACACACACACACACACACTTGTTTATAGTAAATATACTCACATTCCTCCTTCAGATTCCGGAGTCAGACAGATCCCACATATATTTCACAGCTATGTCCTGCTAGTTATCTAAATCTCTCCTGGATATTGTATTACCCTCAAAGCCTACTACCTTGTGATCCAGAAATTTATATAAAGGTCTTTAGAGACAACACTCTTTGGTTAAGAGACTTATGAACTAAGACAAGGTATGTGTATCCTGCCACTACTGCCCAGGGTTATAATGGTGAGACAAATTAGGAAAATGGCATTAAATGGACTTTCATTCTAAAAGGATCAGAATATGAAGCACATATAATTCTCTCTGTCTTAAGAATTCTGAGGACCATCTGGACATGAATTACTAGGTGACTTGCTTTGGAACGAACAGAATGTGCCCAGCCTTGGCCTACATTCTACTTGCTACGTTGAGCTTCCTATTCCGCTGTTTTCTATATTTCCACCTTCACACATCTTTCCTTCTCCACCACTCCTGCTCCATTTTGAAGAGATCAACAAAGATACAGCCTGTGAACATTTCCCTTAGCAAACATTTCATTCATGTGTGGACAGAATCCTGAAGCCTTCTGTATTTTACATAATCCCAATCCCTCTGGGGTCCAAAATGTGGTATTTTTATCTACATAATCCATTGTAGACCTTTGTGGACTTCCCATACATTTGATTTATATCCAGACTGTTCTACATATTCTTTTAAATCATACTCATTTATGACATATCGAACCTCCATGGAAGATATCTCTTACTGCTAGAATCAATTTTGTTGGCCATAGAGAGTGAGACAAACTGCTTAATTTTTCTAGAAGTTTACAAAAGGTATAAAGCCCCATTAACCATTTCATTCATGCTCTGGGGCTAGATTTAATTTGATTTTGACAATCTTATTTTGGCTTGAGGGACTAAAAATGGTGGCTGTTTTAGTTTTCAATCCGCTAAGTCCCATATACCCTTTAAATTCTGCTTGGGAACTGGACAGCTTTTCATTAATTCATCACTTTCTTGCCACACTCTACACAATTAGGAAAATCCAGCTGACTCTCTCAACATTCTGCCTAGAGATCTCCTTAGGCCAATCCAAAAGTTCATTAGATACCCTTTCCATCTTCCAAGTTACTGCAGGCAATGATTTGGTCAATTATTTTGTGAGAACATTATGTACATTGTCATTTTTTTCTCCAGCTCCCAATTATACTTCCTTTACTGAGCTTCTCGTCCTGGCTAACAGTTTGAAACATTTCCAAAAGTCACAAAGTCAGAGCCACAAAATTCAAGTTTCTATTAAACGTATACAATCACAACATCATCTGTCAAGCATAAATTTGTCTCAGGGATCTGCTGTCACCTCAGACTCCATGGCTTAGCATAATGAAAGTTTGTGATTGTTCACAATACTTTGGAGAGACTGGATGGTTCCAGCTGTCTAGACTAGGCTCACTGCATACCTGGTGTGAGCTGTGGGTCAAGTATTTAGATAGTGTGACATTGACAACTCTCTCTTGTTGTGGGAGCCCACAGAGGTTTCCTAGTGAGATCTGAGCTTGCTTTACCCAGCAGGACTGCATAAGGGGATGAACTGAACATGTGAATGGTTACCAGGTGTTAGGAATTGTCTGCCCTTGGCTGTGCTGGGGGAGGTCTTTTGCTCCACCCCTTGGCATTCCTTTAAAAAGCCGTTTAGAAGAGACAGAAGGGGCTGGCTGATTAGGATCTAGGCCCTCCCGGAGCTATCCTGTGTTTTTATCTGTCTCTCTCCCCTCTATATTTCTATCTAAATCACTTATCTCTCACTCCTCAAGAGTACCCTGGGGATAAAGGTGGTGGCGGGTCCCCCACATCTGTGAGATTAATTGATGATTAACTCTCATTTTCCATGAGACTATCACTCCCTTCCAAGTATCAGCTCAGGCACACTCTAAGCCAAATCTTAGTTGAAGGCAAAGGAACAGAAACATTCAAGGCTTCTTTAACCATAGGTTTGGGAATGATATTCTGTCCTTCCTGTTGGCCAAGACATACAGTTAAAGCGATGAGACAGGACCACTTAGTGGGAAGATCTTCTAAGAGATCTTGAAGAATGTTCATAGAAATATGGAAAATTAGATCCATTTTTACAACCAATATGTAACACAGAAAAAAAAAAGAAGTTGTGTATCTTCTCTCTAATGTCTATGCTTATCAAAATAGCAAACTGTGTGATCCTTTCCATTTAAAAGGAAAATGACAAAGTAATGTTTATGAGTGTCATATGCTTTGTAGCAATGAATTGAAAAACAGAGAAGAAATTTTAAAACAAATCACCCAATCTCTAATCAAATCACCAAAGTAATTTGATATTTTCTTCAAATTATTTAATATTTACTTGTTAAATACTCATATGTAGTTGTTAATGTATATAATTATATATATTTATATATATATATATATCCTGCTTTTCTTAATATCTAAAACAGCAACTACCATTAAAAATTATTAGTACATCCAGTATCTTAATAGTTAATGACTGTTTCAGGCTTTATCACCGTCCTTGTATTATTGTATGTCTACAACATCTGTTAACTTAGTTTCTTCTTTAAAAAAAAAAAAAAAAAAGGTGTTTTTATATGTATGCATGTTTGTATCTATGTGTGGGTCTAGGCATGTGTACATGGGAGTGGTGTGTGTGTGTGTGTAGGTCACAGCACTATTTTTGAGAGTCAGTTATCTCTTTGCAACCTGTTAGAGCAGAGTCCCTCTTGTTTCTTCTGTGGCTACACTGCATACTCCAGGCCAGGTGGCCTGAAACCTTCCAGACAAGTCTCCTGTCTCTACCTTCCATCTTCCCATAGAAATGCTTGGATTACAGATGCTTACTACATCAAACTGAAGTGGTCAGGTTTTCATGGCAAGGGCTATTACATGCTGAAACATCTCCTAAAACCCACTTCAAGCTAGTTTTTAAAGCTTGAGAAGCAACTTGCATTTGTCTCAGTGTTCCTGACTATTTTATTATTATTGTTACAGCCTTTAAAATTTATTTTGAAGTTGTTCTCTGTGATATATGGAGATGCATGGCAGATCCTCATTGTGCAATGTGGTATTTTGTTTAAGAAATACCTTTCTATCATTCTTAGTGTTTTATTTCAATACTACTTTTTCCATTTGGGAAAATATCTTACATATTTTTAAGAACACTTCATCACAATATTCTGTAATCTTCATTTTAAATCATGTGTCCTGTTATTTTTCACCAACACTCTTGTTCTTTACTGTTATAAATCCATCACTTTTAACGACATTGTTTTGGTAAGTTGTCTCATGTTAATATGTTATTATATCTGAAGAAAGATAGTAAGATATCAGGTGCCTTTGCTCACTCCTTTCTAGGCACAAATAAAATAAAAAATATAAAATAAAATAAAATAAAATAAAATAAAATAAAATAAAATAAAATGAAAAACTATATTGTAACTGAGTACAAAAGGTTCATAAAATGGAGTAAGTTAGGACCTGAGCATGCAGACATTATATACACCTTCTAGTGTGAGGTACTGGTGGAGAAGTGCTGGCCCGCAGAGTGCCTGACACTGTCAGGGCCACAGCTGCTCCTGGGCAGAGGCGATAATTTAGTTCACAGTAGTACATGAAGTATACACAGTCAATCACGTACGAATAGAACCTTTGTACACATCATGTAGAAAATGTTGAACCCTACTGTTACAATTTCCTTTTCATTTATTAGCTGGCATAAATCTTTGCTCCTTTTTGAGCTTTCATTTTCATGTTGGAATAGAATGTAATGAGTTTTAATGAGGTCTGGCAGCAATGAGATTGAAAAAATGAGAGGACAAGCTCAAAAGTTAAGTTCAAAATTCCCAATTCTCGTAAATATCTTTATGAACATGAACTGTTGACAAAATGTTTACTGACATGTACTCGCTCCTCTCCAGCCCATAGTGATATAAGGACACAAAAACTAGAGAGCAAAACCTGCACTAAATAACACAGTTCAAAACACAGTGACTGTTTTAACAAGTCTAGGATGAAAATTCACAATTGAATAGGCAAGGGTTCTAATGTTTCTGCGTATCAAAGTGTACTGTATATAGTAGGTTTTCACTGACATGGAGCAGCTCTTCTAAATAAATATGTTTCCACACAAAATTGTCTTATACTCAAAACAAAACTGTAACTATAATTGATTTGTTCTTCTAGCCTAGGCATTTCTTTAAGGGTTAAAATATAGAGTTTTATAAATAGCATAGGTATTTTAAACAGAAGACCACTCGATTCATGGCAATATTACAAGTGCTATTGTAAACATGGTTTAAAAATTTATGTTTATTCTTAAACTCTTATATTTTGCTAACATAATAACCAAACTTTATGGAATATATAATCCCCTCACTGTCTGTCCTGCTCTCTCTGACCTTATCCTCCCAACTTTCTCTCTCTCCTCATATAATTTCTTGTGCTTTCTCTTCCTTTAAGTACAACTTTAATTGAATAACATGATTGTCTGTATAAGAGTAATACAGAAGGTAATATACTATAAACTTTAAAGTCCCTTATTTTAAATTAAACAGTGAAAAAATGTTGAAAGTGAGAACCTACTTGAAATGAAGTTTGATCTCAAAGGCAGTTCTTTCATTTCAAAGACAGGAAGAAAATAATACAGGTGAAATTCTTATAAATAAAATATTTACAAATTTAAATATAATTTCAGTAATAGCATTCATTGGACAACACAATATGTAAACACATGAAAAATGTTAACAAATATAGCATAATATTGACTCAAAATGTGTGTGTGAATGATTTGAAAAATATTGATCTCCAAGTTCAACATACTAAAACAATGGCTTCTTATTTATAAAAGATATAATTAAAAGAAGAAAAATGAAAATAGATACAAACCAAATAAAATTTTCCTATGCTAATCACCAATGTTTAAATAATCTGAAGTCATGATTTAAGGTTTTTATTTGAAAGTTCAGAGTTATATGTTATTTTTGACTTCTAGAAAAAAAATTTAAGTCATATTTGAATTTACTTTAGTTTCACCAAATAAATAAAATTCATTGGTGCAATGTATGTTTCCAAAATCGTTTAATTTTACTTAATTTTGTTGTTGTTTTACTCCAAATGGTGCCATTATTACCATAATGAATTAAAAAATGGTCTTATGTAGAGTTCACTAAAATAGATACCTGAATATCTACTTACTTATTACAATTAGGTTTAATCCATAAAGTGTCTTGAATTTTCTTCCTTTTAATTGAAAATAGATTTTTTTCTCATACAATATAACTTGATTATAGTTTCCCCTCCTTCTACTTCTCCCAGTTCCTCCCAGCCTCCTGTCCCCTGAGACCCACTCCTTTTCTGTCCCTCATGAGAAAAGAATGTGTTTGTAAGAGACAACAACCAAACATGACAGAATAAAATTTACTAAGATGAAGCAAAAACTATCATAGTGAAGTTGGATATGGCAACCCAATGGAAGGAAAAGATTCCCAAGAGCAGGCATAAGAGTCAGAGATCCACTTGTTCTCACAGTAAGGAACCACATAAAAATGCAAAGCTTCAGTCTCTGTGAGTTCATACACACCTTGCTTGGTTGATTCAGAGGGCCACCATGTTCTCCTAGTGTCCCCATACCCACTGGCTCTTACAATCTTTCTGCTTCCTCTTCCATGGAATCACCTGAACTCTGAGGGAAGGGATTTGAAGGAGATCTCCCATTAAGAATCTCTCCACATAAACCCTGCCTGTGTGTCTCTGCAGTCTTCCTATCTGCTGCCAGAGGAAGTCTCTCTAACAATGATTAGACAAGGCACTGATCTATGAGTATAGCAGAATATCATTATTAGTCATTTTATTGATCCTTCTTTTTTAGACCAGTCTTGCTTGGTTTTATCCTAGGTCTCTGGGTTATCTAGTCTCTGGTTTTTAGTTACCCACACAGTGTCAGTTGGGTTCTTTCTCATGGAGTGGGACTTAAGTCAAATGAGACATCGATTGGCTACTTCCATAAGTTCTGTGCCACCATAACACTAGCACGTTTTGCAGGCAGGACAGATTGTAGTCAAAGGTTTTATGGCTGGGTTGGTGTCCACATTTCTCTTTCAGTGACTGTAGTGTACCTTCCCACATTAAAGAGACTGGAATGTAGGGTTGAAGGCTCCATGTTAAAAAAAAAAAAAAAAAGCTTAACTCTTCCATGTTCAATGAGTTGTGTGAATGTTGTACTCAGCATTGGGGCTCTACTGTCAGTTTGAGGAGAGCAGCCTTTCATCTTGGCATCAGCCTGGGTTGTTTGGCCAAGGAACCCCTCGACCAACAACTCAATTGAATGTAATTCAGACCTGCCATTGGAAGCTTCGTGTGGTGACTAGAGATGGCCAGTTGAGACTCCATAGCATTACAGGGAGTCCTCATTAGGATCACTTATATAGATTCAAGGAAGTCGCTACTGCGCTAGGTTTCCAAACCACCCCCAAAGCCCCACAACTCCAGATGTCACTCCCTGAACTTTGTCCCCCCACCCTCCTCACCCCAGTCTGCCTGTAAAGTCTATTTTATTTCCCTTTCCCAGGAATATTTGCGCGTCCCTGTAGATCCTTCTACTTTACCTAACCTCACTGGGTCTATGGATTATGGCTTAGTTATCATTTACTTAACAACTAATACCCACTAATAAGTGAATACATACCATAGTTATCCTTCTGGGTCTTGGTTCCCTCATTCATGGTGACTTTTTTTCTAGTTCTATCGATGTGTCTGAAATTTCATGATGTTAGTTTTTTAACAGCTGAGTAATACTTCATCGTGTAAATGTACCACATTTTCTCAATCCATTCTTCCATTGAGAAACATTGAGGTTGCTTTTAGTTTCCTGCTGTTATGAATAAAGTCACAGTAAACATGGTTAATTGAGTGTCCTATGGTAGGATGGAGTGTCCTCTGGGTATATACCCATGAATCGTATAGCTGGGTCTTGAGGTAGATTGATTCCCAGTTTTCTGAGGAACAGTCATATTGATTTCCAAAGTGGCTGTAAAAGTTTACACTCCCACCAGCAATGGAGATTGTTCATTTGTCCCATATTCTTGCCAGCATGAGCTGTTACTTGTGTTATTGACCTTTGCCATTTTGATGGGTGTAAAATAGAATCTCAAAGTCATTTTGATTTTTATTTCCATGATGGCTACAGATGTTGAACATTTCTCCAAGTGCTTCTTTGTCATTTGAATTTTCTCTATTGAGAATTCACTATTTAGATCTGTTCCCCATTTTTAAGATCAATTATTTGTCATTTTGATATCTAGTTTGGTAAGCTCTTTATATATTTTGGATATTAGCCCTCTGTCAGATGTGGGGCTGGTGAAGATCTTTTCCCATTCTTTGGGTTGCCACTTTGTCTGATTGATGGTATCCTTCACATTACATAAGCTTTTCAGTTTCATGAGGTCCCATTTATTAATTGTCAATCTTAGTGCCTGTCAGCGTTCTGTTCAGAAAGTTGTCTCCTGTGCCTTGTGAACTTGATTTTCATGGTCAAGTCATGAAGAGAATCCTTTCAGGCATGTGATGTGAGCAATGTCTCTGCCAAGCACAGCAGGTGCTCTGGACTTCAGAGATGTGCTTCTCGAATCCTCATCTTACCCTGTGCTAAATGAGCTCCCCTGAGTTAAACACACTCAACCCAGATTTTCTGACATGTTTATTCTCCAAGAGCATTAGATAGAATCATCTTTACTTCATGAAGAAGTTAGGTGGCTTTATTTCACACAGTGTAGTTTTGCAAAGTGGTGTGTGGTCTTATGAAGGCTCCTACAAACTGAAGTCACACAGAAATATGTGGTGATATTTTATTTGTGCTGAAATGTGGCAATATTTTATTTGTGCTTTAATAAATAAGGCTTTCCTGGAGATCAGAGGAAAAAGCCAGCCACAACACAGAAGTCATACAATGTTAGCGCACACCTTTAATACTATCACTTGGAAGGCAGGATCTCTATGTGTTCAAGGCCACGCTGGAAACAGTCAGATGTGGTGGCACATGCCTTAAATTCCAACACTAGTTTATCATGGAGGTCTGGAGGTCTGTACAGACAGACAGGAAGTGTCAGAGCTGGGCAGGAAGAGGAAGTGATGTAGCTGGGCAGAGAGAGCAAATCAGACGGCAGAACAGCAAGGTATATAGCCGTGGGTAGACAGGAAGTCACGGCATTTGGAAGCTGCAGAGTTGGTGAGGTAAGGTCAGCTGTGGCTTTCCCTATTTCCCTGATCTCTCCCAGGCTTTCACCCACATATCTGGCTCCATGTTTTTTATTTAATAAGACTGTTTAGAAATTTAACTACAGAAATATCTTCAATAATTTAATGGGAAAAACTAACTGTCCCATGATCTTTAATGTCCTCTCTTCCAATCCTTAAAGATTCTCTTCAAATTCTCTTCAAAGGCATAGGGAAAGAAATAGTAAATGGTACTTTGCCCAGTGTGATTTAGAATTATATTGAGAACTCACAGGTTTTCTTTCTTTGCAAAATACTTACTGAGCAGAGTGTGGTTTACCAGAATGAATGTGCTTTTATGCTTTCGTGGGTTTTTACATTCCTTTCTGCATTTGAATCAATCACTGCGTTTTATCATTTACACATTTTTTTTTTGCAGTACTGGTTTTTTAATTTTTATTAACATGGATTAATTGTACTTATGATCCAAAATATCTCCAGGAAGTCTTCTAATGTCTTCTGGGGCATCTTCACCCTTCTGGTCATACTCACTCCTCTCATTTGTGTGATCCAAGTGCCCCTCTCTGGGTGCTGGATGCCATCAGGAGTCTCTCAGACTGCAGCAACAGCAGTGACTCTTTAGTTGACTCTTTGTATCTCAATTGACTTTCAACTCCAATTCCCTTTTTAGTGCTGTTGCACTCCCTTTTTCTTCTGCACCTCCTACTTCATCGTCCATCCTGAAAGACTTCCAGAGAAGTCTAACTGTAGCTCTGGGATCATTCTAACACCAACTGGTCCAATGCAAAAGGTGAGTCTTGTCTGTTCCTTAAACTTTATCTATTTCAAGTTGCAAGAGTCAAAGCTTTCCTGTCACCAGAAAAGGAGCGGGGGTGGGGGTGGGGGACATTAGAGATAAGCAGATGACATAAAGCTAAATGTAAGTCAGTCCCATCAATGTAATGCTTCATTGAGTTGGCTTATGCCGGCTTTGTTAGGCTGCTTCTGTAGAGTGCCCTGCCTGAGATTTCAACAATCAGGACTTAATCAGGGGGAACTGTTGTAGATAATTCCACTATCAATTGCATTGATCTCCTTCTCCACCACTTTCTCCCTCCCATCTCTCCCTCCTCCTTTGTCATCCGTCCTTCCCCCCTTCTTTCCTCCCTCTACTACCTTGTATTTCTCCTCATCTCGTACAAAAGTAATCCAGTGGAAGATTCTAGCTGCCAACCTCAACAGTTAACATTTCATACAATCAATAGCGTAGTCAACAGCCTCTTATGTCTCGGAGTCTATGGCACCTCACTGGCTCACAGCTCCAAAAGAGAAAACCCATGCCTAGTGCTGTGTCTTCCATTCGTTATTTTATGGTACCTTGCCTAGTATTGTCACCGAAGTCCTGTTATATGCTAACTACATTTTAACTACTTTTATACATGTGTACATGCATACACACATGTATATGCACACATATTTACAGACACTTCTATAATAGTAGCTAGATTTCATTGTGACTTTTTCAAAGGTTTTTAATAGTCACATATCAATCCACATATTATTTCCTCTATCCTGTCCTCCTATTCCCCACTCCAATTTAACCCTTCCTGTTCAGTCAATCCCCTTTAAACTTTTATAAAACTGTTTTCGGTCTCTCCTCTCTCAAAAGCCCCACCCTGTAGCTAGAGTTTTTCTCTCCTGGTCCTGTCAAGCCCCGGCAGTCCTGTAGCCCGCTTATAAAATAAACATACAGACGCTTATATTATTTAAACTGCTCAGCCATTAGCTCAGTCCTACCATTGTCTAGCTCTTACTCTTATACTCAGCCCATTTCTGTTAATCTATATGTTGCCACATGTTCTGTGGCTTTACCTGCTGCCTTTACATTCTGTTCCCTGGATGGCAGGCTAGCATCTCCCTCAGACTTCCACCTCCCAGCCTCTCCTCTCTGTTTGTCCCGCCTATCCCATACTTCCTGCCTGGCTACTGGCCAATCAGCGTTTTATTTATTCACAACATACAGGACATCCCACAGCACCACCATCATGCCCTTTGATAATTTCTTGACCTTTATAGGTATTCCAAATGAAAATACTTGTCTGAAGATTCAAAGTTAATATTAACAAATGAGAGAAACCATACAACATATCTTCCTGGGTCTAGGTTATCTCATTCAGAATAATTGTTTCCAGCTCCATTCATTTACCTATGAATTTCACAAAGATTAGACATTTGGCCTCAATGCATCACTTTTGTTGCAGTGTGGTAATAAGCAAGGATGTGCAGCTGTCTCTGTTGTATGCTATCTTAGAGTCTTTTGGTTATATACCCAGGGTTAATGGTATAACTGGGTCATGGAAGCTCTTACTGGAACTTAATATGGACCTTACTTTTGTTTGTTTTGGGGTTTGTCATTTTGTTGCTGAATTTTAAGACAAGGTATCAATCACTATGTAGTCTGAGCTGCCTGGAACTTCTATGTGGACTAGGCTAGCCTGGAACTCAGAGATACAGCTGCCTTTGCCTCACAAGTTCTGAGTCTTAGGCTGTGCATTCCATGTGCTGCCCTTTTGATGGTTGGTGAACCACATACTGATTTCATGGTCAATGGACTAGTTCACATTTCCAATCATATAGAAAGATTCCTTTCTTTCTCCAGTTTTTGCTCTGTTTTCATTTGTTAGCTGTTCTGTCTGGATTGAAACACAGAAATTTTGACTCGAATTTTCCATAATCACTAAAGTTACACATTTTTTTCATGTATTCACTGACCATGTGTACGTCTTTTGAGAACTGTCTATGCATTGTTTTGCCTATGTATTGATTATATTTTTGAAGTTTACCTTCCTGAGTACTTTATACACTCTGGAAATTAAGTTCCTTGTCAGATGAAAAGCAGGTTAGATGTTCTCCAGTCCCGCAGGCCGTCATGTCATTTAAGTGCATCTGTTCTTGTCAAAAGCCCCACAACTTCTAAGGAGCTGGAGATATCACTGTTTTGCCTCTCTAAGAAGATGATGGACATTTGGGTTCCTTGTAAAAGGTGGAGAGTTTCATTACAGGTAAATAGTTTTACTTTTTGTATTTTTTCTTGGTTTTTGACTGTTACCTCATCTAGTTTTATTTTATTAGCATGAAAGCATGGACTGTCTCCCAACTTTAAGCAGCAGATTTTTTTTTTAATTCTGTCATGGTTTCAATAACTGACTTGGATTTCTCTTTCGTCTCCACACAGAATGCTTTCTACAATGGACTCCATGACTCCACCTTATCAAACTCCTTTCACTTTTTCTTTAAACTGAAAAAAAAAAAAACTCTATTTATATTAAGCTAGAAAGCAAGAGATAAAAGGAAGAGCTTGGATTTGCTCAGTGAGCAACCAGAATTGTGTTAGACTCTCATGAACATTGAATACTTCTGAATATTTCTGTTTGAAGAAAAATGTTAATTTTACTACATTCAGATAGATAGATAGATAGATAGATATGCACACATAAAGATAATACATATACAAAAATAGAAGCTTGTACAGTATATATTCAAGTTTCCAACTTTTGTGTATCAATTTCTCTGCTACCTTTCATTGTTGCTTTTTGGCTTGTTTGTTTCTTTTTTATAGTGCTGGAAATTGAACTCAGGGATTTATGCTGGTTAGGTAATCATTCTACAACTAACCTATGCACAAAGTTCATTTCTCTAGTTTGTAATACAGGTTGAAAAGCATCTAATACTGTGATTTGTTGATTTCTCCTTGATTTTGATAAATGTTTTCTTGTGTATACTGTAACTGTGTTCCTACAAAAAAAGTTATTGAATATCATTGCACCTTGACATACTATTATTTTTATCAATAGGGAATATTTCTTTTCTTCATAGAAAGCACTTGCTTTGAACACCATTTTTTTAGAGAATAACATTTCTTCAATTGCTTTCTTTTGATTAATATGTGCTGGTTATATATTTTTCTACCTTTTGCATTCAATTTGATGGATGTATTTAAACTTAAAGTATGATTTTTACATAGCAGTTTTTTGAGATATTCATAGACTATCTACATTTTATAAATGGTATTTGACTCAATATCCTTGTTTAATGAATGCCTTCATGAAATCCATGTAATTGTACTTGTATTCTATTTTTAATATTCTGTTTTCTGAAAGAGTTTTTGTCTGCTTGATGTATCTAGTTTGCTTGCTTTGTTATGTTTCCATATTGTTCCTATTGTTTGTAAGCTCATATCTTTTTGTCTGCTACTCACAACTTTTAAGATCTAATACATATAATTAATTCTATGCACTATTTCAGTTAAGTTCAAGTATAATAAAACATTTGTTTTTTTCAGATAAATTTCAAAGAAATGTACATAGGTATCTCCCACTCCAGAATGTAGGGCATAGCTTGCCTTTCCAACCTGTGGGGTATGCATAGTGAAAAGTCAGAATGGAGGTAATATATTGAAAGCCATCTGGGAAAGTAAGAGAATGAGGGGGAAAATGCAGATGAAGAAAAATATTTTTAAAAATACATACCAGATAAAGGATTAACATTTTCCAATTATAAATCCACTTAAAAACCTCAGTAAAATCAATCAGCAGTATTTATCACAACCTGAATTTTAGGCAGCTTCGATCAGTTCTACTTGACAAAGGAAATGAAATAGTAATGTACATTGTTAGATGTATTTTCACTGATTTTGTTGAGACTATTTGCATCGGTGTTCATGGAAGATAGCAGATTATAGATTTCCATTTTTTTTATAATGTACTTGTTTAGTTTGAGTATAGGGTAATATAAGCTTCACTGAATGAGTTAAAATGTATTTCCTCTGCTACTGTTTTCAGAGAAAACACACACACACACACACACACACACACACACACACACACACACACACAGGATTGTATCTTCCTTAAATTTTGATACAATGTATCAGTGAATTCATCTAGATCAGTCCTTTCTTCATTATTGTTTCAATTCCTTTTTGATACGTGGGACTGCTTGGATTATCAGTTTCTTTTGGTAGTTTGTATATTTGAAGGAATTGCCTCATTTAATCTAAGTAATCATAACATATACTATTTGTTACATATATATCATAATTATCCCTACTTTTATTATCCTTTTGTTCTTCAGTGATACGAACTAGGACTTGGGCCTCATGTACACTAGACAATTTCTCTACATTTATGTATATATCTAGACTTTCTTAAACTCTGAAATTCAATAAAATCAGTAGTGTGACGATTCTTTCAATTTATAATTGCTTATTTGTGCATTCTTACTTTTCATCTTAGCTAAACTATCTGGAAATATTTATTTAGTAACTTGCCTTAAAATGTTTTCCATATCTTCATTTCTTTTATTTATTTATCAAATAATTTATCAAATTATTGTTTTATCAAGAAAAATAAATCTCTAGCTTTCTAACTGGAAGCTTAAAGTAGTGTCCTTAAGCATTTTTTCTTCTCAGAAATAAACACCTATACTATAAATTTCCCTCAGACTACTGCTTTGGTTTCATCTCACAAATTTTGATATGCTTTTTTTATGTATGTGTTTTATTGTTTTCACATAGATCAAGCTGGTCTCAAATTTCTTATGTATCCACAGCTGGTCATGACCTTCTGATCTTCCTGGCTCCCCCTCTTCTGTGCTCTATATATGTGGTATTTTTGTTTAAATAAAAATATTCTTAAATTTTCTACTGAAATATTTTCTTAGATGTGCATACTAATTACAGAAATTGATTTAATTTTAAATTATAATATCTTCAAATATTGTTCTGTTTTCCTTTGTGGTTTAACTTCACTGATAATCTGAGAACATAAGCTAGTTCTTAATTTCTCTTAAGTTAGCAAAATGTGTTTGCAGGATTGAATATTAGCCACATCGGGAAATGTCCCACTCAGGTTTCAGAAGGTGCTATTGTTTACTAGTTTATCCTATAAATGTTAATTAGATAAAATTGACTTTTACTGCAAATTTTCTGCCTTTTTTTTTTTTTTTGTTCTGTCGATTACTGATGGGGGAAAATGGTGAGCTTCAAATGATCATAGTGGATTTATCTACTTTTCTGTAGCATTCTATCAGTTCTACAATGCTGCTCTTGCTGAGGCTATGCATTTTAAGAATAACTACAGCTTCTTCAACAACTTACGCCTTAGCATCTCTTTGAGGCTGATAAATTTCCTTGGTCTGAAGTTTATTCTGTCAAAACTTAGTAAAGCTACTTCTGAGGGTTTTATATATTTATTTATTTAAAAGGGTTTATTTTTTTCCTTTTTAAATACCAACCACAGTTCCCCTCCCTCCCCTTCTCTCACTCACTCCCCACTTCACCCCCCCCCATCCACCACTCAGAGAGGGTACGGCCTCCCATGGGGAGTCTATAAAGTCTGGCATATCAAGTTGAGGCAGTACCAAGCCACTCCCACCATATCAAGGCTAAACAAGATATCCTTCCATAGAGAATGGGCTCCAAAAGGCCAGTTCATGTACTAGAGATAAATCCTGCGCTGACTGCCAGTGGCCCCACATACTGCCCAAGCCACACAACTGTCACCCACATTCAGAGGGCCTAGTTTGGTCCCATGCAGCTTCCCCAGCTGTCAGTCCAGAAACAGTGAGTCCAACTAGCTTTGGTCAACTCTGGGTTTTCCCATCATGATCTTGACCCCTTTGCTCATACAATCCCTCCTCTCTCTCTTTGACTGGACTCCAGGAGCTCCACCCTGTGCTTTGCTGTGGATCTCTGCATCTGCTTCCATCAGTTACTGGATGAAGGTTCTATGATGACAATTATGGTATTCGCCAATCTGATTAATAGAGAAGGACAGTTCAGGCACCCTCTCTACTATTGCTTGGAGACTTAGCTGGGTTCATCCTTGTGGGTTCCTGGGAATTTCCCTAGCACCAGGCTTCTCCCTAACCCCATAATGGCTCCCTCTATGAAGATAACTCTTTCCTTGCTCTCCCTCTCTGTCCCTCCCCCAACTGGACCATCCCTACCCTCATGTGCTCTTGCCATCTCCCCTTATCTCTTTCCTCTCCCTCCAACACACTACTGATTTACTCAGGAGATCTTATCTATTTCCCTTTCCTAGGAATCCTGGTGAAATAGTAAATCTCTCTCTATCCCCTTTGTTTTCAATCTGACTCTATAAAATGAACATTTTAAATTGACTGAATCTTTTTTCATCAGACAAGTTGTTTCACTCTAACCATTTTTTGCATTTTAATTGTATTTATATTATTATTTGTAACCTGAATGGGATGTAGTCTAATCATAGGTGTAGAGCTATTTTCTCAGATGTGCATTTATTTTTATAGTATTTTTGCCCTATCCAAAGTAACCATTTAACATTATACTTTATCTTCCTTCTCTGTTAGCATGGCATTTATACTTCTGAAAAACTTAGTTATAACTCTCAAATATATGGTACATACAAATCTAATTCAATCTTCAAATAACAGTTACTGAATATGGCATCCTATTTATTTGTTTTTCGTTAGTTTTTCTTCTTATATTTCAGCTTGGGAAGATAGTATTGGTCTGTCTCGTGACTCTTTCTTAGACCATGCCAGTCATCAGATTGATATTTTCCATGCATCCCTTATGTGTTTTTGTTATGTTTGGGGGACTTTCTCTGGTGTTTTTATTTTTTCATAATTTCCCTGTTTCTATTCACACTACTCAACAAGTGATATTATGCACTGTTCACCAATCTGAAGGTGGAGGAACCTGGGAGAATGGAGCTTAAAAATTAAGCAGTCTAAAGTTTTATGCAGTAGTCAACTTTATTCGGCGCATCAGACAATTTATATTCCGAAGGTTAAGGAATGTCACCTGAATAAAGTTCTCACGAGTTCAAGATGTATACACCACAAGGACAAGCTGTACATGGAAAAAACACATTTTTCCTCAGAGTCACACATATATATATATATATATATATATATATATATATATATATATATATGCAAATAACAATAGTCAGTTGTAATGAAAACTCTAAAGTTAAATCACGTCTATCTGCTATACCTGGGAGAGGCACAAAAGCATAATCCAAGAACAATTCTGTGTTTCTGAAGAACCTAAGGTCACAAGACTCTTGTCTTGATTTCTTGGAGTTTTCTCATAAGCACTCAGAATTCTCCTCACATGATTCCATTCTTGGACCGTGTTCTGACAGTGCATGACACCTTTTATCATCTAGGTTCCTTCACACATAAATCACAGATGTTTTCAATTCCTGGGCAAAAATTCCAGCTATTTTTTATTATCTTTCTCTTTTGTTTCTTAGCTATGACTAGTTCTTTTTTTTATGTTTTTCCTCTTATAATATTTTGGAGGTTTGTTTGTAAATAAGAAAAATATGTCTTTCATCTGAAATTTTATGTTTATTCATTATAAATCTAGGGTCTGGTAGGGCTGTCCAAACTTTTCACCTGCTGATATGACATTGTCATCTACAAAAGTGTTGGACTCCATTCATATCTCTGTTGGGATGCCTTGGGGTACCCATGCTTTCTCTTATCTCTCTCCTCTACTTCCAGTCCACCTCTTCTCTACAAATCTCTTTCCTGTATCCGTGATTATGCGTATGTGTGACCCACTGAGTTTAACTAGGGACATCTGTGGGAATCTGAGTTTGAACATATATTATAGAGTCTAGTGGGCTCACCAGTGGGTACAAAAGGGAATGCTACGCCAATTCCTCTCCCCAAACACATTAGCTGTCAATAATTTTATCAGTATGTAGTATGACCACACCAGCCCTTCCCCATTCATAGCTGATTGTTAGCCTGCCCAATCTTGTGTAGGCTCAGTGCCAACAAACACAACTGCTTTAAGTTTACATTGCCCGTGGCTGTGTGTTGCTTAAAAGATGTCATCTCACAGACCTTTCCCTTATATTAGTATCTTGTATCCCCCCCCCCCCCCCGCGCCATCTTTTGTCATGATTCTTTGAGCCCTACAACTGTGGTACAAATGTCATATTTAAGGTTGCTTATTCTCAGCATCTTTGCAGACATGGTTCTTTGCACTCACTTCCATTTTTCTTCCATTTTGATTTTTGATTCATCCAAGAGCTCTTTCTCAGAGAAATTATGCACTTTGAAGATCTCTGAGCTGTAACCTTCCATTATCACACTGAATTCCTGTTGATATGATGCTCACTTGTAGAAGACCAAGAGTTCTTTCTCAGAGAAAGTATGCACTTTGAAGGTCTTTGAGCTGTAATCATCCATTATCACACTGAATTCCTGTTGATGTGATGCAAATTTGTAGAAAAAGGAAACATTCTATAATCTTATGCTAAAAAATCCTTATTTTATGGGTTTGTGCTTCCAGATATGAATTCCATTTTGTTGTTTTATTTTTGTTTTGAGCATTTCTCCAATTAATCAAAGATTCAGGCAGATCACAAGTATCTGATAAATTATAATTATGAAAAATGAAATTAATGCAGGTGAGATAAGGATTTTTATAAAAATCTCCTGGAGAGCATGTTGCAGTGGACATGGTTGTGGGTCTGTTCACCAATGGTTGTTCATCCTTTCCTCCTTAAGATCTTGAGGAACCACTTTTCTGGCACTTTCAACTGGGGAACCTGGTGAATGCCCAACAGTGAAATCTACAACTAGGGGTTCCTCTTGAGAGTGAAGTTCTAGAAGATCACATCTTTTTCCCCTTCCCAGGGCAAACTATGCATCCCTCTTAGGGTCCTCCTTGTTACCTAACTTCTCTGGAGCTGTTGACTGTGGTCTGGTTATCCTTTGTTTTACATCTGGCATCCACCTATGAGTGAGTACATACCATGTTTGTCTTCTGGGTAAACTAGGAGTTGGGGACAGGAGGTAAAGGGGAGAGCATGGTTGATGAGAACATGAGAGAACAGGATGGCAGAGCTTGGGGAAAGATGGAGTGGGAGAACAATGAAAGAGATATCTCAATAGAGGGAACCATGATGGGGCTAGGGAGAAACTCTATGCTATGGAAATTCCCCAGAATCCACAAGGATTACCCAGCTAAGATCCCTCACCATAGTGGAGAGGGTGCCTGAACTGGCCTTCCCCTGTAATCAGATTGGTGACTACCCTAACTGTCATCATAGAGCCTTCATTCAGTAACTGACGGAAGCATATGCAGAGACCCACAGCCAAGCACCATGCCAAGCTATGGGAGTCCAGTTGAAATGAGGGAAGAGGAATTACAAGAGCAAGGGGCAACAAGATTATGATGGGAAGATCATGTGGTTTTTTTTTCTTTCAGTTTGATTGGTATGTAAAATAAATTAAAAAAATTCTTAATAAAAAAAAAAAGATCATGATGGGGAAACCCACAGAGACAGATGACCCGAACGTGTGGGAGTTCAGGGACACTAGACTGACAGCTAGAAATCCTGCATGGGACCGGACTAGGACCTCTGCATGTGGTTCACAGTTTTGTAGCTTGGCCTGTTTGTGGGCCCCCTGGCAGTGGGACCAGGATAGATCCCTGGTGCAAGAGCTGGCTTTTTGAAGCCCATTACCTATTGTGAGATGCCTTGCTCAGCCTAGATGGGGGGAGGCAGGACAGGGGTTTGGTCCTCCCTGTTGACTCCCCATGGGAGGCTTTATGCTTTCTGAGGAGTAGATGGGGGTGGGTTGGGGCAGGAGGAGGGGAGGGAGGGGGAAGTGTTGTTGGTATATAAAACGAATAAAAAATAATTAATTAAAATAAAAGAGAGTGAAGTTCCCAGATATATTTACTCCACCTTACCCTTTTTGAGATTTCAGAAATTGGTAGGAATTTGTGGCCTCAGTGGCTTCTGCTTCCTTTGAGAACTCTTTAGTTTAGATTCTCAATTTGCTGATTCCTCCATGTTCCAGTTTGAAAGTTTGTCCAGTTCACTTGGGAACATGGATAAAGGAGGTCCATTCAACTGAGTTTCAACTTTTCTACCAGTTCAGGTTGCTATAACAATATGATTTAAAACTCCCAGTTTCTTATGTACTGTTGCTAAAAATCAGTATTTCCTTGAGAAGTTCTTAGTAGGTCAAGGACTTGCTTGTTTCAGTTTGATTTGGGTTTTGTTGTTTTTTTGTTTATGAGATAACAAACTATTAATTTTGCTAACGTATTGACCAATGTTGTCTAGAGTAATAGAAGTTATTGGGGAGGGGCGGTTAAATAGGTGAATAATAGGTGATCAATAGATAGATATGGAGAGATAAATGATAGATAGATAGATAGATAGATAGATAGATAGATAGATAGATAGATAGATAGATGTTAGATAAACAAGGACAAGATACAGAAACACTGATTACAAAGAATTGGCTCATTATATTATGGAAGATGAGACCCAAGACTTTCAAGCTGGAGAATCAAGAGATATGATAATGCAGGTTCATTCAAAGTGTAAAGACCTGAGAAGAGAGAAATTTAGGTGTATAAATTCTAGTGTGAATATGAGTCTAAAAGCAAAATAGATTTTTTTTATCTAAATGACCTTAAACAAGACAGTAAATTGTCCCACGCTTCAACTTTTATTCTATTTGATTAACTCTTTTCAATGTACTGGATGAAGTCCACAAGAATGCAGAAGGTATTCTATTTTATATAATATATAATATATTATATATTCAATGCTAATCCCATCCAAAACATATTCAAGTGCCAATCCCGTCCAAAACATCCTCATAGACTAATACAGATTAGAGTTATAACACATACCTGTTTATACCATATTTGAAACATGTTGTCTCATATAATTAACTATTATAGCCTGGTTAAGTCAAATTTTTACTATTTGCTACTTAAAGCCTATTTTATGCACTATGTTTCTCATCTCCAAGAGATGTAGCATTTCTTAATGATTTGGTATTTTAACCTCACCACAGGTTTATGGTTTTAATGATCATTAATTTCATCTTACATGTGTGATTATAATAAAATAGCAACATTCATTTTATAGCCAATACTTAATGGAAGAGTGTAATAATAATGAAAAAGTATCTTTCAAGAGTTATCAAAGAAGAAATAAAACAGAGCATGAACTATAATTTTCTGACAATATTAAGAGAAAGCTTTAACACAAGCATAAGGGGAAAACCCAAAATTAAGGTATTATTCTTATTCTCTGTTTCCTTATTCTTGTGCAGGGTATGGGAGTTTATTCACAAAAATGCCTGTTCATATGAATATGTGATACCACTATGTAATCAATCATTTCAAAAGCTGAATTTCTCATTAACTGGAATTCTTCATGTCCAATATGATTTTCCTAACATCATAGTCAGGTGTAAGCATTGCATTAAAGGACGTGTGTACATTCATGTGTTATTGCAACCACAGTTCACTGCAAGCATCTCATCTACAGTTCACAGCTTAGCTTGTAGTTTACTGTTTTCAAGTCACACTTAACTAAGTAGATTGAAAACTATGTACTAACATGTGGAAAACGTCTGGGTGTGGATGGAGGTAATTTTTAACTCTGCATGACTTTATGGAGGACTAAGCTATGTTCCACCAATTTCTCATTTATAAAATTTAGGGAATTCAAAGAGTACATTTACTAAAATAAGATCATTTCTGTTGACTTACTGTTATAAGAATTTGTGCAGATAGAAAGCATATAGTTTCTTGTTTTAATATGTTAGGTTATAGGGAAGGATAGTCAGGCCCTCCCTCCCAATAGATAGAACAAGAATGCAGCTAGAGATGTGACTTCAGCAATTTTGAAAGTAGTTCACCTCGAAATGACTTATTAGCTCATTAACACTTGAAGGTGGAATGGTTTTTAGATTAACAAGCTCCAGTGAGCACAGAGTGAGCAAAGGCACAAATACATCTGTCCTGACACTAAATTTTCCTTCACGTTGCAAAGCTGACACATTTGTTTGAGCACATTTAGAGAATACACACAAATGGAAAACCTAGGAGTCACCCAAAATCTCACCTCTTAAGATTACTGACCTTCACATTTGTGTAAATATACTTGCTGTTTAACATGTCTATAAAATATATGCAGTTTAAAATTTAATGACACCACTTAAAAGTGCAGATGTGAATGTATTTCTTTATTACTGGGTTATTCACAAATCTCCATGTCCATACCGGCAGTGGAAAGTAAACTAGAGTTTTCCATTTTAAGGTGACTGATGCAATTCCCATCTAATTTAGTCATCTGTGCTTCAGTTCAGTCAGTATTTCAATGTCAGCCTTCTCTTCTTGTTTTTTTCTCTCTCTGCATGTTTTGAGGTCATAATTGGAGGCTTTCAGTTTGCACCGAGGTTAGCTGTCAGTGGGAGGTCTCAGCAGTGTCTGGATATAGTTCTTCCTGACTTCTGAGGTTTTTGTTGTAGGTGGGTTTTTTTTGGGGGGGGTTGTTGTTTTTTTGTTTGTTTTTTTTTTTTTTTTGTCATGGACATCAACATGGAAGTTTCTCCTGTGCAATTATCTGATGTCCTGTTTGCTAAGTTGATACTTAGGCATGTATTCCACCCCCATTCAGACTCTAGTCTGGGTGATAACTCTGCTCAGTGTCATAGTGATTTCCCTAACAAACAGGACAGCCAGGCACTCTCTGCTCTGCTCCCTCTCTTCTTCCTCAATGAAGCACCTACACTCAGGCCTCACTGTCTATAGAATATGCAACATTGGATGGATTCAACTAACCACAAAGGAAAAATAGTCAATAACTACACACACACACATACACACACACACACACACACACACACACACACACACACACACACAATGTCTATTTCTTACGTAACAAGAGTGTTTCTATTTAGCATTATCATTTCATAGGTGAACTTTAAAACTCCATCATAAAATGTTACTTGCATGCACATTTTTGGAGCTAATCATTTGGCCTGGACAAACAATCATTGTGCTCTTTCCGAGGGAGGTCCACCTCTCCTGCTCCAAGCCTTCCTTAGTTGCCTATGGTTGCTTGTTTAGAGTTGAGGCCTCATGGGCTCTTCTTCATCCTGGTCCAGTTTGGCATGTCCATTGATTGGTATCATCTGTGTACAGCTCATGCTTGTGCAAGCATGGTGGTAAGACTCTGTAAAATTATATGGGCTGAACAGGCTATATTTAGGCATATGCTATATGTAAATGTTATATTTACAAACAAATATGCATGTGATAATAATTAATAAAAACAGAGAGTGCATGAATTTGAAGGGTAGGGAGAAAGGATATATGGGACGGTTTGAATGGAGAAAAGGGAAGGCAGAAATGTTGCAATTATATTGTGATTTCAAAAATTAAGCTGGATGAAGAATTAAACCTTTTTGTTTTCAAGTGAACTTGCCATTATCACCCTGGAATAGTAAATATCTACCTTCTGTTGTGGTCTTGTATTAGTGATGAAGGGTCAAATAGTTACTGAGAATGAAAAATAGATACTAATTATATACAGTATTTTTACATATGATTTTCCTCTTCATATCTATAGTGAAATATTTTGCCATATATACACTATGCCCCATAACTCATAACAATTATGCCATAAAGATGATAAGAACTTATCAATATTTGATCATTTAGAATTATTTTTATGTCTTTAATATAAACAGAATATGAATATAAAAAAATCTTACAGCAAAATATTGTGTATTTTTAGATCTAAAATTCCATTGATAGAGGTTAAGTTCCTGGAATAAAGAATATTTTACACGTTTCCCTTCAAATATGAGGCAGGGGTAGAAATTGGATCTTTGGTTATGCCATCTTTGAAATCACTCAGTAAAAGTGTTTTTAATTATAGTCAGGGTTCAACTGTGTCAAAATACAATTTCAGGAAAGCAGCACTGAAAACTGATGTAGTCCTGGAGAATGAAGCCTTGTAAATGTCCTGAACTTCAGGAATGCTTTAAACTTCCATAGAAGTGCATTGCTAACAGTTTGCGGTTTTTTGGTGGCTATAGAGGTCTCATGAGTTTCTAGCCAAGGTCACAGTAAAAGATAGTTTTAGCAAATGTTTTGTGTAGCTGGAGATTTCTCCAGTCCTGCCTGGGGCCCACAGCCGCTCAGACTCAAATAAACAAAGAGACACTTATATTAATTAAAACTATTTGACCTAATGGCTCAAGCTTCTTGCTAGGTAGATCTCACATCTTAAATTAACCCATTTCTATAATGCTATAGCTTGCCACGTGGGTCGTGGCTTACCGGTATCTTTACGTCTTGCTTCTCCTGGAGGCTGCTGGCAGCGTCTTCTGACTCAGCCTTCCTGTTCCCAGAATTCTCCTCTCTCTTGTCCCACCTATACTATACTTCCTGCCTGGCGACTGGTCAATCAGCATTTTATTTATCAACCAAACCAGAGCAACACATTCACAGCATACAGAGCAATATCCACAGCAGTATGGTGCAAAGAGGCAGATAACAAGTGTTTTAGGCTTTTCAGGATGCACAGCCTCTTTTGCAATGACTTGGCTATGAAGAGTCGCCATCAATGATGCATAAACAAATGAACATGTCTGTGCTGTAGTACAAATGAGCTTGAATTGCAAATAGAGGCCTCCAGAACTGGCATTTCTGGCTTACAGATACAGAAACCAATATCTATGTGTGCAACATTGAACTTCCACAGTCCAGAAAGGATCTATATGTCAGGACTAGGAATGGGTGGTTTTATGTACCCCTTAGAAACTTAAAAACCAAAAATACCTAATCTAACTGTGTCTACTATTTCAAAGAACTATGTGCTTCAATTTACTTCACAGTTGTTGCTGGTATACATTAGTATGTTCATGTGAGAGAGCATTCACAACTGAAGGAGTAGATAATGTTAAACATTGCAATCCATCACCAGAAAAATTGAATTAAGTGAGATAATTATTAACATTTGAAGAAAATCTGATTATCCTATAAAATAATACATAGTACAACCTATTGATTTGTTTGACATTAACTTGTTTGAGAGCTTTTTCTAAGGATGATTTCATCCTTTATTTTAATTTAAATTTTATAGTTTTTCATTGTCATAAAACCTTTTTCTCTTCACAAATTAATTCCCTAACCAGGAATTAAGTTATGAACAATTTTATGATTACTCAAGTTTGACTGGCCATAGTTTGGGCTCAGTTATACTTAGGACAACACCCACACGGCCCTTCAACTGACAATAAAGAATATGTGGCATGCAACATTTTCCTGTAGTTGATGATGGTTAGGAGATTTCCTGAATAGATTCAATGAGATCCTTTACCAGCTTGAAGGAAAATGTCTTTTTATTCTTCATCTGTTCATTATGCCAGATGTGAGATAACAGTTGATCCCACTTCTCCTCATGACTAAACACAGCCCTTCATTTCCTACCATACAGTGCAGCTGCCACATAGCTCAGGCCTTCCCTCTAACCACTGGAAGATGAGATCAATGGGACTTTCCCAGCACCCAGTAAAGTACCTCTTCAACTTAACCTCCTGCTCCACAGTCATGGGCTGAAAGCTGTAGTTGTGCAAGTGTGGAATGCCATGAAGATCTAGTAAGCCAAGTGTGTGATGTTATTTTGGGTAATCGTCACCTTTCTAAAATGTGTTGCATATTTTTTATGTATATTACAATAATATTGCTATAAGTAAGTACATTTCATTCACTTTGCTATGCTAATAATTTTTGTACCTGTCACAGAAAATGGAATGATGGGATGAATTAATTAAAATTTGCATTCCAAATAGAAATTTGGGGAGTTAGAAGAAATTTTATCTGCCAAACCACTGCCTGTTTACTGAAAAATATTGAAAACTGATGCCTATGACTCTAATTGTGTAATAAAATATCATTCTTCTAAAATTAATATTTTGTAAAAACTGGTAATCTTGCACAAAATTTAGTTATCACTCATTGTGTAGACCATGATCATGGTATCCTTCAAATTATTCTCCATATGACACAGGGTTTTTTTTTTAAGTCACTTTGTCCTGACTCAAGAGATGGCTCAGCAGTTTAGAGTACTTGCTGCTCTTTACAGAAATTGGGTTTAGTCCCAGCACCTACAGGGTAGCTGAAAAGTTCTCCTACGTCTAGTTCCAGGAGTTCCAATTCTTTCTTCTATCTTCTGTGTTCATTTGCACATATGTGCTGCATACTTAAGTACACTTACACATGCATGCACACCCACACACACATACATATAAAATAAAAATATATTTTTAAAAAACCCACTTTCTCACTTTTTATTTTGTTTATTACCTGTTAACATTTTATAGAATTTTTGACTCAGTGAATTATAAGGTCTATGAGGATAAGAGCTACTGTACGATTTGTTTATTGCCAATTTCTCAAAACTTAGAAAAGTTCGTGTTCAATATAGTTGGTACCCATTCTTATTCAGTATGTAAAATCTGACTTAAAATATGTCTTCTCTTCAAGTTTAAATGTTTAAGTGATATCAATAATATCTTAAACACTTAGAACATGTTAGAAACCTCATAGGATTATTCCTAGATCAATCTTGTTATAGATAACAAAAATTGGGTTAGCTAGAAAAGTCCTCTGTGCCCATTATGCTGATAAAGAATCTACCTTTTAAAAAGTTTGTATGCTTTCTCCAAGCTAAACTTTTAGTCATAAAAAGCATAAGTCTTCACACTATTTTAAAATTTAAGATGATGCCTTGACTATTTCAAATACGTCATTGTTTTTTATTCCAGTTACAGCCTCAGTCCACTCATTGTACAATTCCTACATGACTCTCTTACATTTGAGACCCCAGCCATCAAAACAATGACATTTTTGCCTTGAGATAAGGTTTCCTGTAGCCCAGGCTGGCCTCTAACTTGCTACATAACTGAGAGTGACTTTGAACTTCTGATCTTTTTTACTTCCATCTGCTTCTTCCCAATTACAGGTGTGTACCAACACATTGACTTATGCTACAAAACGTAGTAAATTTTCTTTCATGCTGAAGCACACATTAGCACATGGATAATCTCCTATCTGACTTCTTATGTATTCTCTCTATGGGCTATAGAATTAAGGGGGAAATTAAGTAAGACAAGCAGATGAGTGAAGGTTGCCACATTAGATAATATTTTAAAAAGGAACAGATTACTGGATGATAATTTTCTACCTGTGAATCTCTGGTTGATTCCCTTGAAAGCCTATTAGCAGATAACCTTAGCTTTTTTAACATCCTAGAATCAAATTTTTATTTTCTCCCTCAACTTATCACTTCCTATCTCCACTGACAAAAAAAGCTTTCCTATTTTGTAGCACTCAAAAACTAATCTCCTGACCTGCTATGCTTGCCAATCAAATTAGTCGGAGCTAATTAGCATGAAAACGAATTTGATCATCTAAGGAGATTTTTGTTTCCTGCATTTATTAGAAAACAGTCTGTGATGGTTCAGTCACTTCACTTAGCAGAGAAATAGGAAATTCCTCCTCCTCCTTCTAGTGCTCTTTCAAAGCCAAGGGTGGTTTCAATTATTTGTCAGATACGTAGACCTTATATGCTAACCAGTCACAACACTCCACGATAAAAGAACGGAACTTTTCACTCAACTCAGCTGCGTTATATGCAATGCAAAGGTGTGTGGCTCCCACCGAAGCAGACAATGCACACGCATTGCCTGACACAAGGGCTTAAAAATAGAGATGTGTGGGTAGCAAATATACGCTGTGACAAAGATCCGATCTACTAATTATCTGCAACTCATTTCGGGTCCCGTGATTGCTACCCCAATCTTGTTACAAATCACTGGAGGGTAATTTTGGCAGGCTGTCAGCAGGCAAACAAGGAGATGAGTTGGAAAACATTAATAAAATTTGAAAACAACAGATTTCCATGCTTCTGGCTCATCCTTCAAATATAGCACAAAAAAATGTTAAGGTGAAGAATGGGAACAATAGACTTGAGAAAATAAGAAAAAAATGATGTAAATATTTAATGACAATAAAGCTATGTTGTGGACTTTTTGTTAAATACATGGCAGAACTTTCCTTGAAGTTGTCTTCAAGTTTTTCTTCTTTAGGAAATCAACGAATGAATTCTTCATCCCATAGTAGTGAAAAACTACACTCATGGATATAGCAAAATCTTCCATTTAATATTGACAACAACAACACAGTATGAAGCATACATAGAAAGGAAGCAGAACCTAGGCATCAAGTAAAAGTCATTTGTCTGTGGCTAGAACACAATAAAATCCCTAACGTTGTCAAATATGTGTATACATGAAAGTGTGTGTTTGTGTGTGTGTGCTTATTTCTGTGTAAGATAGTGGACACATGCCCTACACGTATCAAGACATGCATGTTGATGTCAGAGGACATTGGAGTAGTTTTCCATCTTGTTTGGCACAGGGTAGTCTCCCTTCTATGCGAGCTTCTAGCATTGTCCTGTCTCAGTCTCCAGCTTCCAAAGAGTGGTATCCTAGGATTACAGACACTTGAACTATTGAATCTGGCTTTTGCACAAGTTCTGGGGATCCAACCCAGGTTGTCAGGCTTGTAAGGCAAGCATGTTAACCACTAAACCATCTCCTTATCCCCTAAAGATAGATATTCCCTTCACTTACTGTATATTTCTGAAATTTTTACACCACTTATATGCAAAGTACATGAACACTATGTTCAGTATATTTAGACTGTATGCTAACTGAATGAGCGTTCCACTTTATAAGGAAGTTTGAAAATAAGGTTGAGGTGGAATTTATGCCAACATATATGTCAATCATGGCATACTGAGGGCATGGTCTCAAGTATTGCAATTGAGTTTGAAGTTTTATCTCTTCTGTTGACCAGCTCTGAGGCCTGGAGGAAAGTATGAACACCTAGGGAACTCAGATTTATTATTGGAATCCTAAGTGCCCGCTTTAAAATGGAGTTTATCGGAAATAAATATTGAATGTGAGATTTCACACCACAACTGAAGCACATGTGTTATAGCTGGTTAAATAAAGTTAAAGAAAACATTCAAAAAGGAAAAATGAAAACAGAGTTAATGTCCATGCAACCTTAGGAAATTAATGATGTGGTATTAAAATATTAATAATGTTGAAATGAAAATCTTTTTGGCCTCAAAAATTTAAAGTGAAAGATGCAAGTTCTAACTCATGTGGAGAGAAATAAAATTAATGTAAATATAAACGTATAAGGAATGATGTATAAACCTTGTCTATCCCTGCTATGTAGAGAACAAGCCTAACTTTTCTTATAAAATTGGACTTTTCTTTTTAACACATGGCTTCACTAGTCTGCCTAGACACGTCTGCAACTTTTGAATGTAATTGAGAGTTTAACCTTAAACTCCCAATCTCCCTTTCTTACAGACAGGGACCTTCATGACCATTTCCCTGCCAGCTTTTCTTGTGAATCATCCCTTTCTGTTTCCTCCTATTTCCCAGTAATTACCCAAAATTCCATCCTTCCTCCTCCGTAATTTTTACATATATGTACATTCATAGAAGATGAGTTATCTCAATCTTCATTCTACATTTTGAGGGTGACTTTTCTGTCATACATTATCCTCTGTTTATGATATGCGTATATATAGTCATTGCTCGTATCCTCAAGGGATATGACCAAAGATCCTAGTGGAAGCCTAAAATTGTGGCCAGCGCAGAACTGTATGTATCTGTTGGTTTTCCAGTATATCTAGGATATATTAATAATTTATAAAATACACACAAGAGGTCAAAAATAAAGTGGAACAATAATTGTAAAATAATGTGGTAAAATTGCATAAATGTGATTTTCTCTCTTTCTCTTTTCTTCTATTTCTACCATGCCCCCTCTCATCATAGCCCTATGATAGCCCCTTTCAACATGCCCTATAGGAGCACAAATATTGTGGATACACTGTACAAAGATATTGAGATAACAGCAAGAAATTTTTGTCAGTCTCCTCAGAATTATTCAGAATGATAACTTAAAAGGTATGAGTCATTTCTACATATTTCCACAAACATTGTTGAACCTAGCTTGATCACAGATAACTAAAACGACAATAAGCAAAGCCAAAGATATGTAGGGGCTTTCTACAAATAGATTTACTTCACTGTTTTAAGTAACTGAGTAGCACATCATTTAAATATGGCATACTATCTTTCATTCTAATGATAATCATGTGAGCTTCTTTAAACTGTTTTATACAAGGTTTTAATAAGGACTTTCATGCATATCTCCTTGTGCCCCTGTAAAAGAATATTATTAGACTATGTACCCAAAAGCTCAATTACTAGAGAGTCATCCAACTTTGAAACTAATAGATATCTTAGAGTTCTTCGGATGCTACAGACTCATTATCCTGAGACATGATTGAGCTAATTAGTGGCAAAGCTAAAAGTGGACTCCAAGCCTCTTAACTTTGGTTCTGTACACTTGACACCATGTTACTGCTGTGTCTGTACCTTCCTGTTTGCTCCACAGGACCTTGAAAATTTATTGTCAGTGCAACTCAAGAAAGCATTCCCTTAGAACTTAAAAAAAGAATGGAGTTATCGATCAGCACTTGCAGGAGCCAGGGAGACTTCTAGTGTAAGCTGTGTTGATAACTCCTGACAATGGGGTTGACTTCCATTGCCCCATCTTTACCTCATAACTTTCTCTGAGGCAACAACTTCCCGACAGTGTGATCATCACGCATGTACTATTTAATCCGTCCAGAACTGAATCCTTCATTTATTATTCCTCTGTTTTTGTTTTTCCCATAGTGTTTTTCTTCCCATGTTCCCAATAAATAGTTTCTCACACTCAAAGGTTTATATTGAAACCTAAGACTATTTTTATAAAACTTGACATACTTCCTATATCTCTCAGGGTTAACTATTGGCTCAATTTATCTGCAGTCTACTCTCCTCAATCTAGCTTGTGTCTCATAACCTGGCCCATGGCTAATTTTCTAACTATTTTTCTCATAAACCATTCACCACCTAGTAGTTACAACACATTTCAAATGTAAATTGAGTTATGTGACCCTCACTTAAAATCCAGTGATGTCTCTTTGCCACATTTAGGATAAAAGACAAGTTATTTTGCAAGATCTAGCAGCCTCATATCCCACTACTGTTCCTTTTATGGGCAATGCACCAACTACATGCACATTTTTCTTCCATTCCATACATAGGCCATGTCCATTCTTAGCTCAGGGCATTTGTACATACTCTTTACTTTTCATATCCTGTATAACTCTTATGTTGCTTTGTTCTCAATCTAAAGATTGCTGCCTAATATAGTGGCCCTTTGGATCTGACATAAGCCTTTAATACCATATTTGCTTCCAATGTCTCCTAACCTTTCTTTTCTATCACTATATTAGTTTGTTAGAATTTCGGTGACAAAGTATCACCACCTGTGAAACTGAAGCAACAGAATACATTGTCTAACTATGATGGGTTAGCAATCTGAGGTCCAGGGGTCAGTGGGGTCAATTCCTTCTGAGGATAGAGAAGTAGTTTAGTTTTGGCTACTTTATTGGAACTCTCGGACATTCCTTAGCTTCAGCTTGATCTCTGTCTTCATCTTTGATGGCACTTGCCTTGGTATGTACAAATGTCCCCTTTTTACAAAAAGAGCAGCCATTTTAAGTTAAGGACCCATCATGCCTTAGTCTGACCTCTCTGAATTCTTCACATTCATCAAAAGTCCACTTTTTAATAAAATCATGCCCCAAGACACTAGGGCATAGGACTTGAATATATGAATGTTTAGGGGTCAAAGTGTAACCAATAACAAGGACTTACATAATTAATAATTATATATACATATTTGTATGTAAATTTATATATGTGTGTTTGTGCTTGTTTATTTGAGGACCATTTTCCCAACCAGACAGCAAACTTATCTACTAGGACAGTTTTTCTTTTTGCTTGTATTTTTTATACCCAATGTTCTCAACAGACTAGGAACCTGATAGTTACTCGAAAAAAAATTTATTGTTTTTCGACTCATGTAATTACATGATTTATAAACTCTATTACTGTTCTGAATTTTGTGATTTTCCTTGGGCAATGCCCAATTTTATCATCATAATTTCATGCAATGCCATCCTAGGGCAAAGTTTTCAAAATGTAAACCATATGTCAAAATAAAGCAAACATAAATCCTGTTTTGTTTCATAACTTCCTAAATAATTCAACCCCAAATATGGAGCTTTCAGAGAGCAGATGGAAGCATTGCCATAGTTCACTTAGTAATTTTTCAACAAACTTTCAATTTACTTTTGCTTTGAGGTATGAGTTCTAAGAATAATAATAAATACAAAATGAAACTGCACTGTATTTTATGTTGGACAACAGAAAACTCAACAGACTACACCTTCGCAGTCATATCCCAACCTTGTAGGTCTTGTCAACGAAGAGCCCCTGTTCCTTCCTTTTATAGCTACCTAACACCCCACAAAGATCCCTGAATCCAAGCCTAGTAGTACTTTTGTTTCCCTCAGCCTTCTCTTATTCATTCCTATCCACTCTGTCAAAAAAAAATGAGTCTCTCATTTTAAGAAGTCCCGTTAAGTCTTCCAAATCTATTATTGGATCTGGTCTCTCAACTCAACCTCCTTGATACTTCCCTGCAGTGTCTTTAAATCAATCCTGTCACCTCTGCTAGATGAAACTTCCAACAATGCCATTTTCATCACGCCACTTCTCCAACACTGACTGTATTGGCACCATATCACGTTTTTTATCAAGTTTGATATTCTAAGATTCCATTAGCTCATGCTTCTTAAATTTCCACTTTGCCTCCAACTGAAGCCATTTACTTTATTCTCCCAACAAACTTGCCAATGTCCACTCTCTTACTTTATTTATGTTGCTTTTTCAGATGAAAAAAGCTTCCTTGCCCAGCCTGAAACTCTACTCATTACTTCCAGTGTACTGTAGAATCTCTCAGAGCAACTCTTCAGGCTCCACAACCTTGTCTGAAATTCTAAGGTAACTTTATTTGAAGAGGAACATGGAGAATGATGTATATTTAGTTAAATGAGTGCACACTAAACTTTTATTTAATCCATGCTTTCTGGCATGTTTCAAATCTCAATAAATAGCCATTCTTAGCACATCGTCAATTAAGTTGAAGCTACATGAAATCAATTAAGGCATGTATCTATAAACTTTTCTCATAATTTTCTTGTTTTATTCTAATCTTGCTATTTTCAAATCAATGTACTATAGTCATAAATACCTCTCTATATAAATAAGGCATAACAATAAGAATTCATTAAAAATAAACTACTACAATAAAACTAATCAAGATCTACCATGCTATTTGGAAAGATTTTGCAGGCAGATATCAGAAGAAATTACAGATATTATAACAAAATATAAGGGCACACAGAAAGTATTCAACTTCCTTTCAGCCAATGACATTTTCTTTAATAACATTTCTTCATATTAGCTGATTTTAATTTTTAACCAAGATAAAACTGATTTAAAAGATCATTATACTCCTGGATCATGCTTAACTTCAGATTTAAAATATAATCCTGATATGGGAAGAACAGCAACTACAGAGATAAAGGAATGGAAACAGAGTACAAAACTGTTTGAATTTAGAGTGTATATCCTTAAAAGAAATTAGTTACCTTTCCACATAGAAAAATATATTATATAAAGTATGTGTAAAATAAAGTGTATTTAAATTCAAGGCACTTATTCATGTATATTAATTTTATAAGACACTTTTTAAAGTTATGCTTTAACATGTTCTTGCACTTTTGTTTTGTATACTAGATAATAAATCCCATGAAGATAGTGGCCACATCTGTGTTACTTACTTTTATATTTCCACTTCTTAGACAGACACTGTCCCAATCATTGGGCAAGTGAGGCTATGTCACGCTGGAAATGTGGCCAGTGAGACTTCAGTTTCACTCTAACTTAAATACACACTGAATGTTAAAGGCTCAGTAAAATAAATGAAGTATTTCAAAACATTTGATGCTAACTCTTTGTATGCATAACATTAAAGATAATTTCTAAAGGTATTCTTGTGTCTTTTCTGTTATATGCGGTGTACAAATTATAAAATTTAAATACTTGCATGTGATTTGGGCATATTGATTTAGACTGTACATAACATGCTATAGACATTCAATAGAATTTTTCAAATGAAACAAATGAATATATTCAATCATGTGTTAAAACACCTGGTTCTTGCCACAATAATTTATTCTAGACTCATAACTTAAAACCATGTTTAATTTTTTAAATTATTACTTGTTTTCAAAATACTTAACTTTGACTTTTTTATGTATACTAATATTAACCATGCCATCTATGCAATGCAGCACACATTAAATATAGCACACATTCCAAATACTGTCTATGACACATAGTAAAACATGGCAGTGAAAAGAAAATCAAAACTTGAAACTTTTTGTGTCAACCAATAGTATGTCAATAAAGTTCAATGACTGTGTTCACTGAGATGACCTAATGGTTTGATTTTTGCTAATTCCTATCACTATATATATATATATATATATATATATATATATATATATATATGATACAGGAATGCTGCAGTAAGCCCAAGAAAGGGCAATACGCCCCTGAGGGTTTGAAAGATGCCTTGCTCACTGCTATACAAGTCCTTACACCAAGAACTAGCCCATTCATCTAAAGAAGTGTGTACAGACGTGACCTGAGCTGAGTATTAAATTTAATAGAGCTTGGGGATGCCCAGTTTAGCTATGATTAAATTGAGAATTACAGTTAGAGCTTGTTTTTGAAAGCATCGTATTACCATCTGGTTCATTTCTACTGAGGCATCCACGGTCTATAAAATTGAGATATTGAGCTTAATGACAAAAAATAATCATGGATTCTGACAGAATCCAAGAGCAAGAGGGTGTATCCACTAGCAACAGGAAATATATAACTTCCAAGGGCACTTGTTTTTCAGAGAATTTAAAAATATAATGCAAAGCTTCTATTTTTGCAATGAAACAAGAGATGCTCAGGGAATGTTAAATGGGGAGCTTCAGATCCCAGCTTGGTATCAGCATGTTCTTCCACCAGTTTTCCCCTCCATATTGCATCCAATAGCATCCATTGTCAAATTATTTCGTAAGTCACATCCATATTGATTTTCTGAATTAGGATTCACAAATAAGCCATCACAACTTCAAAGCCATATACTATAAGGAATAGGCAGTAGGATGAGTCCAAACTTCTTAAAATCAGTAACAGTGAGGTTTGCGGTGGCACCAAGTGACGCTAATGAATCACCCTCTCAGCACAGTGACTGTGGTGGGTATCCCAGTGATTTGGATATGGCTTGTCTCTTAGAAGTTGCTATGCTGCAAGTTTGGTTCCAGTGTGGAGGTGAGGAGGTGGTGGAAGCTTCAGGAGATGGGGCATTATAGGGAGTAATTAAGTCATGGATTAATGAAGGGATTAATCTTTCTCCAAATGTGCCTTGTATTGTACAGAAGTACAATATTTCTCTACAGGAGTAACTTGCTGTAAAGAGAAGTTTTCCTGATACCTGGTCTCTTCTGGACAGGGCAAGATCCACTACCTGGTCTCTTCTGGACAGGGCAAGATCCACTACCTGGTCTCTTCTGGACAGGGCAAGATCCACTACCTGGTCTCTTCTGGACAGGAAAAGATCCACTACCTGGTCTCTTCCGGACAGGGCAAGATCCACTCTTCTGCCATATTTTGATGCAAATAGAGAGGATAATCACCAGAGCTCTGCTGCTAGGACTCTCTCTCTCTCTCTCTCTCTCTCTCTCTCTGTGTGTGTGTGTGTGTGTGTGTGTGTGTGTGTGTGTGTGTGTTCTTTTTGGTGTATGTATCATAATTCCACATAGATGTCATATTAAAAAGGACCACCACAGATTCTTCTGTCCTCAGTTACAGATTTTCTCCTTTAAACTTCCCAGAATTATTATCTGTCAGCTGTCATGTATGACTAATATATGTAATCTTTCATCATTCAGACATGTCTCCTTCATAATTGCATGATGAATACACAGGTATGAGTATTTTAGAGAACAGCAAGTGTGCTTTATTAGGTTAATCACTACATTTCAAGTAGATTCTCAAGAGAGGTCTGAAGTGCACCATAGTGCACTTTGCTTAGACAATTGATAGATGCCAGTTGATTGGTGGTGATGTATCGCTGTCTCCCTTCACTAGATTTGTGAGAGGGAGGTTAACATGTCCAGATGCTGAAGGGAAGCTCTGCGCTGACAGAATTAGCAGTTGGTAGTACCTATTATTTATTGTGTATCATAGGCACCATGTATGAATGCAGACATGAGGGTGCATGCTGCACGGTTCTCCATCCTGGGATTCTACAATGTTGATACAGCCTCTCTGGCCCCACATAGTGGTACTACTTTTCTGTACTAAAGGTCATTGCACTTTACAGAAAGTGCCATGTTTACCTTCATAGACTACTCGGAGAGTCGAGAGAGGGCTAATGTTTAGCCCATTTTCCTCTATTGCCACAGGGAAAAATATAAGCAAAGTGAGTCTGAATCATTTATACAGAGCCGTACCATAAGGCACTGAAGGAGGCAGGTGTGGGTCTCAGATGGTTGTCTAAGTCCAAATTCCACGCTCTAGCTGCTAGATAATCCTGCCTTCCCTCTCAATAGAATATTTCCCCAGATAGTTCCTGCAACATTTATAGCAGAAGCCTGCAGAGTGACTGTTATAGAAGTTGGTGGAAAACTTCCAGGCATCTAAAAATATAAGAAACAGCCACATTTCACTTTGGGTATTCACATTTGAGAAGTGATGTGGGTTTTTTTCTCCCCTCAAATATTCAAAAGTTTGATCTAAGGCAAAAGTTTTACTATTCTGCCCTAAACTGGAGGAATGAAAACATCCATGAATTTTCATCAGTTTGCTGGAGGCAGAAATTTGCCAGTTTGAAGGAAAATGGCTTAAAAATCGAAGCTAAGATGAAATACTTGAACTTCCTGTGTGAACCTATGAAAGTAATATTTTTTTTTATCAACTGATATGAAGGTTTGCACAACCCTACATTACTTCAGTATAGAAATGAGGTTTCCTGTCTAAAATGTCGCAAAACTGTTTGGATTCTTTAGAACACATTCTGAAAAGATTCTCGTCCCCTTAATTTTGGCATATGCCATCATTTCCCCTTTGTGCTTTATCTATTCCTATATTTAATAGGAATTCTCGACAACTAACTTCCTTTTACACTCCCTGCAGGCTACATGTGTATAAGGGGTAGTAAACGGCATAAACTCAGAGAAGTGTTTCCTTCTCTCAGCGTCAGAAATACACAAAGTCCAGGAATATGCCTTCTACCTCTCTAGAACCTGTGATCAAGCAGAATATCAGAGAGCCATCCGAGTTCTCCCAAAGACAATCCCTCAGTTCGTGTTTCCCTGAACGAACCACAGCACTATGACAACAAAACTGTGTGGTTTCTGTTTGGATCATTTGGCTATTGTAATACAATCAGCAAAATCACCTGTGAAAAATGTTCTGGCACTCACAGGACCAGAGGGCTCTAGTTGAAAGTACTTTGTCCTGTGTCTTTATAACATGTGTTTGCTGAGTCAGTTTCACCTCTGTGGCATGCTTCTAACCAGACCCTTCTCCAAAATTCTTTTATTTCAGATCACCAAATACTTACAGCCATCATTATAGTACATGCTATGGAACATCTAAATAATAACACTGATAATGCAAACCTGAATATATAAGTATGTCCAATCATTGACTTCTATTTGGAATTATGTATGTATATGGAATTAGTGAGGATTATGACATATATGTCTCCCATTTGTTCGACAAACTTATGGATGAGGTACTCCATAATCCTTTCACTGATGTGCATCTAAAACCCATTTTCTCGAGTTACTTTATTTTGAGAACTGAACACAATGAAAAGACTAAGCAAACTGAATGTTTTCTAATGTTCAAAGCTGTGAAACTCCTGGCGTTCACTGTTCTTTCTTCCCCTACATGTATATTTCTACTTCACTTTCTGATGTATTTCCCTGGCTCAGAACCACTCCGCCATTAGGCATTATGTTTTGGAACTACGTTTATGGTTTTTTAGGGAAATTATATAAACATTCCATTCTCTTATTGGTTAAGTCTTTCTGCCTTATGTTGAGTAAGAAAAAATTGAAAAGTTACTGAGTGGATGAGAAGCAGTCAGTTATCATTAGTGAATGGAAGAGAGCCAATGTGTCAACTATTGTATATCAGAATCAAAAACTACTTGCATAATCATGAATATTACAAATCCATCTTGGTTTGGTACACTGTTTGTTCAAATTAACTCCATGAACTTATTTGTGCTTTCACTAAGTACAGATGTTGTTGCAAGTACTCAGAGATGCACCAGCCTATGGCTTACATGTGGAGTGACCCTCTGAGATCTGTATGTTAAAGGCTTCTTCACCATGACAGCACTAACATGAGGTTCTTAAGGTCATTAGAGTCATGACTTCAAAAGAAATTGTAGGACTACAACCCCCCGTCCTCTCTCACTCCCTCTCTGCTTACTGGCTAGTAATAGCTGTGGTCTCTTCCACCATGAGCTTGGACTAGGATATGCCACAATCATCAGAAGCCACAACTTTAGTTGAAACCTAAAAAAAAAAAAATGTGAGCCTAAGTCTTTCTGCTTTACAAGGTAGTACTCTCAAATATTCCCTTATAGCAATATGAAGCTGACAAACGCATATGAACAAGAAAATTTTTATACAAAACACTTATGAGCACTGGTGTGAGGGGCACAAGAATCTTTAAAAATCTTTGGATGAAAATGCTTATCTGTCTGTTGTGAAGGAGAGAAGAAGGGACTTCATGTGCAGGAAGGCAGTTTTAAAGAACTGGCAATGAAAAGGACTTGTCTACCCTACTACAAAGGAAGTGCCCACCTGGCAGGAATGACCTATTTTTACCAAGAAAAGACATTAGAAATGGCAGCCCATAATTATGGAGATAGATTTCTATGCTCAAGATTATGTCATTGTTCACTTGGTAGAATATTCCTTGTCCATCAGCTGTAACTCTTAGTTGAAAAATTTGGTGGCCATCACAGATCTACCCCGCACATCTCATACATCTTCTCATCACAGGAACTGGGATAGATACTACCAAGAGCCTCTATTTGTGACTAGTAAGTTAGAAGGAGTAGTTTTAGTGCAATTGATCTCAGGACTGCAACTGATATATTAACTCTCTGCTCAAATATGCATTTGGAAATTCTCTTCTCATTCAGTAATCATCCGAGCAGGTTTTTGGTACACATTGTAGGGTGATAAAAACTTTCATTCTTGAGGTCATATGCTGTAATTTTGGTTATCATACCATCTTCAGGCAAAGGTGTCCACACAAGTTTTTACAGTTACAAAGGAGCAAGTGAAAGATAGGAGATGCTCATACGAATCACCTGGATTCCACAGATGTCCTTCCCTATTCCTACTACATGAGGTTTGCATGTTCGCTTCCCACTAACTAGTCAATAATCTTTGCAATTGTGATGAAAACCTCCTCTATCCTTATGATCTCTTGACACAGGGGATCTCGAATGACCAGACAATAATGGAAACATGTATTTTGATGGAACACATTTGTTCCCTGCTAGCTTCCAGGAACTAACACTCTATAAAAACCAGAGTTTTGGAATAAAGTGGAAGAAGAGATTTTTTAAATGATGGTAAATACCTACTCTATGGTTTTTCAGTGAGTATGTTATTCCCACTAGTGACCCAGCATTATGATGTTAATTGAGATCAAGAAGGAAAGAAATTCAAATGTATTATAGAATAGTATCTCACCTTGATAACAAACTACTATTGTCCCTTCCATCATTTAAAGAACTCAATGTTTAGCTCAAGTTTAGCTGAAAGTGGCTCATTGATCTCTCCATGGAATAATGCCATACTGGAATTCAAGTTTGGTGTCTCTAACTTGAAGGTTATGGATTTAGAGGGAATAGTACTTAACTCTCCTTAGTAAATAATGATTCCCAGCCTACCGTTGATTGCTGGACTCTGTCTCCACCACTACAGCCCTGCCAAATCCTAGGCAGTTGATAGTGGAGGCAGGTTGGCATAAAGTGGCTGAATTATTTTTATCTACTTGCTTGTTTAGTGACCCGTCAATGCTAAATATGTTTTATATTTTGCATTATGTGTAAAGCAAAAAGTCTTGAAAATGTGTGTCCAATCTCACCCCATATGTTCAACCATAAGCCTCTAAATATCCTAGTTTCTATTTTTAAAAGAGATTATTTTTAAATTTGTATTTGTGTGTGTGTACGCGCGCACACACACACACACACACACACACACACACACACACACACTGACACACTTGCATGTAAGTGCTTATAGAAGTTAGAAGACTTTGATTCTGCAGGAGCTGTAGTTGCAGGCAGTTATTAGCCACCCAAAGTAGTTTCTGAGAACTGAACTCTGTCCTCTTCAGGAGCATCAAGGACTCTGAACCACTGAGCATCTCTCTAGCCCCTCTAGTCCCTTACACTCGGCAGTTTTCAAATTCCAGCCAGTCAGATCACTGGTCACTGTTCATGAAGATTTTTGTATATTGCATATGATGTGTATGTATAGATGTAGATATAGATATCCAATTAGGTTAACAAGCAGGTATGCCACTCACAATTTCCCAATTGGGGAAGGGTTTTTTTCTCCACAAAATTTTTCAATGTCTGGAATGTATTCATAACTCACTTTCGGCTTGCACTGATAAAGCATGAAGATACAAATATCCATCTGGCCACTTCCCTCATTTCGACTATCAACACAGACCTATATTATAACATTAAGAGTGAGACCTAGAAGGGACACTAGCATGGTTCTATACAGCAACATGAAGACTAGAACCACCTTGCTTGTGGTTTACTTATCTTTTCCAATCCAATAGCAGTTGATCACAAGCATACTATGTTTATACTAATACTGTTGCTTCCACTCTAAGGGTACCTACAGCTTTATAATATGATAATCCCCTAAGAATCCCATCTGTGATGCTCAGCCATGGAGCAGTGGAACTTACAGTTCTGTGATCTAATGTTTCAGCTCTACTGCTGTCCCACAACACAACTCAGGAGAACATTTTCTCCTAATTCAGATGCCATAATCATGCTCCTGAATCCCAGTTTCCTGTGGAAGTTAACCCATCCATATCTGTCATAAGCCCCATAATGTGTCTTTTTATTCTCTAGCGTACCTCTGGACCAGGCAGATGTTGAAGTTCAAATCTTTGGGTCGTCATACAAATATATTCTATCTTTGGGTTTTTATAGGCTTTCAAAGTTCCCAACGTATCTATGGGAATGGAGCTTCTTAACTAGAATACTTTCCTGGCTTGCAGGAAGCTCAGTATATTATCCCCAGTTCCACATACACCTTTATTTCCAGCACTTGAGAGATAGAGGCAGGAGGATGAGAAGTTCAGTGTTATACTTGGCTACACAGTTGGCTCCATGAAACTCTTCTCAAAAAAATTTTCCAACGTAGTTATCATGTTTAGCTTCCTTTTCAATATATATCATCCATGGAATGGATCAGGGTGTTTCTGTGCATGCACACATAGAGATGAGATTAAACATAGACCTTAATCAAAACTGTAAAAAAAAAAAATGAACACCAGTGTCCACCCCATGGTAATATTTAAACTGCTCCCATCATAACACGGATTTGACAATGTGAGTTGTTGTCTGAACTGAATAAAAATAAGTGTGTTGGAGTTTGGTGTGTGACATTGAAAAATGGTTCTTCTCTGTGCCAAGAATGGTCACCATATCTTAGTATTTCCACATGTACTCAATTAAATGAAAGCTACCAGTTTCCTTGTTATAGCATCATGCCCTATCAGTGAGTATTTTCATGAAAATTAGCCAGTAAGGTATTTTAGCTGTGTCTTGGGTTACTTTCCCTAGAAACAAAGACCAAAAATAAAGTCCTGGCACAATTTCCAGGATTATCTACTCTTAATACTTAGCCTTCCCCAGTAAACCTCTATTGCTCTAATCTAAAACAAAAGGTTAATTACTTAATGTTGTAGATTCTAGATTTCTCACTAATATGATAGGGTACACGTTTGTCTTTACTCTCTATACTCTTAAAATTATAAATTAATTAAAATTAAAAATTTAAACTAAAATTAAACTAAATTAAATTAAATTAAAATTAAAGCTTAGTTGTGAGATTGTGTGATTGTGTAATTTTTCTTTTTATTTCTTCTTTTTCTTCTCTCTCTCTTTCTCTTTCTTTCTCTCTCTCTCTTTCTCTCTCTCTCTCTCTCTCTCTCTCTCTCTCTCTCTCTCTGTTATATAGTTTATTGAATCTTAGAAGTTGGGACTTCAGGGAAGGAAGTTAGGTCACTGGGGGAATGACATTGAAATGAATAGTATCACACACACACACACACACACACACACACACACACACACACACACCCCTCCATTGCCAGCAGCCATGACATGAAATGTTTCCCCTACCACTTACTCCCTACAGGACTGCTATCATAGGTCCAGGAGAAACAGAACCCAGTAACGATGACTCAAGTCATAAGCCAAAAAAATTCTTTTCTGCTTATGAATTGCTTATCCCAGGTATTTTGTTAAGGAGTTAGAACACTAACACAGAATCTCAGGATACTTATTCATGAGCTGGCCTGAGGCAGGATATCATCTAACATAAAACCATCTACCTGATCATGATGGGGAAACCTACAGAGACAACCAAACTAAACTAGTGGGAACTCATGAACATTAGACCAACAGCTGTGGGGCCTCCATGGGACCAGACTAGTCTTTCTGCATAAGCAAGAAAGTTGTGTAGCTTGATCTGCTTAAGGGGCCCCCTGGCAGTAGGATCAAGATCCATCCCGGGTGCATGAGCTTGCTTTTTGGAGCCTGCTACCTATGGTAGGACATCTTACACAGCCTTGATGCAGGGGAAGGGGCTTCTATCTGCCTCTACTGAATGTACCAGGCTCTGCAGATTCCCCATGGAAGACCTTGTCTTGTTGGAGGAAGGAATGGGTGGTAGGCTGGGGGGGGGGTGAGGCAGGAGGGGCAGGAAGAGGGGGATCTGTGATTGACATGTAAAATAATTTAAAAAATCCTTAATAAAAAAAAATCTACTTATAAGGATGGTTTTCCATAGAACTCTGCTCTAACATGGGAGCTGAAAGGGGACTTGAATCTTACAAGTATCATTGTTAACTCAAAGTTAACATGCAGTAGATTTTGAATGAGTTTGTTATTCCTTTTTCCTCTGTATGTAATAGCCCAAATAAGTGGTAATGAAGTCCTGTAGTGAAAGATGAGAGAAACCATCAGAATACATACCTGCCATTGTTAAGATAGGACAGTTATTCAGAAAATGAATTCTGTGTGAACAGTATTGTTCAAATGAAGAAATCAAGTCAATGGCTGTTAAATATAAAACATATTTAGCATTGATGCAACAATAAACGACAAAGCAGATAAATATAACTCAGCCATCCTGACATCCTGCTCTTTTTGCCTCCTCCTTTTCCTCTTTCCCCCTACCTTTCTGTGCCCTCAGAATTCCCCATGTTGGATGCAATCATGTCTCCCCCTGGGCCAAGGTTCTCGAGCTGTTGATTTGCCATTAGTATTCTTTAGAATACCTCTGACCTGCTTTCCCAAAGTCCAATTCAGTTACTGGTCTACTAAACGCTCATCTGCCTCTCGCCTATTAGACTGGCATAAAAATTGTGAGGACCAACTAACTAAACTTCTCACTGATTTTAGAAGTCCCCTTTCCAGAACAATGATGATGACCATGAGGAATGGCATTTGCTCTCTGCTCCTGGAAACGTCATCAGCAGATGAGCCTTCCAATTTCTCATATTATATCCACTCCAGCATGATTGATTTGCCCAGCCTCATTATTCCTATCTCTAACATTTAACTAGGCAACTCAGATATTTCTCATTCACTTTGTGCTGGCTGTTATTTCTTTTGGCCATAAAAAAACAAACAAACAAAAACAAAAACAAAAACAAAAAACAAAAACAGCTCCAAAGTGGGTATGACCCATCCTTTAGGATCTTTGCTAGGACATGTCTTACCCAAGAGAGTTAATTAGCTCCCTCCAAGAATATTTGCTTATACAATTATACAGTATTTGACCACCAAAATTCCATGTCATGTTCTCTGGCTCAAGCTAGTAAAGCCAGCTAATTATTTCAACTACCTTCCACATAATACAGTTTCCTCTCTTCTTCACTCATTTAATATGATTATTCTGGGACTTGGCACTAATCATCAGACTTCAGTAACACAGAAAAATGAGCACGTTCTGAAAGGATCAATCACCAGTTTCTTTGTGTAGGTACAGTTTCTGCAAGGTCTTCCATTACAGAGGAGGTGACATCTCTTTCTAATGAAGGGTACTGGAGATTACCTCACATAAGTAACCAGAAAACAAATGCCACTGCTGCAGTAGACATTGTTAAACCAAATGTACTAAAGTCCCAACTCTTTACACAGTCAAACATTCATCTGGTTGGACATTTTCCTGCTCACCTTTAGCAATAAGTTTTACCTGAGGGACAGAATGCAACTTCTTCACCCACACTCTGTGCATAAGCTCATCCAAAATCCCCCATCTCAAAATTAGAATTCTGATAAATCTTGGTGCCATTTGTGTTACATGGCCACTCATTGATGATATTTTTACAATAGAATTCGACGTGCAAAATTTCATTTGGGAAAAATCATAGGTACAAATTGGATCAGGAGCCAAAGGATGACAGAAATTCTAACAGATCTTAATGCAGGTCTGACTCTTACGAGGCAGAAGAGAAGAAAGAATAGCTGAGTGTGAGCATTAGAGAAGGCCTGATAGTTTCCAGAGGACATAGGCTATTGGTGACTCCTCAAGAAACGCTGCCCTTCATAGTGCCTTTCCTCGCAGTGCTGGGCTTGGCACCTTCATATTCTTGAGCCTCCGTAGTACAGTCTAATAAAAGTTTCCGTTTTATTTCAAAATAGAAATCCCTTCTGTGATTGTTAATTAAATTGCTGAATTCAAGTATCTAGATTTATGATCATGAAAAAAATGAACATGCATACGCCTTTAATCCCAGCACTCAGGAGGCAGAGGCAGGCGGATCTCTGTGAGTTCGAGGCCAGCCTGGTCTACAGAGTGAGTTCCAGGAAAGGCGCAAAGCTACACAGAGAAACCCTGTCTTGAAAAACCAAAAAAATAAAATAAAAATACCACAATCTTTGTGATCTGAGTCCCCTAAAATTAATAGTCCTTTATTGTGTTGCGTTTCTGCTTTGACAAAAATCACTATATTCTCCTTTTCTATGACTTCATTTTTACTAGTTCTTTGAATTCTTAAATTTTTCCCAAAGATATTTTGTAACCATTTTATGCTTCATTTATTAGCTCTGAACTGCATTGTTTCACTGATGATGTTATATAAATTAGGTGGGGTGGGGAGTTCAAGTTAGGAGGTCTGCAGTTGTTGGGGTGTAGGGAGTGCAGGTTGGGAGGGTTGCAGTTGGGATATGGGATGTACAGGTGAGGAGGGATGCAGTTGCTGGGGTATGAGGAGTGCAGGTTGGGAGGTCTGCAGTTGTTGGGGTGTGGGGCGTACAGGTTGCGAGGTCTGCAATTGTTGGGGTGTGGGGAGTACAGGTTGGGAGGTCTGCAGTTGTTGGGGTGTGGGGTGTACAGGTTGGAAGGGCTGCAGTTGGGGTGTGGGGTATACCGGTCACGCTTTCTTTAATTTAAGAATAGATGCTTTGGGTTTAAATGAATCGTAAGTAAAATACTAAATTATTTTGATTAAATTAATCACTCTCCATATGGCAATATCTTCTCCACAGATATCTGCTGTGTCAGACTTCCATTTAATGCTCTGTAGTATCTCTTTTTCTTTTTTTAAAAGTCATATGTGCAAAATATCTAGCAATCAGTGGTCTTACTTGCACTCACGTATTTGACAGAACATGATCAGGCAGTTTTAATTTCCCCTGAGTGCAAGCTTCCAGTTGTCAATACTAAATAAAGGTCTAGACATAATAAAAACCTAAATATTTAAAATCAATAAAATTATGAAATTTGAGATTTTTATGTCATATGTTTAAAGTATTTTTGTTTCAAGTTTTTCTTTTCATTTTTACCTGTTACTCCATTATAGGTAATAGTATCTTTGCATTACTCAAAAATGATGCTGTGAATAATATAAATGCTTCTGAGAGGATATTTGTAGTGCAGAAGGACTTTTCTCAACACGGTAAGTTCTCTCCTGAGTGAGATTAATACCTGTCTGTTCAAATGATTGCAAAGAAGACAGTATACCTTGTCAATACACTGCAATCGATTCCATTTGCCTCTTACTATTTTATAATAATGGCCCATCTCCAAATAAATGATCTAATTGACCATAAAGAAAGCCATGCTGGCATTAATATTGGTACTAGCACAGCACCTCATAATGGAGTCTGATCTTTTTCAGTTGGATAGGCACAGCCTGACAAAAGAGATGAAGATCTTTAGTTAATAGTGTGATGAGTTAATTTCCTCTGAATCCTTTATGAAAAGAACAGATTTATCAGGAATAAAACTTGCTTCTTCTCAATACAAGCTTTTCTAGAATTAAAGTGTATATTGTGTGAAGTACAAAATTCCTTTTCAGTTGCTTTATGCCTGTTGGGGGTCTTAGCATAGAATCCTTTTTTGGGATCATGCATAAAATTTAGCAAATCTTTTTTTTGACTTTTCTTAAAGGTCTTTCACTTACAACCACACCAAGAGAACTATTTCGTGTTTCATTTTGTAGAGCCCTACCCTATATTCTGCTTGGACTGTGTGACAATTAATGAAGCTGATAAGATCTATAATAACCTGGGATATAGGTTTCCAGGCATTCCTGTGGTGGATTATCTTGATTCCATTAACTGAAATGCAGAAGTCTACCCACTATGGATGTCACCGTTCTCTGAGTTGGGATCCTGGACTCTAGAAGAAAGAGAATCTGAGCAGAGCACAAGCACTCATCACTCTTTGCTTCTTGGTTGCAGATATAATGTGACTAGCTGCCTCAAGCTCTGGCCACTCTGAGTTCTCTGCCATTAAAACAAAATCAAATCACAAACTCTAGGCTGGAATAAATCCTTTCTTCCTTAAGCTTCTTTAGTCGGAGCATTTTATCACAGCAACAGGAAAAGTAGCTAAGACAGTCTGTAGAGATGAAAGCAATTACAAACAAAAGAACAGCATGCCCATTGGAGACACCGGAGGGAAGGCAGCGGAGACCCGCTGTGTACCAATCAGCAAAATAAAACCAGTTACAGATGTGTCTGTCCACATACATACAAGTGTATAAACATGCACCCATGTATCCTGCTGGTGATTCCTCCCAGATCTTATTTATTGCAAGGAATAAATTCATGTAACTGTAGAGGCTAAGAAGTGCTACAGTTTTCTATCAATGTTCATGTTAGAGATCCAGGAAGCCTAGTGGGGGAGTTCTGAGCATGTAACAGTGAAATACTAATTGTGTAAGTCCCAGTGAAGGAAAGAGGATTAATATCCCCACTCAATCTATCAGGCAGAGTGAATTCCTTTTTCACTTTTCTTTATTTTCAGTTCAGTTCCTCAAAGAATTAGGTGAAGTCCACCACCAAAGAAAAGATCATGTACATTATTCAGCCTACTGATTCAAATGATAATCTGTCCTGGAAACAAACTCACACACGTTTAGAAATAATGTTACATCTGGGCACCTTCTGTCTCAGTCAAGTTAAGATGTAAAAGTAATCATCACATATATAAGGGCAGGCCAAGAAATAAAAGACAGACAGATCAGTAAACAGATAAAGTGGACAGGGATCAACACTGACCACCTATACACCTTTTCCTTCATCTTTGAATTGCAGGTGCTACAACAGTGATAGTATTTCCAGAAATTCAATTTTTTCATTTGTTTCCATTTAGATAGTTCCTGCATATGAAGAACAAATTTAAGTAGGAAATCTTACATATCCCCTGCAGAGTTCTCCAACTTTTTGTGATTGATATACAATGTCAGCATTTACAAATGTGTTAGACTTCATGGGCAGTGGTGGTACAAGCCTTTAATCCCAGCACTTGGGAGGCAGAAGCAGGTGGATCTTTGAGTTGGAGGCCAGACTGCAGCCTGGTCTATAGAGTGAGCTCCAGGACAGCCAGGGCTACACAGAGAAACCTTGTCTTGAAAAAAAAAATGTGTTAGACAATATCCATAGTTATTTTGGGGCAAATGATGCCCATGGTCAGAGAGTTAGACATACCAGCATCCAGAGCATTCTTCAGTGGAGGAATGTATTAGTTGTCTCATTGTCATGACAAAGCACCTTAAAAAAAAATCTTGAGGGATGAGAGGTTCATCTTAGTCCACAGTTCAAAACAGATAGTCCATCCTGACAGTGAAAATACGGTGGTTGTAATGAGGAGCCACATGGTGGGAAGAACTTATAGAGCTAGTCATTTCATGGGATCAGGCAATAACATAGAGAATCCTGAAGCAGATATAATCTTGAAGTCTAACCACCAGCAACCTTTGGTGATATTTTGTTGTACCCTAATAAAATTTGACTGAAGAAGAGAGAGACAAAGGAACAAGCCACAGCTACTTCTCACCTCACCAACTCCACGAATCCTTTCACTGATTGTCTCTAAGTCCTCAGCTGAAAGGGATCGAGCCAAAAAGGGCTCAGTTCCTGCCTCCTCACACCTTTTATACCTTTCTTCACCCAGCCATATCACTTCCTTCCTAGTGCTGGGATTAATGGCATGTGTGCTTCTCAAATACTGGTAGCAAAGGCATGAGATCTCAAGTGCTAGGATTAAAGGCATGTGATTCCCAAGTATTAAGATTAAAGGTGTGTGCCACCACTGCCTGGCTCTGTTTCTCTCCTAGACTGAATCAGTCTCATGAAGTCCAGGGTGGCTTTGAACTCACAGACATCCAGATGGATCTCTGCCTCCTGAGTGCTAGGAATAAAGGTATGTGCCACCCCTACCTGGCCTCTATGTTTAATCCAGTGGCCTATTCTGTTCTCTGTTCTTCAGGCAAATTTTATTATGGTACAACAAAACATCACCACAACAACCTATATAATATGATATTTAGACCACAGTCCTAAACCTTCCAGAACCTTCCAGAACAGCAACACTGAAGGGACACTACATGTTCAAATGCATGAGCCCATGGAAGACATTGTAACACAAATTTAACAAGGAGATAATTTGATTTGCTGAAATTGATTACAAAATTGTTTGTACATGAATCTACCTGAGAAAAGAATTGTGATGAGTCTCTGACCTGCCAGCCAATTCCCTAAATAATGACAAGGAGACTTCTTATTAATTATGGCTCAGCCTATAGCTTATACTTGTTCCTAACTAGTTCATATAACTTAAATTAACCCATATCTATTCATCTATGTTTTACCATGTGGATTTTTCCTTCATTCTGTGTCCAGCTTCCTTCCTGTCTCCTTGACATCTCCTCTGCACCTCGATTATCTCCTCCTACTTCCTCTCTCTGCCTGGAAGTCCTTCCTATATCTCCTGCCTAGCTATTGGCAATTCAGCTTTTAAACAAATCACAACAATGTATTTTCACACAGTGTATAAATACCCCACAAAAGGGGACCCATTGTTTCCACCAGGACCTCACCCACTCACTAAAAACAACTACAGCACTAGGGAAACTTAACAATTACCATTGTGCTGATTTTCTTCCAGATTCTCTTCATACTGGGGAAGTAATTGCCTAAGAACTGCTCAACCTCCTGCCTGGCCCCTCTTTCAGTGTTCTCTGTTCCAAAACTTTACTTCAGAACCTTTTTTTTTTTTGCTTCCTACTTTAAAGAAAGCAAATCACTTGATGTTATTACTCTAATTTTAAAAGCACTTTTTTCTCAATGAGGTAATTTTATTTCTCCTCAGATAGCAGGTCCCCTGTAGTCTCCAATATTTATTTAGCCAACCATGACATCAGTCTCATTTTTCCCAATTCCCAACAATCCAAGCTGCCATCCTCACTGTCCTCTCTCAAGCCTAACCAATTTGCTTCATGCTTTCATACAAACTATTACTTTCTCATGAAATTCTCCTTCTCCTTTCTATTTTATCAATGTCTATTGCCAAATTTATGTTATAAAATTCCCAAGTCAAACAATCTAACTATGATATCTAGAAAAATGTGTTACTAGGTAGTGTAGTAGTAATGGAAATATATTTTTAAATATTAGATGAAGAAGACTAAAAGACAAGTTGTAAATATATATTATGTAAATGTATATCTTTTTCCTTCATATTTGAGAATTTGACAAATATATTCAATAAATTCGACCATATCTATCCCATAGTTTTACCTCTACCAGCTCCCACCTTATGCACACCCTCTCCTGACTTTAAGTGTCCGTTTACTTATAAGCCCCTATGTCCACTTGTGCTGTCCATACGTGCATGGGTGTAGGATCATCCAATGGACCATGGCAAAACTTCCAGTGGTCATATTCTCAAAAAAGAATGAATCTGCCTCCCCTTGCAACTATCTACTGCTAATGGTGCCACAGTGAGGAGCCTGGAGGTCATATATTCCCTCTATATCAAGATATTGGTTGGCCTGATCATCAGTAAGTGATGTGCAAGTAATCTCAGTTGCTATGAGTTCACGAATGTGGTAGCCACATAATTTCCAGAAGACAGAATTTCAATGTAGTCTTCCCTATCCTCTGGCTTTTACATTCTTTCCACCTGCTCTTCTATAATGTTCCTTGAGATTTGGTAACAGGGGGCTTAGTACTAATATCCTGTATAGGGTTGAGTACTCAGTCTCTCATTCTTAGTATTTTTACTAGTCATGCATCTCTCTACTGACTGCTACCCACTGCACAAAGAAGCTTCTCTTACCAAAGCAGAGAACAGCCCTGAAAGCTTATATCAGGTATTATTCAGGATATCATTGAGAGAATGAAACCACATCAGAAATAAGAGTTTATATCTTAATAGGGAAATGCTGAGAATACGCAAATACATAAATTGTGTTAGTGTGCTCTGCTAACATGTTAAAGGTAATAGTACCTTAATTGGGCATGTGTTAGCAATAACACAATCCACCTCAGTGGAAATCCAAGAATTATAATTGAAGTTATAATACTACTCCATTTTTCACTTATACATTACCAAGTTTGAAGATTTAATTCAGGCTCTTACATGATAGGCAGTAGCCCAACTGCTAGGTAGATCCTCAAACTGTCAAAGGTGATTTGTGTTAGCCAAAGAGACTTCTGGTTTGAATAGAATCATTGTATTACATTTCATTTCAAAAGTTTTTCGCCGGGCGGTGGTGGCGCACGCCTTTAATCCCAGCACTCGGGAGGCAGAGCCAGGTGGATCTCTGTGAGTTCGAGGCCAGCCTGGACTACCAAGTGAGTTCCAGGAAAGGTGCAAAGCTACACATAGAAACCCTGTCTCAAAAAACCAAAAAAAAAAGAAAAAAAAAAGGAAAAAAAAGTTTTTCATTTATCAGAAATATTGGCATCTTGTGACAAAGTCTTTACGTGTGTCATGGCACAGGAATGGAGATCAAACAAAAACTTTTGGAAGTCTACTTTCTTATTCTACCATGTGGCTCCTGGGGACAGAACTCAGGTCATTAGGCTTAGAAGCAGGTGCCTTACCCACTTAGCCTTCCCACAACCCCTGTTTGGCACTCTTAGTATATAAAAAAGGTAGATTACATGGAGAGTTACATTAGCAGACAAAATTATATAAGTAAAATATCCATTTATCATTATATGTACACATACATGCATGTTCACATTCTCTAACAAAGGGCATAATCTTAAAATTAAAAGATAGTATTGAATAAAATGAAAATAAAAATAATGTGCTTCATATGCAACCAATGGATTTAGTACCAAAAACAAATGCTGATTTGCTTAAACTTCTAAAATTTGATACCAAATTTCTCCTCATTCCAATCTCAGCTTCTTTCCCATGTCACTTTGACAGCCACCAAATTTCCAATGAGACATATGGTTTTCACAAACCTTGTGATATTCATTCAGGTATGTGTGTAAAATTACTTGAGAAAGTCAATGACTTAAGACAAAAACTTAGTCCAGTCAAGCTCTGTTGCAAAAAAGAAGAGGGTATGGACCAGCTGCAATGCCTAGGAAGGTGATGCAGAAAGGACATTCATCTGAGAGTAATTTGGCAGCAACCTAACCTCAGAGATGAAGGAATTTAAAGAAACTGTCCTGTTACCCCCAAAATACCCATTTTAATCCTATGAAACCGAAAAAAACTTAGGATTGCCTAAATATCTTCCAACAAGGCACATCACGTTAGTGACAGGAAAATATTTATACTTCATTATCCTTTTGAAGAATCCTGGTAACACACGGCATCGGTGTTTGTTTGGAAATAGGATGAAAGCCATTCTTGGCAGGAATACGGTTGAAATCTTTCCAGAATGTATTTTTGTTATCAATGGAACAACAGAACTTGTTCTTTTCTCAGTTTTACAAAGCAGTGTGTGCATTCATGTATTCACACATTTGTGTCAAATCAAATGAAAGGTCTTAACTTTGACAGAAGCCCTCACTTCCTCTTGACCCTTCCCCAACATTGCATGAGAGAGAAGTAAAAACCAACCATTATGATCGCTGTGTGTATCCACACAATAAATATCTCTATGCATACATAGCTCTCATAAATATTATTTCGTGTATATTATCTGCAACTTGATTATTCACACTCAGAATTCAGTCATTGGGAACTTGTTATTGTTGGTATATAGAGTCGTTTCCCTTCCTGTGCAGAAGATCCATCACATATTGAATGCTTATATTTGTTAAATGTTTTTTACACTCATAGCACTTGGAGTGTTTTATATACCTCGTTTCGTGTGACTCTCACAAGGGAGCAAAATGCCATTGTTCTTAATTATATTTTGCAAAGAGAGAATAAGGCTAACAGAGAATTTTAGCTAATTCATCTAGGTTGTATTGTGGGAAACAGTGGAGCCAGGTTTGAGTAAGACAATCAGATTCCTCTCTACAGCAATGATCACGTCCTCCTTTGTAGATGATACCTAAGAATTTTTTATTAATATTCCTTCATTAGGGATTAATTGGCCTTTTAGTTGTTTCTTTATTTTGAATTGCTGGAGACCAGTGTTTGTTCTATTTTGTTTTGGTTGGTTGGTTTTTATTGCTTTTTTTAACATGGTAGGCAAGCACTCTACCAATGAGCTATAATCAGTTCCACCTTTTCTTTCCATTTTGCATTTATTTTTTAGATTATAACATAATTACATCATTTTCCTTTTCCCTTTCCTCACTCCAAACCCTCCCATATAGCTCTCCTTGCTCTCTTACAAATCCACAGCCTCTTTTTACATTAATTGTTGTTATAAGCACATGTATAGACATATGTATGTATTTCTAAATATAACCTGTGCGGTCTGTATGTTACTTATAAGTGTGTTTTTAATAATATAAATACACAGTGACATGCTATCCTCAATTTCTTTTTGTACACATGTGAGCTTCCATGACTGTATACATTTAGAAGTGCAATTTCTAGTTGAAGATTAAACCTAAGCCATCTATTTTCAGTATTCTGCTTAATGTAGATCCTAGAGCCTAAGAACTATTGGCTGTAAAATCCAATATGTGTTCTAATGAGGGCCATACTCAGACATGCATTGTAAATACTGACAATGCCTCTCTCTACATTTTTTTTAAATAAAATGAGTTGATGCATTCAGACTTTAATCAGTTGCCTAGTACATAGTATTTAGGAAAAGATCACTCCCATCGTTATTAACTTTAACAAAAATTCTTCTCTGAATTCCATGTTTAGTTTCCTACAAATATAACATATCATCTTACCCCACAATACTTTTCATTTATTTATTGTTCATTATCATTATAATGTAAGAAAACTATCTCTCTTACTTCTATCTCTATTTCTATCTCCCCTATTTCCTCCATCTTCCTTTCTTTTTCTCCCCCATTATCCTCTTTATCGTTATTCTCCCCTTCCATTCTCTCTTGCCCCTTGCAATCTATCTATTTTAAGTCACCTATATTTCATTAATCAATGAATAATGGAAATATAGGAAATAGGCCATTCCCAACAGGGTTTTCCTAATTCTTTCCCTTCTCCGCTGCTGTCAGTGTCAGAAAGTCTTAATCATAGTGACTTCTATATATTTATTTCATTAAAATAAATTCTTAGTTAAGTGTCATGGTAAATATCTTTAATCCAAGCACTTGGGAAGCAGAGGTGGGTAGATCTCAGAGAAGTTGAAGCCAGCCTGGTCTACACAATGAGTTCCAGTCGAGCCTGGGCTACATAGTGAGACAGAGTCTCAAAGAATTCCCAATTTCCATTTTCTTTTACTATTTATGAAGTAATGTAATTTTTAAAAATGGAAACATGTAATTTCTAATTGTGTTGATATGGCAACCTGACAGCTACAGAATAAAACATAATTTCATTTCTCTCATATAGCCATACTCATTGTCTTAGTAAGTTTTCAATTTCTGAGACAAATACACTATAACAAAAGCAACTTAGAGAGGAAAGAGTTCATTTCTTATTCCAGTTTATAGTCCATCATCTAGGTAAGTTAGAGCAGGAACTCAAGGTAGGAACCTGCAGGCAAAATGTAATGTAGAGCCCATGCAAGAGTGCCTCTTACTGGCTTCCTCAGCATACTTTCTTATACCACCCAGTGCTGTGGAATATTACTTTGATACGTTACATTTGTTTATGCTGCATATCCTTAATTATGTAAAAATGTATTACTGTTTTGTTTTGCATGCCTAAGGCACCTGATTGGTCTAATAAAAAGCTAAATGACCAATAGCTAGGCAGAGGCAGGAGAGACTAGGCTGGTGTGCAGAGAGAATAAGTAGGAGGAGAAATCTAGTCTGGAAGGAAGGAGAAAAACAGGGAGATGACCAAGGCAAAATGCAGATGAAGAGAAACAGGTTAATTTAAGTTATAAGAGCTACTGGGACAAGAATAAGCTAAGGCCAGCCATTCGTAACGAATATTAAGTCTCCATGTCATGGTTTGGGAGCTGGTTGGTAGCCCAAAGAAAGCTTGCTACAATCCAGGTCCCCTGCCCAGGGATAGCACCCTGCCCAGCGGTCTGGACCCTTCCATGTCAGTTATTTATCAAGAAAATGCCCCACAGGCTTGCCCATAGGCCAATCTAGTCAGGACATTTCCTCAACTAAGGTTCCCTCTTCTCAAGTGACTTTAGCTTGTGTCAAATTGACAAAAAAAAAATTGATTGAAATAAGTATATAGAGAAAAAATTCCAGATTGTTCTTTGTTGTGCAGACACAGCATGAATTCACTGTAGTTTGTTCTATTCAGTTAGCCTTGAGGAAAAGTCATTTACTTGTACTGATAACATTCTGAGATGCTTTAATGACAGATGGCATTGGCAAGATCTTAATCACCTCACCACAATGACGAGAGTGCCATGCACCTGTGCAGGCCTGATAGCAATGAGACCGAATGCCACCTAACTCATAATTATGATAGTAGCATTGCTTAACTGTCACCTATCATGTGTTTGGGGATTTTGTTTAATTAATTATTTTGATTTTTCAATTTTATCACCCTGGTTGTATAATTTTTATTCTTCTTTCACTTCATTACATTTTGTGGCTCACAACTGACTCTCAGCCCTATATTTGGAAACTCTGATTTTATGTGAATAGGAATTTGAGATTCATTCTTCTTAAGGTCAAAGGAAAAACATATCTGCAGCTAAGTTTGTGTGCTTGCCAAAGTACAGACGTGAAATGAAAAGCAGGGAAAGCATCCAAAAAAATGAGAATGGAAAAAGTATTCAAATGCAGACAACTGGAAGATGTCTAGTTTTACCTCTCTATGATGTGTAATTTCTACCCTTTGCCATGGGTCTCTCTCTCTCTCTCTCTCTCTCTCTCTCTCTCTCTCTCTCTCTCTCTCTCTCTCTGTGTGTGTGTGTGTGTGTGTGTGTGTGTGTGTGTGTGTGTGTGTGTTGGGGGAGGGTATGTGTGTGTGTTGTAGAGAAGCAGGAGTGAGTTGAATCCTGAAACTAATTTTTTTGAGTGGGCAGTGAAGAATTCAGTTTGCGGAACCCTAAGGAAGGCTTTCTGGAAAGCATCATGGCAGAAGAAAAGGCCAACTATAACAGCACAAGAAGCAGAGATCTCACTACATCCAGATGAAAACTTGAGAAGCATTTGGCAGCTTCAGAAGCTCCAGACAAAGAAGCAGGACTGCAAGGCAGAGGCAGATGTCCAAATGGTCTAAACAGTCAGCCCTAGTCCCACCACTGTGGACTCGAAACACCCATTAAGAGCTGGTCCACAGCAGTTTCCATCAAGTGCCTACTGTGATGTGTTCCAACTCTACTTCCAGAGAGCAGCGTGGCTTTTTATGACTCTGCTTTTAGTAACCACTGTATTAATGACTTGTTCCTTTACCAGTCAAGTGAGATTTGGGGAGGGGGAGAGTGGCTTAGTATAGAAAAACATTAAAATTGTTTCTTCAATACAGCTTTTAAAAGATACTCTGTGTATCAACTATCAAGCACCCCTCTCCTCCCCACCCCTGCCCCCAAAAAAGCTGGCATGGTATTGGAAACTGTATGTGAAGTACTGACATTAATTGTGGAACCTTAACCCTAAGGAAATGACAGTCTTCCACTTCAAGAAGCCCTTATCTAGATTCCATTAAGACACTTGTCATGTGAATATTACAGTTTTCTGTGCCCACCACACAGTCATTCTGTATGACCAAACTCAATCTGTAAAACACTGGGAAAGACCTTATATTTGTGCTAATAAATCTTTTTATAAACAGTATTTAGTATTTCTGACATTTATTGCTTAATTTTTCAAATAATGTGTAGAACTTGTATTTACTAAACCTCTGCATCCCTTAAACAGTCACTCCTAATTTGATAATCCCAAAGCCAAAAGCTATGGGGGTTCATTAATTTGCAATTGATGTTGTGCAAATGCTCTCTGTAACTTTTGTTCCTTCCACAGGATTGCTTTCTGAGTTGCATTCCAACTAACAGAAGCAATTAATTATACTTAGTTCTTGGTTAGTCTTTGCAAATAGCTTCCCAAATTAACACGAAGATAATATGTACACATCTTTGACTCAATGAGGTGTGGTTTATAAAAACATTTCTTCATTCATTTAATCATTTAAAAATCACTTATGGGCACACACTTATGAAGAGGTAATGTGAACATCCAGTGACTACGAAGACATGGCTTATTCAATGCATTACAGTCTAGTGGACAGACACAGCATGCAAACTAGTGTGCATTTACAGAAGGTAATGTGTACTGCAAAAGAGAGCAGATGAAAAGGGCAAGGGGGGAGTCATCTGGACTTGAAGGGAGTGAATGGTCATTTCTACAGGTCAACAATTCCTAGGAAGCAATTCAAAGAATATCATATGCAACTAACATGTGTCATTCACCAAATTCTAACCAGGTGCTATCACAGACAAGCAAAAATTTCCAAAAGCACTTTAGAACTTTGATCTTCTATATGTTCATAAGCACATAGTGAAATCATAGCTTGTAAAATGTTGACCTCGGGGAAAAGAAAATGTATTCGGTTCCTAACTTCTCTTTAGGAAACTCTCTGGCTTCTTCTCTTTGTGCTTCTCCTCTACCTTACAATCTGGTAAAATGAGCCTGTCTAATGAACAGTTGCTGTCCATTCCACTTTAAAAGGAAACCAATCAAGCTGATGGATTTCTTACCTTTTACATGCTATAATTAGACTCAGGAGGTTTATTTTTATATTCCATTCCTTTTAACTGCTATTCTTCTACAAATGCATACTTAATGTCATCAGTATGGAATCCAAAAGTATACATTGTGCATTCCTGGTGAAACACCATTTTTCTCTCCTCCTTCTTAGTCCTTAGAAAAAGTTAAGAAAAAGAAAGTCCTATAGAATTCAGTGTTAATTAATCCCATTAGAAGGATTTTAATGATTTTCATGTTCCATATTTGAAGATTCTTATTTGTGGTGCTGTTTTTTGTTTTCGATGTAATCATAAATTTAATTAAGTTTTTATTAGTTTTATTATCCATGAACAGTAGAGCATCCCTACAGCCTAGTCACATAGAGAGCTATGGGAGAAGGTTTTCGGAGAGTTTGGGGCCAGCATTTGCTACTGAGTGAATTCTAAGTATCAAGAGATGCTGAGCAAAATCATGTCTCAAAAAAAGAAAAGAAAAAGACAAATATTTAAGATAGAAATTATATTATCAAATTAATAGAAATTTTCCACTTCCATCAATGTGATTATTTGTGGTAGAAAATATCTAAAAAATATGAAATTATATGCTGAGCAAGATCCTGTCTCAAAAAAAGAAAAGAAAAAGACAAATATTTAAGGTAGAAAATATATTATCAAATTAATAGAAATTTTCCACTTAGATCAGTGTGATTATTTGTGGTAGAAAATATCTAAAAAAAATATGAAATTATTTTCATGAGACCTATGAAAATAGGTAAGCTGGAAGAAGTTATATTCTGTTTTCTTTTAGATATAAAGCACATTAGTAAGTAGGGGTAGAGTTTGTCTCTTTTTAAGTTAAATTATAAGATCCAATCATGAGAATACAAATTTTAATTTCTGTATGATTACATCCAAATATCAAATCATTGCTTTAGTAACAGAAAGAATATAAAGATTATCTGACCAATATAGTCAAATGAAGCAATTAAAATCATCTCCCAGGAAACCATGAACAAAAGCATCAATGGACTCCTGTCTTTTTTTTTTTTTAAGACAAGATTCCTCTGTATAGCCTTGACTGTCCTAGAACTCACTCTGTGTAGCCCAGGCTGGCCTCAAACTCAGAGATCCACCTGCCTCTGCCTCTTGAGTACTGGGATTAAAGACATGTGTCATCATCACCCAGCTTCTACTCTTGAGTAGATTAACATCACTTCCATAGAGATAAAACTATACTATTTCCATCAGGATGCAACAATTAAAATTACTAATAGTAATTGGCATTAAATATTTCTAAAATAACCTTCACACACCAAGTAATCCCTTCCAATAAGTGTATGTGTGGATGTTTTGTATATTTCCCAAGCTGAGATCATGACTTTGATATGATATTGATATCATGGCTGACACAAATTGACTTCTGATCAAATAGAAATGATATCATAAAGGATAGGCTTTGTTAATCACAAAGACATTGGTAGCAGTAAGAAGGTCTAAGAATGGCAAAAAAAAATGTCCTTTTTAATTTTCTTCCTACTGCCCCCAGAGGAAATATGTTGATTCTTGGTACAATTAGCTTCCCCAAGAATTCTACTCTAAGCATCCATAGTTATAGCTTTACCTTCCAGGAACCCGTACAATAATATTTTTAATTATGAAGCTTTCACCAAGATGCTCAGGGTGTAACATCACCAATTAAAAGACTATTATCATAAACAATAATAACTAGAGCCACACAAAGCACTGCATGGTAACAGCACAGCACACTGAGCACAAGCATTGGTCAAAGAGAGGGGTCCCTGCCACAGTGCTCCATGAAATGGGAAATCACATGATCTTTTTCTGAACTCCAGAAACACATCCAAAAAACATCATTAGTTTGTGAAGCCTAATGTCCAGTCTCCTATGTTCTATGTCCATAGGGGCATTGTTCTTATATTGAGAGGGTCTGGATTTAATAGGGATTCACAATTTCTTAAGTTAGAGCTTGAAATAAAATCTTAAGTATCAATTATAATAGATAACAGACTTGCTGACAAGATTTCTGACTGCTTGAGAATGTTGTGGGGCTTTAACAATTGTGTGCTCCTGTTCAAATCCTGCTGATTATGAGGATGAGAAAATTGCAAGAACCATTTATAATTTCATGGGAGACTCTGAACACACAAAAAACAGAGTTGGTTCTTATAGTGGAGAAACTTCTTAGTCAAGTGTCAAATAATTCACATAACCCTGCCCACAAGTCCAATATGTTGCCAGAGGCCAAATTTTGTTAGAATGTGTTTTCTTTGAGGTGGTTAAGGAAATAACTTTCTTTGTAACCTTGTACTCATTGCTAGAATTAGTGATTTCTTCATAAAAATGGCAAATATAATTTTCTTCATAATCAGAAAAAAGTTTCACTGAAGGCAGTCCTATATATTATAAGGTAATCAAGCTCTAAAGGCATAGTTTGGGGCACTTTCACAAAATTAAACATCACATGTACACATTACCCTGATGGACAAATTGTATAATTGCAATAACAGAAACTTCTTTGCATGCTTCAAGTCCATTGGCATCTGCAAGAAAGGTGGCTACTGGGCTTCTGTCTTTAATCCTATCCCGGCCTTCTTTGTCTCCGCCTCTGAAATTCAGCTGATTCTGCAGGACACAGCAGTTCTTTCACTGGCATTGTGTATGCCATCACTTTGAGTATATCACAGTTTGATTATATTAAATTGTATGCTGCTGCTATAGATAGTCTTTTTCCTACCATTTGATGTCCAATGCTTTTCATTCTTTCTTTTTGGAAGAATGCTTTATTGTATAACTGAAATCTCACTGTCTTATTTCTACCACCCACCATGTAACTATGCCATCTGCCTATAACAGTCATTAAAACACCTAAGCATGGTTCATGTCCATTTACTCACTTAACTCAGCCAAGTACTTGACATTTATGAAACAGCCTCTGACTGACATAACTTCAAAGTTAGATTTCTGTTAATTACATAATTTATAATTGACATGTGATCTTTTAAAAGTTAAGAGGCAGGGATAGGGAGATGGTTCAGTCAGTAAAAGGTTTGCTGGACAAATATGACAACCTGAATTGATCCCCGTTTCCTCATTAAAAAGTTGTCTGGTAGTATGTACTTTTAATTGCAGCACCAGGGAAGCAGAAATGGGTGCTACATATGGCTCGGTGGCCACCTAGCCTAGCCTACTTGGCAAAAGACCCTGTCTCAAAAACCAACCAAACAAACAATCTAAGGTGGGTCTGTGTAGTTAATTTATGTCAAAGAAAAACACCATTAAAAAAAAAAACTGGATAGCACCTTAAAAATGACATCCAAGACTAACCAACCTGTGGTCTCCCTGAAAGCTTATACACAGACACAGTTTCGGAGGTAAACAAAATGGAAAATACAAATACCTAGAATTATATAAAGGATGGTCTTTTTATTTCTGCTGCAATATTACTGTAAACCAACCAGACCATCATGCTCATGGAATAGTGGAAAGTAATATTATCTGTTTAGTAGTTCAATGAAAATCTTAAAAATGGTTATATTGTTATATATTCCCATTCACAAAGTTCAAAGGAATGCTTCCCGAGGTTGAGAGAAAGAAGCAGACACGGAAATGGGATGACTGACTGGAAAAGAGTATGAATGATGAAGACCACTCTTCTCCAATATTCTTCAGATGTGTCCCTCTGCACTGTGAACTTCCATGATGATAAAGGATGTAAGCTGAATCACCATGTCCTTTCTTCCATGGAAATGAGTATAAGCCCTCTTGATAAAAACAGGGTAGAACCATGGGCATTTGAAGGAGTGAGAGTATTCTACGTCAGGATTGCTGAGGCAAAACTAATCAATTTCTAAAGGTTTGCATTTATTTTACTTAAAATAAAGTGTTTTTAAAAACATTATCTTAAGCCGGGTGATGGCGGCACACACCTTTAATCCTAGCACTTGGGAGGCAGAGCTAAATGGATCTCTGCGAGTTTGAGGCCTGCCTGGTCTACAGAGTGAATTCCAGGACAGCCAAGACTACACAAAGAAACCCTTGTCAAAAAAATAAAAACAAAACAAAACAATAACAACAACAACAAAAACAAAGCATAATCTTTCAATAAGTGTACATTGTGATATGATCTCATTATACATTAAGTTGGAAAATTTAAAACTTTGCAGTATCTATTGTCAGAACTACACTATACTCAGAAATTACAGCAACAATGTATCTAACTCAAGAGTATGAAATTTAGTACCTTTTCACACAAATAGAGAACCATATGTAGTGATCTTTTTCTTCTTTTATGTGTATGCCTGTGGTTGAATTACTGGGCCATCAAGTTTGCGAATATCCAGCTTTAGTAAATGCAACCAAATGATCTTCCAACATGCCTGGCTCATTTTGCACAATCATCAACTGCATATACAAATTCCATGCATTTAATACTGTTATACCATTTACTTTTAGTTTTTGAAGAATGTAACCAACATTTTAACATTGAAGTTTATTCGTTCTGTTTCACTTGTGCGCACGTGTATTTGTGCACATGAGTGAAGGTGTGTGTACACGTGTGTACATTGAGTGTATGTGTGGATACAAGAGGTTAACCTTTTAACCTTGCATGTTGATCCTCAGGAGCCATGTACATTTCTTTTAAAAAGACAGGTCTGTGGCCACACTAGTGGAAGCCCATGAACCGTGGACTGGTGGCTGTGGAGCCCCCATGGGACTGGACTAGGCCCTCTGGATATGGAAGACAGTTGTGTGGCTCGAACTGTTTGGGGGACACCCAGGCAGGGGGATTGGGATCTGTCCCTGGTCTATGGGCAGGCTTCTGGGAACCCAGTGCCTATGGTGTGAAGCCTTGCACAGCCTTGGTGCAGTGGGAAGTGGCTTGGACCTGCCTAGGTTCAGTGTACTGGGCTCTGCTGACTCCCCGTGGGAGACCTCGATTTGGGGAATGTGGGGATGCGGGGTGGCTTGGGAAAGAGGGCTGGGGGGTGGGAGGAGGGAGGAGGGGGGATCTGTGGATGGTATGTGGAGTGAGTAGAAAATTTCTTGAAGAAAAAAAAAGAGACAGGTCTGAAGAAACACTACTTAGGCAGCACTGGATGGCTGGCCTGCAATCGCTAGGCATCCCTCTTTCCCTTCCAAGCACTGAGAATACACCATGAGTAGCTTTTCTAGGTGGGTTCTGTGGACCAAACACTTTAAGCACTTCACTGCCAGCCCTGCCCACCCTGGTTTCATTTTAATATTACCTCGTTTTACTTTAACTAAATACATACTCTTATAACTAAACATGTTGAGCAACTTTCTCTATGCATTTTGTGCATGTGAGTGTCTTTGTGAAGTTCCCATCCAATGCTGCCCCCACCCCTGCCCGCCATTCCAGAAAGAAAAATGAGTTGATTGTATTTTTCCCAGTGACTAAAAGGAGTCATTTACAAGCACCTGGGAAGAATTATTTCTCAAGTACAGGTGGTGCTGACCTAATCTCCCACTCCAAGGCTTGTCCAGATTCCTCATGGGTGACTTTATTTGAATAGAAGCAATCAATTTTAATAACATCTTTTTTTTTTAAGCTTTTCTGTTTCCTACTAAGTGCGTTGGTGGCCATTTAAGAAATATTTATCACCCCTCAAATCATGGAGACAGTATCCTTTGTTATCTTTTAGAAGATGTATTGTTTTACTTTTCCACTTAGATTTTCAATCCACTGAGACAAGATCTCTTTCTTAACCATTTAAGATAGGGCTCAAGTTTAACTTTTTTCCATATGGAGATACAGCTGACTTGGAAACAGGAATTGGAGATATATGCTTCCACACCGGCAATAGAGCAGCTCTTTGTCATAATCCAAATGAACATTTCCAACCTCCTGTGCTCCAGCCTGTGACTTCGGAGTCCCACAGTTTCTTAGCCCTGATACTATGTGTGATTCCTACCTGGCTGCTTTTCAAGATTCACTTTCCCAATTTCCCCTGGTCTTTAAATATACAATTAAAATCAGCTTGTCAATTAATACCATAATTGTAATTTTATTACTGGAATTCCATTGATTAATCGGGGTATGTTAGACATTGTTACAATGCTGGATCATCTAGCTCAGAAACAAAGCACCATTCTCCAAGCATTTATTCTCTTTTCATTTCTCTCTTGCGTAGTCATTTTTTCTGGAACTGTTGTGTTTATTTCATTCAATTTATTCCTAGGCCTAGACATATTTTTAAAGCAATTCTATTAAAGTTGTCATTGTACAATTTTTATTTTTCAAATTTCCTATATATATATATATATTTCTAAATCAATTTGATGTTTACATTGCAGACAATTTTTTATTCTCCTCCCACAATTTTCTGTTTATTTATTTGGCCCTGTTGAACTGGCCAAGCTCTTGAGGACAATGCTTAGTAGGAGAGGGCTATTATCATTTTATCTCAGTCCTTTCAATAAGGGAAGATTCCAATATTTAGCCACTAAATTAGATGCATCCTATAGGTTTCTGTTGAGACCTTTGGAAAATTAAAGGGTTTTCTTTCATTACTGAGGTGCTAAGAATTTCTTTTGGGAAAAGATGTTGAATTTTACTAAATACCTCTTTCTGTACATTTACAGTGATAATGTCACATTCTACTTTGCTCAACAAACAAGACCAATTATGGACCAATGTTTGGACTGTTAATCTATCGTTCTTAGAATTCATAGAATAAATATACCACACGTGTTTCTTACATTTACACAGTGTGTTCAAATATGAACAAAATTTCATTATAGAAATAGTAAAACTTTACACAAGAATATTATCTTATTTTCAGGCACATCTGACTCTTTGTACAGCTTGCTATGTTCCTTGCCAGAGGACCCTTTCACAGGCTTTCATTTCCTGCTCGGTATTCCATCATAGTGACCTGGTTACTTCACATTTTTCTGTGTCTCTTATAATTTACATAATCAAGAAATTTGCACTGAATGTCTTCATATAGGAAGAATTATACCTTTATTTTATAAACATTTATATGTATTTTATGTGTATTTGTACAAAATAACATTTGTTATAGGAAAATACCTGACTTTTAAAACTGATTATTTAAACATTGACCAAATGAACTGGGTTTGAATAATATACATGATTTTGTGGTAATAGATTCTGTTTGTGCAATTTGAAACATTAATGAAGGTTTTAGTGTCATAAAGAAAACATTACCCAGATTCCTCAGCTCTGATGATTCGTCGACTTTTCAGTAGTTTCTTCGAACTAATCAGCCAACTACATGGCACGTCTCCTACCAACACAAATACGGTTTATAGAATGAGATACCACACAAATACATATAGGTTCAATACCCAATGAACAGCCACACCCATCTGCCCGACAAGATAACTCACTTATGCAATAGTAGTATACCTACAACAGGAGTAATCAGCCTCTCTCTGATTGGATTTGAAGCCAGCTCCACAGGAAGGAATGCAAGCATGTAAAATAAACCCAGTCAAAACATGGCTGATGATCAAGTCACAGGCCAAGCGGTGAGCTTAGTACTGTTTAGTTCATGTGATACCTTGTCACACCTCCTTCTAAACATCTATGTTTATATTCACAGACAAATACAACTTTCAACCTTATTAAGGGCCGACTAGAAAACAGCAGTAAAGGCAGGGACGGACTCACAGTAGCTCAAAGTACTCAGACTAAGTGACGGTTGAGTGCTCAGCCCTATACACGGCATTTATACCATTTCTTCCATGGCTCAGGGAATGTCTTAGAAAAAGGACCAGAAAAAAAAAAGAAAAGTATAAGAGCTGGAAGATAAAGACAAGGGCTCTAAGATGCCACCTTCTGGTCTCGACAAGCCATTGAAATCATGAATTCATAAAAGCTGTGGTTGCCATCAATAAAACAAAAAGACGTGCATGCAGGAAAGGAAATTGTAGAGAGGAAGGGGGCAAGAGGCGAGAGGAATAAGAATGCACTTTATATTAAGTATGACATTGTCACAGAACAAATTTAGTTAAGTTTTGAGGTGTTTCCTTCTTTTTATAAACATCTATAACTTACAACAGAATTTCAAGTTGGTAAAGCCATATACAAAAGCTATCATGCAAACATACTTGAGGAGCAACAGCTTTGCCTTTCTAACTGTTTGAGGATGGATCATCTGGGTTAAATAAATAAAAACAACAATAATAAGTAACCAAATGAGTTTACAAACAAACATTATGAATTTTATAGTCACCACATAGTTTTGTGAAGAAACAACAGATACTATTGGGAGCCAATTAACGTTTTATGTTCAAATAGAAAAAAAATGTGAAAGCCAAGCCAAGTGGTCAGTTTGAGAGGGAGCAACGTGGCATGTTAAAAGCATACACAGCCACTCTTTTTATCAATGCTGTTAAGATTCAAACTAAACACGAAGCAGTACATCTCAGTCACAATTCTACTGCTGTGAAGAGACAATCATGACCAGCAGGGAAATTTTTATAAAAGAAAGCATTTAATTGAAGGCTTGCTTATGGTTTTAGAGGTTTAGTCCATTAATGTCATGGTGGGGATCATGGCTTCATGCAGGTAGGAGCTGGAGCAATAGCTGAGAACTATAACATGATCCATAGGAAGACAGAGAGAGACTACTATGCCTTGTATGGGCTTTTGAAACCTCAAAGTCCACCCCTAGTGACACACTTCCTCCAACAACGCCACACCTCCTAGTCCCTTCTGAGATAACAACCTTTCATGATGAGTAAACTTTCAAATATATGAGTCTATGGGGGCCATTATTATTTAAAGCACAACACAGTGAAACCTCAAATTGACAAAAGAACTCATTCTGAACAATAATGTGAAACCTGTGAAAGGTTCACTATACTAAGTTTATGTGATTAATTCAGCTAAACTTTCTTCTTTTGCCTTTTGTGGTGCCTTGATCTCTTCATTTTTTTTTTAAAATTCTGGTAGAATTAATTTGTTTTCCTCATTTCCTTAAAGGTATTTGATTAGTGATTGAGTGATGGCCCTGAGATTAAGATATACTGTTCTTACAAAGGACTTGAATTTGGGTCCTTAGATCTAGATTTGTTAGCTCAACCAACTGTAAATCCAGCCCTAGAGAATCCAACATCTCTGGCCTCCAGGGATGTGCAGTCACACACACATACCCCCACACAGACACATAGACACATAATTAAAAGTAATAATAAATCTACTATCAGAGTTCGGTCAAGTAGGATTTTTAAATTTGAATTATATCCTCTTTCAAGCATTGTCTGCTGATTTTTGCCTAATTTTGTTTCTCTTTCTTATTATTTAATAATTTCATACATGTATGCATGGATCATAATCATATCTACCCCCTATTCCTTCCCTCCAAATTTTTCCCATCTCCCCCAACACACAGCTCTCCTACATTCATGTCCTCTTGATTCTTTTGTACAACCTACTGAATCCAAGTAGTAATGCTCATGTACAGACCTTGTAGTGTCATCCACTTGGACATTCTTTCTGCCCCTTCTCCAATGTTATTCCCTAAGCCTTGAAGGAAGGTGTTGATACAGATGACCCACCTACTCTTGAGCACCTATAGTCTCTTATTCTCAGTAATTTGAAGAGCATTAACCACTACCTGGTACAGTTAGAAGCTTCTCTTATCAAGACAGAAAGCAGCACAAACTTATGGCTATAAACATAAATATTTAGAAATTATTTTGACAACATGATCATTTGTCAGATGTGAACTGGTACTCCCCTTGTGCCCATCTATGACTTCCTTGCCCATGGAGTTTGACCATGTTCATAATACATGTATGAATTTCTTTCTATAACTCGAATTGCTAAACGGTCTTACAGTAAAAACAAAGCAAAACAAAACAAAACAAAAAACCTGGTACCAGATATTGGGGTGAAAGCTGAAAGATCAGAGAAGCAGAGCAAGCCACAGCCACCACCTCTTACCTCACCAAATCCTCAGCCTGAAAAAGTTCCAGCTGAAAGGGCTCTATCTTAAAGGGGTTCCTCAGCCAAAAAGCCTCTAGCCGAAAGAATTTAGTTGCTGTCTCCTCATGCCTTATATACCTTTCTCCACCTACCACATCACTTCCTTCTTAGTGTTGCTTCTAAAGGCGTGTGTGCTTCTCAAGCAAAGGCATGAGATGTCAAGTGTTGGGATTAAAGGTATGTTCCACCACTGCCTGACTCTGTTTCTCTTCTAGACTGAGTCAATTTCATATAGTCCAGGGTGGTTTTGAAATCACAAAGATCCAGATGGACCTCTGCCTCCTGAGTGCTAAGATTAAAGGAGTGTGTCACCACTGCCTGGTCTCTATGTTTAATCTAGTGGTTTATTCTGTTCTCTGATCATCAGGCAAAGTTCATTAGGGTACATAGTATATCACCACATCTTTCTAGGGGCAGACATCAAATCCAATCAGAAGAGTGGTTATTTACTCCTCACAACCTTTTCATTATTGTACCGGTAGTATATCTTACTGGGCAAGTTGGTATTATAGCATGCAGGGTCCTGAGCTGGGTAAGTCCTTACAGTATTTTCTATCACACAAGATACTGGGTAGAACCTTCTGGCACTGTGAAAGCTAGCTATTGGGAAGAGGTTATTCAAGACTGATTTCGCTATGACTACAATCAAATTGTGTGAGAGCAGCAGGCCTCATCAACATGTAGTGGGCAATGAAGGGCACTATCAATAGTCTGTACTGTTTTGGGCACCTCTGGGGACTCCATGAGCAATAATTCTTAGGGAAGTAACTCATGCCTGGCACTGAGATTTTCATTTAATTACCCCTGTCTTCTGGGAACACTAATGTGTTCACTAATGTGGGTACTTCTGCTAAATTCCTTTTTAAACCTATATTTTTAATTAGTTTACACACTAGTGGGATTTCATAAGGTTTCTTCATACGTCCTTAGTTTTAGTTAATCTTCTCCTATCTCTCTTTTGCCCTCCTTCCCTGGACGGATCCCTGGTTAAACCCTAAGATCTCAATATTTACCCACTCCAGCTCTATTTTATCGTGTGCTCTGCTGTTTCCTAATATAATTTTTATTGGGTTACTAATCATAGATTCCCATTTACTTTTTTATTTCAATTTTCATTTTGGTTAACCCTTCCCCTGCCCCATCATTTCACCATATCCACCACCATCTACCTGGTTGCATCTTTCTGCCTCCAGCATTCCCTCTCATCTAATCTTTTGAGTTTATAACAGTTACACAGTGCTCACAACAGAACAGTCAATATACAGTTGACCAAGCAGAAGTCTTTATCATTGGAAAATCAGACCTGTAATTTAGGGGTGAGGCAAATCCATTACCAATCTTTTATATTTCAGTGTCTCGATGGTGAAATTGCCCTTGGACCAAATTCATTAGCTTCTATGAACAAACATGCAGGACGTGACTCTTAACCATAATTTATTAAAAGTACCCTTCATTCCTTTTTAGGTTTAGAATCCACACTTGAAAATACTGTTGTGATTTCAGTAATAGAAGTAAAATATTCTAAGATCTGTACCAGATAAAACAGCATTAACATCAAAATAAAAAATACTTCAAAAGAAAAATTTTATCCTTAAAGCAATTAATTTTGTTTTACTTGGATTTACTGATTTTCTCTCAAAATCTTTGGGTATGTGTTACCTCTTGCTCATCTATGTAATCGCTAATAGGACACTTAAGAAAACCTCTGGTTAAAGATTTCACTAAGTTTCTGTTTTTTTGAATACTTTCTGTGACAGCTTTATAACGTGACTTCAGAAACACCTTATTAAAAACTTTTAGTGAGTTTCATAGCCTTGTTTTATTTACTGAATAATCTTGGATATCTTTTGTTTATCTCCCTGTTAAATTCATTAATCACAAACTCTCTTCAGGTTGCAAATGGAAAAAAAAAAAGATCAGTGCTTAAAATCTCTGATTAAGCAAAATTTCTTTGAAGCTACACCCAGAAAACCCAAAAAACAGGGTACAACAATTTCTACCATGACTCATGAAATTACATAGTCATCTGTATACTCCAACTGTCCCCTTGTGGGCCTTTCAACCAAAAAAACATAGGGTACAACAATTTCTACCATGACTCATGAAATTACATAGTCATCTGTATACTCCAACTGTCCCCTTGTGGGCCTTTCAATATTTCAACACATTTACAGTAATTATTTATTTGATATGTAGAGAAAACTCCACACCCATTTCTTTAAAAATCACACATCATAGACCAAACTGGATTTTTCTCTATACAGGTCCTATTGTTGTGGTGGGTACCCCCTGATTATGGAGTTAGAACGAGGAGCCTTACTGGGAATTTCATTTTCTCAACAACAATTTGAAAAGTGTATAAGTAAAATTATTTATTAACCTACATGTCTCATTCATTATTCAGCTCAGAAAATTCTAACAAAACCTAGGAAACCATGTTTACACAGAACACATGGAAGAGCCTGTGCAAGACATTGGTTCTGACACAAGAGCAGAGCAGAGCCAATGGGATGTGGTTGAAGAAGAACTAAAATTCAGCCAATTCTACTCCCAGGAAGGGCACGAGCACATAATCAAATGCAGAAACTGCCAATAGAAACTATCAATAATCCACCTTGGTTTATGTTAAGTATAATGGAGTGATGTTTTCATTTCTGGAGTCTGTACATTTCCTAGAAAGTGAGACATCTAGAAGCAAACATTATAAATTATAGCCTTTATAGCCTTTTAGAGAGGATAAGAGTTAACTAAGTTTCTCAATTAAGTTTCCTACAACAACTTCATAAAACTTATGTGAAATAAAATTTAGAATTAAATCCTAAAATAATCATATATTTTCTCTTTCAGTGACATTTGCTCTCTATACATAGGGACAAGAACTAAATATATTACTTTTATACTGTAAATGTTTTATATGGTGTGTATATATTTCTATGCACAATGACAGTATTTACATAAAACGCTCATTCCAAAAATCAAATTTTATACTCAACAGAATTTCAAGATATACTGTCTATCAATCAAATATTTAAAAAGTTGTTTTCTAGAGTTAGGCAAAAATTTATATATACATATAATATATGTATTATATATATCTCAAAGATATATATATATATATTTATATAATATCTTCGATAGAATAGAATATGTTATAAAGAATAAGAGAAACTGAACACAGCATAACAAGTTACAATAATATCCCTGTAAGGCCTGCTTTTTTTTTTTTAAGGGAAACAAAGGAGAAGTGGGTCTGAGGGAGAGGGGAGTTGGGGGCAGGGAGGTGTGTAGGGAGGGTACGTAACATATGAGAGAAGAATAAATTAAAATAAAGAGTAAGACAAACAATTACTCTTCTCAATGGATTTGATTGTAAATAACAAAATACATTTTGTAGTATTTAGAAATAATTGCACATGCATTCTAAATATTTGAAACATCATATTACAATATTTTCATCTTATTGGTATGATTCTTAGCATTGACAAACTGTGGTATCTAGAAAGCAAATGTTTCCCCGATATGCAATAGGAGTCTTTTGACACAGTTCAGTATTCAAGTTGAAGCCAATTAAATCTGGGTGAACCTTATGACTTACCTATTTCTCAGAGTCAATCACTCCCTCTCTTACACAATTGTACCTTCTTTGTCCTATAATTCTGTCTGTGAATCCCTGCTGTGTTGGCTTGCATGGTTGTTTATATGATGTCTACTAGGCATGTGCTTTTTAAATAGTGTTTTTGTGAGACTCAAAACATCTGAGCCACTAATTTGGCTTCTAAGGGTCTAGTTCCATTCTTCTCCATATGGACATTTGTTTTTGCAATACTACATATGGAAATGATCACACTTCCTATGAGTCTATTCTTAGCATTTTTTCCGGAAGACAGTTAACTGTTGTCTGGGGGTTCACCTTTTGGATCTCTTTTGTTGGCCGTAGGTGTCTTCAATTATGTCAATGCTGTCTAGGTCTATGTCTTTGCTATGACAACACTTTTGTGAAGTAATTTGAAGTCAGATGGTGGAATGTCTCCTGCTTTGTTCCTTTTATTCAAGATCACCTTGCTTCTTCAATTTTTTTTTTTTTTTTGTGGTTTGGTACATATTTTTGTATTGTTTATTCTACCCATTTGGAAAATGTCATTGACATTTCGACTGAAATTGCAACCTTAGGTCTACCAAAAAGTAAAAAGCAAAACTCAACCAACAGAGAGAAAAGACAACATACAGAACAAGAGGAAGTGTTTACAAACTACATCTCTAAGAAGGAGATCATATCAGAATATATAAGAAACTCTAAGCCCTTGACAGCAGAAATAACAATAATAATGTACAATTTAAATCAATAATAGTTGTTAATAGGATGGAATGTAGAAAAAAAATTGCTCATCCCCACTAATTACCAGAGAAATGCAAAACAAAATCACAGTGACTCCACCTCGTCTAATAAGGAGGGCAAAAGTTAGAAGTAGAACCAGCATGTGATTTTCAGCTATGCTACTCCTAGGTATATAACTAAAGAAATGGAAATCAATATGTTGAAGAGGCATTTGCTCTCCCACATACATTGCAGCACTCCTAATAACAGCCGAGAATTGAAAGCAACCCTAATTCTCTACTGTCTTGATAAATAGATTAAGAATATCTACATTGTAGATGGAATACTATTCATCCATATAATGGAAATCTGCCATTTCTAATAATAGGGATGGAACTGGAGATCATTGTGTTAAGTAAAATGAACCAATAACAAAAGATAAGCAGAGTGTGATCTCACTCATATGTAAAGTCTATTATGAAATTTGATCTCATAGAACTTGAGAATAGAACAGTAGTTAGCAGAGAATGAGAAGAGAGGGGAGAGAAGATGGAAAGGTGGATCAATAGGTATGAAGATACAATTAGTCAAGAAAAGCAAATTCTGGAATCAGATTACACAGCAGGGTGATTGCTTACAATGTTCTCTATGGTTTACAATACTAAAAGAAAGAATTTTGAGTTTTTTTCAGGAAACAGACATGTTTAACCTGACTTGAACATCAGATGTCACATATACAGGATGAAACATCATCTTTCCACATTATATGGACCATGCTTATGGTTTTATGTACCAGCTAAAATAATTTGATTCCTAGGTGAGTAGTTCTTTTAGCTTGAGCTTTGAAGTTCCTCTGCTTAAAAGCTTTGCCTTTATTGAGCAATTTCATTCAGTTGCTCACTGCAGAGAAATGCTGTCACTGTACAGTTTTCTATAATAAAAACCATCAACATGGCCTGTTGTCTACACTGTGAATTAATTAACTAAATAAATTAATTAACTAAATAAAATGTATTCATTTAGTGTTTTCTATGTTCCAAGATCAGGTTTAAACCTCATGGACTTGGTATAGAGGCCCTTTGAACTTGGCTAGTCAACATTTTCAACAAATTCTCCAAAACGCCATCTTCTGCACTACATTGTAGCTAATTATTTTACTTTTACTTTTCTCCTTTTACAAATTTTGTGATGTCTCACTTTCTAAATTTTTCACGTTAAAACTTCTCTTTTCTTTTTCAATTAATCTAATTTTAGGACATAATCAAATTGCTCCTCCATGAAAATTTCACAAATCAGCCCAGATATGACTAATTTACTGTCTATTGTACTCAATTGTTTTTTAATTGCAGGCTCCTTTCCAATACATTTAACTCTACTACATTGATTTTTATTATGGGAGTCAGAATCACATAATGAAAAGAATCAAAGCTTTAGAATTTGATCATCTTTTAGTTCAAATCACTAGCAAAATGTATGTTAGCAATACAATCTTAGTTAAACTTCTCTCTGAATGTGTTCTCTACCTGAAAACTGGCCATCACTACTTTTTCAGTGATCAGAACTCAGTGTGATAGCACTGTGGTTCATGGTCTGTTATTTCCCTGTAGTTGTATAAGTTTTGTATTTTTGTTTATCAATTAGTGTGTGAGCTCTTCAGGGCAAAAGAATTTTTTATTTATTTAATATTTTTATTTTATAATTAACTTAATTTCACATACCAGCCACGGATTCTCCCGTCCTCCCTCTTCCAACTCCCCAGCCCTCCCCCCAATCCACCCCCATTCTCGCCTCCTCCAAGGCAAGGTCTCCCCTGGGGAGACAGCCCAGCTTGGTAGACTTAGGCAAGGCAGGTCCAGTCTCCTCCTCCCTACACCAAGGCTGAGCAAAGTGTCCCAGCATAGGCCCCAGGCTCCAAAAAGCCAGCTCGTGCACCAAGGACAGGTCCCGGATACCCAGCAAAACTTTCAATCATCATAGACGGAGTGAACAGGACATTCCAGGGCAAAAAAAAAAATTATAAATGCTATCATACAGTAGAGGATCACAAAACCTTCCACAGTCATGGAGATTTTATTACTTCATTTGACTACTGATACTTTTGGAGAAAAAGAGATTAAACCACAGACACAAAATACAACACACTCTGTCATCAAACGGCAGCTGAATTTTTTGTGTACTTGCACGTACGTGCTGCACATATATTAATTGTTTACGTAAAATTACACATATACCTATATAAAGGAATATATATGTATATATCTATATAAACTCTCACACCTATGCATATGTATGTGTATATTCTCATATATTTACAGCCAAGCAATTAAGTCAGGTAAGAACTTGCTTACTCTAGCATGCCATGTTTTCAGTTAGCACAGCTCTACAAGAAATTATGTCCGAGGTAATATACTTTCTTGGAGAGAAAATTATCAAAATTACAAGGCAGATTTCAAGACTCTACTTGAAGAGGGCTAAAAAATGTGTAGTTCAGACTGATCGTGCTAAAACATCTTGCAGGAAGATCAATACCTCACTAAAATACCCCCAAATCTATCTAAGATTACGTTAATTGAAAATACATTTCTCAAAAGACATGATTTAAAGAACATTTAGGGAGAATTATTGATCCATTTACTGCACTGAACAACGCCCCATTTTCCACATTTTGTTTCTCACATTAAAATCCAAGCACATAACTCTGTGGCCATGCCCTTCATTAGTTCTTCCCAGTTGGAATGCCTGGCTTGTCTCTCGAGGGAATGTTCTCGCTATTTATTATTGATTTTATAGCTCAAAAAATGGAAGTGGGCAGTAAATGGCTGGGTTTCAGATGAGGAAATAACCACTCAGAAGAAGAAGCCAGCTGGACACTTGTGATAAATTGCTATTTTCGGTTTGAATTTTATACCTAGTTATAGGTAGTACAGGAAATTAAGCTCCATATGGGCAAAATGCTACTGAGGGAACAACAGCAAAACCTGTGTGTGGTTACAGATGCTTCTCACGCTCTTTGGGGACCCACTGTAGAGGAAACATGTTATAATCACGGATTTAGGAATAATGAAAGATTTGGCATTCATCTGTTTTTCGTGGATTTACCAGAGCTGAGATAAAGAAAGCAAACACACACAAACGCTAGCTGTAATAGCATTGACAGAGACTAAGCAAATGCTTCCTGAATGAGATTATATGGGTGCAGACACAGCCCCACCGCCACCTTCCGCGCGCACACACACACACACACACACAAACACACACGCCCATGCACATGTGCATACACACTCCTCATGCTACCAACAACAGCCCCTGAATTCACTTTTGGAACAATCGCAATAATTTTAAGTAATAATGAAATAAATTATACATTGTAATTGAAAAAAAAATAGTCTTGAGGAATTATTGAATTGTTTTCCCTGAGTTCACCGTATTGTATTGGTCATCTGAGACCATTGTAACCTGACACCATCCGCAGGCCAGGACCAACAGTAAAGAGTTATTTTTCATAGTTGTAAAGGGTGGAAAAATCTAAGATCAAGGGCAGGTAGCAGACCTGTTATGACATAAAAATCTACTTCCAGGTTAGAAAATGGTTGTCCTCACAGTATCCTCCCACAGAGGGAGAGAAAGGGAGTGGAGAGGGAGAGAAAGCAACAGATTAGGGAGTGGGGGGCAGGGGGGATCACATGCAAATCTATCCCAAGAATGGCACGAATCCCCTTAATAAGAGATCCTTGATTTTTTTCTCCCTTGTCAAATTTCAAAATTTTTAAATGATATAGATTGCTTTGCTACTCAAAACACATATAGAACCTTATTTTCTAACTACAGAAATAAGGAAACACACACACACACACACACACACACACACCATGTACACACTCACATACACCTGAAAGTTAAGGAAAAAATGTTTACATTACTCAATATTTTAAATGATTCTCATGTTGGCATTAATAAAAATATCCAATCGTTTTATGTTTATCATGCAAAATTAACTGCTGATTAACAGTTACATGCTATACTTATCTTCCTTAATAGTTCTGAATGCTTAGGACATTATCTTTTAATTAATACCAACATCATTAACAATAGAAAAACAATAACAGATTTTAAGATTGCTTTATACAACATTATATTTTTTGAATTAAATGTTAGCATACTTTGAAAATGTGTCAACCCAATTTTTTCTTTGGGTAGTCTTAGTAATAATGACTTATTGGGGAATTTTGACGTGCCATGTACTCAGGAGCTCCACGTATTTTATCTCACTTAATTCTCCCAACAATCAAATAAGGTTGATTCTAATATCACCTCCATTTTTAAAATAATACTTTCATGTATTCACTGAATAGTTGATGCATGCATACCATGTATCTTCATCATATCTACCTCCACAGAACCCCTTCAATTCTCTAAGACTCTCCCATCATAACTCCCTTTCAATTTGGGGGGCTTTTTCATTTTTTTATTCTTTTGTTTATAACTGACTAAGTCCAGGTGGTTATATTCATATGTGCATGGGTGTGGAGTCCTTCATTCATTGTGACATTGAGCAACTTTGCCATGGCCATCCCTCAAAGAAAACTGACCCTCTCTTCTTACTACTACAGTGATCTGCCAGTAGCTTTTCAGCTACAGGAAAGGCCAATGGAAGCCCTCCTCCCCCCAGGCTGGGATTTTTATCTGTCTTGATCTTAATATGCAGGTAGCCACAGCTTCTGTGAGTTATTATGTACAACAGCCAGGCCAAGTCCAGAAGGCAGCATTTCACTGCTTTTCTCCCTATACTCAAGCTCTTGCATTCTTTCTGCCTGCCTACAATGAAGCTCCCTAAACTTGGGTGGAGGCAGCTGATAGAGATATTCCATCTACAGCTGAACACTTATGGTCCCTTATTCTCAGTACTTTGAACAACTGAGTCTTCAATACATTAACCACTATCCTTTGCAGATCAAGGTTGAGTACAGCACAAATCAATGGATGTGAACATAAATTTTCAGTAGGTGGTTTGACAATGTCACCATTCATTAAAATAACATAAGTAGGTTCTTCCTTTGTTTTGACCAAGTTTACAGTGTTTGGTGCTGTAGAATAATCCATTTGTACACTGTGCAGATTGTCCCTTGGACTAGTTTAATAAAAAAGCTAATTGGCCAGTAGCCAGGCAAGAAGTATAGGCAGGACAACCAAACTAAGGACACTGGGATGAAGAAGGGCAGAGTCAGAAGAGTCTCCAGGAGACACAGAGGGAGCAAGACATGCTGGAGGAAGTTAGTCTTCCTCCAGGAGCCACATGGCAATACTTAGGTTAAAATAAATTGGTTAATTTAAGTTATAAGAGCTAGTTAGTAATAAGCCTGAGCTATTGACTGAGCATTTGTAATTAACATAAGCTTCTATGTGTTTATTTGGGAGTGGCTTGCCAGATAGAAACTTCTACCTACAACTGGGTGTGAATCTTCTGTTATGAAACAGGCCTCAAACCCAATCAAGAGAGCAGCTGGTTAAAAACACAAGTCATCTCGATGTTATTACACCAGTAGGCACATCTTACCTAACAGAACAGTGTTTCAGCATATGTGATCAGCCCTGGGTATGACAACTGATGTCTTTTCTTTTTTCTTTTTTTTTTTTTTTTTTTTTTTTTTTGGTTTTTCGAGACAGGGTTTCTCTGTGTAGCTTTGCGCCTTTCCTGGAACTCACTTGGTAGCCCAGGCTGGCCTCGAACTCACAGAGATCCACCTGGCTCTGCCTCCTGAGTGCTGGGATTAAAGGCGTGCGCCACCACCGCCCGGCCTGATGTCTTTTCTTTACTGTCAACCTGTGTAGAACTGTCTATCACTATGAAACTAGCCAGCAGAGAGTGAGGTTTTTGGTCAGTTCAAGATTGTGCCTCAGTCCTATAATTAGAGTAAAGTGTCCTTAGCAGGAAGATATTACCATATAATCACAGTGGGTAACAAAGAGCAGGGGCAATAGCTCGAATTGCCTTGGGTGCCTCTGGGATGTCTCTAACCAATAATGCATAAGAAAGAAATCTATGCCTGGCACTGGGATTTTTACCTAATACCCTGTGTTTGCTAGGTCCAGTGTTGTTCCTTAATGTCATTGTTCAAACTCCTTTCCTGTAAGTTGTTTTTTCCAGGAAATAACTGATTCATCATGTAAAGGACACATCACAGATTTAACTTTCCTGAACTCTCTGTAGTATATGTTGCCCATCTGTAAGTTGAAAAGGTCAAAATAGGATCAACTTGTTCAGGAAAAAAAAAAAGAAAATTGTATTTTCAGTGGTATACTCTAATTAAAAAAAATCACATTGAAACCATAAGAATGTGATCAATAAAAGTAAGCTTGTGTCATTTTTTTCAAGTCCTCAGTTCCCTAATCTTTCACAACAGGGTCATTTCTTTTGGAAATTATTTCCTTCAAAATGGCCTTACAAATTTCAAGAATAATATTTTCAATAGAAATCAAAATTTTCCATATTTCTGAGGTATTGTCTCCATTGTAGAGCAAACTTTACTTTTATTGTATTAGAGTATATCAAATGATAAACAGTAGCAGATAGTGAAGCCACAAAGACCGTGACAATTTGGCATTTAAATCAGTCCCACTGTCCTTGTTCTCTTAAGGATTTTTATTTTATTTTTGAGATTATAGTATTTTCCCATTCCCTCTAAAGCCTCCCTTACCCCTCCTCACTCTCCTTCCAGTGAATATGCCATAGGGGATGGGGAAAAGTCCACATGGCCTCAACTCCGCACAAAGAACTATAGGCAACTGAGGAAAGCTAGGAGCAGATTTTCCCAGGGAAGAGCACACCAATTGTTTGTCCAATGCCAAATGATGAGCCCTGAAATCATACAAATCAAGTAGCATTATACAGACTGATCACATTATATATGTATATATGTATAAACATATATACACATGCATACAATAACAATTAGTCATACTATTCTTAGTACAGAACCTAGCCTACATTCATACTGCCAGATCAACCTTGAAGACATTGAATACTTAGCTCATTTGGGAACATCTTAAAACAAATGCAAAAACATGGTAGACAACTATGGTAAACTGGATGAAACTGAGGAACACAAACTTCCCGGAAAGTGATAAATAAAATAAAATAACAGATAACTAGACAGTGTAACTAAAGCCTGACTCACAGTCAGATATCCAGATAAGCATGTGAGCAGAAATTCAATAGAATTCACTGGGCTATGGAATATTTGTAATAAGATGTATGTGAGTTTTCAACCATACCTACCTTTTTAATACTGAATTTACATGTTTGATGGAGAATTGTTGGGTTTGGCAACATCCAAGAAAAACAGCATGCTGTTGGTGGGCTTGGATGTCTAAAAGGAAAAAGCTGATCTTGTCTTAAAATTTCCAAAAACTTTAGCAACTTGATCATTGATCTTATCTCATCATCCTTTAAAATTCTGAAATCTCCCTTTTTATGAACATAAGAAAAGATTGAAAGACATCACCCAAGTTGAAACTAACTGCCATTAACTTCAAAGAATTAAAAGCCAGTTCACTTTCTGAATGACCCTGACACTCATAGAAGACATCCTCTAGAATACATTGAGGTCTGAGGAGAAATAAGTAAGTGTCCTTCATTATTTCTGAAACTAGTAATGGGTGTGTTCTAGCAATAAGTCTCAGGGTATCTTACATGATCATCCTGCCCTCACATAACAGAACATGCCACAATAGAACAGAAACTATAACTTTATGAAATGCAGACCCTGGAGTTTCTACTCATCAAAATATGGGTTCCATATGTCCTCTTGGAAAAGAAAAACTGTAAGTAAATGTTGACACTCTGTACATCTACAAAACAACCCTAAATATTAGGAAAATACATCCATCCTAAGTCGTAATGTCATACTTATCAATACTTGGAAATGTCTTAGATTTCTATTTTTAAAGGAAAAACAGATTTAGGCTAAACTATTATCACTTCATTAATTATATCTGATGAAAAATAAAATAGGGATAAGAAATTAAAATACCATCTAATAATCAGCAAACTAAATACTCTTTTAATACAATCTATAATATTGAAAGATTAATCAAAATAGCATTACTCAAAGTGATTACAATGTTTGGATGTGAAAAAAATTAATAAGGTACAAACACCTTATAATAAGAGGTTATTAAATACTTTCCTCTCTTAAACAGGATAAATTTTTCAAAAGATTTTTCCCATGAGATCCATAGTTAGACCAATAATCCAGAGCAGATGTGGCTGGGCAAATAAAAGTAAGAACAAAAAAACAAGGAAAATATAGCTATTTTTTTATTCTTATTCATTCATTCTCAGTCAATCTTTTTTAGCATTTTAAATAACAAAAATAACACATGATCTAAATGCAGATAATGGTACTTTATTTATAATAAATATATTTATAATGTTGAATATATAAACCAATCACAGCACCTTCAGTTTGTGATGCTGATGCCTGGAGGCTGAGTTACCACATAGTCTTAAATATATCTGTATGCATACAGATGACAATACTGATTTTAAAGTATGCCTTGCCAGGGTGTAGTTCAGATATGTGTGTATCCTATGCCAAGATTCATGAAGGTTATCCATGTATGAAACTCCAGGTTGATCATGAGCACCCAATCACAGGAACATATCTCAATTGGTGTATTTTAATTTTGTCTACTATAGTGAGAGGAACACAATGTATGCATCTATACAAGTGCATGTGTGTGATCTGTTCCTTCTCACACACTTTTACATAGGTGATTCCAGGAGATCAAAGAGATGCCTTGGTTACGTAGTGTGTGAATCAGTAGCTGTAAGAAAGATCAATTTGTGAAGCAGATATTTTGGAGTATCTCATAACCCAAAGGAGAGCCAAATAATCCCAACTCAAATACAAGGGGCTAAGCATTACCATTTGCAGACTTCCAATCCTCTTGAATCATACTATCAACACAATTTAGTCATCAAATCCCAATACCATATGTGTGAGGGTTAGTTTTGTCACCTAGACACAAACTGAAATCACCTGGAAAAAGGATCTGGATGGGGGATTACCTATGTGCTTCAGGTTGGCCTGTAGGCATACCTGTGGGGATATTGTCTTGAATGCCTTAATTGGTGTGGAAAGACTCACCATAAATGTGGTGGCATCTTCTGGATCTCCAGACAAAGGGGTAGAAGGAAAGGTGTTCACACATTTGTCCACTGGCCTTCATTCTCACTGAAAAGTTCTACCTATTGCCAGTGATAATTACCCATTCATGGAAATAGAGCCAGCTTCTTAAGGTTTCCAATGTAGACTAATTACAAATGACTTTCTAGGAATCCTCCAAGACTCCATCACCACATTGTGACTACAGAGGCATTTACGTTCCTAGAGTAAGCAACTACTGGGTTCTCAGCCTCTCTGGTGTAAGACAGTCATTGCTGGACTGCTTCAACCTTATTACATAAGCCATGTCACTATGAACATACCCAATCTCCTCTGATAAATCTATTAAAATATATTCATTATATAGTTTCTGTTCCTCCAAAGAACCCTGACTCACACAATGGATGGCACTTGCAATTTTCCAATATGTAACCCAGCTACAGTTGAAGACCAAGCAATTCATTTACACAGATATTCAAAAGCGGCTGATCCTCCCCTACATGCAGTAAGAATTGGGAGTATGCTCTCTATAAATGCCAAAGAGAGAGCTTGTACCAGGTGGGGAGAGTAGGAGTTCTAATTCTCACTCACTACATCTTAGACAACAATTTTGTTTAAGTCTCCTGAGACTAGATATGTTCATAGGCAACAAGTCGTAAGAAGAGATTTATTATTTATAAGGCAGTACTAGATAAAAGAAGTCTAGGATAAATGCTACAGTAAAAATAGAGTAGGTTTTCAAAGTCTCAAGAATGCTGTCTGGATAGAGTCTTGACTAGATGTCCTCTATGTATAACAAACTTGAAAAATCCTATGAAAGTGGGCCAACCTAGGTTATATATACTTGGTACACATTGACAGGACATGGTTCTTCTGACTCTGAAAGGAATGAACTAGTACTGTGATAGCAGCTTCTCTAGCCCAAGATGATAATGTCCTACTGCAGTGGTATTCAACCTGTGGGTCATGACTCCAAAAGACCATTGGTAAACAGACATTTACATTGTGATTCATAACATTAGCAAAATTACAGTCATGAAATAGCAACAAAAATAATTTCATGGTTGGGGGGCCCACTACAACATGAGGAACTGTATTAAAGGTGGTAGCATTAGGAAGGTTGAGAGTCACTGCTCAGTATAACATGAGCAGGCCCTGGTTGTTTTAGGCAGCTCAAACCTGTCACTGCATACAGAATTCTTAACATTCTAATAGTTATTCTGAGAACCACATGCAGCAAGATGGGTTGACAGGAAACCTGGTCAGTACAAGGGCACTTGAAGTACTAAGAATTGATTGAGACATATTGAAAGTCAGCAAAGCAGAAAGATTGTAGCCACAAAGGTGGCTGCTATAGTTTGATTTTGGATGTCTCCCAAAGTCCTATATGTTGAAGGCTGTTCTGTAGAGTGATGCTATTTAAAAGCAGTAGAAACACAAAGAGGCAAGGCTTAGTGAGAAGCCTTAGGGCTTTGCGGGGGGTGTTCCCAAGGGGAACTTGTGCTGGCTAGTTTTATGTCAGCTTGATGCAAGCTAGAGTCATTTGGGAAGAGGAAAACTCAATTGAGAAAATGCTTCTATGAGATTGACTTGTTGGCAAACCCGTAGTGCATTTTTCTTAACTATTGACTGATGGGGGAGGTCCAAATCATTATGAGTGGTATTGCCCTTGGGCAGGTGATTCTGGGGTATAAAAGGAAGCAGGCTGACCAAGTCTTAAAGAGCAAGTCAGTAAGCAGCACTCCTCCATGACCTCTGCATCAGCTTCTGCTTTCAGACCCCTGCCTTGAGTTCTTGTCCTGATGTCTCTGGAGGATGAATTAGTTATAAGAGGAAATAAACCCTTTCCTCCTCAAGTTGATTTAGGTCATAGTATTTTATCAAAGCCATAGGAAAAAAAAGGGGGGTATTCCTTTTCTTCCTATAGTCTACCATGAGTGAACAGCTCTGCTTTGCTGCTTTCATTACAGGACCCTTTCCCCAAAATCAAGGCCAATTGATCATGGTAACCTTTGAAGCTATGAACCTAAATAATCCATTTTTATTTTTAGTTTGATTGTTGTAGTATGTAGTATAGCAATGGAAATATAATACAATGGGTGAGCAGAACCACAAAAAAGAAACATAAGTGTCCAGGGTGAAGTCTTGAGAATATGTTAACCTGAGTGCAAACATGTACAAGTAGTGTCTGCTATATTGATAAGATAAGCAGAAGTTGATAATTGCTAAATGATTACCATTGGATGCTGCTCTGTGATTAGCTAACTGGACAAAGATTAAAAATAATTGAGAAGATGAGTGAGTTCACTTTTGAACTACCCTAAGAGAACATACCATAGCTAAGTATTTGAAAACATTTTGATTTGGCAGTCACTTGCTATTGGTAAGTGCTTATATCTCCAATAAGTTCATTCCATCATTCTGAACCATTTGATATGGGCAAGCAATTCCTTGTAAGAGGATTTCTTTCTTTATAATCATGCAGTGAAATTAGGAACAGTAAGCATCTCCTGCTACATTCTTCCAGGCTGTAAAATTATTTTACTAATAAAATCAATTCTGAAAGGGGGGCATAAAATATTATCTTTAACACTGCCAAAGCTAAGCCCCCTCTCAGGTCACTCATATTGATATTTTGATATTTTCAAGTGAAGAAAAGCTTGAATTTGTGGAGGTAATTGCTTAATCACCCTTCCCATTATACTAAATATTCTGTCAGAGTAAGAGTTCCAAACAGTGACAAAAGACAATCTACTAACATTTGAACTCTTCGTGAACAACTTTATTCATGAAAAGGCATGCTGTGCAGCGTTTTATGTTATTTTTTCCTCTACATAATAGAGGGATCTTACTATAATTAACAGGCTATCATGGCAGCTTTTCTAAGGAGAAATGAACCGACTACTAATTAATAGAAATGGCAAGTAGTCTTGAAAGTTCTCCGTACCTCCCCTTGGCCCAACAACACTGCATTAGCAGAATTGGAAACTGCACAATTAGACTTTTCCAATTAAAGAAATCTAAAGCACTATGAGCTATGCATAACAAAGTTACATGTTAAGGTCACGGTCAGGTCACACAAAAGTAAAACAGTGACTCCTCTTCTAAACAAGGATGACAATTTGAAAGATAATGATCATAAGATTGTGGAATTTGGAAAAGTAAGGGAGGTATGACATAGTTGAAAATATAGACTTTGAATTAACAATCTAGAAAACTTGTAACAGTGATAGAAAAAAAATTGACAGTACTTTTTCTCCCTAAAGGCATAGTTTCTCTCTGAACAAGTTGCCAAGTAGAAAAAAGGGATCAAGAAAAAGTACTACACAGAAAGTAACTATCATGAATGAAATTATTTTGTAAGTTGTGATCCCATGCTCATGGGCAGGTGGGGGAAACATACAGTCTAATGTTACAGAATTTCCAATAATATGAATGGCACACCCACAAGCTGTCAGCTGTTGGTGGGAGAAAGATCCAGGACTAAGTGGCTTGGCATAGGGACTTAATTTCAGCTCCCTAGGGATGTGTGAAGCTAAGCACTTTGTCAGGAATGTGCTGTTCATGTCTTCCTTTGAGAAGACCTGTGTCTGTTTTCTGCCCAATATTGCATGGGTTATTTGTGAGGTTTATGTTGGAAGAAGGGCTTGTAGGGTTTTGCTTCCTTTTGTTTTGCTATTGAGTTGCATTCCTTGCGTATGTTGGTATTAACCCTTTATCAGATGTATGGTTGTAGAAGTTCTCTTCCACTGTCTGTGGTCTCCCTACTCCACTGATTGCCTCTTTGCTGTGCAGAGATACTTTAATTTGGTGCCATCTCATTTGTTTATTTTGTTTACTTTGCTGGCTATACTTCTGGATTGGAATTCAAAACAATCACTTCCCAGACCAATGTTGTAGCTATTTCCTCCTAGTTTTGTTTAGAAGTCCTATGCTTTCTTTCAGTCACATAGGGATTTTTAATCCATTTTGAGTTGCTTATACAGCTGGAAAGTTATGTGAATGAAAATTCATTCTCCCAAATGTGCACATCCACCCTGGTAGTGACACTTAACAGACACATTGTCTTTTCCTTCCCAAGTGTCTGTCCTAATAAGGGTTCCTTTTGCTGTGATGAAACAACATGACCAAAAGCAACTTGGGGAGGAAAAGGTTTACTTGACTTACCCTCCCACATCACTGTTCGTTATCGAAGTAAGTCAGGGCCAGAACTCAAATGAGACAGGAACTTGGAGGCAGGAGCTGATGCAGAGGCCATGGAGGAGTGCAGCTTATTTACTTTCTCTCTATGGTTTGCTCACCTTGCTTTCTTTTAGAACCCAGGACCACCATCCTGGGAGCAGCACTACTTACAGTATGCTGGGCCCTCCCCAATCAATCACAAATTAAGAAAACGCTTTACAGGCTTATGTATAGCGAGATCTTATGGAAGCATGTTCTCAACCAAGGTGTCCTCCTCTCAGATGACTTTAGCTTGGGTGAAGTTGACAAAAAACTAGCCAACATGGTGTTCTTGATACTCTTGTCAGAATTCAATTGATTAAGTAATAAATAGATGAATTTATTCCTAATTCTCTATCTTATTTTGGCCAGGGTATCTGTATTTATGCCAGTATTACTTTATCTTGATAAGAAAAAATAGTAATATAATATATTTTGAAATCATGGGCTCTGTTCTAGCAAACTTTGGTTTTTGTTTGTCCATTGTTTTGGATTGTCTAGCAATCCGAAGAATTGAAATCCACATATCAAAGAAATATCTGCTATCAATGTGAAAATATAAAAAAATAAGATTTTTCTCATTTAATAATAAAAGTTGTGTTATTTTTTCAAAAGCAATATCACCACTCCTATGTTCATTACATAATTATTTATAATAGTCTAAGAATGGCAGCATTTTAAATATGTATCAGGGAATAAATAAATATGGTGAAATGTAATAAGTATGTACTGCGAAATGCTTTTCAGCCTTTAGAAAGAAAGACATTCTGTAATTTGCAATAAAGTAGATAATTCTGGAGGAGATACGCTAAAAGAAATAAAAGAGGTTCAAAAGGGGAAATGTATCAAATAATTTGGGTCAACCAAACATTAAATTAGAGAACAGAATGGACATTACTAGACGCTGAGGATAGGGGGAAATGTTACAGTGGGAATCGCTGGTAAAAAGACACCAAGTTTCAGTTAGATCATAAGAATAGTTTAGAGACACAGCATCCTTGTTGCAATTCATTGTCAAATAGTATTATTGAGACAGCAACTTTTAAATGTCTGGCCACAAAAACTATCAACAGGGATTGGGATCACAGTTGTGTTTACCTTGTTTGATTTAATTACAAAATGTGCGCACATGTATCAACACATTACTGCTTTCTATTCCATAAATGATACAATTGTAATGTGCCTATTAAAATAATACTGAATAATATTCTTAATTGAGACAAGGATGGAGGCTAGACTTCAAAGACGTTTTGAAGTTGAGACTTGGGGCTGAGTTAACTTAGGGAAGAAACAAAAAGTGAGTAGGGGTAGTGGGGTGAGGGAAAGGGGCTTACCAGCCTAAGGAGCCATTATAGCAAGAGGTCAGGAGGTCAGGGAGACCAGGAAGTAAGATATGTTTGAAGATATAAAAGAAATTCACATTAAAAAGCTTCGACTTTTCCAAGAGGCACTGCAAAATAATAGGAGTTTTTAATGCAGAAAAGTAACAGGAAATTATTTCCAAAGTGATCTTTGAAAAGTCTATGGACAAGGGCGTGGAGAGCGGGGCAGATGACGTTTTAGGAAGTGTTCCAGGAAGGTAGAAGAGAACTCATGAAAGGGCAATGGTACAGTAGTAATGGAAGATAAGAAGAGTTCAATAAATCTTGAATAATTCTGAAGTTTATTTGACATGGCAAGTTAATGGAGGAGAAGATGTAAAAAGAAAATATGTTCAATGTGTTGTATATGCAAGCCAGTGGTGTCTGGTATATTTTATTAGCAGATGAGTGTTGGGAGAGCAAGAGCTGTGTACCATCATATCCCAAAATATGAGGAAGAATAAAGAATGCAGGCTAATGTATGGCAATTTTAAATTATTTTAAGAGAGCGGAATAATTTTTAAAAAGATACATTTTCACATTTAACATTAAAAAGTAAAACAAAGATGGTGCTGTTGGAGAAACCATTACACACGTGAAAAATGAATGACAAAAAACGGGAACAAACGCACAAAAGATTGGGAAACTAAGCAGGAGCCCACACCTGACATTGCCTGGATAACCAGAGGGTGGATAGCCCAGAGACCCAGGATAGAACCAAACACAAGTGGTAAAAAAGTCAAAAGTCAACGAAATGATTCCTGATGTTATTCTGCTGTACTCACAGACTTGTGGCTACCCCAATTGTCATCAGAGAGGTATCATCCAGCAACTGATGGGAACAGATGCAGAGACCCACAGCCAAACATTAGGCAGAGCCAGGGGAACCACACAGTAGATGGTGAAGAAGGATTGTAGGAGCCAGAGGATTCAAGGACACCATGAGTACCCAACCCACAGAACCAACTAAGCAGGCCTCATAGGGGCATACCGAGAATGAATCGACAAACATGACCTTGTATGAGTCTGAGCTAGATCCTCTACGTATCACTTATGGCTGTGTAGCTTGGTGGTTTTGTGGGACTCTTAATAGTGTGTGTGTGTGGGGGGGGGTGTCTCTGACTCTTTTGATTGCTTTTGAGACCTCTTTCCTTCTACTGAGTTGTTTCATCTAACCTTGAAATGAGGGCATGTGACCAGTCTGGTTGTAACTTGTTATGCTATGTGTGGTTGATTTCCCCAGGAGACCTGATTTTTTTTTTAAATTGTTAATTGTTTATTGAGATAAACTACTCCTTAGCCCACATATTAATGTTTCATAGTTCAGGAACACAGGTCACCAATGAACTTCTATAGAGTGCAATCCAAAGAATTCTGTAGGTTCTGGAGTCACTTTGCACTCTGGAAGATACCAGCCTTCCTCATCTCTTCAAATTCCCTCCTGGAGTCATAATCCTGTAGAAACCCGCATACACCTTCTTTCTGGGTTCAGCCACACCAAACTTACAGGAAGTGGCAGCTCCCAGGGCCATCATGGTAGTGAATGTCCTCTACACCAATGTCCCTCCCGGTTCTCACAGAAAATCCTCTTTTTTTTTTTTTTAAAGGAAACAGAGGAGGAGTGGATATGGAGGAGAGGAGAGGTAGGAGGTCTGGGAGGAGTAGAGGGAGGGGATATGATATATGAAAGAAAAATAAATTTCTAAAAAGAATGGAAAAGATAGACAAGTTAGCTTATATAAAAAGGGAACAACAGAAAATTGAAGTTTTGGAGTATAATTTGACTTTTAGCTAACATAATGCAAATATAATAACCTCAAAGAATTCTAGAAGAAATTTACAATTATGTTTACAATTAAGTTTAAACAAAACTTCAATATGTTAAATATTTTGAAGCCATCTGTATTATATAATGTGAAATCCATATATATATATATATATATATATATATATATATATATATATATGCTTGAGAGTGAGTATCCTTTGGAGATATTAGATGACCAAACAAGACAAAACAAAATTGGAAAAGTAATGTTGTGTTAAAGTAAGGATAGATAGCCAGTGAGATGCTGTTCTCCCCTCAGGAACCTAACAAAAAAATGTTTTCATATATTAAAGTAAGCCGCACATATTTGTCAACAATAAATCATGTCAAGCACTGTGTTTTTCTTTTATCTTTAGGTAGGCAAACGTAATGTATGTTGTGTGGAAATTAGTCTGGCTTTGGACACTGATACTTGCAAACAAAGACTGGCAAATGAGAAGACTGGTAGCCCTCCCACATATCAAGAATGTCAAAGAGGAAATTGCTAACTTAGATGGGTGTGTATTGAATATAAAAACTGAAAACTTCGAAGAAAGCATTGCTTTCTGTCATAACCCATACAAATGAATCCAATGATGGAAATGTCTTTCATTCAACTAATTTCCAAATTTATTTTTGTTAGAGCTCTTGCAATAATTATGTTGCTAATTAAATTGACTGTCCTTTATTCAGCAAGTTTAAGGACTTGGAATGTATCAGGCAAGGATCTAAGGATAAGACGATTAAAGTTACTTCTGTCCCCGAGGTCCAGGGAGTTTAGAAAAGAACTGACAAGCAAATAAGCTAGTGCAATTTATGATTGATGAAAGACAAGACCCGATGGGAGCCCATTAGAAAGAACTGAACCTATAAACAAGTGTGATCTTCCCAGAGGAAAACAGCTCAATTGAGATCTGCAGAATGGATGGAAGATCATCAGTGAAGACAGGAGAAAGTTTCCTGCAGAAAAAACACCCTATGCAAGTGCCTAATAAAGAAGTGTATGTGTTCCAAATTGAGCATAGAAGTGGAATATAATACTGAAAGGTAGGCTGCTTAACTGAGATGAGTACATTATCTCTCTGCTTCAGAATTTATACTGAATGTTATACTGGTGTTAAACAGTGACAGCAATTGCACAATCTGTCTAAGACATCATAGTAGACCAGTAGTTCTCTATTATATCTTCAGAAACACTCCCAAATATCATTCTAATTTTATATTGACTTGAACTGTTTTCATTTATAAAGGAGGCACATATCAAGTATCAGGTATCACATAGATAATGACTGCCTTTGGGATATTTTGACATTAATCAGAGTGGAAAGGCAATAGCATTTTTACCATTCCATTATCAACAAAGATGAGGTATCATTCCACGAGCCATGGAAGACTATCATGTATATCTCATTGACCAGAAATTTATTATAGAGTAATGCTCAACTCCAAAGAAGTTTGGGAGTACAATTGTACTTTTCCTAGATGCTATTAGCTAAAGGAGCTAAGCTGATGGATATTAAGATGAATGTTAGGCCTACAAAGAAAATGATGAAATAATTATGAATTTTATAAATAAATAAACAATTTGAAACATATAAGAAGAGATAATTTATGATTCAAATTTTGACTCCCTTATAGGAAAAATATTCTCTCTCCAATATTTTCGTTTGAAAAAATAATACCTGAGAGGGAACTCACCCCTAACACTACCTTGAGGGATAGGCAGAGGCGAGATAGCCCAGAGATCTGGGATAGAACCAAACTAGACTGACAAAAATAAAATAAAATAGTCAATGAAATGATTCCTAATGATATTCTGTAATACTTATAGAGTGGCGCCTAGCCCAATGGTCATCAGAGATGCTTCACTCAGCAACAGATGGAAACAGATGCAGAGACCCACAGCCAAACATTAGGTGAAGCTCAGAGAATCCTGCAGAAGGTGGCAGGAAGGATTGTGGGAACCAGAGGTATCAAGAACACAATAAAACCCACAGAATCAACTAACCTGGGCTCATAGGGGCTCACAGAGACTGAACCAACAACCAGGGAGCCTGCATGGGACTGAACTAGGCCTCTGCATATATGTTACAGTTGTTAAGTTTGGTCTTCATGTGGAACTCATAACAGAGGGAACAGTGGCTGTCTCTGGCTCTGTTGCCTCCTTTTAGGACCCTTTCCTCCTACCGGGTTGCCTCATCCAGCTCTAATAGGAGAGGAGGTGCCTAGTCTCAACTTGATATACCATGGCTGGTTGATATTCATGGGAGGCCTTCCTTTTTGGGAGAAGAGGAGCAAGGGGAAACTGGGGTCAGGGTGCAAAAACAAACAAATAAATAAACAAACAAACAAATAAATAAATAAGTCAATAAAAAATACAGACTAGATGACATAGTTTCCCATGGGAGCTATAGAAGTATGCAAAGCATTATTGGCTATTATTTCTGGGACCATGGCAAAAATATGGATATGAGTACTCAAATATTGCATACTATTACTAGTTGAACTGCAAATTTCTTTTTGTGGGCTGATTTAAGATGAAAGAATGCACTGAATGGTGTTTACTATTCAACTGGGTTTCACTGAAGTAATGGTGACTGGTGTACTTGGTGTACTACTAATTTCAGCCCCTACATCAAGTTCTTAAGACAAAACCTAAAATCACAGGATCTTTTAAATAAGTCTATGTGAGTAATTCTTGATAATTACCTGGGAAAACGGGCACTAAAACCACATTAGCCATCTTCACACTTTTCGTAAGCCCTACTCAAAGAAAAAAATCTGGTTTCAAACTTTTCTCAATGGCCCTAAGTATTGCATAAAATGAATGACACAGTTTCATTTCAAATGTATAAAAGAATTATAATAATTAGTATGGCAAATGAAGTTTTCCAAAGGTGGCAAACAATTCAGCTGATATTAAATCTCACAAGTTTCAGTTAGGCCTCTACACTCCAGGGATGCTCACTCTTGAGACAACATCTCCCAACACCCAGCCACCGTGTGATCAGAAACTCAGGTTGATCAAAAGCTGTGCAGTATTTTCATACTAAGCAAATCAGTGTCTATTGGGAGGAGAAGTTTTAGGCAGATTACAAATGGGAAAATAATATAAAGGGTGAGAACAAAGAGGAGGGAGAAAAGGAGGGAGAGGAAGACGGGGAGGAGAAGGAAGAGGCTCAGATCACACATGGAAAGGTTCAATGCACAGGCCCCACTTACTAGTGGTAGCTGAGGTCTGAGTTGACAAGTTTTCATAAATGCCTGTGGAGAGTAAGGACTTGCTTAAACGCCCAAACCAGGCAAATGTTCTGCTGTCCCGGGTCCCCTGCCATCTGACAACAAAGATGTGTGTCAGACTCAAGTGAGAGCCATGCAGATCTCAGCTTAAAGTACATAGAATGATAAGTGACTATAGTGGAGAGGTTACACAGCAAGACACAACCAGACCCATCAAAACCGACCGAGGAGGGAGGCCTTTTCATAAGGTATGGGCTTTTTGAAAACCTGTATGTTTTATATAAATGTCTGTTTTGCTCGCATGTATATCTGTGTATCGCACACATTCCTGTTGCCTGTGCAGGCAGGAAGAGGGGGGCAAGCCCCCTGGAACTGGAGTTGCAGTTGCTTGTGTGCCACATTTTGGGTACAGGGAATCAAACTTGGATCTTCTGAAGCTCTTAACCACTGAGTTATCTTTCCAATCCCAGTATCAATCTTTTAATACCAGTGTTTCCATGTCAGGTGCAGGGTCGGTGTTCTTTATGGATGTTCTGTGATTGAATCTTCACACAATTATGTTGAGTAGGTTAATCATTGATCTTATTTTACAGATGACATTGTGTAAGATGGCCACCTGGCTTGGGAACACTTAATCTGTTCCATCAGGACTTCTTTGAACAGGTTAATGGCCAAAACAAATGAAGAATTTCTCTTCAGGGTAAAAAGAGCAAAACCCTAGCTTCCTTCTCTAACATGACTCATTTCTCTACCCACATCTGAATTAACAAGAGAAGAAATAGAAAAGAATGCAGAGAAAAGGGCAATAGAAAAAAAGACAGATGGCATTTTTGTGCTAAAAATAATAAGCAATCATGTGTTATGTCAGAATCATCATTCATTAAAGAAATTTTGAATGAGGCTTTACTATGTACCAGGAACAACTTAAGCTCAGGAGATAACAGTGGTGGGGTAAGAGACAAAACATCAGACCTGGCCTCAAAGCGGTAACACCGACGACAGTACTTTTCTTGTTAGGAAATGTACCTTTAAAGGGCTAGAAAGCCACCTGGGCTAGAAAGCCACACTGCTGAAGGCAAATTCAAGAATTTGAAGAGTTGGACTATAAAGCTGTTGGATTTCAATGCAGCCTTAAGGCTTTATGATTTTACTTTGCAAGGGACTCAGATCTACTTTTCCTGGTCTGATAATCTAGGTCAGGGAGTGAGTGGGTCGTGGGCAGGAGTGGTGGCAATGGCTTTTATTCCAGGGCATTTTCTGCGAGTTGAATCAGAGATGTTATTTTGTAGGGGGTTTTCACCACCAGATTGTTCTTTCCTCTCTAGACTCAGCTGACCTCAGAGGCGAGTGACATATTTCTTCTCTATATCTGCAGTGCCGCATAAGTCCCTAATGACACCACAGCTATAGAACAAGGAGACTCAAATAATGTCTATTTTTGGAGGAAACTCAGGCTTTATCGCTTTTTTTTTTTTTTGAAGGTGACATAGGAAAGTAGGGCAAGACTAATCACAGGTAAGATTAGATTTAAAAGAGAAAAAAAATCTTTTCATAAAACAGAGAATGTTATAACAGAAATGAATCATAGAGCTTGTAGGTAAAGGTGGGAAATCATTACTAACAGAGCCAAACCTTCAATAAGAACATGAGAGATCTTTATACAATGAAATAAGGTTTTAAAAATAGCTTCAAACTATCTTAGTTCATCCTAAAGTAATTCCTAAAGTCTTCCACCCACTCAGTGAATAAAATATTGTATTTTAGCTCATTGGAAATGTATGAGTTGTGTTTCATAGGCAAAATATTGTTGTTCATAATCTAAAGTTAATTTCACTTGAAGGGACTTCCCCAATAACTTAGAAAGATCTTCTTTAATGCCAACTTCTGTTTTCACAAGATACTCTGATTTAAGTTATGGCCGCATTAGAAAAGCTACATTATGAAAAGGAAATATTACCACAAAGACTGAGTTCCCCGGAGCCCAGACAACCCTTGTCAGGGCTCTGAGGTAAATGTATTTTATTTAATCCGTGTGGTTTCTATCAGTTTCAGAGATCTGCTACTGCTCCATTCCACATCCTCTGAGGTGTTTTTATGTAGAAAGCTCACACTGACTCATTACAGGGAACAGCAGAATGTAGCTCTACTTGGCCCAGAAGGCTTCCATTGCCTTCAGAAGCATAGGAGCATGCTGCAGGCGAAAATTGAGCATCCAAATGCACACTGCCTTGACAGGGAAATATTGCTTCATCTCCCTTGGATTTTACTCTTAACTTCATCTGATGAATTCCTTACACACACACACACACACACACACACACACCCCTATTCATCACAGTTTTTAACTTTTCCACACATAGGCCATATTTCTATGCCATATCTATGAGATAAATATTTTTTTCTTTTCTTTTTACAAGGAGGTAGTCAGCTGGTGTTTTGTGTACAAGAGAAATAGCAGGATGTTATCTACATTTGGAACTTGGTCTTTGTTCTCCAATAATAATGGCACAGCCTAAAAAGACTTCTAATCCCCTTCACAATGTCAGCTCTGAACTAATTGGATAGAAGACTATCTATTTATATCTGGAAACTGTTTGATTTCCTGCTAGGACCCCCTTCTCTAGAGAATTCCAAATTCTAACACAGTTTCCAGTATCCACAGACCACAGAAAGACAATTTCAACATGATCCAATTTAGCCAGATGCTCTCATGTCAGGCTACTGTGAATGAGAACTTAGTTTTGTTGGTCCAAGTCAGATTTCCCTGGGCACATTATATGCACCTCATCCCTAGGCCTATGTTGTGTTGTTATGATTTCTCCAGAAATATTTTAGAAGTAAACTGCCTCAAAAATGATTTGAAGTTGTACTTTTGCCTGTCATTAGCTAATATCCAATGTTAATTTATATCCACATATGACAGTTGTTTGCTTATTCTGATGAAAATGTAGTGTAACAAGAACAAAGACTTTCTACACACTGGACTGTGAAAGAATCATTATCAGACTGCTAATTCCTGCAATTTTACTGCGTATACTTCATGTATTAATTTATCCTTACAACAAATTTGTGACTCAGGCATTCTCAGCTCCATGGTTCCCAAGTAGGTATGCACACACAAAGGAAAAAACTCAGAGGGTATAAACCCTAAGTATTAAACAAATTAAATGTGGAGTAAGCACTCAGGGTACCATGGAAGAACACTTCCTAACATATGCAAGACTCTGACTTTCAGTACCGGGGCAGGGTGAACACTAAGGTATGAGTTTATCATTATCTACTGGGTTCATGTTTTTGCCATTTGCTGAATGTTATATTTTTCTAAAGATCACTTAATACTTGGTTTGCTTGTCCACAAATATGATGAGTAAAGTAAAATACCTCCACTTTTTGGTACTTTTTGTGAAGTGAAATGGAATGGCCTATATGTATTGGTCAGTTTTAATCAGCCCTTAAATACGGTCTTTAATATTGAGCCATGTGTCTTTACCTGCTTTTACCGAATGGCCACAGCACTTCCCATTGTATTTTCACTTGAAGGTTCTTCCACTTATTTTAAAGTGCCTCAGAGCCTGCAAGTCCTAGAAAATGCCTATGGAAGCCGGGAAGACGTGAATTTGTGGATTCGTATTTTTGATGTTTCGGAGATTCGTTATTTTCATTCATTCGGTTTCTTTTTAGTTCCGCACGCATGCATTGGCTATATTCTCTCCTCCGAGCCCTGCAGGGGGCACTGGAGGGGGAGAAATGAGATTGTAGGCTCTGATGAAAGATGTTGCCTCTTTGTCAGTAAAACAGACCCTTGCAATGCACTGGGGAAACCACTGTAAAAGAGGAGAAATTCACAAGAGGAACCTCCATTATAAGAACAGTTTATGGGAAGGGTTGGGGGAAGAGGTGATGCCAGAATGAGACACCAGGTACACAGGTGGAAACATATTACCAGCCACAATGCAAGCAAGACATGACAGAATCCAGAAGGCAACTTGGCCTTTTATGGAGACAAACTGACCTCTGAAGGGATGGACACTGTTTTTAAGTGCAGTATCCAGAAGCTCAAGACTTCTCTCTCATTTGAGTTGACATGCTCATCTCCCTGTCTACAGCAAGAATTCAGACTGTAGGAAATGCCTCATGTTGTATAAAAAGTAATGATATGTGGTATTCAGCCCACTGAGAGGAATTCAGCCCCTAATCTGACCAGAGAATGTAGACTTTTAACACTAGGAAGAGATTCCAGTTTACACTTTGTTTGGCAAGAAGAGGTAAAAGAAAAAAGAGTCAAGAGCTAACTATTTAGAACAAAATTATTTTCTCCTGTGACTAGGGATTATCAGTGGTAGAGTACATTCCAATAAGGTGCTAATATGCTATTACTTGAGGTACAAGAAAAAAAAACAATAAATTGATGACAGATAGATAGATGATAGGTAGAAAGATAGATAATAGATAGATAGATAGATAGATAGATAGATAGATAGATAGATAGAGATAGATGATAGATAATGGAGGATGATAGATAGTAGATAGATGATAGATAGATAGATAGATAGATAGATAGATAGATAGATAGATAGATAATTGATAGATGGATGATAGATAGATAGATAAATAAATAGATAAATAGATAAATAGATAATTGATAGAGAGATAGATAATTGATAGAGAGATAGATAATTGATAGAGAGATAGATAATTGATAGAGAGATAAATAGATGATTGAGAGAGAGAGAGAGATAAAAGCCTCTCCCTGAAATACAAGATCATGAGTCCATAAGTCCAGAACCTACCCCAGCATCCATGTATTGTAGAGTCTCTGAGTAGATGTCAGATTTCTAACTACCAGCAAGCATCCACGTGTCCTGTTGTCTGTCTATCTGAAAAGGAATTCTTCACTTTAAAGTCAGACTGGGACTCAAGTCTCAACCTGACCACTCTCGGCAACCCTACTGCAGATCATCATCTGACAGATAAGTTTGCACCATAGTGATGTTATAAGTAACAAATAGAAATGGAAAAGAATTTCAGCTATGAATTAATAAGAGGAACACATTTACACCTAAGCATGCTAGACACAGTGGCATACAAACATTGCAGTTTGCATTGGATTAAATAACAAAAGCAGTGTATCTATCAAATACTTAATGTAAATTTTTGAAAGAAACAACAAAAACAGAACCTCATTCTCACTCTGTCTTTGTTATCTTTCTATTGCTGTTGAAAATATCATGACCAAGGAAACTTAATAAAAGAGTTTTTCAGGGCTCACAGTTCCAGAGGGTTAGAGTCCAGGACCATGATGGAGGGGAGTGTGGCAGCATGCAGGAAGGCGTGGTGCTGGAGCAGTAGCTGAGAGCTTACTGATCCACAGGCATAAGACAGATAAAGCTAACATGGGATGACATGGAATCTGATTTGCAAACCTCAAAGTCCTCCTTCAGCCTCCCAATTTGGCATAACTCATTCAACAAAGGCACACCTCCTAATTCTTCCCAAACAGTTTCACCAATTGGGTACCAAGTGTTCAAATATATGGGCCTACATATAAGAGACCATTCTCATCCAAACCATCATGAACTCCACAGCCAGCTTAAACAGCATGCACCGCTTACTGAACCCCTGAATAAAGACTTCTAATAAAAGAAACAACTGTTTCAATTGCTATTGTCTTACTTCATGGTAAAACTAACTTCCAATTTTGTAACATTCTTATTTGAACTGATTCTGCTTTCACAAACTGTAGTTTTTTACTTGCAAAAGTTAGCTTTTTTAATATAAGAGGAATACCTAACATCAAATCAATATATTCATAACAACAGCTCCATGTTTTTTTATAATATCACAAATGACAAATAAAGCCACAGTTGTAAAAATTGATTATTTAGAGTTAGCTCAGACATTCAAATTCTCTTATTTGTTTGATGCTCTTGGATGAGAAAACAGCAATGATGTTTGAAACTCATTCAAACTTTACCTTTGATTTCTCAAACTTCAGCATTTCTAGCAAGTCTGACATCCCAACACCAGCCTCCAGTGGCTCTTTATTGCCTCTGTGTTCAAACCCCAGCTCCTTAACTTGGCATGATCTATGTCTCATCAACCTTTCAAGTCATGCTTACCACTAGCCAGTGAACATCCTGAAACAAAAGCCACTCCAAACTCTTTGAAGTCCTAGTCATAACAGGCCCATGTTCTCACCAAATTTGCGTGATGTCCCTTATGCTTGTAAAATCATCCTTCTGTTATCCACTTCATTTTATGTGTAAAATATTCCTCTATATTCATCTCTATAATGTAGTTCATGGAAGAAGCTCTTTCTGTATCTTTTCTTCCTTTTGTCCTTTGCTAACTGCCTATATTTAGCTATTCTCTCAAAATTTATTCTATAACAATAACACGGCCACTTGTAATCTTCATTCTCCATGATTTACAGCTATAGCTCTCCTGAAATTCAGAAAAAAAAATCATCAGGGGAAACTTTCTGAATGACCCGTCTCAGATCATGATGTACACTGCCATGAAAACATATATAATTATGTAGTAGTGATATCTAATTACTAATTTGCAAAGTTTGTTTCTTTTCTAACCTAAGAAATGAAGTGAGCTTATTTACTCTCACTAACATTGCTCAAGTTCTAGTTGTTCTTGCCTCTTTCCACTGCATCTGCTCACTGTTCAAGCACTGTCTAATACAGGTAATCATTACAAATGCAAATAGCATGGAAATCCTTAGTTAAAAGTATGAAAGGCATTTAGAATATATGACTTTTGTCAGTCAGTACCACAATATGAAACTGAGAGAATCTAGCATAGAAGTTAACTCAGGAAGCATTGGTTATAAACAGTTCTGGTGGAGAGCTACAGTGGAGAAGGACAAAATAGAAGAAAGAGGATGTGGAAGAGGAGAGGACAAAGGAAGTAAACACAAAATAAGAAAGAGAAAAGGAAAGTCGGGTAATACCAATAAAGGAAAAGGATCTTTGGGAAAACTGTCTTTGTCCCAAGGCCACACACAAAACCCAAGATGCCATCATGCAATACTCATACACGCTTTAAACATCTAATATGCTAAGGTTGTCTCAATCTGCTTCCTGAAGACTGAAAATAAGACAAGCAAAGCCTTACTATGTACGAAGATTAATTACATAGCTTAGAATGGTTTTCTAAGGCAGCAAATTTTCATTGACATGCAAATCAAAATCTTTCTTTTGTATGAATCACCCTGAAAGTACTAATTAGAACTTAAAATTCTTGTTTGTAAATCATGAGTCTAATGAAATATGCTTCTGCCTTGGAGAAGTTTTTCCTCAGGGCCACCATATGACCAGAGAGGGGAGCAGATGTTCCTTAGCAGATGAAGACAGCCTTTGATAGCTCAGAGAAGCCTGTGATAGCTGGGGTAGAGAGGCCCTATTGGATTTCTGTTAAGTAAGCACCAGGAATGGCAAGTGCTTCCAATAAGTGGTCCACCAGGCTTTTAGGTAGGTGAGCATCTGCACTGTAGGTCATGGTTTCTGAAAGCAAATAACTTAAAACTCCTGATCCAGTTACCAAGAGGCCAAAGTGATCCACTTATACATTAGTGGGAGCAATTAGAAGCTCAGATGTGATTTGATTAGAACTCAATCTCTCTTGATTTGTATGTAAACTACATGTTGGACACTGTTGGCCTGTACATGTAAGCTTGTGTTTAACTCTGGAAAGCCACGGGGCAAGCCTACAGCAGTGTAGGGACACCACAAGGGGCTTGAGCTGCTGAAAATGTTTACAAATCTTTCTTGAAAATAGCACTTTCCTAACAGGGCTTTTCTTTAGAGTCTCTGCTGCTGTTTACTGTCCTTGATGCAGAGGTACCCACCTCTCCCCCTTATTATTTTTTATGTGTAGCTACAAACCATGAGCATCCAGAACTCAACAATGATAATCAGCATTTTTTTTTTTTAGATTTCAGCAGGCTCTCCTACCTTGTTCTTGCAGCAAAATACTCATTTTGAAATCACGATTTCAAAGAGAATTAAAGAATAAACGTCAAGGACGTTAATTCTCCAATTTCCACTTATTTTTCCTTTAATCCTCATGAGCCCTTGACATTTCCTGGCATCTGCCTCCTCTTTGGTTTGTTTTTCATTGACGATACTGAAATGGCTCGGCTCCTGACCTCTGACCCATGTTCTCTTCTGTTACACTAAAATCACGTGTCGTCAACCCAAGAGTTTCTCAAATGCATGCATACACTGAATAGCAAAGACCGGAGATAGAACTGTGAAGTCATCTTTAATAGCTCTAACCCTGCCTTGCCCTCTGCAGCTGTTAGAGCTCTATCACGCACCAAGAGAGGAGATTCAGCGTAGATGACTGTCATCCTCTCTGTCCTCCTCTGTTTCCTCACTTCTTAGGTGTTTGATGATTTTTGTTTGTTTATTTTTGGCTGACTTTAAGTTAGATCATTTGTTCATGGAAGAGCATGGTTTAGTTAAAAGAAATTAAAAGGCTGACCTGGGAAGAAAGCAAGAAATTAGTGTAAAGCTTTTCAGGTTTTTGTTTTTGTTTTTGTTTTTGTTTTTGTTTTTGTTTTAAATCCTCAGCTGGGCCTGGTGGCACAAGACTTTAATCCCAGCATTTGAGAGGCAGGGGCAGGTAGATCTCTTAGTTCAGTTCCAGGCCATCCTGATCTACAGAGTGAGTTCCAGGACAGTCAGAGCTAGACAGAGAAACCCTGCCTTGAAAAACAACAACAACAAAAATCTACATCCTCTTCCCCATTTTGTTTGAGATCCCAAAGTTTAGGAACTAAATAAAAGTGGAAAAGCTAGAGAAAACAAAGGAAGCCTGGCAAGTTGTCCATTCCCCTAATTGTAGTCATTTGTGTGTGTGTGTGTGTGTGTGTGTGTGTGTGTGTGTGTGTGTGTGAGATTGTCCTCAGCTGAAAAGCAGTGCCCCTCCCTGCTAGGGTTTCAGAGGCCGTTGTCATCTCAGTACGCAGCGATGCATTTGTGGCAAGGCCACACAACTGCCAGATTTGTAATCACCTTCACCTCATTATGTAACTTGAACTTGTCCTCTGTCTCTCAAGATGACAAAAAAAAACCATGCTAGATTATCTTATTCAGAAGCAAATTCCTCATGACCAAAGGGTGAAAATGTTATTCTAATAAAAATTGATTTGCCCTGTTGAGTGAGGATTAGATCTCTCTTTGGGGAAAAACATAACTACAATCCTGAGAGGATGGTATTGGTGGCAGAAGTCACAAAAAGATAAAAGCTCAGCATGAGTAGACATGGAAGGTCACCAGAAATTTCCTGGAAGTACAGTGACTAATGATTGTTTTAATGCACAAGATTTTAATTTGTTTCTACTGCAAATGTCTTGATATCACCTCTGTTCTATCTTTCCAGCAGGTACTTTACTTAACAGGGAACATATTTCGGATAGTTGGTCAGGAGTTGAGTTGGGGTGTGAATCATTGTCATCAAAGTTACTACACACAGGACTAAAAGGAGACAGAAGAGAGAGGTACCAGAAACAAGGGGCCAGAGTCTCTTCAATTTACGAAGCCTTGAGGTTTCTTTGGCTCCCATCAGCTATGAACAGATGCCCAAGCAAGTCTCAGGGGTCAGAGAATCCCTGGTGACGTCTAGGTTACACTTAATTATCTCATTTCCTAGCTAAGAACATTCATCCATCTGTCAGAGTCTCAGAAATACAAAACATTAAGGCGTCTTATGAGAGAGTATTTTCCCAGCCTGGCTGAGAAAGACACACTCTCTAACCTCTCTCTTCCACTGCCAGCCTTAATGACAAATTTCAAAGAGACAGATAAGCAACCGCCTGAAAGAAACTCACTATGGCTTTATGAACCTGGAAAAAATCAATCCCAACAGATATAATGTGTGCATAAGCAGACAAATCTTTTTTTTTCCGACAACTGAAAGTGAAATAAGAAAACAATCAATTATTAAGTGGGGCATTTTTGTCATCAAACTGAGTCCCACTCATCTTAGATCTGTATCATAAAACAGTTTATTATGACTCCAATACAATGCCAAAGGGGGGAGGTTACAAAAGTTCTGTTCATCAATAATTCAAAGAGTTTATTTAATATCCTCTGGATTAACTTAAAATTTACTCACAGGAAGAATTATAAAGTTAGCATCCCTGGCATAGTGCAAGCAGGCAGAAGTTTTTTCTCATCACCACGTGACATAGGAAAGCATGTTTCCCTCTAGAGACAGAGCTGCAAAGCACTGAATCATTGTTAAAGTATCCAAGGTACAGAAGAGGAAGAAGGAATGCTCACTCCACTGACACACTTTTCCATTCTTCCTAGCACAGAGGAGTTATAACGCTGCTTAGACAAGGCCAATAAAACACTGAAAGCTCCCCAGAGGAGGGAGTTGCCCAGGAACAAGGTTTTATTAATTGCAGGGTTTATTAGGCATGAATCAATTCCCTGGTTGTCTTCATATAGCTTAGGTTCTCCATTCATTTATGGGAATTTTTTAGTCCAGAGTATTTTTATAAGCCTTTATCTTTTGGACCAGATGGAGGCTGGAATGGGGAATCATTCTTACTACACGTTTTATGAATGAATATTTTATACTTCATAATGTCATTTTCTCCATAGTGAATTTTCTACCTGTTTTTGCTCTCCCTAATTCTTTTTGAAATCTCTGAATCTCAAAATAAAAGAAATAAATTCAGGTGGTTTCTTTACTTCTGAAAATTAAATTCTGTTTATCTCTGTATCCTCAGTTCCTGGTGAGTACATAGTTTAGAGTAGATGTTCAGTAAATATTTTCCAAGTGCATGACTAAGTTATTGAAGAGGGCCCTATACTGTACCTCTGTTCTATTTTGCTCTCGGGTTTCATTTCCACCCTTCTTTGTTAAGCTCTCTGTCTGGGAAGCAAGGCTGGACACCATGATGTCATCAGCAGACTCTCTCAATCTCTGGCTTACTCTTAATTTTGGCTAATAGGAAGCACCACAAGGGCCCAGAAGGTAGGGGGAAAGAGTAAAGTCTAGACATTGGTTTTGTGCATCCATCCTAAACAGGCTCCTGGCAGGAAGAATATTTCCAGTCAACCAACCTTCTGCATGTACCAACTGCCTTCTCTGTGCTCTGGGAAGCAAATCCTTTCAAGCCCAGGCATGATGTGCCTCTGAGCAGTCGTCAGCCCCCAAGGACTCAGGGTCTTACTGGTATTCCTAAAGCATGCCATGACTTTGAAAGTAGTTCTTTTATCAAATGCTCCTCAATTACCCAATTGGTTGTCGTCTCCTTCCTGCTGGGACCCTGACTAATACAGCCTTACAATTTATGAAATTATGACCACAGTTCAAATGGTAATTGAATGAAAACGCTAACCTGTGAACATTAAGAAAAAACCCAACAGCTCCGTACAAGCTGATCTTGTACATTCCTTGGGCTTTTTTAAAAATTGAAGTCAGAATCAATTTCCATTTTTTCCTAAATAGATGTTTAACCAGTTTTATTAAGTTAGTAATAATATGGAAGCTTTGTGGGCCTGAAGAAGCTTTTAGGCATTTTGTAGCTCATAGCTGCAATAGCCATGAAAATATCTTTCTGCTTCAAATGTGTATTAAATTACACTTCTGAGAAATTTAAGGTAAAAACTAATAGAAAAAGAATACATATGGAATATATTGTTAAGAAAAGTTATTTATATCATTTTACACTATAGGAGAATATTACCAAATATTCATTTCTACAATAAATAAAGAAATTAAACCCCAGACCTATAAGCTTCTTTGATCACTATTAACTGTATTTTCTCATACATAACTGGATTGAAATTATAATGTTTATATGTTAAAAATCTCTAAGATAGTAAAATGCACAAAAAATAAAGAAGAAAATCATTTCATACATATCTAATGTCTTAAATTTTCTCTAAAACAAATTAGTTTTGAGTGTAATGTTTTAGTATCTTTGCTATATGATAAGAATTTAAACTAAATCTGTATTGATTTGGTAATTTGAGAAAAATTAGAGACTGGAGAGAGCTCATAGATTAAAAACATCCAATGCTCTTCTGGAGGACCAGAGTGCAGGCTGCCAGTGCCCACTTCAGGAAACTCAGAAACAAGGGATCTGATACCCTCTTCTGCTCTCCATAGGTATCTGTGTGTGTGTGTGTGTGTGTGTGTGTGTGTGTGTGTGTGTGAAGCAAGTACTCATAAACATAAAATAAAAATAAATATAAAAGCAAATACGAATCACTTTAATACTTTTATGATCTCTAACATTTTAGAAGTGGAACTTAAAAATAACCAGCAATTTTCTGTTCTTCATCATACTAGCTTTATCATCATAAAGGAGTCTTGGATCTAGTGATAAGAAAGAAAAACTGATGGAAGCTGGAAAATATTAATTTCTGTACGTCTTCATTGGATTTGGATCTCCATGTTCACACTGCCAAATGGAAAGGTGAAATGACAGAGAGGTAGCTGCATTGGATTGAGTTCCAAATGCCCTTTAGTGTCTCGCTCCGTCTTCCCCACGTGGAGGACGGAAGGGGTTTGTTTTCTTGCCTTATCTTTCCTCCCCACTTGCCCATGTATTTTGAGATTGGGAAGTAAGAAGAAGTTCTGCCTCTGCCAGTTTTCCTGACTGATTCACTTTCTGCTTGATATTTCTTTGCATACCGATCTGGGAACCTTGTGTTCCCGTAGAATCACTCAGCATGGATCTAAATGTCTAGTGGGAGGGAACCGAGAGTACGCCCTGAGAGCTCTGACCAGACAGAGATCAGCACCACTGGCTGGGGTGTGTGGTCCCTGAGTTGTACCTACCTGATGCAGTTTTGATGCCACGCGTTTATCACCTTTCCTAAGGTTTTTCATCAGTTTGGTCTCTTCTTAAAGGGTCTTATACCCAGCCACAAATCTATAAGGATGCAATTTATAATATCAAAAACCCAGGGCAGATTTTTAGTCATTGTTTCTATCTTTCTTACGTTCATATGCAAACTTTTCTAGAGCTCTGTGACTTGCTTTCTTTATGCCTACCTGAGTGGCCTTTTACTTCCCAGCCAATACCGAAATTCAGAATCCTACCTATCACTTCAGCCCATCTTAAGCTATGTCCATCCTTGTACTGCCACACTGACTTTTCTATTGTTCTATAACGTCTTCTGTTTTGTTGTTTGTTTAATTTCTTGGAGGAATCTCACAAACGGTAGGAGATATAGAAAAGATGCCTTCTTATGATGGACCAAATCATTAAATCCTCTGGCTTTTGACTTCAGATTGTAGCAGAGAGGACCAAAACAGCATAAAGATTTGGAGAGCCATACCTTGATTTTTGAGAGATACAGAGTCTCCAGATCCATAACATATTTTAATGCTTAAAATTTTTTTCTTCTCTAGAAATTTTTTTTTCATTTTGCATACACCAACTTAAATTTAATTTTCTCTTTGAGAAAGGGTCTTACTATCTAACCCTAGTTGGCCTGGTCCTCACTATGTAGTGCAGGCTTGGCTCTAACACAAGGACAGTTTTCTGCTTCAGCCTTTAAGTGGTAGGATTACAGACATGAGACATCACAGAAAATTAGCCATAGAAAGTTGTCCCTCTGCACATATCTTTCAGTAACTTTTAAACTCATCTTTGTAAGGCAGGGTCAGCTCAAATTCTGTAAATGTTCCACATATACCTGAGAACTATGGGTTTTCTCTGTGAGGTGAAGCAACAGCCAAAAATTCATTCCTATGTGCACATACAAGCACATGTACATACATACAATGAAAAGGGTTATATTGTTCATGTCCTTTGTATCTTCATATTTTTTGGTCTATAAATCTATCTGAATTTGTTCAACTTTTCAACAATTGGGAATTTATTAAAATTTTTGACAAGAGTTTTCAGTTTATTCTTTTAAACCTACCCCAGCATATATATATATATATATATATATATATATATATATATATATATATACATATATTCTGAGGATTCATTTAAATTAAGCAATTATTCAAGTTTATAATTATTTTTGTTTCTGAATCCAACTTGCCAAATAGGAAAGTTGGCTTAGCACTGTGACAGGACTATGCCATGAACCCCAAACATGTAGACTCAGGAACAGATTTGAGGGCCGCCACCAGGCTGACGCTTGGCAAATTACTGGAGATGTGTTTGTATTGTTTGGTAGCAGCAGTGATGTCTGAGTCATCTCCGTGCCTGTGTTGTTTGGTGTACCCTCTGAGACCGAGCTGTCATTAAGTGATTGCTAGGGGCAGCAGAGTTCTGTTCTGAGTTTGGTGACAATACAGCAAAATTGGTGATGTTTCTGTAAATCCACCCAAACCATTGTCAAATTCCAATTCCCAACCAAACTTAATGAAACAGTGCTTCTTTTATTGTGTTTTATTTTTCAGATAGCACTGTCCCCTTGAGAAAGGGTCTCACTACATAGCCCTAGTTGGCCTGGTCCTCACTATGTAGCACGGGCTTGCCTCTAACATATGGCTATCCCTATGCTCTGGCCTTTAAGTGGTAGGATTACAGACATTACAGATAATCAGCAAAATAAAGAAAAAAATAAAGCAAATCCTCTATAATGGCATAGACAAAATCCAACACTTAATAGAGAAAACCAAGGACACAAGCCCTCACTAATTTGTTCAATTTCAAAGAACTAGTAAGACGCTGAAACAAAAACAAAAGTGCTCCCAAGGACACCCCAGTGTTTAAAGATCTGTTCTGTTTGTTGCACTAGTCCTTGGTGGAGTAACTTGGAGAAGACTGAGTAAGGGGAGGTTCACTCAGTTGTACCCAGTCAACAGGCAGAGAACACCCATGACTGGTGTCTCAATAAACTTTCTTGATTGGAAAGAGAAACCAGGGCAAAGTAAAAGTCAACAAACAAATAGCAGTTATGTGCTTTGGATAAATAAGAGTACATTATATTTTGAGGGTGGCATAGAAAGCAAATTCTCCCTATTTTCAAACAGAACTAGGAAGCAGCCCTGCTGGTTCTCTCTTCATTGATCTTGGAGCAGACTTGTCTGAAACAATTTATATGAAACTGTTTGTCTGGCCAGAGAATAGCAAGACCTCACTCTGGGAGCCAAGCAGGCTTCTGAACACTAAGGACCAGTCCTTTTTATCTTTCCCACCAGAACTCAAACCTGTTTCTTCTAATTACAACCTTTAACAAAAATGGAAGAAAATCTAAAGCACGATTTGGTATGTCATTTTCACCACGCCATCCCAGCTACTAATAGTGACACATTGAATCATATCAAAGAATAAAATATTTCACTTGCATTTCTGTCAAGACAACTTAAGAATTCTATTAGAATCATAGAATTCTTAATAGAAAGGAGATGGATTTCTAGGGTTTTATTTTTTTTTCATAGAAAGACATTGTTGTTTTTAACCACAGAACAAAAGCAGCCTTGTAAAGCAATGTAGATGTAGCATTTGAAGAAAGCTGTCTATTTAGTGGCTGAACTTTTCTGCTTTCCATGCTTTTTAAAATTCTAGAACACCTGCTAAAAAGAATAAAGGTTGGCTCTGGTGGCTGTAAAATTAAATAGTTCAAAGGATAAGGTTGAAAAGCAGTGATCTATTCACCCTTAGGACTGAAAAATGTCTCTGTGCTTCATTAATGCATAGACAGCTGCCACTTATCCCTGATAGAAGCCAGAGGACACAATGTTTAAAATAATACAGAGGGTTACTTCAAGATGAACTCTTAGAGGACAGTTTAGTGAGGAACAATTTACTACACAAAATATTGCATGAATTGTCTATGAGTTATCTGGTAAAACTTGAAAACATTTTTAAGGATTTACTTATTTCTCTTTTATGTATATGAGTGCTTGCCCACATATTATGTTTACACAACTGGTGTGTGGTGCCTGCAGATGCCAGAGGAGGGTGTCAGATCGACTGAGGCTGGTGTCACGGGAGGTTGTGTGTCACCCTGTGAGTGTAGGGAATCGAACCTAGATCCTTTGTAAGAACAAGTGTGTTTTACTGCTGAGACACCTCTCCAGCCCTCTGAAGAAATTTTAGTGAATACATTCCTCAATCTGTAATTATTGTATTTATAGACAATACTGCTAGCTGTTTGGGGGAAAACAGAAGTGATGGCAGTTAATGGGCAGACTCTGTGTTCTATCCAAGTCTCTTTCTGCCATCTATTAACTATGTGAGGAGATGAAAACTTTATGAATCTCAGTTCCTTTCTAGAGAATAAAAACACTTGCTGGGCTATTCCCACAGAGCTTTCTGGGATCAAACAAGGAAAATGTGGATGGAAATGCTTTATCAATTACAAAGAACCACATGCATAAATTATCACGAACTGAAAATATGCCCACAATATTTGAAAATATCCACAACAAAAGTGACCTCTACTAATTGACTCATGAATGAGAGCTGTTTTTATCATTGACCTCATCTCTTTCATCAAGACTTCATGCTTGAAACTCAGTCTGTTCAATAGCAGAGTGTCCTTTACTGACCAGAGTTATATGCTGAGCATATGAAAAGTATATGTTCCTGTGAAATTTTAAACACATTGCTCTTCACTCTCTACTGAAAATGAGCATAATCAAGACAGACTTCTTAAATTTAAAACTTAAAAGGGACAAAAGTTAGCATTTGTCTCTTAACGGCATTTGCTCACTTTGGGAACTGAATTGCCTTTCCCACAGCCCCGTTGATTCTTCAAAAACAGATTAAATGATAAAATAAGTACAGCTAACTTGATAGGTAACTGTTACTGCACCACAACATGTTCCTTAGATCTTGAGGATCAGCAGCAAGACAATTTGGCTGTGTTTAAATGCTAGGAAAGAAATACAATAGCATAATAAAACTTGACTTTTAATATATAATTATTTCTTGTTTAATTACAAGACTATTATATTTATGTTAATCATTGGAATTTCTGAAGATGAAAGAAAATAATTAGATCCTGAGATGAATGATGATAGAAGCCCATCACCTTGGAAATCTTAAGATCCTTTTTTTCCCACTGCACCTCCACTTTTAGAACACACCCACTGCACACATCATAACACGGGGATGGTCTCTGTTAAGTCAGAAATTTTTAACAGTAATATATTAGGAACAGTTTGACCCAGTCCTTCATCAATTCTTTTCTTGCTAGACATTAAGTTCCCAGCCATGTTTAGAATAGAACTGGTAGTTAGAAAGTAATTTCTCACAGAGGTACGTCTACAGACATGTTTGTGACATGCTCTCTGAGTCTACTTAATAAACTTGAGATCAGATCTCTGGCTTTACGTTTATAACACCTGGCCCTGCTTGATAACTTCTCTTGCCATTAAACTTTCACATCTTTTAGTAACAGATTTCCCATGAGTTATTTTCTGATAGAGACCTTGAAGACAACATCTCTATTTCTAAAATTAACACTTTAATTGTGGATAATAATTCCCTACTCTCTAGAGTTATCTAAATAATTGCAGTCAAGATTTCTTAATTAATCTGAGTATTGTATTAGTTTTCATTATAGTACTCTGCTATCTGAGCTGGGAAAATATAGCTGTCGAGTCAACCTACAGGTGTAACCTTGCTCTTTCTCTCTGATTTACGTAACAGCTGTGCCCTTTAGTTCAACTCCACGAGTTCAAAGGCGAGTCTTCTATAGAGTCCGCTCTTGCTAGAGGCCATTACCTAATTGGCTAGCCTCTCGTCTAGATCCATCAATTCTCAGACAGGTTCCTCACAGGTGAAGTGAAGCGGAGACATGTCACCATTAACAGAGAGACTGGGGCAAATATCATTGAGCTTATGATCAAAAGACAAAGAAATATGCACACTGCTTTCTCTGAAGTTATTCAGCAGCAAGCAAGAGAGGACAAGAGCAGTACACGTGATTTAAATGATCTCTAATGCTGAATTTTTGCTGCTCCTGCTAGCTGCTCTTGTAGCTGCTGCTGTTGCTGCTGCTGCTGCTGCTGATGATGATGATAATGATGATGCTGATGCTGATACTGTGGCAGCAACGGCTACTTCTGCTGTTATGGATGTACCTGCTACTTCTATCAAGGACAGTAGCAGTGACTGAGTAGTGTGACAAGCATCTTAGTTAAAATTGCATGATAGATTTAGAAAATTCTACAGTTTATTTATTCAACAAGAATTAATTAAATACCTCCTACTGGCCAGATCTGTTCTGAAGTCATTACCTGCTTCAAAACACAGGAACTACCTTTGTACTTCTAAACATAACCATGTCCAATCACATTGAGTAACTTATAGACACTAACAGTGAAGAATTAATTTCGCTTCTGGAGCCCAGGTGTAACAAAATAAGTGACTAATGAGGGAAGGTAGTATCTAGAGGCTGAGAAAGAATATTGCTCCATGATATCCTTACTGTGAGTGATGTCCTCATTCTGTTTAAGTGACATTATTCATCCTTGCAATGGACTTGGTAATAATGATACCACTTCTACACATGATAAATAAACTGTTGGATGATACAATTTTCTGAACATTAAACAGTAATTATTGGTTGCCAGAGTAATTGTGTAATTTGAGAGTAAGTGTGCTCTACTTCTGGAATCAATGTGCTATCCAGCAATAATCAAGAGCAGGACATATAATCCCTGAATAACATTACAGAGAATGGAAGATGGGGTAGGAGAGATGAGTGTAGGTAAATTTTCTAAGGAAGAAATGATACCCATTTTAGTATATTATTTTATTCCTTGAGGATTTCATGCATGTATACAATGAAATATGACCATATTCACCCCAACTTCCTCCCTCCTACATCTCCATATCCTACCCCAACATTCATCCTTTCTAACTCCAGGGCTTCTCTTTTTTAGATTACCCACTAAGTCCAGTGAATACATGGAAATGAACCACCCATTGGAGCATGGGAAACCTACCAGTAGCCAGCCTCAAAGAAGAATGATTCCCCCTCTCAGCAGATATTAACTGCTAATAGTTCTTCAGTAAGGGGTAAATGAAGAAAATCTCAAAACATTCCCAATAAGATCATGAACAAGACTAGGTGTCCACTCTGTCCATTTCTATTCAGTACAGTGCTTGAAGTAGTAGCTAGAACAATATAATAAGAGAACGAAATAAGGAGTATATAAATAGAATAATAAGAAAAAAGTATCCCTTTTTGCAGATGTATTTATATACATAAGAGACCCTAAAGACATCATCAAAAAGCTCCTAAAGCTTAAACACTCTCAGCCAAGTGGCAGGTTACAAAATTAATGCAAAAAATTCAGTAGCATTTGTATATTCCAGTGACAAAACTGAAAAAGAAATCGGGGAATCAATACCACTTACAGTGACCACACCCCCCAAAAAAACCTGAGAATAAGCCTAACCAAAGAAATGGGAGACCTGCACAATAAAACCTACATGATGACAAATGAAGAAAACGAGGAAGACACTGGAAGATGAAAAGACCTCTCACGCTCATGGATTAGAAGAATTAATCTTGTAAACATGGCCATTATAACAAAAACAATATACAGATCCAGTGAAATACCAACCAGAATTCCAGGAACATACATCACAGATCTAGAAAAAAAAATAAAATCTAAAAGTGTATATGAAGCACAAAAGACAAATGATGGCCAAGGCAATTGTAACAGAAACAATACTGTGGTAGGTATCACCGTATCTGGTTTCAAGTTATACATCAGAGCCATAGTAATAAGTGCAGCATGGCAGTGCCACAAAAAAATTGATGACCCAAATTCAAGTCCACTGAACTAGTTACCTTATTTTTTTTATAAAGATATGAAAAATATACATTGGAGGAAAGACTACCTATTTGATTTTTAAAAGGCAGATTTAAAGTAGATTTGGGGTATATAATTGCTAGTTTTCATTTCCTTCATTTATATGCTCTATCCCAACACTAGAAGTATATATATGTTGTAGATAGGATATGTGAAGTTAATAATAAATTATGTGAGTAAAATGAAGTTCTCCATCCTAAACACTTGAAGCCCAGAAATAGTCAGTTGAATGTGACCCATTATTATACAATTGTTTTTTCTATGAAGAAGAATATATGTATGTATATATATATATATATATATATATATATATATATATATATATATATATATACTGAATGAATGGTTTAAAATATTTATAAATAACAAGATTGTATATACTATTTTTTTAAAAAAGTAGCCTACTGTGGTAAGTAAAAGACGTGACTCCTACCTCTTAGGCTATATATTTATGTAATCAGAAAAAGACATAACAAAACAGCAAAAATAATGTTACTATTTCAAACTTGTGTAAGTTCTTAGACACAATGAACAGTTTTCTGTGATAAAAGAGAAGAAACTGGAATGGGAGCACTACTCAACAAGATAAAGTAGAAAGATTTATCCTAGGAGGAGACACTTGCCCACTACCTGATAGATGAGAAGGAGACAACTTTTAAAAGAGAATATTCATGCAAAGTGCATTAGTAAGGGTTATACAAAGGACACACAGGAGGAATTGGTTTTGCACATTCCTCAAAGCCATAGACTTCTGATATGAGCAGCAGAACAGAAGTGAGGAATTAGAAATAAATGAGTGTAGGGACAGAGGCCATTAGATCCACTATATGATGAAAAGATGATTTGAAGACATAAAAGATGTGTTATCAGTGTACACTTTTGGGGAGGCACCATAACCTGCAAGGCCTAGCAACTGACCGAATAGGAATGACAGGGAATAAAGAAATGACAGACACATAGAAAAGGCTGGAAACATGAGTGCTATGCACTCTGATAAAGAATCAGCCTGAAAACTCAGTGCATATATTATATACAGTACAAGAAGGAAAAGGCAGCTTAGCTGATCTTGGTAGGAGGATGCTGTAGTGGAGAAGTCTCAGGTTGCCATCATCCAGGAGGAGGAAATGGTTTGAAAGTTTCTTCATACAGTCAAAATCCTGGGCCAGAAAGCTGAAATTGATACTTTCTGCACACACTAGATTTAGCTGAAGGTCAAATGTTCCTTAACATTCAAATGTGGACCAGTGGAAGGTTTTGCTCTTCCTCTGAGCCAGACCCAAGATTTTGCCCTTCCCATGGGTCTAATACTTTGGGGTCCTTGACATAGCTATGCTCATGTCAATACACACATGCATTCAGAACATGCTCACTCCCTATAAGTAGGAGAAAAAAAAAGGCAGAGTGCAGTTCATTGGCTACCACTCCTATCTGAGTAAAAGAAGGTAGTGGTTAGGACTAGTGTGACTATATAGAAATAAACTGTAGAAATCAAGTCAAGATAACTGGAAAGTGGGTTGTATATGAGAAATAACAAACTGTTTTTTAAATGAGAAAAGGCAGTGCCTTTCACTCTGATGAGGACTATTTAAGAAGGATTACTTTTAGAGAAGTCAATAGATAGCTTAGCACCATTGCCATGGTCTGAGTGTTTCTGTGCCCATGAAGTTCATATTTGAAAACTAACCCTTTCCCAACAGGCTGGTATGGATAAGTTAGGACTTGGGAAGGTGGTTTGGTTATAAAGGATTGTTCTCAAGAACAGGATGTATATCTTTGAAAAAAAAGAGGCATAAAGGAACTTCATAGATCTTCTTTGTCCTGTCGTTTGAGAATGTATAAGAAGATACTATCTATGTGAAATGGGGCTTCAGCAAACATCAAATTCAGGCCCTGACCTTGAATATATCAGCCTCCAGAATTCTGTACAATAGATTTATATAGTGCCTAAATTATCCGATATTTTAGTTTTTTTTTTTTTTTTTGTGTGTGTGTGTGTGTGTGTGTGTGAGAGAGAGAGAGAGAGAGAGAGAGAGAGAGAGAGAGAGAGAGAGAGAGATATCTTAAGAACTGGAGAGCTTCATCTAAGTATAGAGTTTAAATAAAAAATAAACCATCTGTAGCAACCTACAGAAAATATTAACTTAAAATATATTATGGGAAATCAAGTAGCCAACAATCAGGACTAAGGTGAATGTCCAGACAAATAAGAAGGAGACTAAAGTGTGGTGCAGGGAGGTAAGGAAAGTGGAACTGAGTCACATACTACTGAGGGTCAGACATAATGAGGAAAAAGAACCTTATCACAATTTTTAGCAACATGTAAATTCATGATTATTCTGACATTAACAATTTTCGCTGGAATTATGGAGAGGAAGCCGAATTAAAGTATGTGGATGAAAGAAAGCAGAAACAAGGTGCAATATATGCAAATAACTTGGAATGTTGAGAAATGTGTTTCTATTAAGGGGCAGAGAATTGGAGAAGCCGCCTTGGGAGTAAAACATTTATTTAACTTTCTTAAAGATAAGGGATTCAAGATAATTTTTATGATAGAAATTATCTGGCAGAAATGATGGAGCTAATAGGAAAAGACTGAGTGGACAGTCAGAGTGTCTGAAGTGCTCTGGAAGGGTGTGTAAAATGTATGAGACGTTGGCCTTTGATTGGAGGAGGGCAAAGCTTGCTTCAGACACTGCATAGAGTTAGGTCAGCAGATTTGCTGCAAATGAGGAAACCCATGGACAGCTGCTCTTTTTTTTTTTTTTTTTTTTCAGCAAATGATTAGTTTGAAGAGTAGGGAGGGTTAATGAGGTAGGAAATTTGAAGAACAGAAATGCATCAGTTGGAAATTATACTTATGAATTCTCTAGATGAAATGGTGGCTTCGACAAATTTCAGAGCTTGGAAGTTGCTAGGAATTATTCAGCTGCTTTAAAACAAGAAAGTTAAAGTAAGGTCGCGTGATCTCGTAAGGTGGCTGCTGCAGTCTCTATCACCACATTTTTTTGGTTTCAAGATTAGCAAAGAGGACACTACAAAAAGGAAATACAGTTTTTATTTTAGGAACCTAAGACTTGCCTAGAAATGCTAAGATTTCTACGTGTGTGATGTTAGTTCCAATACCCATGTGGTCATCAACAGCAGCAAAAGAGAGTGGGAAATGTGGGAGATTATTCAGACATGCGACAGCCTAAATGTCAGTTAGGCTTGTTGGTACTAAGGAGGAGGTGAAAGGGGGTTGAGTAGGTGATAAGAAGCTGCTAGGTGGTGCAATGAAATAGTCACCCAAAAAAGTAAGAAAACTTACTGGTTAACCTGCAGAGGATTCACAGAGACCATGGAGGTTTGAGATGCGGTCTGATAGGGTTGTGTCCCCTAAGCTTCATCTGGCTGCTAGAGTATGAGTGGATGTGTGAAGGTGGACAGATGGGTTCTCCCACTATTGTTACTTTATATATGTGTTGAGAAAGAGGTTATGCTGCATTTAAGAGAGTGATAGAATAATGGGCCATGGGCTAGAGAACGGAAGTATCATAAAAAGAGAGAGTTGCTCATTATAGAGATGCAGTTCAGATATAAGCTGTGTTAACAGAAAAGGGGCAGGATACCACTACAAAGTGATAGGAAATGTGTGAGATGACTGTGTTATGTTTAGGTCATCACTGGTAAATACTTTTAGTAAGCTGATTCAGCAAAGAAGATGGTGGGAAGAATAATACAGTCATGGAGAGTGATGCTTGCACTTGAGATTTTCAAAGTCAGGACTGAGAATATGAAAATGGTGACTAAAATTATGTTTTTAAATGGCCATAACAGAAGAATAAGTTATTGTCATGAATGTGGTTGTTTAGATTTTAGTAGGTGAAATATAGGAATGCTTAGCTCCCAATTCCTGAATAAAAACAATATTACAGTTGCATTGAAATGAAACAGAAGGTTGAAGGTTTACAGTCTCTAATGAATAATAAGGAATCTCTAGAAAGTTTGAGCATATGAACAATGACTATTGAACAGAAGACAATAGCCTCTATAGTGCAGAAGAGATGGTGTGAACATGAGCTAAGAAGACACATCTTCCATCCCTTTTCTCTGAAGTGAAATACACCAGAAAATAAACCCCCAACTCGTAATGACTACAAAAATAAATGACAATGACAATAAATAATATTTTACACTGAAAATAGTCAACTTCCATGAAAATTAAAAGAAAGAAAGTCTCCAAGAGCCAACACAGCAGGGTAAGATGCTGAAACTATATTTGGTGTTCTGGTAGTCTTCTAGAAAAAAAAACAAGGTCACTGTCAGCAAAGACTTAAATGAAGTAACAAAGTGAGGAAAGTCTCTCTACATGAAGAGGGTATTTCCAGAGGGAACAGTTATCCAGGAGGGGATGTGATGGGTGTTCTGGGAACAATGACAAGCCAGGGTTGCTGCCAATTCAGGGAAGATCAAAGAGGGTGCACAGGGAAGGAGAACATGGCCTGCTTCTTATTTAGCCACATAGAATGTGATAGGTACTTGTTGTTTACTCTAGTTAGAGTAGGAGGTTTTCCTGGGTGTTGTACTGAAGTAAGGCTCAAAATCAAGTGCAGAGAACTGTATGCAATGCTGGAAACTCAATGGAAACATGGTGGAGGTGCTAATAAGGTGTAGATCATTGGAGCCACCAATGGATTCAGGTTCATGGTGCTCAGTTTTAGGATCTACTTGCAAGGCACCATAAAGGATTTTTCCAGTAAAGTAAATGTGGGTGAAATTAAAATAAATAGTAAAGATAACTCCAAGTATTTCCCCCTTAGCAGGTTGAAAACAGGAAAGACCAGTGGCTGCAAAAAGAAAAGTGTTGTCTCTATCCATTAGGCTCCTGTGTTATATGTAATGATCTTAGATATCTGTTATGCATCCAAATGTAGACAATACATGCCTGCTTTCATTCATTTCCCTAGATGATTAGGACTTACAAGTATCAGGCATAGATAACCACAAATTACAAAGGTCATGCACGAAAAGAAGTCACACTCTTCATTAGTGCAGAAGTTGCTATAGTGTTTTATGGAAAACCTGGTGGTAAGTACTTGATCAGAGCTTACCTTTTCCTTCAAAATTACTTGACTATAAGAGTGCAAAAATGGCCACTGACAGTACAATAACAGATGAGTGTGACTGTGTTCCACTAAGATAGATAGATAGATAGATAGATAGATAGATAGATAGATAGATAGATAGATATGGATATGGATATAGATATAGATATAGATATAGATATAGATATAGATATAGATATAGATATAGATATAGATATAGATATAGATATTGGTTTTTTGAGACAGGGTTTCTCTGTGTCAAATTTGGTGCCTGTCCTGGATATTGCTCTGTAGACCAGGCTGGCCTTGAACTCACAGAGATCTGCCTGGCTCTGCCTCCCAACTTCTGGGATTAAAGACATGCGCCACCACCACCTGGCTAAGGTTATATTTGTGAAAGCAATCAGCAGATCAATTCTGAGCTTCTGGCTACCACACATTCTGCACTAACTTAATGGAAATGTAAGGTGAAAAAAAATTGACTCTCACGCAAAATTATACAATCTAGATTTCCCAAAACTATGAATATAATACCCTTCTTATATCCACAATTTAGTTATTTTAAATGACAAGTATATTCATTAAATAACCTTCAAACAAACAAATTTTTATTTCTGGTGTTACTTATTTGTAATTTTCCATGAACTCATTCTATTACAAAGAGGCTGAATTGTTGGAAATAGAACTCTACCAACATCTTGATACTTGATAACTTCCCTTTATGACACATATATTTAAAAAGCAAAAGTTTTGGTTTTAGAGATTTCTTCAAGCTAGAACTGTATCCAGAACCTAGTAATATTCTTAAGTTTTATAAAACATATGAAACAAGCTTCCATTTCAGTATAAATATTTCCAGAACCAACAGTGAAATGAGAGATTCACTTTACATAGATTTAAGTAAAAATTATGAGTGCTTTTTTTGTTTTGAAAGGGTAAGTTATAATAGGTTCAAATGTGGTCAGTCTCCTAAGGCTCAGCATATAAGAACTGATGGAGTGCAACCCTTCATGTGAGAACTGGGTGATTGGCAGGTTGGTTGGTTGGCCTTCCCTTTGTTCACACAGGCAGCAAATGACAGAACTAAAATTAGAACCCTTGAATTTTCCCCAAATGCTTTATTCACATCACCAAAATGGCCTGGTTTCCTCATGCTGGAACAGAGTTTTACAATTATTAATTAGGCAGTCGCCTAGGAAAGCCACAATGTTAACCTCAAACTGCCATTTTCTTATTAGGTCACAAACAGGGGAGATGTGAGAAAGAATGATGATTTCTTTTCCTCTCAAGTGCCAAGTTCATCCAGGGGTATATATGTAATACTGAAAATGAGAATAAAGTTTTTAGGTCTCTCACTTTTCAAGACCTTAGCAATGCGATGCATTCCTATTGTCACATTTGTAAAATATTTTGTAGTATTTATGAAAATAAAATACTTGGTGCTGGGGGAATATCTTTCTATACACTGTGAATATATGTTGTTCCCATTGGTTAATAAATAAGCTACTTTGGCCTATCCAAGGCAGCTTAGAGGCAGGCAGGAAATCAGAGAGAGAAAGAGAGAGAGAGAGAGAGAGAGAGAGAGAGAGAGAGAGAGAGAGAGAAGAAAGGAGAGGAGGTACCTAGATGCTGCCCCTACTGATTTAAAACACTAGTCACCCTGTCTGGAGAGGACTTAGAATTGAGGGACCATTGCTTTACTAAAGATCTTTTTAGATATTCTCTTTAGTGGGTTAAAAATGTCACTTTATACAGTACAAAGTTAATCTGCATCTGCTCACAAAGTGTCCAGCATTAGCTGGCCTGTTGGCCCACGTGCTTATTAAATGTTCCCTGGAGCTTGAGAAGAGCATGGTTCAGAAGAGTCGCTCCTAGGGTTTTCAGACCCTGGTACAGCTGTCTTGCATCTCTTTTCACATCTTAGTGTCTAACTTATTGAATATATTTTTATGCTAATATATTTTGTTTTTACTGATTGCATCCTAAGTCTTTTAAAGTTGTGATGTAAGAATAAATAATAAAGGACAATTTTGGTACCAGCCAAAAAAAAAGAGGAGATGCTGGACTGCCATCCTACGAGCAACATGTAATGGGATGCAGGTAAAGCCACAGAACACGTGGCAATGCATAGATTAATAGTGATGGGTTTGGTTAAACTGTAAGAGCTAGCTATCAAGAAGCCTGCCATAGGCCATACAGTTTGTAAATAATATTAAGCCTCTGAATGATTATTTTATAAGTAGCTGTGGGATGCTGGGGCAGAGCAGGACCAGAGAAAACTTCCAGCAACAACTTGGCCTTGAAGCAGGAGAAACTGCTCAGCAGTTAGTAATGTTTGCTGCTATTGCAGAAGACCTGAGTTCAGTTCCCAGCACACACATGGTGTGCTGTGGGGTAATCTTTTTGCACACTATGAAGATTTATCACTCAGATTGGTCTAATAAAATATGTCTGGCTAGTAGCTAGACAGGAAGTATAGGTGGGACAGCCAGACATAGGAGTCTGGGAAGAAGGGGGGCAGAATCAGAGTAGTCACCTGCCATAGAGAAGAAAACAGAAGGTGCAAGATGAAAGATAGGAAACTCCACATGATATAGATATAAATTGGTTAATTTATGTTGTAAGAGCTAGTTATTAACAAGCATGAGCTATTGACCAAGCATTATAATTAATATTAAGCCTCTGTGTGGTTACTTGGGAGAATCTTGCAGGACAGAAACTTCCACCTACAAATGGCACCCAAATGTTTGGCACCTACATCCACATAAAACCTGACAGAGCTTGGGAAATGGTTATAGACACATAGAAACAGAGTCAGACATGGCTTCCTATTCTCATATCTCTCAATGCTGGCCATGATGGGAGACACCACCCAGCATCTCCCAGCATCTCCCAACTGCTGCCTGCAGACTTGAACTGCCAGCCTGAGCCTTGCCAGAATGCCATGAGCTAAGCCACTTAGTAGGTTCCCACAGTCTCTCATGCAGGCTGTGGTACAGAGAGGCATCTCCTGGGAGCTGCCTTTAGGAATAACCAGATACCATGCACTTCTGCCATACACTAAGCTGAGCTACACAGGCAGTGGCTGAAATACCAATTTAAGAGTCATCTCATGCGATCAAAAACAATGCTTGGTAAAAACAGATTCAGACTGAAAAACCCTCCAAATGAGTTACAGTGTGTTTTAATATATATATATGCTTGGGAGACAGAAAAGGAAGAACATATATAGTTATAGATTAAAAAGATATATAATTTTAAAATAATAAAGTCCTTAAAAAGGGAGGAAAGTAATATACCCCCTCAAAAAAAGGCCATGCAAAGATTGAAAATACTCAGAGAGTCTAGATACTGCATGTTTTTGTGTTGTCTTTGCATTTTTTGACTTCTTAGGAAGGAGTGATAGCTGCTAAGAGATATTTGATTATAAAAGCTGCTGGATTAAACCAAACTATATATTTTAAAAATGTCTTGACTTCAAAATGGAAGTCAAAAGATATGTTACTTTGGGAAAGAGGTTGTGCTTTCAAAAAGACGACAGGACTCCACAATGATGATTCCATGTGGACTATGGTAAAGCCATTAGGCTGATTAACACCATGGAAAGATCTTCTTTGGACTACAAACTGTTAAGAAAAATTTTGAGATGGCTAGCTGAGATGATCCAGCCTGACAGACTACTTGAACAAGGACTTGAAACAAGCCCTGCACTTTCTCATTATGCAGCGGCTGGACAAATGATACAGAACTTGACAATTAACCCAAAAATTTTCTTTTCAAGATTCCCTAGAAATATCTTCACCCCTAGAAAGCAAAAAGAAAAAGAGAATAAGATATGAGATAGATCACTGAATCTACTCTGAGAAAAAAGATAAAGAAATAAGTAGGATAAATAGGTAGATCACTGAATCTACACTGAAGAAAAAAGGGAAGATATAAAAATGACAGAAGGTAGACTACTGAATGTATTATGAAAAGAAAAAAGAGAGAATGTGATTATGATAAGATTAAAAAGAGAGATTATGGAATCTACTTTTAAAAAGGAACTACTTGTTTTAAATAAGATAAGTAATGAAATTTTTTTGTCTGAATTTGTCAAATGTTACTGGACTGGACATTGTTAATATATATAATGGAGTTTTTTATCTGAATCTGTCAAATGTTAATGGACTAGACATCATCAATGTAATCTTGACTGTGTATATTGTATATACTTACTGGATATAGTTTTTCTTGTATTAGTTATAAGCTTTTTTAATTTTAGACAAAAAGAGAGGAAATGTGGTGGTATTGTGTTCCTCAAAATATTGTGTACCTTAATAAACTTCACAGAATCGAAGGCTGTGGATTCATTCAAAGTTAAAGATGATTAGGTTTGATCAAGGAAGATCCCGTGAAAATCCTGGTTACAAACATAAATAAACCTAGGAGAATTATGAGACACATGATGTATATTTTACCTGCTCAAATACAAAACAAAAATCATCTTTGGCTGACTTCTGTACAATGTACAGTCTATACTTGTATTAATACAGATATGTATGTGACCTTTAAAAGTTAAGGTATTTTAAGAACAAGGGGACCAGAAAGCAATAAAAACAGGTGGCTCAAGTGATCCAGCATCCAAAGAAGCTTCATTGTTGCTGACTGAGATGATACAGCCTCACAGAATACTCCAGCCAAGACTTAACAATTATCCTGATTTTCTCAAGGTTCCCTCCAAAGATTCCAGCACCACCAGACAACAGGAAGCAATCTAGAAAAAATAATGCCAACATTCACAAAATATTGGTTATGGAGGTTTATTATCATTTAAGGGGGTAGCTACAAATTGTTATTGGTCATAGTAAAAAAAAAGTTAGACAATGGAGTTAAATTCAATGATCTCTTTCTAAAAGAAAAATGTGGGATATAATATGGAAACAATGAGATAAAAGGGTAGATAATTGAATCTACTTTAATCCCAAAATATAACCATTAATCTCAAACTGTTTTACATTGGTATGTATTTTGGTTTAATTGATACAAATTTAAAGTTAATTCTGTTATATTGTATGTATATTTCTACTCTTATTTGGGGTATTTTGTTTATGCAGCTCATTTAAAAATGTAATGTATAATTAAGAGATATAGATTAATAGTCACCTATAATAGTCAAACTTATAGTCATATTAGGTATGTTTTCAAGGGCCTACACAGATATATTTAGATAGATAGATGGCTTTCAAATGCTTCAAAAACCTACAGAATCTGGCATTTAAAATGGTTAATAATCTAAGGCTTTTCATGACAGTGACACATGTCTACTCCTGGCAGCATCAACTACTTCAGAGAAGATAATGGGCATCAAAAAAATTCTGTATGGAGTTTGTTTTCTTTATGGAAAAAGCTACCCATTTGGGGAAAAAAAAACCTGTCCTTGCCTCAATTGGTGACAGTATACTGTCTAAACTGAACCAGCAGGACACGGACATACACATACACACACACACACACACACACACACACACACACACACACACACACACACAAAGATGACTGCCAAACTTTACCAAGACAAGGTAGGACAGTCCTTCAAAATTCCCTGCTTCTAAAAAAACATCTGTCAGATAAACCAGGCTTATAGGATGAATATGGATGCCCCAACATTACAGAGGAAATTTGGGTGACTGTCCAGGCAGCCAGATGTCCCTGTTCTAAGGTAACATTTCATTCTTCTGGGGTCTTTGATGGAGTTCAAGACTAAATAATTAGTCTTAAAGTTTTTCTTATTGATGATGAAAAGTATATTAGGTGAGGTAAAAGAGAGGTAACACCACATGGTAGAATGTAGATTAATATACATAAGTTAATTAAGTTGTAAGGGCCAGTTAGTAACAAGCCTGAGCTATTGGTCAAGCATTTATAATTAATATTAAGCCTCTGTGTGATTACTTGTGGGCAGCTTGCGAGACAGAAACTTCCACCTACAATGGTGAGTGACAACCATGTGCAACTCCAGCTCTTAGGGATCTGACACCCTTTCTGGCCTTGAAGGCCTCCCAGCATGGTGTGGTACACATATATACACACAGACAAAACACTCATACACACAAAATGAAAATACTTGGGCTTGTATCTTCTTACACTAGGTCCCTTAAACTCTGTAAGCTTTGAGCTACATGATACAGAAATAAATCAATATAACCTTTTATTCCTCACTCATTCAGTTTCATTCTTTTGGGGACATTTTTTTAAAGATTCAAATACCTTGTAGTTTGTCTTTAGGAACAGGCAATTCAACTTGGTGCAACCATTGTTACCTTTTGGTTGGAAATTATTTTCCCGGATATCCTCAAAGCTGTCTATCTTATCCCTTGTCTTTCGGCCATTCTTTGCTCAAGTGTTGCTCCATAAGACATTCTCTCTAAATACTCTATCTAAAGAAACCTGACTCAGCCTCCCTCCCTCACCAAGTGATGTTTGTGGTACTATAGCTATAACTGCTCACATAGTTCCATGTGATTCCCACATACTTTCTATTCACATTCGCATATGTTAATGTAAATTCCATGTAAGAGCCGTCCTTATTGTAATTTACCACTATAATGTTAATGTCTAGAATAGCATATTTTATGCTGTAACTATAAATAGAAAGTTGTGCAGTATGTGAACATTTACGGAGCACCTATTCTATTTGAGGACTGTGTTACAAGCACCCAGGATTCTGCACTAATAACCTTCTCATAACAAATTACTGGCACAATATTTCTGAGCTACATATGCTAATGGAGTATACAGCAAGAGCACTGGATTAGTGTACTGGGGTAAGGAAGATCTCAATGAGGCAGTGTTGTACAGCTTATTATTCTAGACACCTAGATGGACACGTGATCATTAGATCCGGGAGAAAGAAAACAATGGCAAGGAACTTCTCTTCCAACTCATTATCAACTGAAACTTTCCTAGTATTAGAAGAGCACCACTATACCAATCAAATAGGGTGCCTTAACGCAGGCTGCGTTTTCCATGTGACAGGAAATGTTCAGAAAAGCTGTCAGACCAGTTAACACAATATGTAGGGCATTAGAGGAGTTGGATTTAAATTTATCTCCTGATTCAAGAAGCTCATATTTAATTAGTTTACTCTTTCATTACATAAATATTTATTAAACATTTATTAAATGTCAGTCACCGCAGAGCTGAAACACAGTGTTGTCTCTGTGAATAAAAGGTATCCTAATTGGTCTCATTGCTTCTTCTCTTCCTGTATTTCAGCTCAGGAACGACTGCCAGCAGCTAATCTTCACACTTATCAATGCCCAAAAGTTTTCAGCCATTCTCCTGCCCAAAAACCAATTCAAATCCCCTTCCTGGCATTACTGGCCTGCTTTTCCTGGCCCTAAACTTACCTCCCAATGCTATTCTCCTCTGCCCTATGTTATAAATCTGGTTTTTTGTTTGTTTGTTTGTTTGTTTGTTTGTTTTCCTCAGAAGCACATGGGAGAGAATATGCTGCCATAATTTGTTTGTATACCTTCCTAGGCATTTTCTTCCCCTGAGGCCTTTCAGTTGTACGGAAACATGCCTCAGCCTGGGAAAACCAGTTCTTCCTCATCTCAGACCTAGATAGAGTCAGTCAGTCTCCTTACATGATGTGAATGCTGGAAGTGGGCTGGGAATGCAATTCCTATGCATGTTAAACAAACACCTACTCGGGCTCCTAATTTGCATCCTTCCTGACTTCTTTGCTGCGATAAACAAAGGACAGGGGTTCTAGTTCAATTGTTTTCTTTGAATTCCACTTCCTGTTAATAGTAAAGTTTTGCACTGAGATCTGAATTTCTTGGCTGATGATATGACCCATGCCGTATAGCCCTTGTTAGCTTCTGTCCAACGTGTGCTGAGCTCCTGGGCCACAAATATACTTACTGTGGCTGATAGGATTGAGTTCCTTCTAAGGTGGCTGGGTCAAATCTATGTGGTGGGAACCTATATGGAAGGACATGGGCTGTGCCAGCAAGACCACTGAGAGGAAAGAGAAAAGGAAAAGAGTTTAGGGTACCAAACTTCAAACAAAATGGAGGTATCTGGGCGCTAATTAAGTGTCCTGAAATGAGAATGAAGGTATGATCACAGGGAAACAGTGAAGGAGAGCAAAACCTTCACCACAAGGGGAACTAAGGTGCCCAGTTAGTAGTTTGGCGGGCGCCAGCTTCATGGCACATTGGTAACAGAAGGGGTGTGACACAGAGAGCTGTCTTCTTCTAAAGTAAATTCATCACCTTGAATAAAATGTCACCACCTGCCATCAGCGAGCATCTCAACTTCCTACAGAAGCAGCTACCTCTGCCAGAGATTCCACAGCCCAGATGAGTGTTGACAGGTTTGCCAAGCATCACTTCTTAACCCTTTGAGTTTGATTTTTTTTTTCACTCTAAGTAGCCTCAGTCCTCATAACTTTTCCTTCCTCACTTGGTTGCTACTGGAAACTCATTTTCCCTGGGGTCAGGCCAGCATGCGTAAGGCAACAATTCTGCTCTTCCTCCTGAAAGTCTTCCTTCAGCTTCTCCCCTGACTTCAAGATCCAAGTCAAAGTTTGTCTTCTCTAGGTATCATACATCATATGTCAGAGTTATCTCTCAGTGTACCAAATCCACACTATTTAAACATATTCCATTTGTCTTTTTTATTTTCTTATTAACAGTCACAAAGCATTTACTGGGTTCATGATATTAAGCATGTTCAAAACATCACCTCATTTAATCTTTCTAAGAGCCAATGCAGTAAACATCATCACAATTCCCACACAGGAAGTAAAGAAACTGAGTCATGGACAGCTTCAGTAAATTATTCAAAGATGCCATGGCAACTAGCGAAAGAGATATATATGTAAAATAACATGACATTGAAGGATAAGTCTGTCTCAGCAAAGTATGAAGAATAGATTGGGAGCTCTCCTTCATGAAAACTGTAAAATGAAATTATAAGCAAAAGCAATTTTCAGGTTGTCAAGTGCCCATAACCAATGTGATTTCTGAACTCAATACAAGGCAGCCATGATTGTTGTCACCCTTTTGCGTGCAAACACTGCAGACTTTTGCTTAAACATACACTTTACATTCATGAAAACCCACTAAAAATGATGCAGTGAAATCTCAAAACTAGTTTTTTAACTTCTAATATGTAGTTTCATTCCCTTTCAGAAAGGCTATTATAAAGTCATTACAAGGATTTTTTTCCTATTACCAATGCTAAAATATTTAAACATCTGAAGTAAACAGGCAAATGTTTGTATGTAGGAAGAAACAGCATTCTTTAGAGAACACGAATTATATAAAGTATAATTAGAGCTTCGAAATGGAAAGTGTTTAAATTAAGATTATATATCCCCATGTTAAAAAGATTCTGAGGCATTCAAGGGGATAAGGAATTAAATGTCAACTACCTAAATTAAGTCTCCTACACCCCAAGATGTTCTTTCTCCCTCATGCATTTGCCCCGCCATCCCTAATGATCACACAGGCATCACAGCCATTTTCTACAGTGATTCACACTATGGTGAATTCAGGCTTGATTCATCTGTTTTTCTTACTGTTACTTTACTTACTAGTCAGTAGTTTATATTTCATAATTACTGCTCATATTCTTCAAATAAACATGACCCACTGAAAAGGTAAACAGGCAAACATAAAAACACAAATTGAATTTTTTAAACTAAATTAGAAATTTTTTTTTTTCAATTTCTATTCCTATTGAAATGATGTCTTTACAAACAAAATAAGTTTTGTGGATTTTCGGGAACACACAATACAAACCCAGAAACTAATCAGATTTCATTAACTTTAATCCACACTACTACTGGTATGTACCTGTCAGCATGGTGAGGGGTAGCAGAAGGATAGATGTGCTTGAGCTTACGACTAGCATCTCTCTCTGAATCAGGAGGACATTGTTTACTTATTCCAAATTATTACTTAGCTGAGACCTATCAGGGTTTTTAACACAACAATGCTCTCAACTGTATTTTAGAGTAAACCTTCAAATGATTGCCTAAAACTTCAAAAAATGATAGGAAAATATATTTAGAGTAATTGGCCATATAACTATATATTTAAATATTTTGATTTAGGACAGTGGAATTGTGACATCTACATTGATATATTGAAAATCCATTATTCATTATTGTCGACAGAACTCAGAGGTTCATTTAATCCTGTTATTCTGCCAAAATACATGTTAAGGGGAAAAACTTCAACTACATTGTAGATATGAAGCTTAATACCCAGTTTTCTCCAAATTAGAATTCATATATCCTTATTTTCCTGAAATCAGTTGCCATTAAAAACAACTTTGAAGGTATTTGTAAAAATTATCCCAATGCTGTATTATAAGTGACTTTTGACATGGATTAACTATCCAGAGTGTTTTTAAAAATATGATGTATATTTTTGATGGAGTATAAGAGTAATGTTGCCTGAATATGAAAGTCCCCTTAAATCAATGGAATGTACCCTTTAAGGCTTGAATAAATGAATAATGGTAGAGACAGAGCAAGCAACCAAAGAAAACCTGAAAGGAAGCAAAAATAATTAAAACAACTATATTCAAACAGTATTCGTGAACATGTTTGAATAGTTTCAAAAGTTAGGTCTGTGTTGTTCAGTCAGAAAACCAAGCATATGTGGGCTTTAGGATACTTAGTTACTGAATGAAATTGACTAATACGTTATGGAAATGGACTTGTGGGATCTACATGAGATTGAGTTTCTTCTGGCATGACATATCAAAGCACCACAAAGAAAAAAGAGAGAAAGAGAGAGAGAAGGGATAGGGAAAGGAAGGAAGGAAAATGAGGTATTGGACAAGAACCAATGAGCATTGTAATGAATAAGAATTTAGAAGCACCCCAATCCCTTTCTCCCTTTCAAATGTATGGCCTATTTTTTCAATAATTGTTGTTGCATATATATATATATATATATATATATATATATATATATATTCCTACATATAACCTACTCACTCTTGTTGTTGGTTGTTTTTGCTCTTTTGGATCTTCAGCTCTTTGGAGGGCCTGCCACCCACCTCCCAAATAAATCATACACAAGAGGCTTATTCTTACTTACAAATGCAGGCCTTAGCTTGACTTGCTTCTAGCCAGCTTTCCTTAACTTTAAATTATCCTGTCTACCTTTGGCCTCTGGGCTTTTATATTTCTCTGTTCCTGTACAACTTTCTTTGTTTCTTACTCCATGGCTTGCTGTGTAGTTAAGTGGCTAGCCCCTGGAGTCCTCCTCCTTCTCTGGCTCCTTCTTTTCCTCCCAGATTTCTTCTATTTCTTTTCTCTGCCTGCCAGTCCCACCTAGCCTTTCTCCTGCCTCACTATTGGCCATTCGGCTCTTTATTAGACCATCAGGTGTTTTAGGCAGGCACAGTAAAGCAGCTGCACAGAGTTAAACAAATGCAATACATCCTTGCATCATTAAACAAATGTTCCACTGCATAAACAAACATAACACATCTTAAAATAATATTCTACACACTCTGTACTATGTTATGTGTATGTGTGTTTTCAGGTCTGACCATTTAGTATTGGATAATCAGTGTGCTCTTCCCTAGAGAAGATTATTTCTCCTGCTCTCATCATTCCTTAGTTTCTTGTAGTTCTTTGTGTAAGGTTGAGGCCTCACGGGCTTTCCCCCATCCAGTTTAGCATGTCTATTGTTGCTGTCCTTGCCCATCTCATGTTTAGGCATCATATTGGTGAGACTGTATAGTAACGGCTTCTGATAAAAAGTCATACTCTGACAGCAAACTCCCTGATCCTCTGTCTCTTACAATCTTTCTGGCCCCCTCTTTGGCAATGTTCCCTGAGTCTTAGGTACAGGAGTGCTTTGTAGATGAATCCATTAGGACTGGGCTCCACAACTCTGCATTTTGATTAGTTGTGGTTTTCTGTAATGGCCTCCATTTGTTTATGTTTCCTTGACTGGGGGTGATATCTGTGGATATGAGGACAAATGTTAAGATTGTCATTAGGAGAAATGTTGTAATCGTATTTTATAAGCTCAAAAATAAAATGAAAAGTATAGAAGCACCAAAGGTAAAAGCAACTGTTTTTGTATTATTAATAAAATGTTCATGACATTTAAAAAGATGGAACACACAGTTTTAAACTATTATTGTTGTTGTATTCTAGGGTAGCTCTTTATGTATTGCTATTCTAAGATCAGGAAGGAGAGAACGCCTGTCCATTGCGTTCTCCTCAGTACCTACCATAACAGGGTCAGTTGTAAAAGCCTCCAATTAGGAATCATCACTTCTATTTATTTGTCAAAAAGAAATGATGGCATTCTTCATATTCTGTTACTTTCCTGTTTCCCATTACTATAATACCGTAATGCTGGAGGGTGTTGTAAAATACAAGGAAGAGTCTTATAATACACTAGATTCATACAAATAAACAAGCTAAATCTAAACTATAGCTTAAAAATGAAATAATAAAATCCTATTGAACCAAAAAGTTCTTCCAAGAATTATCTTTGTTAAACTTCAACCCACCCCATATGCCCTGGTGGTTTATAGCACTCGAATTGTTTACAAAGTCAACTTCTCACAGCATGGCGGCACAATTTTACAAGATTTTCCTGTGAAGTATTACTGTCGCAAACCAATCAAAACTAAGCAGCACCCGTCAAGAATCAATTTTCCTGGTTTAACAAATGCCAAAAATGTTTACTGTCACTGTGAATTTATATTCACTATCTGGAGGTGTTTGCGAGGAATCTAGCACATTAAGCCCGGCAGAGAATATAACAGAGGTGTGGGATGACAATTTTATGGGAATCTGGGTATTAAATCAGACTTATTAAAAGTACACATTCAGAAAAAGGTTATAATGATCATAGTAAAATACTAACATAATTGTGCTAGTAATTTGATTTAGGAACATTTCATCATTAGTCCAATGAGGCTTCCTATCTTAACAAAAAATTATTTCTGAAAACTTCAGAGCCTTTCACAAATTACAATTGATGGAGATGGTTTCTGTATAAAACATATTTTGTGTCCTCTTCCTGGGGAGATGGGTCTTCTTTCATTCCTGCATCACTTGGCCCATGGCATTCTCTTTTTTGCTTAAGTCTCTGTGGACTGAGGGACAGTCTGGCCTTTCCCCACTTTCCATTGAAGGTGTTCAGCAATGTGAAGCCTTAATAGTACTTCCCTGGATTTACTCTCTCCCTACAGCTAAATAGTCATTAGGCCTCTTTCTGTGAACAGCTAGAAAATCACTCCCAGCCAGTGTCAGAATTGGGTTAGCTGACTCATACAGCAACCCACATAACCTACTGAACTCACTTTCAAGTTGCAGTCCTTCTTCTGTCTTTCTAATATAGATGTTTGGAGGCAATGGCTTTCTAAGTTTATTTCTGAAGCTTTCTCCCAAGTCTTAATCTCATCAAATCACAGAAAAGGAATGAGACTGTCTCCCTCACTGGCAGCTTTCCCAGTAGATACCTGGAAATTTATGATCCCACGATCGGCCAGTCAAGCTTAACTGCATAGTGCCAAAACCTAACAAAGTAATGGCACTTTAACTGGTACAGTGTTAAATAGCTTACCAAGCATCTTCACATATGTTATTTTATGTGATCGCTGCAGAAAGCTGGGAGGTGGGCACGGGTGAGCAGAGTAACACCACCAATGCTGCAGGAGCAGATGGGAAAGTAGGAAGCAGTTCTGAAACGCCAGTCTCCTGTATTCTTTCCCATAACACAATACTTCCCATAACATATGGAAACTGCTAAGTGTATCTCTTGGGCGTCCCTTTTATGTTTATATATTCTAGCACTGAGATATAGGAATTCTCAGTTTTAAGCAAATGAGTTGGATACCAAAGATTTTATGTCATCTAAAGTTGGCTATATATAAGGAATGAAAGCTAATTCATCTTTCCACCATATAATTAATGCTCCAAACTGTGAAACTAATGAGGATATTTATTTTCAAACTATAAATACTTAGTGTAAGGTCTTAGTCTCCTCATTTCAGTATCCCATTTGCTTTCAATACAATAAATCAATGTTGCGAAAGCTTCATGTTACTAAGAAATTATACCCACTTGTGGTGATATTGTGTTCCCCAATATATTGTGAACACTAATAAACTTATCTGGGGTCAGAGAACAGAACAGCTGCTAGATAGACATAGAGGCCAGAAAATGGTGGCACACACACCTTTAATCCTAGCATTCTGGAGGCAGAGATTCATCCGGATTTCTGTGAGTTCAAAGCCACACTGGAAACAGCCAGGCATAGTGACACATGCATTTAATCCCAGAAAGTGATGGCAGGAAGCAGAAAGGTATATAAGGTGTGAGGACCAGGAACTAGAGCCTGGTTAAGCTTTTAGGCTTTTGAGCAGCAGTGCAGCTGAGACCCGTTCAGACGAGGACACACAGGCTTCCAGTCCGAGGAAACAGGATCAGCTGAGGAATTGGCGAGGTGAGGTAGCTATGGCTTGTTCTGCTTCTCTGATCTTCCAGCACTCACCCCAATACCCAGTTGCAGGTTTGTTTTTATTAATAAGACCTTTTAAGATTCTTGCTACACTCACTGGGTAGTTCAGTGAAGGAGGATGTCCATATACCTTTTTTATTTCTTACTTTAAATATTAAATGTGATATATATATATATCACATTTAATGAAGATTAAATCACTCTTCATCTCTGATATCACATCATGAATGCTGTGTGTTAATAGCAGAAAAAAATGATGCTGTAGTTTATAGAAAGTGTTAGAAAGGTGCAGGGCTAATTTGAACTCACTAATGGAGCATTGGACAGCTTGTTCATACAAAAAGCAGTCAGGAACCCCGACAACACATGGGTGCTTCAGCCAACAACAGATGCATGGAGATCATCTCAGCTAGAGATGAAAAACACTGCCAACCCTCAAACCCACTGGCAGACAAAAATCCATTCCTGTCCTCTTTATGAATCCAGTTTGGCCCTAGTTAAAACCAAGTTTTCACATTTAAATCTCAGACCCAGTCACAGGAACAAACAGCGTGTACACATTCAAAGTTCAGTTTGGCTCCACATTCCCTAACCAATGAGAATTCATCATACCAAACTGAAAGAGAACCATACAATTATTCAGTAAATTGGTTTTGATCGAGAGAGCCAATCTGAATAATTGAGGCCTTGTGATCTGCTTCCACTTGAATTTTCCTAAGCACATTCAACATAATAAGGATTATGTAACTCCCTGCTTCAACTTTTGGTCATGGATTTACTGCTAAGTGTGCATTAGGGTTGTGAGATTACACTAATAGAAAAATCATTACCGAGATCCTTAAAGTTAACCTCTTTTGTGCACTTTTTTCCCCCAATCTTACAGTGTCATAGTGGGTCTTGTCTATCTCTATACTGAGAAAAATATCTCAAATATTAATCAAAGGCTTAAAATTGAATTCAACCAGTGCTCTCTTTATCAAATATATCCAGATTGATTTTACATTGCTTTGATGCATCCAATTAGTAATATTTCAATCGTAGGCAGAAAAGATATTTTAGTTCAAGAGACGTCAGAGACTCCTCAAAAATTATGTTCAGAAATGATTTATTGACTTTGGACATATCTGGCCTTTATCACATTTACTTGGCATGGTCTTACATTTTTTCTCCCAAAAATAGTTCAACATTTTTTTTCTCAGAAAAAAAAGAAGCAGGGCAGAGGAGGCAGAAAAGTCTTGTCTATTCATGTTGGATGAGTCAGAGGTCCACAGTCCACAATAAAGATGACTTTATACTGTCTTCTAATAGAAATAAGCATTTAGAAAATCTCCCAATGGCAATCGGTCTCTATACGTTTCAGGGCAATGCTGAAAACATTATTATTTCTTTAGGCTTTATCATACACATAGGTATTAAACACTTCGAAATTTAGACTTGAATTATTTAATTATGAAGGTCAGAAAATATTGGTTTTTTATTATTACTAGTATTAGATTAGATTCTCTGAGGCAATGTTGTTTAAAAAATTGTGAAAGTTTTAATTAACTTCATGAAATCAATTATATGTTTGTATATCATTTTTTTCTTAGATCTTTACAAGCATTAACCACATGGCTCTGTAGTGTGGGTGGGTGTGAGCTGTCAAGTGGATTATGGAGCTAGTCTGTAACTTCAAGGAACTAAAATACACCAAGAGCACACATGTATACACAACATAACAGTGGATTGCACAAAATGGCATAAGAAAATCATGAAGGACAACAAAACCATGTTGAAGGTGGTGGATAGAGAGGTCTCAGGGTTCAGGAATCTTAGCTGGAATTGCCCAAGACACAGACTTGTTCTGAATATCTAGTCAATATTCTTCAACATATGAAAGAACAAGGTTGGTACTTGCTGGAGAGTAGGGGCCCTTTAAACTTCTATGCTTCCTTACCCACCCAGCATCCCTCATAAAGAAGAAAGCACTCATCATTTCCATCTTGAATTACTGGTATAGAATTGACTCCATAGGAATAGTATTCTAACTCCTAAATGATTGGAACTTATTTGTGAATGATGTTTCAGTATAACTCATTGGGGGAAAGGGGATGGAAAGTTGTGATTCATTTTTGTTCATTTGTGGTCTTAAATTAGTCCATATGCCAGGGGTCATCTTCCCAGTCAGATGCACGTGGAATGCACATTCATCAGATTCTTAGACAAAAGGGGGTAAAGGCATAACCTAAGATTTTCATGTACTAGGAAATGTTCACAAATCACTATTCTCACAAGTGGGATTTAAAAAATCTCAAATTTCTTCATTCTCCCAAAGACTATACAATTTCCTATCTAAGCACATTTCCTTTTAAGAATAAAGGGAATCCAATTTACTATTTTTGGCAACAATAAACCTAAACAAGGGCCATTCCACAGAAAACCAAGGTCCTTGACTATTCTAATTATCTTTGTAATTCCCATTAATGAGAGAACTATAAGAAACTCAGAAGCTGCTTTTAAAACCCGGGGAGCTGCCTCTCAAAATCATCACACCAGGACACTTAGCACCAAGCCGGGGTTTTCTTTGGCCTTGGCCTCAAACAGCCTGAATTCACTGTAGTGTCTGTCTATGTTCCCAGACAAGGAGTCATGACATAAACTTGGCTGTGTTTTGATTGTCCCTCTGCAACCATTCATGCGAATCAACAAAGGGTCGGCTGGGGGAATCAACCTCACACAAACTGACGTATCTGAGTAGGTCAAAAAGGACCATGCTGTGGAGGGCAGCCCCTACCCGGCAGCTTTCCAGTGTTGGAAAATTGGCTCTGAGCTACTCCTCAGTCCCTTTCGTAGAAGTTTTCCTTTCATTTCTTGTTCTGGCCTGTTTTTGGATGGATTTTTTTTTTTAAGATACTCAACTTAAAATGAAACTCTATTGTTTGTGTAAAGAAAAAAAGAAAGAGAAAAGAAAAATAAATTCTGAATTTCCCATGAATAAAGTATCATTATTCTGAAATATGTGCAGAAAAGAATAAGATCAATGAGGAGAATAAGGTAGAAAAACAACTAGACCCAACTTCTGTCATGGTTTTACTGATCTTCTCTTTCACATTTACTTATGGCGTTCTTCTTGAACGAACTGCACTCTCTGGGATTCATTTATTCTTGACAACAAGGCAACACCAACTATTACTGACAATCGGTAGACACTATGAGACATTTCTCTTTTTTTAATCTTGAGCAGAATATAGAAGTAATGGACCCAAAGATCAAAACATTAGGATGTCTCTCTACCACCTCCCCAAATCCTACTGAATTCATTTTATTCTGGTTGAATTAATGTCTGCAGACACCACATGTCACTTTAATTATTTGTTAGGAGTTTCAAACTTCAGATTTCCATAAACTGGGAAAATTGAATGAATTAAATACATTTTATGGCATCAAAAAAGTTTCTTTTTGTTTGTTTGTTTTTTTGAGACAGGGTTTCTCTGTGTAGTTTTGGTGCCTGTCCTGGATCTTGCTCTGTAGACCAGGCTGGCCTTGAACTCACAGAGACCTGCCTAGCTCTGCCTCCTGAGTGCTGGGATTAAAGGTATGCGCCACCACTGCCCAGCATCAAAGAAGTTTCTTACAGTCACATCAGGATATGAATTTTTAAAATCAGAGGTCCCTATTTTCTGGATTTTCTACTACCACACAGAAGGAGACAGGAACTCACAACACATCAACTGAATGAGAAGCTTGGAGTCTCAATGAATAAATGCTTCTACTAGGAACATTCATCAAGCCCAGACTATGCAATGATAGCATCTGTTGTGCCAAATACCATCAGACACCACAATATCACTCTTTAAAAGGAATTTATTCTTTTGAGTTCTTATGCATACCAGCTCACGCAGACAAATTATGCTACAGAAAATAACCTTGGAACCCAAAGCTTTACAAATCTTGTTTCATGTAAATAATTGCAAAATCATTTCCTTTATGTTTTAGTGTACCTAATTATTTGAATAAACTACATATTTGTATGGCTCAAAAATGAAAATGATTTAAAACTGTGTACCGTAAAATTAGTCCCTTTGCTCGTATCATCCCCCTCTCTCTTCTCAACTGGACTCCTGGGGCTCCACCCAGTGCTTAGCTGTGGATCTCTGCATCTGCTTCCGTCAGTTATTGGATAAAGGTTCCATGATAGAAAACAGTTAGGGTAGTCATCGATTACAGGAGAAGGCCAGTTCAGGCACCCTCTCCACCATTGTTTGGAGTCTTAGCTGGGGTCATCTCTGTAGATTCCTGGGAATTTCCTTAGCACCGGGTTTCTCCCTAAGCCCATAATGGCTCCCTCTATCAAGATATCTCTTTCCAGATCTGTGAAGAATTGTGTTGGTATTTTGATGGGGATTGCATTGAATCTGTAGATTGCTTTTGGTAAAATTGACATTTTTACTATGTTAGTCCTGCCTATCCATGACCATGGGAGATCTTTCCATTTTCTGACATCTTCTTCAATTTCTTTTTTCAGGGACTTAAAGTTCTTGTCATATAGGTCCTTCACTTGCTTGGTTAGTGTTACCCCAAGGTATTTTATGTCATTTGTGGCTATTGTAAAGGGTGATGTATCGCTGATTTCCTTCTCAGCTTCTTTGTCCATTGTATATAGGAGGGCTACTGATTTTTTTGAGTTGATATTGTATCCTGCTATGTTGCTGAAGGTGTTTGTAAGCTGTATCAGTTCCTTGGTTGAATCTTTGGGGTCACTCAAGTAAACTATCATGTCATCTGAAAATAGGGAAAGCTTGACTTCTTCCTTTCCAATTTGTATCCCCTTAATCTCCTTATGTTGTCTTATTGCTCTGGCTAGAACTTTAAGTACTATATTGAATAAGTATGGGGAGAGCGGACAGCCTTGCCTTGTTCCTGATTTTAGTGGAATTGCTTTGAGTTTCTCTCCATTTAATTTGATGTTGCCTGTTGGCTTACTGTAAATTGCCTTTATTATGATTAGGTATGTTCCCTGTATTCCTGATCGCTCCAAGACCTTTATCATGAAGGGGTGTTGGATTTTGTCAAATGGACCGGGTCCTGTGTTCAATGCATGAGTTGGCTGTTTGAAACCTGAGGCTTATGCAGGGTCACTTGGCTTGGCCTGAGAGGAGGGGACTGGACCTGCCTGGACTGAGTCTACCAGGTTGATCTCAGTCAGTGGGGGAGGCTTTGCCCTGGAGGAGGTGGGAATAGGAGGTGGGCTGGGGGGAAGGGGAGGGGGGCGGGAGGGGGGAGAACAAGGGAATCCGTGGCTGATATGTAGAACTGAATTGTATTGTAAAATAAAATAAAATAAAAAGAAAGCTAAAAAAAAAAAAAGTATCTCTTTCCCTGCTCTCCCTCTCTGTCCCTTCCCCAACTCAACCATCCTGTTCCCTCATGTTCTCTTGCCACATCCCTTTATCTCCCCCACCCACGCTCCCAAGTTACTCAGGACACTTTATCTATTTCCCCTTCCCAGATCCATGCATGTCTCTCTTGGGGGCCTCCTCTTTACCTAGCTTCTCTGGGGTTCTGGATTGTAGCCTGGTTATCCTTTGCTTTACGTCTAATATCCACTTATGAGTGAGTACATACTGTGTTTGTCTTTTTGGGTCTGGAGTACCTCACTGAAGATCATGATGGGGAAAACCACAGAGACAGTTGATCAGAGCTAGTTGGAGCTCATTGACTCTGGACTGACAGCTGGGGAACTTGCATGGGACCAAACTAGGCCCTCTGAATGTGAGTGATAGTTGTGTGGCTTGGATAGTATGTAGGACCACTGGCGGTGGGACCAGGATTTATCTCTAGTGCATGAACTGGCTTTTGGGGGCCCATTCCCTATGGAGGGATACCTTGTTCACCTTGTTCAGCCTTGATACAGGGAGGAGCTGTTTGGTCCTGCCTCAACTTGATATGCCAGACTTTGTTGACTCCCCATAGGAGGCCTTACCCTCCCTGAAGAGTGGATGGGGGGTGGGGCGGGGGGAAGGTAGCGGGTGAGCAGGAGGAGGGGAAGGAAGGGGAACTGTGGTTGGTGTGTAAAATGGAAAAAAAACTTTTAAATAAAAATAAAAAATAAAAACAATCAGTCCCACCTTGTCCTTATTAAACCTCCACTTCTTAAAATTAACATGGAGAGCTGGGCGGTGGTGGTGAACACCTTTAATCCCAGCACTCAGGAGGCAGAGGCAGGTGGATCTCTGTGAGTACAAGGCCATCCTGGGCTACAGAGTGAGTTCCAGGAAAGGCTCCAATGCTACCCAGAGAAACTTTGTCTCAAAAAAACCATAAATAAAAGATAGATAGATAGATAGATAGATAGATAGATAGATAGATAGATAGATAGACAGATAGATAAAATTAACATGGTAACTATCTTTATTAATTCTGTCTGTCCTTCCAATATTTCATCCTTATACAAGCTAAGGAAGTAATATTCTTAATTATCCACACCTTAAGAATAATATTTTTATTATTTTTGAGAATTTCATATAATTATGTACTCATATCTCTCCTCCTCCCTCGCTCTCCCTAGCCTTTCCTCTCCTTTTTTATCCACCAAATTTCATGCTTATTTTTCCCTCCTTCATGCCCCTCTTGACTTTGTCCACAGGATAGGTAGCAAAATATACATCCTCCCTTGTTATAGGAAATTCTTATTCTGTTTTGAGGATCTGACTTTTTGAAATTATTGTTTTCTGATTTTTATCTTTCACTACTCTCTCTTGGTAATTTTTCTCAGATCACTTTTTCATGCCCTTCCTTCCATTTGGGACTGAAGACCTCCTCCTCTGCATAAGAACCTGACAGTTCCGTCCTTCTCAGCCGCCACTGCAGGGAAGCATTCTCATGAGCATAGTAAAGACAACAGAAAGTGGAAAAAATCTTGATTAGTCTATACTGAGGACAGGCTCCTTTGTGCTCCTTCTATGCTTTCTGACTGCTGGAAGGAGGGACTGAAGCTGTGAAGCGCATGACAGGAACAAGGGGATCCTGGGTAAGTGAAGTGCTGCATTTAGTGGCGCCTTTATTGATGGACAATTTCCACTTTGATCTGTTCCATAAGAAATAAACCTCTTTGCTGTTTGAGTCATTTTATGTTTTCTATAAGTTACTACAAGCAAAATGTTTTCTTTTGTAGTAAAGTATAGTTGGATTAGTTATCATTGTAATTAATTTTTACATTCCAAGTGCTGTAAGGTGGTCTTTATATGCTGTCTGAGAATTTGCTGAGTAATAGCAAAAATAAGTTTTCTTTATCCTTCCTCTTCTACTTCTATATTTTCCAGAAATTATTATCTTGTTTTCAGATGCCATGATTTATTCTTCTATGACCAAGTCACCAAATGAAAGATAGTTATTTGTTCTGCATATTATAATCACTAAAATCAAAGAACATCTCACAATCTACGATACATTATTATGAAAAAGTTGAAAATAAAGTTTTGTACAACTGAGAGTGCCTTCAACATGACAGAGGACTGCTTGTACTGTCTCAGATTTCTGATCAACTATTGTACATAGCTTATAAAATGACAATTTCCTCTAGTTTAGTGTAATATAGTCTCCAACTCTAAATAGAAATTTCAGGCTTGGCTGTTAGAAACCAAGCCACTATCATTCACAATTCTTCTCAACCTCTTTTATCCTCCAGATCCAAGTCTCTTCTGCTGCAGCAATGAATATTTACATGTTGAACTGGGACTCGAGTCTCCATGTTCTCTTGAGTCTTTTCTCTAGAATTAGCTGCACTGAGGTCTTCTGCAGAAGTTCCCCTAGTTGACTACCATGACCTTCCAGACAGCTGGTCTGCAGCTGTCCCTTCCGCACTGTACAGAGAATGATAAACAACTTCCCACAACCTTTCCATCTTCCTCTACAAATGTCTTGCTTTACTTCTCAGAGAGTATGGAAAGGCTCCTAACCCCAGGCCCGATCACTTTCGTTTTGACAGCACAGTTAAAACAAAGGATGATGTTTCAGCCATTTCAAGAACTGTGCATATTCTTCTGTTTTCTAAAACCCGCTTTCCCTGGATCATCTCACCGTCTCTGTCCTCTCACCTTTAAGTCATTCTCTGCCTTCTACCAGCTCTCAGAGGCTCCTGGTATTCCTTCCTATGTTTCGAGTTCATGTTTCGCATAAGACTCCTGGTTCCGCTGAAGGCAAATGTGTAAGGTATTTGTTCCTTTGCCTTCTCCTTCTCCTTGTTCTTTTTTATGAACAGGAGGAGAGGAGTGAAAGTGTTGATGTCAGCAGCTGCAATCACACTCAAAGCCAGCATGATTTATTACAAGGCAGGGTAACATCTAAGTGTACAGTGTTAGGTTTAGAAGTAAATGGGATTTCCTTGAACATAATGATAAAATTGGGGACATCAATTCACATTTAATCAGTCCCAGATATCCATTTGTTAAAAGACAATTGTGTGGAAAATGGGTATGCTCAAATGTGGCAAAATTTAGAAAATATAGTTTGTATTTTCATTGAAATTATTTAATGTGTGGGTAAGTAAGCCCAATAGTGTTACATTTTAAAACACATTATCAAAGAAGAAACATACATTTTTTTCTCACTGTGTATATGCCTGCAGATGTGTGTGCATGCATGTGCGTGTGTGCATGCATGTGTGTGTGTGCGTGTGTGTGTGTGTGTGTGTGTGTGTGTGTAAGAGAGAGAAAGATTGGGAACAAGTATGTCTGTGTGTGTATGCCCATTCGTGAGTATGAATGCAGATGTGCATGCCAATATGCACATGTGAAGGTCAAAGGTTAACCTTGGGTTTGGGTTCTTGCCTTCTTCCACTTCATATGAGACGGGGAATGCTTGTTATTTTTCTGCTATATATATCAGGTAAGCTGATACATAAACTTCTGGGTATTCTACTGTGTCCACTACCCATATCCCCATGGAGTTCTGAGATTACAAATGTTCACTCTGTTACATCCAGCTTTAACATGGCTTGTGGGTATTCAAACTCAACACTTCATTATTGAGCCCCAAGTACTTTTATCCACTGAGCCAACCGCCCCTGCCCTCAAACGCTGAGTTTCTAAACTGAAAAGCTACCATAACTCTAGAAGAGGTTCCATACTTTCTACTAATTTCTTTCTTTAATCCACCAATTTATATACAATATATATTTTATATACTATATGAACATAGAAAGTATACTTGCAACTGATTTTGAAATTATCCATTAGACATAAATTTGCCTTTTTAATATTGTTGACACTCAACTTGAGTTATTCTGAGACAGTATCCATGTTTTTTTTTAACAAATATGAATCAATATCATTCAAGGTTAAGTGCATGCCAGGCAACACAAAAATAAAATCTTTAAAAACACCTCACCAAATTAATCTTTCTATCATTTAAATTTTCCCTTGGAAATAATTAATAAACAGTAAAATTAATATAAAATACATAAATTCAAGAAAACCTGGTTGCAAAACCTAGTTTTACATAATTACATAGCTTAATAGAATATAGAAATATTAGCTCATTCTTCAAATCCACAGGGCAAACTATGAAAATGTTCCTCTTTGTTATGCTTTTATGATTTACTGCCGCTACTTAAATCTGTGAGATTTGTATTAGTATTATACTATAGGTTTTATAAAAAATTCCCAATACTCTCAAAAAACATTAAAATAAATATAAAGGTGTGTGGGTGTTTCTTCTCAGAATCTAGTTTTTATTGCTTTGGGCAGAATAATGCAGCTATTTGACCAAATAATAGTTCTTGTTTCAAGAGAACACACATCTTCAGGAGAAATACATTAAAAAAAAAGGAGTAAAGAAGCTCCACCCCCAAGCAGCCAGGCAGACTTTTGAAATTAATTCATAGATGATAAATGTCACATTCAAAGTGACTGAAAATTGCGTTAGTGCTTCTGGCCCACAATGACAAATAAATGGCTTGAATCATGCTGATCCTCCTTTCCATGGCCACCCCAGACATCACTACCTGATGACAGCAATCCCTCTGTGTTTACAGGCAGCCTCAGAACGTTTTTCAATATAGCGTGGTGTATTGGTCAGGTTCTTCAGAAAGACAGAAGCAATAGGCTATATGGGGATAGATGAGAGGAGATTTATGAAAGAAACTGGATAATATGATTATGAAGGTCACTGCAGCCCATGACAGGCCATCTGCAAACTAGAGACACTGGGAAGTTAGAAGCATGGCCCAGTCCAAATCTGAAGGCTTCAGGGGAAGGAAATCTATGGTCAGAGACTTCAGAGGACAATAGGTGTAACTCTCAGAATACAAAGACCTGGAAGCCTGTAGTTCTAAGGATCAAAAAGGGAAGATTGTACCTCAGCTTCAGGAGAAAGGTGGATTCCACCCCCTATCTCTTCCTCTCTCTGTTTTTGTTCTTTCTGGTCCAAAGCCTCTTGCATGGTGCCTGCCCCCCCAGAGGGAGGAGATAGACTCCATCATTTGCCTCTGGAAACACCTGACAGATGTGCCCAAAACAATGCTCCATCAAGTCTCTGGGTGTTCCATAATCTGGTCACATTAACATCCAAGCTTAGTTACTGCACATGCCCAGTAGCCACTTGCAAATGTTCAGAGTAGAGCTCACTTAGAACTCATTTCCAAATCCCATCTTGTGTAGCAAGCCTGCATTTTTTTTCAAGCTATACAAGTCGCATACACTCTTTTGCAAGGCATCCTGTTAAGACTTCTTGAGATCTAACAACTTTATAATAGATAAGATTGTGACAGCATCATTCCTTTAGTTATAAAGTCTTTCTTGAGTTGGTCAAACCACTGTTCGGTATACTATAGGTGTCACTGTCTCAGCCTTCTACTACAATCACAGGTATGAGCTGGAGATGTTGCAGCAAAGTGAGCGGGAAAGAAAGAATCTCTCCAGAAGCCACACCTAAGTTAAACTGAGGTAGGATGGATTACAACAACCCAGGGTTGTCCCTGCTGGAGCAGCTCTGTACCTGGAAGGGTGTTCCTGAGGAGACCTAGCACTCTAAAACACCAGGAGCATTGTAGACCCCTGAGGGTGAAGCTCTAGTCACAGAGCAAAGGGAAAAATTTCTCAGTGTATTAGAATTCAAACTCTTCTGCGACTTGTGTCTATTTGAACAGGTAAACTCACCTTCCTTGACTTTTCTCATTTGCATAAGATAATCAAAGCGCCCTCAAAGTAAGTGTGTGTGTGTGTGTGTGTGTGTGTATGTGTGTGTGTGTGTGTGTGTATGAAATGATTAATATAAATATTTGGCAAATAAAAAGTTCAACACACCTTAGTTGTCTAACATGTTTTCAATATGAAATATTAGTTCAAAAAGAAGAATCATAAAATTTCTACCATGTTTCCATCTACCATGTTTCCATCTAGGACTCCCAATATGACTTCCTCCAAAAACTCTGAACAAATGATCTAATTACATAAATTGCAATAATAGCAAATAATATCTTCACAGGAACCGTGAAAGTTGAGTTATCTTTATTTTACCAACACATAACTAAAGAAACATAGGACTGTATACCCCCATGATGTAGGGACTTGTAACAGCAAAGTTCAAATCTAGAACTCTTTAACCCTAATTACTATATTAATCACCATACATTACCAGTCTTGTTCCTTACCTCCCAAACTAATATTTCATGTCATTGTTTCTATAATTGGACCAAGTTTCATTGGATAAATAATTAATGAGCTGAAATATTTGTCATCTCTATGAAACAAAGTATCCTCCTACAGTCTATGACAATCAGTCTTCTAATTGTGATTGCTATTGGTCCAGATATTGGAATATGACCAAGACCTATTAAAAGCTATGGATCAAAATGTGTATCATGAGATCACAGTGTCATTTTGCTCTAGAAGCAAGGCAAGTGTTGAACAGACCAATATACATTCAGAAATAGAAAGAGAAGAAAGTACTTGATTGTAAAACTCTTCTCTTTTCTGTTTTTGGATCATAATGGGAAGGTTTGACAACTTCCAAATGTACTCTTATAGTTTAGTGGTTTGCCATAGTCTATGCTGTTTGTTTTTGTTTTCTCTCCATTGAAGCTTATGAAATTCAGAGGCACCAACTTTCATTGTCTCAGAATCACTGATAATTAATCATCATAAAAATCCACCTTTCTCTACACTTGAGAACTAGTAAGAGCATGTTTCCCATAATACCTAAAGAACTGGATTTCCCTGTATTGTATCCTTAGTGAAAATAAGAAAAGGTAGTGAGTAAAAGCCACATAAATATATTAAGACTTTTTCCATGAATCTGTAAATGGATTTTTGTGAAGTTCTGTTGTACCTTTCCAAAATTCCAATGCCTCAAGTTGTGACAGTACTTTTATAAATCTGTGTTTTTTCATTTCCTAAAAAAAAGGAGTATAGTATGCATTTACTATAGATTTTGTTTAAAGCTGGAGTTGTGTCTTGCCTATGGAATAGCGCTGAAGTAAAAAAGACAGAGGCATGCTTCTCTGTTAAAATACAGCTAACATAGCACAGCTGAACTCACCTAGAGCAGGCTCTGCTGCATTTCACATTCTTAATGTGAATGTGAACTTTGCAATAGCTGCATGTTGTCATTCTGATTTCTTGCAGTATTTGTACTCTGCCAACCCATCTAGCATGAAAGATAACATGTCTACTGTACACAAACCTACTGCTCACTTGTTGTGTGTGTTATTTTTTTCCCAAAGATAAAAAAAAAATTGAGCGTCACAATGCATTCAGATGCTGAGACACCTGTTATATTCTGATGTTTTGACATGAACAATCTGTGGACATTTTCTCAGTGCACAGGGAATAAATCAGCCTTGTCAGAAAATTATTGTTCTAGACCCTTCACATCAGACATCTATTCAGTTTCTGCAGTATTTAATTCTTCCTAACAATTCTGCTCAGAATTCCATTACTACGCTGATACCACAACTGTTAATACTCCAGAAACATAAGTTAATCAATAGTTGGATGAGCCAAAAATTAAATTACTTAATATGTTTCTGGTTGAATTCATTTAGGTCACTAGACTTCCACTCCTGCTGGCAGCAGCATGATTCCATATCCCTGTATTGTCATAATAATACATGTTTCCACGTGGCTGCTATCCTACAGAATGTCAGATCAGGGAGTAATTTAGGTGTGTTTTCTGAGGTTGTGTGAAGCTTAGAATAAGATGTAGTCAAAGTGACCTGGAGAAATGCTGGTGGAGAATACATAAAGACACACACACACACACACACACACACACACACACACACATATATATATATATATATATATATATATATATATATATATATAATTCTGTCGTCTTCAACTCACAAGAATATACATCATTGCAGCATGAGCCTTGCAGTGTGAACCTATGTACAAATCAGAAGTCCTTTGAAAAAATACAGCCTCATCTGAGTATTGTATGCCTTCTAATGTTATGCCAGAGAAATCTGCAGATAATATTCAGTATACAGGGCTTGACAGAATAAAATACATCACATAGCATTACTAGTCTCACACGTAGGCAAATTCAAAAGGGAGATTCATAGTTACATATTTGGTGATTAAATTTTATGTTTCCTAAGGAAATATCACACTCATGAAATGACAGAATCACTCCCACATTCTTCAGTGTTCTTTGTAAGTAATTTGACCCAAAGAGAAAGGAGTCAATTAAATGGTGGCTTTTAACCTCTGGAGTCGATCTCTACCTTTCTGCTGAGATATCTCACAAGGACTCCACTGTCATCTTCTGAAAACTGTCTTTCATAAAGACATGAGATAGGCATGCCTGTGTGCCCCAGATGAACCCTGCCTGGCTAATGGGCAACACACAGCCTCAATTCTAGTCTTGTTGCTCATTACTAAGTATGCCTGCCAGCACCTGACTTGACCTGTGACCTCGGCCTCAGACCACAGGATGACCAAGTGGTCCATTACATACTGTTTAGAGATTTAAGACTCTTCAGTCCTCCAAGTTCTAGCTGAGAACAAGGACTCAGAATAGCTGGCAGCTGTCAAATAAGGAAATACTTGTTCACTCATTAAATTGGTGATTCCATTCTTACTACTTTATTACATTTATTTGTTTTGTATGAGTGTGTGTGTGTGTGTGTGTGTGTGTGTGTGTGTGTGTGTGTAGGGAGACACATGCAAACCACAACACACACATGTGGAGGTCAAAAGACAACTTGTAGCAGTCAGTTCTCTATTTCCATCATGGAGTTCCCAGATACCAACCATCTTTTCTGCTGAGCCATCCTACCTGCTTTTATTGGTCCTAAGTTGGTGATACTTTCCTACTTCTCAGTTTCCCTAACAGCAGGAGATACTTTGTTGTCATAACTGGGTGGAAATGCCTTTCACTACCAATATGACTACTGAGCCCACTATTATGTACAAGAAGGAATACTGCAAAAAACATCATCCAGACCAAACTATCCATAGTGCCAAGGCTGAGATTCTCCAATAATGCTAACACAATGCATGAAATATTTTTGTCAGGTACTGTGCAATCCAGGGGTTACCCTACAGGAAAATGCAAGGTAAGCAGCCTCATGTGTAGTTTTAAGAAAAGATTCATGATCACCATCATTCTGACTCTCTTCTTCTTCCACAATAACTCAATCAGCAGTGTAGCTTACAAGTGCTTCTTCATGGTGACATCAAAGTAGATTTATAGGACTGAAATTGACTCCACCTGAATACCCAGTCCAGTTCATTTCTTCTTCTCCCTGTTTCTGTCTCTGTCTGTCTCTGTCTCTCTCTCTGTCTCTCTCTCTCTGTCTCTGTCTCTCTCTGTCTCTCTCTGTCTCTCTCTCTCTGTCTCTCTCTCTGTCTCTCTCCCCCCCCCCCGTCTCTATCTCTGTCTACCTTATTTCCACAAAAATAATCAATATATTCCAAACATCAAACACTTGTTTTCTTGTCTGAGGGAAGGAAGAAGACAGTGCTGTTTAGTAATGTTCTGGGTAAAATGTTCTCTCAAAGCCATTATTTCTCAAGTCAGCTTTAAGCTTCTTATCCTACTAAACATATTTAATCAGCTGATTTCAAACAGACTCGACTTGGACTAGGAAAGATAAAGATCAGCCTCCTAATGCATGTCCAGCAGGGCCTCCCTAGAAATCGCTCCCAAACAACTTAGCTTAAATGCCATCTAAATTCCACCGACATCCCAATGTGCAGCTTCCTGCCATAGGAATCCCCTAATCTCCAAACAACCCATACACTGTCAACTCAGCCCTACCATGGAGACACTTGAAAATCAGCCCAAACTCAAATCCCCAAACAAATCCATTGTCTCTGCCTGCACTCTACCTCTGTCCATCGCCAGAGGCTTGGGAACAATCTAATTAATTCAGTTAGCAGATCATGCTTGTTTTTTTCTGCTTCCTGAATTTTACTTATTTACTCAGTTGTATAAACCAAGAACCTAGAAATGATTCTTGGGAACTCCCTCCTACTCTTACCACATAACAATCCATCATCTAATCCTAAATATTCTCATGGATATTTTTAACATTACATCACTTCTCATTGTTTCTTCCAGTACCACCTAAAGCCACAAACCGCTGTCTCCTAAATGCACTGCTCTCCTCATTAGCTTATCAGTGATGCCTGCCTGCATTTTTCTTCTCCAACTTATTTTATTTAAGCCAACCTTGTGACATTGTACTTGATGCTGTCTCTGCTTGACATGCTCTCAATCTATTCCTTTATATTTTTATTCAGTTGTCAACTAACATGACCTTTGCTAGAACAACTTTTCCTTTATTATCACCTATTAGTGTCTCTAATATCCAAAAATTAATTTATACTACACATATTTGCTCTTCAAACAACTTTTACTTTGCTCATATGACTTTAACACAAAAAATTTATAAATTACAGCATGATTAACATATGGCTTTTCTCAATCTCAATGAACTCAACATTCTTTTCTTTGTTCCAGTTATATGGAACATAGCCAATATCTTTTTTTTTAAATGAACACATACAATTTGAAAATAACATACTTAAACTACTAAGCTGTGTACTTTGATACAAAATATAAATGTAACTAATAAGAAATATTTCCTCTACCCATTCTTTCTTTTCCGTCTGAGGTTTTCTTATGATTTTAATACTATGTAGCCAAATGATAGCACTTACTCATAGATAGAGTATCATGGGATTCATAAATCAAAATGCATATGCTCTGAGTTGTCTGCAAACAGCTTTAAAATTGTATCTAAAAATCTTTATGTAAAGCATATTTTCCTGTAAACATAGTTCAGAGCTTTCATAAGATTGTCACTTACATACAGGACTATAAAATCCCTGTTATTAGTGTTTAACACTTAGTTATTTTCCATTAAAATATAACTGCAAATGCAGCCACTAGATGTTGCTGCCAATGTTAATGGGGATGTTATCTCCTTAAAATATATTCCTGACATCGCTTGAACTATGTAAATGAGAAAGAGAGATTGAAATAACAGAGAAATAAGAATGATATTTCCCATAACTGATTTCTCTATAACAAAGAGAAAGAGAGATTTATTAATTACATAGAGAAATACCTATATCTATATTTGAATATATATGTGCATATATATATATATATAGTGGATCAAAAAAGTGAACCTATCTTATCCAAAATTAAATTCTAGATAGATTACAAATCTAATCTAAAAGATAACAAAATTTTAAATGATAACATGAAAGAAAATCTTCTTGACTTTGAAGAAGTCAAGAACTTTTAAATAGGACATCAAAAGTATTAATCAAAAATGGAAAGATTAATAAATAAATTAGAGTACATTAAAAGTAAAATCTTCTTTTCATGAAGAACTCATTAGAAGACTGAAAAATCCACAAAAGATGCAGTAAGAAATAAATTTATAAGACATTGCACTCCCAAGAGATTTGTGGAGAGAAGATATAAAGAACATAGAACAGTTTCTATGAGAGAAAAGCACTGGTACCCTGTTCATCATTGTAGTGAAAACTTAAAGAAGTACTCCTAAAAAGCACATCCAGGCTCTCAGTGACTGTGTGAAGAGGACCAACCTCAACCTCGTTTATCAGCTAAGAAACATTCTTTAAAGTCACAATGAAATTCCTATGTATGCTGAGCTAAGTGAGGACGTTGAAAATACTGGCAATGCTGAGTAGAGGATGGGGTGAGAAAGTCTTAATGCCATAATTTATATTCCAATATTGCATATAAATAGAGAAATTGGAATCGTGTCTTTGAAAATCTTTTTGGCAGTGTCTTCTCAAACTGTGTACACAAATATTCCTTTGAGTTAACATTTCTACTCTTGGCATATATTCAGAAATGAGTGCCTATGTTCCTCAAAAGACACAGTTTGTAAGAGTATATAGAAGTGTTGTTCATAGTAATCAAAAACTAAAAAGAAAATTTCAACAACAATAAAATTGATACACTTTGGTATGAGTTTAAGATCACTGGAATAATCACTAATTCATAAATGTCTAAACAATGGAAACAAATACATTAATTCCAAAGCAATAACTACTACTACTTGACAATATAGCAAGAACATATTAGACTGAATGAGGTAACCCAGACCCATAAAAATGAACCTGCTTGTTCTCTCTTATTCATAGATTGTAGATTATGATCTTAATCTTTGGATATGAGTATGTAACCTAAAGTAGCCAAAGGAGCATAGGGTAACTCATCCTACAAAATAGATCCTTACCAGAGGGTTTATGGTACATGCATACTCCAAACCTCACACAACACTATACGATAGAAGGATAGAACCAACTCCTGAAAGTCCTCTGACCACCATACATGCTCCATGGCAAGCACAGGTCCACACACATGTGTGTGCACATAAACACAATAAATAATAAGAGAGAGAGAGAGAGAGAGAGAGAGAGAGAGAGAGAGAGAGAATGCCCCAATCTGTGCAAAGAATAAAAGTGAAGAGTTTCTAAATAGAATATAAAATCCTTCTATAGCTGGATCTGCCAGTTGAGGGATACAAGAATATGTTTTGCCAAATGTAAGAGTCTGCATAAGACACAACACCCCTAATGAGAGAGAACCTATTCCCCAGGGTGAATTACTCCCTTTCCTACAGCATTTCTTTTTAATAATTAAATTCAATCCTTGACAATTTCAAAAATAAAAATGTATACTCATATTCAGAGAAACTAGAAAAAATAACATGAGATTATGTAGATGGATATAGGTGCATGCCATCATCCTGTTTATACTGCCGATGAGGGAGCCCCATCCACTGTAATTAGACAGAGATCAAGAGGGCACTAGATCCAGGTCCTCTCAGTTTGAAATGCATAAAAGTTCCTCTTGTATTCTTCTGTACCCAAGAACTGTATCTGTTGCCAAAAGAAGGTGACAAATACCTATGACTGTCAATCATTCTCAGCTACAAGAATTTCAGTCACCGAGTCATTCAAAGTTTTCTCATTAAGTTGCTACACTAAGGGCTGTGTTGATAAAGGACTTGCTATACAAGCAAGTGGACCTGAGTTTGGATCTTCAGCTTCCATATAAAAGCTGGGCACAGCAGCATACAGCTACAAACCCCTTGCTGGGGTCAGTAGAAGGGTGAGCAGAGTCAAGCAGATCCTTGGAGCTCACTGGCTAGCCAGCCTTGACAACTGGTCAGGTCCAGTGAGACTGTGTCCTAAAATAAAAGATGAAGAGTCATCAAGGTAGATCATAATATCAACTTCTGTCCTGGCCTACACACACACACACACACACACACACACACACACACACACACACACACAAGCATATATGCATATCACATTCACACTTGCATACCCACAAAGTAATACTGTTAAGCCACCTGCTTGCTATATGTAGGGTACTAAATCGGGTCATTGTCTTCAAAGATCTTATATTCTAGAAATTTCAGGGAAGAGAGAGACAGAGACATAGAGAGGGGAGGAAACAAAATAGCCAAGTAAATAAAGCAAATCCACATTGCAATGAGTTCTACACTGGACAAAATACAAAATATATACATACACACACACACACACACACACACACACACACACACACACATATATATAAATATAATTAGTTTCAGCTAAAGTGTTAAAGAAAGGTAATGTTTAATGTGAGAACTAAGGAGTTCAAAGAAAGCAACTGTGCACAGAAGGCATGACCTAACAAGCCTGGTAGGAAACACCACAGTACCTAACACAACAGCTAATTCTTTTTGAGGGTTTAGATTTGCTGAGAACTCATTTAAACACTTTTCATTTAATTCACAGAGTAACTTGGTACTGATGATACTTTTATCTCATTCATTTACCATATTATGAGAAAATGAATTTACACAGAGAACATAAATGATTTACCCAAAACCACTAGGCTGGCAAGTGCACAATAAGAATGCAAAGTCTGTCAACAGAAAGCAGGCATCTCATTGTGCTCCTATAACCCCTCTGTGGCAAGGAAACCATCACCATACAGAAAAGAAGCAGGTGTGTTTTAGGAAGCTGAAGGTTTATATTAATGGAGTAGTGAAAATAGACACGGAGAGCAGATTTTGCACAGCTTTATATATTTTGTAATAAGTTTGAACTTGTATTCAGTCTATTGGAAAATCATCAGGGGACCTTACACGATGGGGGTATAGTTTTATAATTTGGACTGTAAGGCTTTAACTCTATCTGCTGTTGTATGAAGAAAGGATTTAAAAGGAAAGAGAAGGAACAGAGGCCATTGTGCAGCCACTGCCATAGTTCAAGATAAAGACAAGAGGGTGATGGCGAAAAGAAGATAGAAGCAAGTGCTTACAGGATATATTTTGGAAAAAAAATAACCCATTGGATTTGCTGATGAGTTAGAAGAGGGGATGAAAGTAGAATCTACAGTAATGCCTTCAACTCCAGCCTGAACAAGTAGGCAGATGAGGTCCATTTCCAGTAATAGACCAGTAAGGTACACTGGCAGCAAAGGCTTCTCTGCAATCCCTATTTAGTCAAAAATGTCTACTTAGTCTACAAGATGCCATGCACGTAATCACATATCCAAACGCAGAATTGAAAGGAGAACTTTACGGCCAGAAATGGAAAGATTTTATCAGTGTGTGTGAGGAATGTAAAGCCAATCATCCAAGAAGAAGATAGGGATGGAAGGAACAGCCCAGGTAGATCACAGGAAGATTCTGACATACACTGGGAGAGTCCAACTTCAAGCCAGAGAGGGAAGCTTAGGTATCAGGTATCAGGAAGGCAGCATTTTTTAAGGAAAATAGATGTGACCAATTGAGTCAACGGTACTAGCCTGAGTAAAATAAAGAGGTGGGAATGCCCACTGGATTGGGCAACAGTTTGTGGAATGTTAACAATCCGAAGCAGATTGAAAAGTGTTAGAGGATGGGTGGGGGCCAAAGAAATACAGACAAGAGAAAACAGTTCTTCCATGTGAGGTCCACTGTGAGTGTGCTTCACATAGATGCCTCCATAGACAGGCTTCAGGCTTTGGAAACAACTTTAACTTAGAAACAAATGCAAATTGGAAAGCACTGGACCTGTAGCCAACAAGAACTGTGTGTTTGGCTATATAACAACAACTGTATAAGGAAGGTCCTATTAAGTGAGTCATCAGAAATCAGGAAAATATTTGTTGTTCTTTAATTTTTCTCTAATATAATGGGAAGCAGACAAATTAAGCCTAATCATGACACACACAGGGATAGAATCATCCCACCAATGTCTCTTTCTTCCCATTGTTCTGGGATTTGGGCTGAGCAGCAGAATTCAAAGAGATAGAGGCAAAAGAAAATCAAACTTTGTCCAAAAGGAACTTAGCAGTTCAAATGGAAAGCAAAAATGTTACCTGCCCTCAGAAATTTAATTTGATATTAGAATTATAATATAAAGGTAAATTCAATGAATGACAGGCTAAAAAATATGTTAAGGTATGCATTTACATTGATACTTGGGCCATCCCTAGAGATTTCAAAGTAGTTGTCAATCACCTAATGTAGAGCCATTTCTGTGGCTATTTTGAACAATGAGGTAAATTAGGCTAACAGTATGCCCACTATATTCCAAATAATTACAGTGTTTTGGGTGAAGCTATTGCTCTATACATAATTAGGGCATTTTAGAGCATGCATTTTCTGGATAGCTAAAAATATATGCACACAAATCTGTAACTTTGAATATCCTGATTTAATTTTTTAGAACAAAGGAAGAATATTAATAAATAGAACAAAAGAATATTGAAGCACATTAATAAGTACAAAATTTTGAATTCTAAGTAAAATAGAGATATTTCATTATATAGAATAATTATCTCAATTATTATTCAAATGCTTATCACTTACATAAAGGCAGTTTATACCCTATCAGTATAGTTTATCAAATATGTTTATAATTATGTTCATTAAGAATCCTGGTGAACTGTGTTTTGGGGGAAGCAGGGAGTTTGTTTTATATAACTGTTCTGAGGCATCCGTGACCATTGCTAAATTCGACAACAGCAGATGTGGGTTTTGTTTTGGGTTTGTTTTGTTTCATCATTCATTAAAATCACCCAACCTCTTCAGAACCACAGGGAAACAGCTCTGGCTGCCCAGGTGGGAAAACAGCCAAGTAAGTGCCTGTGCATTTCCATGAGGTAAAATTTAATAGGGCAGTTTCTCAAAATGTGAGACAAAAACTGGAAAAAGCCCAAATGTCCATCAACAGGAAAACAGGGAAACAAACTGTTCTATACACTCACACTGGAATGCTAATCAGAAGAGAAAAAAAAAAAAACTCATACAGACCATATTTCTATAAACACATGGATGACTCCCCAGAGCACAGTGTTGAGTTCTTCCTGTATGATTCCATTAATATGAAATTGTTGATCAGGTGAAGCTGAGCTAAGGTGATAGAAGGGTAGCGACGAGAACGTAGATGTTTACAAAAAAAGTACTAAGGATTATGTGAAAAGTTTCTACAATGATAAAACCTTCCTTTTCCATTTTATTTTTATTTCTTTATTTAGATCTCTTTCACTTATTTGATTTGTGAGCATGGAAAACCACAGCTCTTATGTGAAGATCAGAGGATAACTCATGGAAGTCAGTTCTCTCCTTCCTCTCTGTGGGTCTCAGCATTGGACTCAGATTGTTGGTCTTAGCAGCATGGCACTTAACCTGCTAAACCATCTCACCTGCTTCACTTTTTTTTTTTTTTACTTTTAAGTGCTATAGCAAATTTATACATATTTTCTTAAGATTTCTATTGCTGTGATGAAACACGGTGATCAAAAAGAAAGTCAAGGAGGAGAGGATTTATTTGGCTTACATTTCCACATCACAGTTCATCATCAAAGGAAATTAGGATAGGAACTCAAACAGGGCAGGAAACCAGAGGCAGGAGCTGATGCAGAAGCCATGGAGGGAGGGGTGCTGCTTACTGGCTTGTTCCTCATTGTTTGTTTAGCCAGCTTTCTTATAGAACCCAGGACCACCAGCCCAGGGAAGATACCACTCACAATGTTCTCCTCTTCCCCATCAATCACGAATTAAGAAAATGCCTTACGTGCCTGCCTACAACCTGATATTGTGGAGGCATTTTCTTAATTGAGGTTACCTCCTCCTAGTTGACTTTAGCTTGTGTTAACATTAAACCATCCAGCACACACATATATACAGGGGAGTCATGTTACACTTCACTAATGCAGACATGGAGTACTGTTCAAATTAGAATAGACACATATATCTCCCTTGTTATCTTAACTTTATTATAAAAATATTCAAGTTATCTATAGTCATTCTACTGTTCAATAAAACACCAGAGTTTCTTTTTCCCATTTAAATACTTTCAGATTATTTAATTCCTTCCTTGACTCTGCTCTCTCCAGACTCGGATAATTACTATTATATCTATACTCAGCTTCTATGACCTCAATGTTTTCTACACATGAGTATGAACTTTCAGTAGTTATCTTCCTGTGTTTTGTTTATTTCATTTAGCATACTGACATTGTCTTTTTTATAAGTGTCTACTGTTATCAAAATCCATCAAACTGGAATACTTAGTATCTATGTGTTTTCTTATACGTATATGAATAAATTTTTAGCAATAAAACATGAATTTTCTAGTAACCTAGGAAACAGTGCTTAAGACCAGATTAGTAAAACAAATGTAGTCCATGTATATTTTAATATTTTATTAATTCTCTGAGAATATTTTAAGAAGAAATAATAATAAAAATATTTTATTGAATTTTTTCATATATATTTGATCATATCCATGTTCTGCCCCTCTCCCTGACTTTGACCAGATCCAACCATTCACCTCTCTATCTTCCAACATTGTGCCCTCATCTTTTTTAAATTCAATTTGTATTGCCCATGTATTCACCACTGTGAGTTCATCCACTGGACTGTAGTTGGCCTATCAGGGAGCACACTCATAAAGAAAATCCATTATCCTTTCCCTAAGAAGGGAGACAGTGGAGGCCCTCATCCTCAGTAGCTCCTCCCCGAAAGGTAGAGGCCCATGCCCCCCAACATCCCCAACACAACTCCATACTAGAGTGATGACGGCTTTGATCTTGTGCAAGCAACCAGAGTTTCTGTGACTTCATGAATGCTATGATCCTATCATATACAGAAGAGATTTTGCTCTGACACCATTCAACCTCTGACCCTTCTAGTCTTTCTGCATCATCTTCCTCAATCCTTCCTGAGCCTTACAAAGGTAAGGGGTGATGTAGATGTGCCATTTGTGACTGAGCACTTCACTGACATTTATTCTCTGTTCAATGACCAGCTGCTAGTTTCTGCATTAACCACCAACCACTACACAGAAACTTCTCTGTAGATGTCTAAGAGATACACTATCCTGTAAGTGTAGAGATACAAATTTAGAGTGCAGTTTGACAGTGTGTCCATTTAGCCAAATAATAGCAGCAGGTTTACCTCTGAGATCTATGAGCTTTCCAGCCATAGGTTCTGGGCCAGATTTACAGTGATAGACATGAGTTTCCTCCTATGGAATAGGCCTTAAATCCAATCAGAAAGCTGTTGGTTATGCCCATATCACTCATACCTTTACTGCACCCATGGGCATGTCTTATCATAACAGTCATTACTGCAGTTCACAACTGGGTAAGACTGTTAATAAACACACACACACATACATACACCTCAGTAGCCTGCATAGCACCTTCAAGTACTATGAAAGTTAGCTAGCAAGAAGGAAGTGTCCTGATCAGTATCAACTTGACTTCTCTATATCCTGTGTCCAAAGTGTATGATATCTTCAGCAACAGGATCTTACTATCAAGCTCTATCCCTCTTCAGAATTTATAAGTAGTTTTATCTTCTGAAATTCTCTTGTTAAATTTATTATTATCCTTTTTAAAATTAAAAAGAGTAAGAGTTACTGAAGATCCTATAAATATCACATCAAGTTTTAGTCTTTCGATTGATGGAGGTATTTAATATTCTTTTTCAGAGAAAGCACTTACTTTGATGTTTTTTTAGAGATGGAAAATTCCCCACTTGGAGAAAAAATTCCTGCATCAACATTTTTAGACATAATGGAGGACTCTGTTACTCATTTCTACTTTTTTCATTCTTTTCAGGCAACACTTAATTCAATTAAAAGAGTTGACAGGGCACAGTCCAAGTTTTAATGTCATGATGCAGCAATTGACCTCGTTTGCTCCAGGGAGCTGTTTTGTTAATCATGTTTACATGGTACATGTTGGCTCAAGAAACAGAATGACAGGGCCCTTGTGATTGACTTGTAATTAATTGATTTTACCAAAAATATCTCCTCAATACAGCAGGACAAAGAAAGCTGGAACAAATACTGGGAGTTGATGTTTTTAAACTCACATGTGCTGTGGTCATTAAAAATTACATAACAGTAGACAATTCTGATTAAATTAGCAACCACTGGATATGGAATTAATAAATAAAAAAGATGAAGGTTGCTAGTATCTCTGCCGGGCAAGAATCCTGTTGAAATGGAGAGTTTCAGGACTATATTCTTCCCATAAAACTGCCTCTCAAATTGATCCTTTGGGTCACTATAAAAGAGACGATAAGGGATAAGCCCACCAGAAAGTAGTATCATAAGAAAATTCCTAGTTCCATTTCATTTTAAATATTTTCAATGAGTTTGCTCATGTATTTTACTCACTTAAAGAAAAAAAAAAAGATATGCATACAGTTGGGTACATCCGGGAGGGTGGTTATAATTTTTTCATCTACAAAGACATTAGCACACCATGAATGCAGATTGACCTTTTGCCCTGTACCAATTTGCTCATCTTCTCACCAGGACAGCAAGTCAATTCCACAAGTCCCCTGATGGGAAGAGCAGACTTTAACATGTCTGATATAGGCTGTTTAAGTTATAGGTTGTAGAACGCTGAGAAAAAGCCAGAAAATAGAGTTTGAGCTATCACAAAGATAAAAAAGAAAGATCCCTGTCACAGTGCAATTGACTCGGTAAATAATGCCAGGCTCCCTAGTGGGACATAGTATTACCACTGAATTTGCATTTTACAAATCTCTGGAATTTGCTTGCTTCTCTAGCTTTAACCTGAGACATAAATCCTGCCCAATTATAACATTCCAAGAAAGACTTGTGAGCTAAACATTCATATACAGAACAAAATGTTTTATCTTTATACTGCTGTTATTGTTTTCACCAACTTTGTCTGACTTAAAAATCACTTTACTTTCTTTTAGGTAAAGACTTAGTTCTCATGATACATAAACTCATTTTTATATAACAATGTTGATGTCTACGAAATTAAACTAAAATACACTGTAGGCAGCCAAATGAAAGAAATCTGTGAACTGACATTTTTTTAAACAGGTAGCATGCTTCTTTACCCAAGTCAACTTGGTTGGGAAAAAAAACTCAGTTTCTCATTTATTTCACATAAATTTAATGTAAGTGTTGTCGTGTTCATACACTGTATTATGCTGAAGACCATCGTTTGTGAATGGAATAGCATTAGCATAAACCCACAAGTTCTGACAATAATATTTATTCTAGACTGTTGGGGATCAACTCCACAATGTCAAAAATGATATTTCTGAATATTTGAAGGACTCCCTAAAATATATTCCAATAGAGGTAAGGGAAGAGGCAATTAAGCCAGCCTAAGTGGGAAATGTAGACTTTGAACTCACTCCTTTTTAAAAAATTATTATTTCTTTTTTAACTTACTCTTGAAGGTTAAGTAAAAATTATGAATAGTAGAAGGGTATGATCAGTCCAGAGGTAGAAGACATTGCTTTATAATCCAAAGAGCACAGAATTCCTTTGGGTAATATATTGTAACTATAAGATCAGGATCGTCATATTAGTGTTTTAGAAATATCCTCCAGACAAAAGACAACATTAAGACCGAAAAAGAAACAATATCAAATAAGTAAGAACAATATTAAATTAATGCTGTTTAAGCAATGATGCACTCATGCAACTGAAATGATGGAAAAATAAGGAAATATTTGAGAGTCTAAAGAGACAAAGACTTATTGACTTGTAGAAGGGATTGTATACAGAGGATAAAACAGGGAATGCATGGGGTGATTGCTGTCTTCAACTTCAGTTGAAACCGGTGGCTCAGCAATTATCATTTAGGGTTCAAGATGATGAATTCCCAAGGCAGGGAATGACAATGAACTCTCTTCCGAGTGTGGTTAATTTGAGGGACCTGCAGAACTCAATGAATAGGCAGCGACGCCAGCATAACCCGAACTCCCATGGAACACTCAAAATAAGTAATATACCTTTGGGGATCAATGGCATTGAATGAAGTATAAAAAAATGAGTGGAACAGTCCATCTAAGGAAAAGAATGCAGCCCCAGAAAGCCAGTAAGCAGAAAGTAAAATTCAAGCAATGAGAGAAAAAGATGAAGCTGGGAAAGAAATGGTGGGGGGAAGGCAATTTGTAGGAAGGAAATGTAGGACATGATAAAACAGAAGCCCAAGACATGGGTTTTCAGGAGCCTAGCTACAAGAAGTCTGTGCTATGTATAAATAACAGGACAGTGTCTGACAGGATTCAGAGGCACCAACGAAACACTCAGAAAGATCAGAGCGCAAGGGAACAGAGACGAAGAACTGACGTGGATATAGTGTCTGAGGTAGAAGAGGCTTAGCAACGCTTCTGGGTATGAGTTTGTTGCCCGTCCTCACAGCTGGCCTGTCAGTTCATGGGGGTCTGTAAAATACCACGTAGTTTGTGACTCAATTGCATTACAATTGAACTCCATGCCTGTGTTCAAGCACTATTAGGCTCAGTCCAGGAACAGTTGGTAGACTTCACAACTCAGAAGGAACAAGACAATTTCCACAAAGGACTTATTCTTCAAGTTGTTTTCTTCTCCTCACTTTATAATGCTGTCATTACTTAGACTTCCAGACACTACATAAAGTGAAACCATTCACTAGGGCTGACATTTATACAGGCTAATCAAATGCCTGTGAGGTATGTAGTGAATAACTATGGTACCTGAGAGAAGCTGAAAAAAAAAAAATCATAAAATACACTCATAGCGGAGCCTTGAAAGCCAGCAAGATTTCTCGCAGCAATGAGATAAACATGGCAAAAGGTAATTACACAGGCCATTCAAAGCCACTGAAGTGTGTGCACTGTAAATGCTCCCGACCACCTCCCACCACAGGAAGACATCCTGAAGTCAGTCTCAGTTTTAACACATGCTCCCCTCCACTTGCACTGACAAGCAAAGGCGCTTAGCCAGGCTTCCTCGACACTTTTCACAGCTGGGCTGATGTGAATATATATATATATATATCAGTTTTAAACAGTCGTACTAAAAGAGAACTTGGGAGGATGGAGTGTGCAACACCATTCAAGAGTAGTGGAAGAGCAACCTCATGTTTCACTTCTGCTTATTTCAAAGATTCGAGAAAGATACCCATGGGCATGATTGGTATAGGAACCTCTGGGGAAACATTTGGGAGATTTACGTTAGTCTGAGATAGCTCAGTGATATCGACCTGGTTTTGAGTCATATTTAAGGATTAGAGAGTTTTATGGATCTGGTGGCTTTGAAGGAGCACTAAAGACAAGAAGAGGAATACCCTCAAATTCAGGGTGATACTCGGCATACAGCAGGATGTTCCTAAAACGGGATTTTTTTTTTTTTACCCTTCCCTGTTTCTTTCATATCCAGTACTCAGGAAGATCAAACATGAGAAGCATTAAGTAAACTACGCAAAGCACTTTTGTCTTAAGAGTTCATGGGTGCAAGCTACTCAGCCACTTGAAAATAAAACAGTGCACCTCGATCTCGTCTTTAGATCTTGGATGTGTTTACAAACGCGAGTTACCCCTGTGAAAGGGGACTGTGCCCATGTTTTGGAGAAGCAATTTGCAGAGAGACTTAACACTAGCCTGCCCTGCTGCATGAGTCCCTTGCAGACTCAGAAATAAATCTCATGACTTTCTGCTGACTTCCTCTGCTCAGAGTACAAGTCCATTTCTCTCCTCATTTCAAGTTACTCACTCTTCAAATATTGAAGATCTGGCCTCAAAGATGAGAAGGTTTTGAAAGTGGTATGTTGCCTGAAAACAAAAATATGTTCCAACTGCAGTGGGTGCCTAAACTCTCCCAACTCAAAATACTCCTAGGACTGTGTTCTCCATTCTAGTGTGAGCACTTTTTCTCATTAAACAGGAGATCAAGTGTGGTGGTTTGAATAAGAATGACCCCCATAAACTCATATATTTGAATGTTTGGTCTTAAGGGAGTGGCACTACTTGAGAGGGATTAGGAGATGTGGCCTTGTTGGAGTAGGTCTGTATAACTTTGTTGGAGGAAGTGTGTCACTGGGGGCGGGCTTTGGAGGTTTCAAAAGCTCAAGCCAGCACCAGTGTGTCTCTTTTCCTTCTGCTTGCAGATCCTGATGTAGAACTCTCAGCCACTTGGCCACTACCATGTCTGCCTGTGTGTCGCCATGCCCCACCCCACCCCCATGATGACAATGGACTAAGCCTCCAAAACTGTAAGCTAGCCCCAATTATATACTTTCCCTTTTAAGAGTTGCTGCAGTCATGGTGTTTCTTCACAGCAACAGAACATTGACTAAGACACCAACTTTTTATCTCTGTCTTTCTGTCTCAGTCTAACTCTGGTTCTGTCACTACCTCTCACATACTAACTTTTTAAAGGAAAATGCATATTAACAACCCCTTTGGTGCAGTAAGGAGACTTACAGAAAATAAAATGGCATCTAGGTGACAAAATGAATGCCAAGCAGTTCATGTTCCAAATCCACATGTCCTCCCTTTACATGGAGAGTTCTGTCAGAGCCTGTGGGTAAGAAATGCAGAAGCAGCATGCCAGGTCCTCTTTAAGGACTTTAGCCAAGTCTCAGTGGGGAAGGTACATTTCTACACTCAGTAGTAACTGGAGGCTTCAGTATCTCTGAGTCTACTGCACTGGAGTCAGTTCTACACTTGTTCCTCTACAGAGGCTATTCTTAATTCCTCTGCATATTAACCACAGCTCAGGGTTCTCCGGAGAAGCAGACCCATTAGGGTACACATGAAGGAGAGAGAGAGAAGAGTAGGGGAGGGGGAGAGAGGGAAGACGGGAAGAGGAGGGGAGGGGGAGAGAAGGAGAAAAGGGAACTCTTTGAAGCTTAAAAAATTGCTCAAAGCCCTATGGGGTTGCCACGTGTGAAAAGCCAGGCAGCAGACGGACAGCCAGGGCAGAATGATACCACAGTTCCCACAAAAAGGCACTCCACGGGCAGAACTCTTCATTCCCCAGAGACCTCAGATGTTTTTCTGAAGGTGTTCAACTGATTGGATGAGGCTAATTAATTATAGACTGTAGTCTACTTTACTTTAAGTCTGTAATTTAAATCTTAATCAGTCTGAAAATACCATTATCTGGACTAGCCTTTGACCAAAACCTTGGAAACATGGTGGCAACAGGGAAAATGCTTAAATCCCATCCCACCCCCAAATTTGTTTATTGAAATCCTGATACCCAAGATGAATGTGTTAGAAGACAAGGCTTATGGAACATGATTAGATCATGAGGTTGGAGCTCATAAATGGAGTTAGTGTAGTTTTAAAAGAGACCTCAGAGGCCTGCCTTGGCCCTTCTCTCTGCCCTGTGCAATTATAGTGAAAATCTGGCTGGTATGAATCAGGAAGTGCACCTTTTCCAGACTCTGAAACTGATAGCGCCTTGATCTTGGACTTCCCAGTCTCCAAACAATTGGGAAGGGAAATGTATGTTGTCTCTAAGCTACCCAGTCTAAAGCCGTTTGTTGTAGCAGCACAAACAGACCCAGACAATGATATGAGCGACTTGACACATGAAACCAACGATCAAACTCTCTAACGCGACAGCTGGCTTCATCAACGCCCGGAAGCCAAGAAATCAAATGAGAATCCATGGGTAAATCAGGAGTGACAGTCTTCATGGAAGGCTAATCATGGAAATAGTGCCCCACTGCACTGGTTAGAAACTCACACACTCTAGGGCAGTGTGTTCCACAAAGGCAGAAATATGAGAAAGAACAAATGATAGGCCATCTTTAAAAACCTGCCTATCACTAATCCAACTTAAAAACTAAAAATTATGCAATTCATGGTAATGATTTTACTTCATTCAAAATGAATTTTCATTTAATTAAAAAATGTGCTACAAATAGATATCAACAATTTTAGAAACATTTAAATGTTTCTTGATTATTATTTTAAAGTATTTAAAATTAGACATTATCATCATTTAGCAACAATTCCTGACCTTTAAATGTAATCTACTATAGTTAGAACTCTTGGGAAGTAAAAGCAGGTTAACAATTACGGATTGAGACACAAAAATGGAAAGGCTGTGTACTACAGGGGATCCTCATATTTTCTTAACTATGACACACATACATAACATTGTATTTGGTATTTTAACCATCCATGAGTATACAGCTGAGTGATATTAGATGCATTCATAGTGTTGACCATCACCATTATCTATATCAATAACTTTTCATCTTTCTAATTAAAAAAAAACTATAGACATTAAACTGTAATTTCCCTGTCCTTCTTCCTCTTCATCCTGGTAGCATCTATTCCACTTTCTCTGAACTTGACTGTGTAGATATACATCACATAAATGGAAACACATGATTTCCTTCTCGCATAAGGCTTAATTCACTAAGGGTGTTTCAAATTCATCCTTACCTATCACTTATCCAAATTTAAATTCTTTTGTGGGCTGAGTAATATTCCCTTGAGTTTATACAACATATTTTGCTTACTCATTCGTTTGCATTGTTTCTATCTTTTGATTACCATGACTAATGCTGCTATAAAACAGGATTAAAAACACTTGAGTCCTGGCTTAAAATTGATTGGATACACACTCAAGAGTGAAATTCCTGAGTCATATAATAGTTTTGTGTTTAATTTTCTAGCAAACTATTAAAATCATTTCCAAATGTTCTTAGAGCTGGGAATTTCAGGAATTAAATAGAACACATTCACTACATAAACAAATATAAATTGGAATCAGCATGAGGGTATTCTTAATTTCAAGCAAAGAAGTCAAAAACTTAAAAATATACAAAGAAAACTCTTTTCGGTTAGAACATATTAAAAAATGTTGCCAAAAAAAGGTTATCTAAATATAATCTTAAGAGTATAGGAGACCATTCTGAGTTTTCATTTTATGGCCTTCATATATTTTTAATTGTTAAATTATTTTTTTTGTAGATTTATTTTTACTTTAGATCATTGTAAACTTTGTGCGAAATAGTCAGTTAGGCCACAGGTAACATTTCTAAATTGCTGATGTAACTACATAAAATTCATATTTTAACTCAGGAAGCAAGGGCAAGAAGAGATGAATAGATTTGTCATAGATCACCAATCTGGTTCGATGTGGAACTTGCTGCAAACTCTTACAGAACTACGTTTTCTCCCCTCACTAAGTAAGCAGAGGCACAGAATGAAACTAGCAGTTTGAAACATTTGTGTGTATAGGCTTCTTAGTCATGATGTATTGAAAATTAGCATCTAGAAATCTATCTGCTTAAACTCTCTAAGCTTGGCACTTTCCTTCAAAACTTGGCCAAATGTGAAATTTCTGTCCAGTCTCTCTTGCTCTTTTGCATGCTGAATCATTTCCGTGGCTCCCTGGGGCTCTGATTTCCCTGAGAGCCAGTGTGCAGTGAGGCCTTCTCTTCTCTCACAGTCCCCTGCACTCATGTAGCTGTGCCTGATGACACCATGGAGGCCCTCTTTGAAGATTATCGGTCCTTTTCTATCTCTTCATTTGTTCTAATCTTTCCTGGACTGGAAACATTTCCCTCAGAGAATCAAAAGCTCTCAAAGTAAAAAATAAGTCTCACAATTTCACCCAAGTTATGTTATTTCCCAAGTTAAAATTACACATAGTTAAAATTATACATTACTGAGCTCTTTATAGATTTTACAGGTTTTATCTTAAGTCATAAACAAGGTGTTAATAGCTATAAAATGGTAGTTAAAATCCACCAGTGTCCAATCCAAGCTGCCTCTGCATTTCACTTAATTTAGAAACTTTTAAAGTATTTTGATCATATTCTTTCCCACCCACTAACTCTTCCCAGATCCTCTGCAACTCCCTATCCATCCAACGTCTATCTATCTATCTATCTATCTATCTATCTATCTATCTATCTATCTATCTATATCTATATCTCTCTCCCTCCAAAAAAAAAAAAACCAATAAAACAAAAACTGTATAAAAAAAAAAGTTCTTTTTGTGTTGGCCAACTACTCCTGTGCATGGCTTGAAGTTTGGTTGATATACATCATAACAATCAATTGGAAAAAAAACTGATTTTATTTCCTTTCCAAGACGGTATCAGTTGCAATAGCTTCTTGGTTAGGGGTAGGTCTTTCAAATAATATTCCAGGAAGATATCCTAAAACCCTTTGAATAAAGACCTATGACAGAGCCCTCAGTGGACCTGGAGATGATTGTTTGAAGCCAGCCACAAAGCCTGAGAGTGCACATCTGTAATTTCAAGATTCAACTCAGGAGACCGAAGATCTCTTGTCTGACGTCACCCTTGGCTACACAGAGAGACCCCACACATTCAGAGGCATTCATCACATACACAATTACATACACACACCATCAATCAGTCAACCAAACTTGTAATGAAAGTGATTCAAAAAGGGTAAATACAAAAATCTGAATTAAATGACCAATGTAATTTATCACTAAATTGCTTCACTTGGCTGGAAATCCAATAAAATGTCCCCTGCAATTCCTAGTGTACACATAAATGGATTAAATTGGTTAATGAATTTATCTGATACGCCACCTTTGCAAAGTTCCCCATTGAGTGATTGATAGCTGAGCAGAACAGAAATCCTGAGAGGAAAATAGTGGCTTTCATGGGCTGAAGAAAGTGAGACCTTGGATTAACTGTTTAAAGTCATTTATCCAAAATGGATGTATCATGCAGCGTACATTACTGGGTTATAGACATATATATCAACGCACAGCCAATGGACAGGGAGAAGTGGCCCCTCCACAGAAAGACTCTGTTTTTGGTAACTGGAGAGAGTGGAGAGACATTGTAGGAGACAACTGCCTGAATGTCTCACATTTCTGCACGTACATGGTCTGTACAGAGACAACAGTCGCTTTTGTTCTGGATTGTTTCTGCAAAGATATCTGTGCAGTGAGCAGCCTTGGAAGATGAAGTCGCTCCATCCTTTAACATAGGGTGGTTTGTTTCCTGGCCAGGATAATAAAAGTAGCATCTTTCCTAGGACAAAGGTTAAGCAGCTTTGCTTGCCTCCCTTTGGAAAACTGGGGTTTGCTTGCGATCAGGACTCTTCAGCTGTCACACACACTCACTGTGCTCAGAGACTCTTCCTGGATCCCCATCATCCCCTCTGTGGGATCTCTGGCCATAGGAAGGGATGGAATATGAAGCCAGTGCTGTCTCCTGTTTTGTGTACTGAATAATAAAGTCCTCTGTCTCCAACTTAGCAGTATGTCTTCAGCCAGCATCTATGAAGCCAAAGCAGGCTATGTTTTTTAGCTTGGAATGTCTATCAGACCTCCAACTCACCACCATTTCTGAGATACTTGCATTTCCAAGTTCTTCTCTGTCAATGAGGCTTTATCTTTAGGTCCCTTGTGTCATTTCTGGTTCCTTTTCCTGAAGTTCCAATGAGAGTTCTTCTCCCCCCTTCACTGTAACATTAGCACATTTCTTTACTTTGAAGGAGAAACTTCAAAGAATGTCTGTCCAGATGAACTGCCTTTTGACTGAACACAGGCATGTCCTATGGCAGTAAACATACGGCAGTACATCTGTAATCAGAAGCAACACCCCAGCGTTAACCTTTCCTGCACAAAATGAAATAGCAGGTAATTCTGACTCTCTGTGTGATGGTTTTTACTGTCTTCTTCCATAAGTTGATAGAACTTCATACAGCTTATATAGAAATTCCTTGTCTATAGATAGTAATAGTGTTATGTGGAAGACCCTTGACAAGCTCTTTACATTGGTAGCAGAAGCAGGGTGGCTTTTTGCAGTGTGAAGGGCATTAGGTAGCTAAGAATTGGGCTGAAGTATTTCAGGTCTAAAATAGTTCCATGTGGGAGCTACAATGTCATGGCAGCTTTGACAGAGATCCAATCCATGAAAAACATTTCCCTTCAATCTCCACACCATCGCTGTGAAAAGCAAAAGAACAAATTTTCACTATTTTCAGGCTATAGAAACTGATTGGCAAACAGTAAAGTAATACACCTGCTGTTATATTAATCACTGGCCAGGCTGAAAGTTCCATCAATAGCCTTCTCTTTCCAGTAGCTTGAAAGCTACTAATTTTAATGCTGTAGAAAATAAAGACTATGTGTATGTGAGGACCTATGTGAGTGACACATGTCTGTATGTGCATGTGCCTGTGTGGACACATGGATGTGTCTGTGCATGTGTATATTTATTCACATGATTGTGTGTTTATGTGTGTGTGAGTATATGTGTTTGAGTATGTATGTGTATATGAGTATGTTTGTGTGAGTATATGTGTGTATGAGTATGTTTGTGTAAGTTAGTGTATGTGTGTGTGGGGGTGGTGGTGTGTGTGTGCATGTCTGTGTCTGTTTCTGTGTGTCTGTGTGTGTGTGCAGCATGTAAAAATCTTTAAACTGGAAACCAGACTTACAAAATCTGGAAGGTAGGAAGTCCTTAGCAAATAAAAACAAACATTTTTTATCACAGTTCTATAGGGTAAATGTTTTCAGGAAGTCATAAATCTATATATTGAGTCAGAAGTTAATTTTGACCCCTCCAGGAATCATTTAATTAACAGAGCAATTCAATAATCAATAGCAAGTATTTGTAAAGTGTCTACAATGAAACCAGTGCTATTGGATGCTGAAGATTTTTTGCTAAATAAGGGACTTAGTGGCAACAATCTGGGGCAACTGACATAGAAATTGGTCACAATTTCTTTCAGAAGTGGTCCAGGAACATGATGGACAGGACATCTCCAATAGCTGGAAATCAGTCTTCAAAAGTTATAATCCTGGGAATCCAAAGAGATGATAGTGGTGGTTTTGACAATAGTGAAGAGATCTGACTTCAATAAATATCTGTCTTGCTAGTGGAGTTTGGAATGTGCTTAATTCATGTCTCAAAAGTTATTTTTAATATAGTTGTCGTGACAGGGATAAGAAGATTCATAATAATGTGGGAGTTCTTTTGCAGATTATATTATGCAGAAAATTGACAAACATAAAATACTATATACACTTGATACAGAAATGTGAGTGAAAATGTAATGTTACAGGTACTCAATGTGTTTTAAAAGCATATAATACATATAAAAACTATCAATCAGGAAATATTCCAAAACATCTGAATCTATTATTAAATATATACACTAGAACTTGAAATAAATGTAGTTGCTTCTACAGGTTAATAATGAATGGAAAATATCTCTATAATAATTACTTTTTTCCATTCTGCATTGCTTAAGTATGGAATAAAACCCCATGTCTTAGGATATTTGTGGATATTGCTTAGCAAAATCCATATGGCTGGTTAATTGATAAAAGATGGAAAGTTGTTTTGCACACCTCTAGGATCTGTGAAGTCAGAGATCAAGGCACTAGCAGGCCCAGTATCTGGCAAGGGCACCTTTACTGTCTTCACATGGAAGAAGATAGAGGGAGGTAAAAACAACTGGCATGCATAGTTCCTTCTAGCCATTTTATAACAGATCCATCATAAATTGCTTATTTCCCCTCAAAATGGCTAAATTTAAGTCTCAACAATAAGAAGCGAGTTTCATCACAAAGTTTGGAGGTGGTGCATTCAAATTCTGTGGGTCAGTAGCCAGTGTTCAGACTACATGAAGCCTTGATCTCAGGGAAGACTCTTCACCATATTTCCCTGCAGGGAATATAATATGAAAGCTGACTTGCACTTGCCTTTTCTGTGGACTATTCCTTTACACTGTGTGAATACATATTGCTGTGATTGGTTTAATAAAAAAGCTAACTAGCCAATAGCTGAACAGGATAAAGTTAGACAAGAGAGCCAAACTGAGAATGCTGGGAGGAAGAAGGCGGAGTCTGGAGTTGCCAGCAGATTCAGAGAGAAGCAAGATGGACATGCTATACTGAGAAAAGGTACCAAGCCACATGGTGAAGCATAGATAAGAAATATGCATTAATTTAAATGTGAGAGTTAGCTAGTAACAAAAGGGGGAACTGTGGAATATTCCTTTACACTGTGTGCACCTTAAAGTTTTCCTGTGTCCTGCCCAGACACACAAAGGCTTATATTAATTAAAACTGCTTGGCCATTAGCTCAATCTTACTACTGACTAGCTTTTACATTTAAACTCAGCCCATTTTTGTTAGTCTATATGTTGCCACGTGTTCTGTGGCTTTACCTGTGTGCCATTACATGCTGTTCCCTGGGCGGCGGGCTGGCGTCTCCTGACTCGGCCTTCCTCTTCCCAGAATTCTTCTTGTCTGCTTATCCTGCCTATACTTCCTGTCTGGCTACTAGCCAATCAGCGTTTTATTTATTTATCAACCAATCAAAGTAATACACATTTACAACATACAGAAAGACATTCCCCCATTAACTGTGTAAAGATTTGTCACTCAGATTAGTTTAAAAAAAAATCTGATTGGCTGATAGACAGGTGGGAAGCATAGGTGGGACAACTAAACTATGGACACTGGGAAGAAGGAAGGTAGAGGCAGAGGAGTCAGGAGCCAGACCCAGAGAAAGCAGGATGTATACAAAATGAGGTAACAAGTCGGGCCAGTGGTGGTGCATGCCTTTAATCCCAGCACTTGGGAGGCAGAACCAGCTGGATCTCTGTGAGTTCGAGTCTAGCCTGATCTACAAAGTGAGTTCCAGTACAGCCAGAACTGTTACACAGACAAACCTTGTCTCGAAAAAATAAACAAACAAACAAACAAGTAAATAAATGAAGTAACAAGCCATAAGCCACATGGCAGAACTTAGATAAGAAAAATGGTTAATTTAAGTTGTAAAAGCTAGTTAGTAATAAGTCAGAGCAATTATAATTAATATTAAGCCTGATTATTTGGGAGCAGCTTTTGGGACAGAAACTTTTGCCAACACTTTTCCAGATCCATCTCCTTCCTGTGCCATGACAATGCCAGAAATAACATTCAAAGACACGTTGCCCCATCCTACCATGACACACTACCAAGAACATGCCATCGGTTGGGACTCTACTCCACTCACTCTCAAACTCACTTCCATAATCCTTTCTATTTCTGTGAAGTGCACATCAGGAGGCCTCACTCCATGGTCCTCACAAAAAACAGGAGAGGCGCTAGGGGAATATGAAGTCAGTTCCTTCCACCAGTGTTGTTGACATGAGTCAGATTACATTCTCAAAAAAATATCTTTACTAAAGTCATAGCAAACAGTCACAGTGTTTGGACCTGAGGGCTGTCGGTGGTGGTTTGTATTAGAGGAAATCATGAGGGTCAAACTCCTGTGATGGGATTAGTGACCTTACAAGCAGAGATAGCAGCACCCCACTTTGGTACCCCCTGCCTCCTTCTAGCACATGAAGACACAATAAAAAAATTTGGAAGAGAGGACCCCCCCTCCCCACCCAACCAGAAACCAAATGTGGTGACAACTTGAGGTGGAACTCTTACATCTAAAGCTAAGAAAACTAATTGCTATTGTTTTAGGCACTGGGTCTATAATATTTTGTTATAGCAGCCTGAGCTGTCTCAGCTAGGGCAGTACTATGATTCCGGAAAGGATGCTCACTCATCTGAGAACAATTTCAGGGACAGAAAAAAATACACAAACCCTAAATAATATGAGGAAAGAAGGAGGGATCCCAGAGAATCAGGGCAAAATCCCTGGAAAGACTTGCTGTAGGAAGGAAAGAATAACAGCAGCAGGAACGGACTACAGAGCAAATAGCTGAGTGATTGCCCTGAAAACTGTGTTAACCATTTGCCCTTCAACACAGGACAAAGGCAGAAAACATGTTGGTTCCATCATGAAACGCATGACTCAGTCATCTACATAATCTATTTTCTTCTCCAAAGTCAATTGGTACCTTCCTTTAACCTGTTCTGGTCTTAAAGGCTAATTCATGTGAGTCCATCAGCAGGCTCTCCTGCTTGCTCCTGTCTGTCTGAGTTTAGTCATTTGGAAGAACAGGTGGAATGGGCAACACTAGGGCAAGAAATGCATAAGTCGGGATAGTCACACCTTCATCTTTGTGTCCTGAGAGCCTAAATTCGGTGTCTGCATCAGAAAGGAGGATATCAGTCATCCAAGGCAGCTCTCTCCATATAGCTCTCTCCACTCGAACTTAGCACTGCACTTGGCAAGAACCTTCTTACTCTCTTTAGATTGTTTCAACCTCTTGTTAGTTTCTTTAAATTATGCAAACACTTTTGTAAATCATCTCAGACTATAAAATGTATGTGGGTGTCTGATAGAGTCAGTAAAGGTCATCTATGGTTGACCTTACCAACCACGAATATCTAAGGTACATGGACTAGACTTATTTGTGACACATCACCACAGACATAAAGTACCTTCATAATAATCCCATACTTGCCAAAACAGAAACAAAAACTTTTTTTTTCATTTTCATGAGATGAACACTATGTATGTTAATATAACTAATAGCTAGATTTGTACCTATTCTAAAACACATTCCTAATGAAAATACATTTTTGAAAAATCACTGGACAGTGATGACCATGATCAAAGCATAGTAATCTCTGAATTTCCTGGAACTACTATTTCCATTCACAAAATACATTGTTTCATCTAGGCTGCTAAGTCTATGATAGTTACATACCTTTGTCTCCTTGACAGCATTAAAATTCATTATATGGTAAAGCACTTACTGGATTGAGTCAGAATTCAAGGTCAAAAATATTTTTGAAACATAGCATTAAGCAAATTTATATATTTTTATTACTGTAAGACTTCCCAGCATCTATGGTGAACTGTGCTCCCTTGCGCTGTAAATCTCCAAGAGATTCTGTGTTGCTATCCAGTGCTTTCCAAATACATTTAACAACAGAACTTTTGATTGTTTTCATAAAATACCTATTAACATCTCTCTTGCAAGCGTGGGGATTTGGCAGAAGTCTGAGAAATAGCACACGAGTGAGTAATGGCTCTCAGAATACACATCCCAGCCACCCCCTGGGCTCCTAGCAATTTGAGGGCAGAGGCTGTGTCTCTGCCATCACTTTACACCCTGCAGTTCCTTCTATCTAAAGCAAGTTCCCTTGTGATTCTCTATCACATCCTTCACTTACTCATTCTTAGCACTCATCACCATCCACAATATTATTTGTGTTTATTTATCCTATTCTGTATCCCCTGCTGGGCTTATGTAAGCACCATGCAGGCAGAGACCTTGTCTATTTTGTAGACTGCTGTCTCCCCAGAACCACAGGAGTGCCGGGCATTCAGTAAATATTTGAAAGAAGATGGACTCGTGGAATAGAGATGGTCAATATTTCATCAGCTTGATACACCTCAGCACATGTGCATATACATGTAGACTGACTCACTCAGGTCACCAGGCTCTTCACTAAATTGAAATGCTCTGCTTCATTTGTAGAAATACACAGAGAGTACTAACATATTGATAAGGCTTTTCCTTCTGGCTTTGAATATATTTGAATGTAAAAATATTTTAATTATGTATTACATCTACTTTATTATATATCTTTAGAGAACAAGGATACAAAACATTAGTATGACGTGTCCTCTGTAAACCAGATCATTATATAGGTCATAATACACTGTTCATGCATGTGTCACACATACTGATAATAAGGTCAATGAAAAAAAACTAGAGGAGTGGATAGGAGGACGAGAAGCAGAAGTGAAATGTTTATTAATATTAGATTTTCTTTTTAACAAATCTCTACTAAGTAGTTTATGTAAAGATAGTCATTGTAGCCATTGATTAGAGGTTATTTAAGAAATGAAGAATGTTACTACACTTTGTATCATACACACTGGTGTATCTTATAGCAAATAGCAGTCCTGGAAGCAAGCAGGTACTGATTCAATTGAACAACCCCATAGGTATCACATTAGCTGCCAATTACCTGACAAGCACATACATGTCACAAATGGTTGTTTAAGAATATTCTAATGAAAACTTTAGACTTTTGGGGGTGGGGGCCAGAAAGCAGCCACATTCTTCACTGAAGTGTCACAAGAATGGTTTCTAGGCCTCTTATTAATATTTCTCTGCTCTGAAACTTCTTCAGCCAGGCCTCCACATTCCACATTGCTCTCAATACCATCATCGTCCATGTTTTTACTAGGATGGCCATTAAGCCCAACTTAAAGCATCCAACCAGTTTTCCAGTTCAGAGTCCCAAAGTCTTCCATATTCCTCCAAAGAAAAGCATAATCAAGCCCTATCACAGCAATACCCAACTTCTGGTACCAACTTCTGTGTTGACTAGTGTTCTTTCACTGCTGAGAAGATTCACAATGACCGTGGCAACTCTTATAAAAGAAAGCATCTAGTTGGGGCTTGCATAGTCTCAGGGTTTTGCTATCATCATCATGGCTGAGAGCATGTCAGCATGTAGGCAAACAGAGTAGTGAAGAAGTAGCTGAGAGTTTTCCATCTGGATCTGCACGCAGCAGGAAGAAAGGGCCACTCGGCCTAGGCTTGGGCTTTCACCATCTCAAAGCCTACCTGAATGACACATCTCCTCCAGTAAAAGTCCACACCTATTCCAACAAGGCCACACCTCCTAATCCCTCTCAAGTAGTACCACTCCCTAATGACTAAGCATTCAAATACATGAGCCTATAGGGGCCATCATCTGCCATATATAAGCTAGAAAACTAGGAAAGATTTGAGAACTAAGAGGGACATTCATGGAAGTCCTGCAGTATGAAAGCCAAATAACCAGAAATTCCAGTATCTAATGATGGGGGAAGATAGATGTCTAGTGCAAGGAGAATGAATTTCCTTTGCCTCAGCCCTGTACTCCTGTTGAGCCCTCAGCAAGTTGGAAAACAGCCACTACATTACTAAGAGGTCGTTTACTGATTCAAAAGCTATTTTCTTACAGAAACAACTTCAGAGACACACCCAGAATTAATGTTTGCTTACTGTCCAGTCATCCTTTACCCCTGTGAAGGTGACATATAAGATAACTTTTACATTCTTGTTCATCCTAAAACATTCTTTCTATACAAATACTATAGGGAAAATGATCAGTGTGAATATGTCAGACATTCCATTCAGGAGTTGAAATTCTAAGAGGTCAAATTCTGTGTCCATTGACCATGTTACTAATTCTCAAAATAGCTTTAGAGTTGAATCATAGCTCTAAGAGCATCTCAGTGATACAGACAGCAACAGACTCTAAGCAGTGGTAGACTACTGTAGTCATGCCATACTCACAGCAAAGGGGCACCACTTACCCTTGAAAGGGGCAACAACTTCGAATTTTGACTGGGCTTTCTTCCCTGATCTTAGCGGATTCAAGACGATCTTTAAGCTCCTCTGTGCAGTATGTTCATTTGAAACTGAAGTGGGCCACTGGTGGCCAAGATACTTCGCATATCTTTGCTGTAATCGATGCTACTACAGAAGAGTATAATCAGAAGCATGTTTCTAGGAAAGGAAGCTCATTGTGCTGTTCAAAGGGAAATACAAGGCTATCTTCCTTCAAGTTTCTACTTCTTGGACTTTAGCCACACAAAAGCTAGACAATTTTAATTTGTTTTATCTTACCTACTTTACTGTGATTTAGACTATATGCATGTTTCTCTGTACTTACTGCTAAGCCCAAACCCCCAAAGCCATGACCCCACCACCACTGAAGTTACATATTTCTTACAAACAAAAATAAGATCAGCAATAAGCTTGTATAATTACAAAGAGCCTGGTAAAAATGTGATGCCAGACAGTTTTCAAAAACAGTGTCACTAAAGTATATGTGTGTACATTGTAAAATAGGTTAAAGTTAAGTAAATCCTTGGGAGAAAATGTTTGTGTTGTTAAGAAACTATTTTCATATCCTAATCAATAGCACAGGGACCCAATTGAATTTGGCCTAAGCTAATGTAGCTTTTATGAATTCTGTGAGACATCCTGTTTGACAGATACAATCAAGTAACCTCATTCATTCAAATGCCAATCTAATGAGACTGTGATCCATATGCATAGTTACCTCCTAAATTACCTGAACAGGGTTGTGTATTCTTAATAAACTTTGACATTTTAAATGGATTTATTAATGACTTTAAGGCATTTCAGAGCAAATTAAAAGTTTTATATCCTGCTTCCTTTTTATATCACTGAAACAAATGTCAATTGTTTTATAAGGAGAAGCCAAAAAAAAAAAAAAAAGAAGTAGGCCAAGTAGCAGTAGGCATCCTAGTACTTAGATAAGGATTCCAGATGCCCTGGGTTTTGACAGACTCTACTTGTTGTGTGGGATTTGCTTTTTCTTGACCTCAGCTGTTCACTGTAGACACTCACGGGCAAAGATTTGAAGGTCTCAAGTGGAAAACTCTACCCAAAAGCAAGGTCAAAAGATCTGTGTGAAGCTTTGTAAATGGTCATGTTAACATTTCAGCTTAGAAAGGAATTAGTGATTTACAACCACTAACTTCAGTTCACAATTTCTTTAAAATAGTGTAATACCAAAAGTCTCACTGGAGCCAACAAGATCTGTTTAAGAGCTGTACAGAAAAGCCAATCACAGACCAGTCTCCTGCAGTAAGAAATTATGGCTAATTTTACTAAGATTTTGTTAGAAAAGTATTTCACCCTTTACTAATACGACTCTGAAAAGCAGATATAATGATGACTAGTTCTATAATGTTAAAATCACTGCATCAGGACACAATGCTTTGTCAATATGCCAAATTGCATGCCTTGAAAATTTGCAGATACCAAGAGCCTATGTAAATATGTACAAATCCCTTCATTCCATGGTAACAGCTGGTGCTTATGTAGCATTTGGATATGAATAAAATAGATTTCTGTTTCTTCCAAAACCTGTTTTGTCAAGTAAAGGAGCACTACAGTTTTAAGTATGGCTTTGTGGTTTCACAGCAAACATCCGGTAAACTATAGGCAAGGAAGTTTTATCGGTACAGTAGTTGGCCCTGCTTCTCATTGGGAGCACAGGAAAAACACAGAGCACACAGCATGCTGATAACAGTTGAAACTTGATTGCTGACTCTACATCGCCATCCATCATATAGGTCTTTATTCTTACCACTCGTTATGTAATGAGAACAGCCTCCTTTTTTATAATGATTCACTGAGAGCTGACATAATCCTAATGTACTAATATTCTCTCCAAAACATTACATATTTAAGAAGTATAAATCAGTATTCATATACTCATAGTAGCCTGATTTACAAGTATCATATTACATTCAGAGTATCCTATGATATCCACAGGATACGTGATCACTGCTTTACAAAGCAGTCCCACATATAAAGCAATCATCCACTAAGACATAGGGTTTAAACCATGCATCCCTCAGGAAGCATGTAGAGCCACTTACATGACTTTCTAGCTAAATAATTGACTGGGTGTCGAGACATTGAGCCACAGATCTTCATCAAAGTCCACACTCCAGCCCCTTTGGGAAGTTATGTATTTTGCTCTTCTCTAACTTTGGAGAAAGCCCTTATACTCAGAGAGACCCAATTTCTAAATTCTAAAATAACCTAGTGTGATTAGGTGATCTTTGAATCCCTTCCAGCTGTAGAATTTTAGATTTCTTGATGGAAATGGTTCTACATAACAGATGGACCCAGCAAGATTTTTAGCTGAAGCAACCTATGAAATATGGCCTGTCCATTCACAGCTGAGGACAAGGGAAAAGCAGGGTAGTTTACCAGGGTAATGAGGTCAGTGAAAACGGGAACTCATTTTGTGATACAATTTTCTTTTATGGTATAATTCTGTCCTTAATACCAAGCATGCATTTTGATGACCGTAGTCTTCTTCCATTAGGCAGCCAGATCCTATTTTAAAGGTAGGGAAAAGAATAGAAAGATTAGGAGAGAATCATAGAGGGTATGTGCAGATGGCAGAGGTGGGCCAAGGAGCACATTTATTGAACTCAGAAACACACAGGAAAATGCATAAGCACAGAGCTTGAGTAAAGAGTCGGGTAAAAAACTGAAGAAAATGTCACCAATAGGAAAAGCTACTTCCCAACCTTTCATGCTTAAATAGAATTTCTGAGCTGAATGATATTTAGATTAATAGATGTTATGGGAAAGTGCTTAGAATTTTAATTAAGATGGGCCTAGGATTGAGAACAAGCCATTTATAAGTTATAATTTAACAGCACCTCTATTTCTTGTCTAGAAATGGGAATAATAATTCTCATTTGAAATTTAATGCAATATATGAGAAGATGGTGACACTCAGAGGCATTTACAAATTGGGATACCATCTGCCCTTCACTTAGAAAACTATAAGTCACGGAAATTAATTCATCTTCCCAGGATCCCACATCTAATTGTTGATAGAGCTAACCCACTAAGTCTCTCATACTTCTCTCTGTCTCAGTTTTTCCTTTATTTCTCCTATTGATTTGAGATCCCACAGCTCTTACAACAGACCTATAATATCAAAGGCACCAGTTTCAATCCTGCACTGATGCAGATTTTTCTATTCAATGGTTTATTCAGAAAATCTATTCAGTACAACTCCTGTGTGGTTTAAACTCAGTCACAACCTAGTAATGGAAAGAATGAGTAAGTTGGAGTTACTCATTCAGCCTCGGACAGACAAAGCAGGTAGTCTTCCCAAGTAAAATATCAGGAGTTTAGCTTTCCACTTAATGCAGCCATGTTATCAATTGTATCATTTGTAGAAAACATCTGTATTAGTTACTTTTTGTTGATGTGATTAAAAGACTCTGGTCAAAAATGATGTATGACAGAAAGCATTCATTTTGACTTACAGCTCCAGACAGAGTCCACAATATTGGGAGAGGCATGGAGGAGGTCAGCTAGAGGGGAAAGCTAAGTAGTCACATCTGCATCTACACACAAGAAACAGAGACTATAAATTGGAATTTAGCATAGTCCAATACGGGGCAAGACTATAACCAGCCCACCTCTGTGATTTGCTTCCTCTAGCAGGCTCTCCTTCCCAACAGTCCCTCAACAACCAACCGAGGACCAAATGGTGAAATACCTGTGCCTAGAAGGAACAATTCTCATTCAAACCACTACAAGATTCATGGTATATTTGGTGAATTTTTCTAAAATGAAACTTTCATACTGACTTTTTAAAATCTCTCCAAAAGTCTATGAGCTACACTATATCATTATTCAATTTATTTTAAGCTAAATTAGAAGTCTGCTTTTATTTTTTATGATTAAAGACCCCAGCATATGTCCTGCATTTTGAAATGTGTTATAGAAGCTTTATCCTGAATTGAAGTATTGTTCCAAAGAGATATTATTCAGGATCTGCCAATTGCTACTATTAATTCAGGAAGCTTTCTTCTTTTCACCCTGTTTTCAGTAATTACATAAAAGATATTTCCATTCATGGCCCTACCTTTGTAATATGTAGATTTTTTTAAAGTTCTAAGGTTGGAGAATAAATTGGTTTAGAAGAAAGTATTTTAAATAAATTCACCTGTTGACTACATGCAAGATTAGTAGTAGTGAGTGAGACTGGGTCTGAATGCCCAAAGATGCAGCCAAATCTATATCAAATCACACCCATCTGCAATCGAATCAGGTATACTCCATTTTCCATTTTTAGCCTTTTCCTTCTCCTGAGAAACATACAATGGAACAACCTAAATCCTCTCACACACACCTGTTAGTATCTCCTCATGTGTAAGGCTCTGTGGATTATTATTCCCATTTGCTTACTAAGAGTCTGAAATGAGGAGAACTAAACTGCCTAAGGTCACAGAAACAGAAAGTGACAGAACTGAGTTTAAATGAAGCAACCCTCACTTCTTCTCCTCATGTGATTGTCTTGCATCCCAGACATTTGCCAGCCTCATCATGCTGCTCTAGAGCCTGATATAGATACTCAATCCCTGCTTTGCTTATTCAAGCATTAACCACTCTTCACAGCCCAGTGCAGGATCTTCAGCTGTGAAGAAGTTTGTTTTATATCTGCAGTTTTTCTCCTTACAATCAATATAGACTTTGTTATCACTTTTTGCTGCTTTTTAATGTATATTATTCTGTATTAATCATTTTATATATATTTTCTCCTCTGGGAGAGCCAAGTCTTGTGGCTGGGAGATTACCAATTTGGAGTGTCTCAAAATGACATTACACAGCCATCTTCTTAAATATTCCCTCATTCTTGGGTCATGAAGAAGGATATTGATACAATGCTCACATTAATTTTGATCATGAGGGGAATGTGTGTCCTAGATGATTTGAATGACTGAACACCTCCTTGATATTAACTTCTTCAAAGATTTTTATTATGTGTTCTCAACTTATTGAAGCAAATATATCCTAAAGCTATTTTAAATAATTCCAACATCCTAGTAAAATTGTATTTTTAATGGCGAACTCAATGTTGAATGACTTTAGTTCAACCAGAAAAAAAATCATATAGTAATCCATTAGGAGAATATAAATCATTTCAGTTTTTGAAATCTTTTTTCTTGGGGAGGGGTGTTTAGAGATTTTCTTTCATTGGTTGGTTGGTTGGTTGGTTGATTTTGTAAAGCAAATGAGAACATCCCATTGCCCTTTCATCATGACCTGCCGGAAACAATGGCATTACACCAAGATTCTTTGAACACTGAACATGCTGTTAAGTACAATAAATGTTAATTACAAGCTCATTAAAAATATTTGGCTTCTTATTAATCTAAACCATGTGGAGCTAGTCATCCAAACCCAATAATCAGATATTAAATACCAGAAAATATAAGAAATTAAATGCACAGAGATACATTGATACATTACTACATCAAATTTGCTTTTCAGAATTTATATTAAATGGCCAAATTACTATCCTCATTTGTATAGAATTACAAACTCCTTTTTACATTTCCTGTTTAAAGTACTAATGAACAACTACTGTGTGATATAATTGCATGCTTTATCTTCAATAACCTGAGCATCTATTGTGTTCTTGATATTAAATTCTGAATTTTAGTTTTACAGATGTTATAAAAAATTAAAGGTTGTTTTAAATCTCAGTATAAGGCTCTTGAAAAAGTGTAATATTATTGAACTACAGTGCATTTTCCATTATAATTGCCTATCACAACACTCATTATAGAGTCAACAGTATTCACTTTGGCTGTCCTGGTGATTGTACAATTGTTGCCTGGAAAAGGAGACTGGGAACTTTCAAGACATTTTCTCCTTTATTCTTGTCCAGTTAAATATTTGTCTGGTGTCGTTCTATGTCTAATTGATGTGAGTACGCTGCCTGTGGGAGAATCAAGTCATCCACTCTGGAGAGTCTTTGTAAATAACTTTGCCAACAACTAACCGTGGTAGGATATGACATGATGATGGAAAAGATGGAATGGCTACATTAATTATGCTCCAATTATGTTGTTCTATTATATAGATCTAGCCTAGAGTACTAGCCTAGAAATTCATCTACAAACATAGATAAATTTAAATAAATTGCCAGCAAAACGACTATTTGGAGGGTATTTCAATTGCATATGCTCCATCATAGGACTGAATTTATACAAACTGCTAAGGCTGTCAACATCTGTGTGGAGAACAGGGGTAGCTATTTAGGAAATGCCCTCTTGAAGTTTTGTTGACATAAAGTTGAATCATTTCTTTAAATGGATGTACAAACCCCAGGCCACAAACAAAGGAGCAAACGAAGAAAATAGATACAGAACATAGGGCTGAAAGAGATACAGGCTATACAGATCTTCCCTTCTTCCAGAACACCTTTAAAGGTCCATGCCTACATGAGTTTCATGTGAGAAAAAACACAGACGCCATTTCTTTATGCAACCAACACTACCTGAGGGTCACTATGTTCCAGGAACTATGCTAGGCACTGAGAATTGAGTGCTATAGGGATAAAAAAAAAAAAAAGGTGATCTGGATATGAAAGTCCAGCAGAAAAATCACCCAATAAGCAAATCACTTCATCCATCACTAGTAAGAGCACATGTGATTCAAAGGATATCTAAATGCTTTTCAGCATCATGGGCTTAATACATTTGAGTTCCAGGGATTAAACTCAAGTCATCAGGCTTCAGGGAATCACCTTTAACCACTGAGCCATCCTGCTGGCCCAAAATTATTGTTCCTATGTGTAATGAGCATTTTACTCACTCTCTCTGGTTAGGATCTGCATGTGTTAGACCCTAATGGTGTAACCTGTAATCTGAATGAGCTGCTGGGTCCATAGCTCAGAGTTATCTAACCCTGCACTTAGACTTGTCTGTGTTCTAATTTGGTGTTGTCTTAACATATCTGTAAGCAAGCCAAGTTTTAGTAAAAAAAATGTGTATAAATTATATAAATATGTACAAACATACCTAATTCAACAAAGATAGATTCAAACCTTTCTCATGAATGTTATTCAAAGGAAAATACTTTTTTAATGCACAACCCAAGACTTCCTTCATTCACTAAATCCAGACTGTCCTTTGGTTTTAATATGTCACAGTCTGATCAGAAAATTAAAAGTGATCTGATGACTAATTTACGGTTCACTATTTCTGTCAGGCATACAAATGTCACCTCCAAATTACTCACTGAGTTTTTCTGTCTTACAAACTCTTTCCCCTGCAATGCCTAACAAAATCTATGACATGAAATAGATAATAAAAAGATGCATTCTCTTTGAACTTTGCAGAGAGTCCAACAACACTGTTAGAATAGCCAAAGTCTTGGGTGTTACTGTTTCTGTCTTGAAAGCACAAGAGATTTATAGATTAAGTTAATAAAACATCTCAAGAAAATCGGGGCAAATATTTTTATAGGGCCAAGTGTTGAGTTTCACAATCTTATTGAGGTTGACCATCGTTGAGAAGGTCTTTAAGTTGTCTGCAATTCAAAGTCACATCTAATGCCATTGTGGATGTGTCCTCCTCAAGCATAGGCTGGATTTATAGATTTGTTTTCATCTTTGATCAGGACATTGTTTTATATCATAATGCTGAGATGGCAGGGGTGGTAATGGTTTTCTCTCTTGTGTGGTTAATAGAAATTTTTTTACTGCTTTAAGATTCTTTATATAACTACATTTTCTTCAGGCTTAAGACCATTTGTCTGTCTCTGTTGTGAAAAATGATCTATAATCCTTTGCAAATATTTTGTGGAAGCATTTCCATGTGACAGATTCTGGATCTTATCACGGATACCAATAGCTTTTTGAATTGGAATACCTTGGCTAAGGGTTTGAGGTATCACAGAATAAAAATTGTTCTTTTTATATGTGCTGCATCCTCATCTCAGAAAAAAGGATATGGACTTAATAAATACAACTACTGTACAACTTATTTGACTTGATTTCAGTAAAAAATGGATCAGGTGGTAGGCAGTCAAGTCCTGCCACACATTCAGGAATCACCCTCTAGGAATTTGTTTGTTTGTTTGTTTTGTTTTGTTTTTCAAGACAGGGTTTCTCTCTGTAGTTTTGGTGCCTGTCCAGGATCTCGCTCTGTAGAGCAGGCTGGCCTTGAACTCACAGAGATCTGTTTGGTTCTGCCTCCCAAGTGCTAGGATTAAGGATATGTGCCACCACCACCCAGTGCTAGGAATTTTATAACACATAAAATTATCACAATACCAATTTCTGCTATATTTCTTTATGACACTCAGCAATACTTCATCATCAGCATCAACAGGTGTATAATGAAACTCAAAGCATGAGATAATGCTCAAAATTCATAAACACTTTTCAATAGCCAGTGTAGAGTGGCACCCCCCACCCCCACCCAGTGCTCTTGACATTCAAATGATTTGAGAGCATAAGAGAGAAGGCATGGGTGTGAGCAGGGCATGGTTTACACAAAGATCTTAAAACTGTCATTTTAACACCCTGACTTTGTGATGGGAACTTGGGCTTACAATGATGCTTTTTTCTTCTCTGAATACCAAAGGCATTAAAGTCAGGTGTAAATCAAAAAAAAAATTCATAAATAGTCCTTGTTCCCAGGGTAATTAAACTCTACTTGTAGACTAATGAGTGTCCTTGTTACTTTGCCTCATATTCAGTGTCCTAAAGAAAACATCTCTGACAGAAAAGGATTAAAGTGGAAATTGCACTGCTGATAACACTACAGTTTTCGTGTTTGCCTTCAATTTAAAGAACGACACTTATTTTCTCCAGTCCATGTGTTGCAGACAAGTCCTCACAGGCATATTAACATCTGGCGTATGTTCTCAAAATTCCCAGCAAGAAAGCCATCTACGTCATTTTTTTCATAAGCCTACAAGAGCCAAGTGAGCTGGGGTTTGGTGTCTTTGTCTTTTGTTTGCTTGACTTTTTGTTTTGAGATGGGACCTCACGATGTAGCCCTGACTACCTTTGAACTTGCTCTGTAGACCAGGCTAGCCTTGAATTCACAGAAATCCACCTACTATTGCCTCTCGCATGCTAGGATTAAAGGCATGTATCATGACACACGGCTTCTAAATGAGCTTTATAAAAAGGAATAAGGAGAATTTTCGCAAGGATCAGCTTATATCATTTTAAAGGAGGCTTTGTTGGTGTTTGTAGATACCAGTACCAAAATTAATCATCTTTACCTGGTAAGCTTCACCACATACAAATGTAAATATTTTGCCTTTCTTTCAGAATCTGAGGGGAAATAAGTGAACCAATGTATACACCTATTAAGAGAGATAAATATGAATGCTATATCAACAACAGGAACAATTATTTGTTACTTGGTGTTCCTGAATCAATAATAGAAAATTTAACAAAGAAAAAATTCATCTGTAATGAGCAGATGGAATGTAAGGAAAACATTTTACATTGTAATTCAAGAATAGCTTGTCATCCCCTGCAAGCACAAAAAATAATTTATTAAGAAATATTGGGTAGGTTATTGAGTTCAGTGGTAAAGTGCTTACTTAATGCACTCAAGTTCCTTGTCAATATCCAGGTGAAAGTGGGGGGGGGGTGAGAGGAAGGGAGGGTGGCAGGCAGGCAGGCAGATAGGATGGAAAGAAAGAAGGAAGGAAGGAAGGAAGGGAAGGAAGGAAGGAGATGGTTACGTTTTAGTTGTTTGTAGGTAACTATTCTATGAGGATACCTATACCTCAGGGGGAAAAAAGGATCTATCAAAGACTATGTAAGTCAGAGCCATAGTACTATAAAATATTTTATCAACTACCAAAGATTATTTTGCTTAAATGAGAGCACAAGGAAACTTACTATGCAGCATTTTTATTTCCTCAGTTCAGAGTGACCATCTCTCAAAACCATGTTGTTGCCAGTGGCTTTACCATGGAAGTCATCAGCACTTGTAAGGGTCTGTGCTGGTGGAGAGTGTCTGGCATGAATGGGAACGTTGGAATGGCAGTCCTTGACACGGTCTCATTAACCTTGCAGAGTGCTCTGCCACACCATGCTCAGATGGCCTGTTTGAAAACGGCTGCTTGATGATGCTGATGCTGATGATAATGATGATGATGATGGCAATGACCACTGATAGGTTAGTTGGGGACCTTCTGTTGTCCCCTAAATATGATTTCCTCCAGTTGGTCAATTATTTCCCTTGCTCCACTAATGGTAAAGGGCAATTAATGTATAAACTAACGATTCTTATGCCTCATAAAATATTAGTGAAGCTAGTAAATATAATTTATAACTAAGGCTAGAGAAACTGTACTTACCAAAACAAAATGTCATTTAGAAAATATTTTTCAACAGATTTATGGTGTAATAAAAGTTAAAATGTAAAATATAAATAAAAATTCCATTTCAATATCTCCTATATTCCTCATCCTCCATATGGCTTTGCCATAAATAGAATAATTATTAGCATAAGTAGCTACGAAAACATGTTTTTATACTTGTATTTGGTGAATTGCTGTGTGATCTCCAGTTTTCTATGGCAACTTTGTTCTATTTGGAAGAGCATGAGTTCTGGGATTTTAACGTCCTGGATCTTAAATACTTTGAGTTATGTGAGCATGAGGAAGAGAAAGCTGTAAGCAACCCTTCGCACCTATCTTGTGGCTTAGAACTTAAATTGGGGAATGAGCCTTCCTCTTACCAAAGATCTTCTTGTCAGTTTGCAATGTGTTCGTCAATCAAAGGCCTGCTCCTGAAGCACTGGGCCAAGGCAGTCCAATCTGAGTCTCCACAAGATGGAATGGTAGCCAACAGAGAGCAATGGGGTCATTCATAAGATGCCTAGACTCCTGCAGAAGGGCTACCTGCTGCCTCACAGCCTCAGGAAGTGACTGTCGCCGGTCCCTCTGTAGTAATTTACAGGCCAGATTCAAGCTAGGGTACATTAGCACTCAGCTCTTCTGAATGTGGAAATAACTGAAGTAGTTTTAAAACACTGAGAGAGGTTATGTTTCTTGTTTTCAACCTTGAGATGTATTAATGTGGGGTATGTCTAAAGCATTTGTCTATAAAATTGTCCATTCTTTTTGTCCCTTTACTAGAGTTCTTTTATTTTTACAAGCACAAACCTGAAAAGGGAGCTTTGTTCTTTGCATCATGTAGCTGAAGTCTTGACATTTCACAGACGATTATCAGACAAATCGCAGGGTGAACACAGAACAGCCAAATAGAAGTTTACATGTCTAAAATGGTCCCACTCTTACCACCTACACAGAGGGCAAAAAATGTTCTGTGTTCTGTGACTCACTAAAGGCTGACACTGAACAAGGAGATGAGTGGTTTGGCATTTGATAATGAGGACTACCCAGTAACAGAAAAACAACAACAACAACAACAAAAAAAAAAACAGAAGCAATATCTTAATATTTTTATTGAAATCAAATTTTAACATTTGATTTTTATTTCAATGTCTTAGAAATGGAGACAATACTAGGATTTCTCAAAAGATCTAAAATTAATGTTCTACTGAAAAGGGTTAAAATTTGGTAACGCATTTTTATGCTAGAAATAGTAACATTAGTGAATGAAACTATGCTGCATGCTCTCAAAAGAAAAACATAAACACTAAGCCAGCCACAAACCATTATCTACAATGGTATACTGCCTACAAGAAATGCTAGGACAATGGTAGCACAAAGCTTGTGGAAGCCACCAACCAATAACTGATCTGACTTAAGGCCCCTTCCATAAGATGGAACTCATAGCCAACACTGCTTAAGTGACCAAGAACATGAAACTAGATAGCCCAGGGACCTATGGTAACCAAATAATACTGGTCTAAAAAATGTAGTGATCAAATAACTCCTAATGATATTCTGCTATACTCATAGATCAATGTCTTATACAGTCATCATCAGAGAAGCTTCCTCTTGCAGCAGATGGGAACAAACACAGAGATCCACAACCAGACATTATGCAGAGTGAGAGACCTTGGAACACTCAGCCCTAAAATTCCTCCTTTCAAAAAATTCCCAAGAAATACTATGGAAGAGGAAGCAGAAAGAGTGTAAGAGGCAAAGGGGATAGATGACACCAAAAAACAAGACCCTCTAAATCAACACGAGCAAAGCTCATATGAACTCACAGAGACTAAAGTAGCATGTGCCAGCACAGGTCTTTTGTTTTTCTAGAAAGATTGAAAGTGGCTAGACATTCAACATTTCAGCCAAACACTGAAATAAATTAGAATTTACCCGCTGAACAAAAGTAAAAAGAAAGCAAACGTTTAAAACTTCTAGGGGTGGATATCCAAGGTTTAGAGGTAGTATACCAAAAAGAAAAAGAAAAAGAAAAATTTCCAAATCCTGGGAACCCTACACTTGTTTTAAATGCCAGCATGCAGCACTCCTACCTTAGCTGGAAAGAAACGGTGTCTTGACAGAAACAGATTGTGAAGGTTTTACATATGAACCCAAGGAATTTGAAATTTATGTCACATACAGTGAGCAGCCAAGTCGGGATTTCATTAAGAAGATGGTGGCCTCCGGTTTGTGTTTTAGAGGTTAACTCATTTGCATGAATAAAATTATAAATCTTGAATGGTAATGCAAACCTTTTTCTGTTCTGTGAAGAATGTCCTTGGGACTTGGATAGAGAAAGTGTTGAATTTATAGATCACACATTGGTAGTCTCCTCCAACTTCTTCTAGTGTCTTAAAATTGCATTGTAGAGGTATAAATGGATGTTTTTCCTAATCTCTTTCTCAGAAAGTTCATCATTTCATCCATTTAAAGATTAGTTTCGTATGTTGATTGTGTATCCACCTGCTTTACTAAAAGTGTGCATGAAATGTAATCATTTTCTAGTGGAATCTATGAGGTCTTTTTAAGTATAGAATCATGCCATCTGCTAATAGAGATACTTTGACATCTTTTTTCCAATTTTTATCATTTATATACATTTCTTTGTCTTGCTGCTCTATGTAAGTCTTTGAGCATCATCTAGAACAGGGTACTATAAGAGTATGGAGTGGGCACATTTAACTTTCAGATTTTAGTGGAAGTGCTCTGGTTTTCCCTGCTGTGGGATGTTCTGTATGGCAAATGTGTTGCTCTGATTGGTTAGTAAATAAAACACTGATTGGCCAGTAGTCAGGCAGGAGGAAGTATAGGCGGGACAAGGAGGAGAAGAATTCTGGGAAGTGGAAGGCTGAGTCAGAGTCACTGCCAGCCGCTGCGATGACAAACAGCATGTGAAGATGCCAGTAAGCCATGAGCCATGTGGCAAGGTATAGATTTATAGAAATGGATTAATTTAAGCTATAAGAACAGTTAGCAAGAAGCCTGCCACGGCCATACAGTTTGTAAGCAATATAAGTCTCTGTGTTTACTTGGTTGAGTCTGAGCGGCTGTGGGACTGGCGGGTGACAGAGATTTGTCCTGACTGTGGGCCAGGAAGGAAAACTCTAGCTACATTGCCCCTTTAATATAATGTTTTCTATACAATTGTCATATATAGCTTTTATTATACTAAGCTATGTCTGTCAACTCTGTTTTTCACACTTTTCTCATCAAATAATATTGTGATTTTTCAAATACCTTTTATGCATCTTACTAGGATGATCATGTGATTTCTGTTCTTAAGTCTATTAAGAGAGTACATTTTTTATTTGCATATGCTTAACCAAGTTTGAATCCTGGAATAAAATCAGGTGGGTTGTAATGTACAACCTTCTTAATGTGTTATTAAATTCAGTGAACAAATATTTTATTGACAATGTTTGCATTTATGTTCATCAGGGAGATTAGTCTATAACTTGACTATAACTTTCTTTGTTGTTGCTAAGTCTTTATATGGCTTAGGTATCAAAGTAATGCTAGTTTCACAGTGTGGGTCTAATGAAGTTCTTGCCATGGTCAGTTTTAATTGTCAACGTGACACAATCTAGCATCACCTGGGAAGAGAGTCTCAATGAAGGATTCTGTAGATCAGATTAGTCTATGGGCAAGCCTATGGATATTATCTTGATTATATTAATTGGAATGGGAAGACTTGCCAACTTCTGGTGGCACTATGCCCTAGGCAGTGTATCTTGACCTGTACAAGAGTAGAGAAATCAAGCTGAGCATTAATTTACTGCTGTCTGTTCTGAATTATGAATGCATAGTGACTAGTCACTCAACACGTTCCTGCTACACTGATTTTGCTGCTATGATGGACTGTAGCCTGGAACAGTGAGATCAGAGAAATTCCTTTCCCCTTACCTTCACCCAGGGAACTTAGTCACAGTAACTAGAAAAGAAACTGGAAATGCTTATTTCTTTTTTGTGAAACAGTATAAGAGATACTAGTTTTTCCTTAAAATGTTAGTAGAATTCTGCACTAGATCTGCTCAACCTGGGTTTTACTTCATAGAGAAACTTGATTGTTGTGTCATCTTCATTACCAGTTATGGGTAATGAATAGTTGTATCTATATATACTAGAAATGGATCCATTTGTTATTGTTCTCCAAATTATGGAATATGATTTTTCAAAGTATCTCCTACTGATGTTCTGTATTTCACTGGAGTCTGTTGTAGTAGCTCATTTTTCATTTAGAATTTTGTTAGAGTCCTTTCTCTTTTGGTCTGTTTTTGGCAAAAGAATGGTCAATATTGTTAACCTTTTCAAAAAAACATTTTTTTTATTTTCATATCATACTTTTAGGTCTCTATTTTATTAACTTCTGCCTTAATCTTTACTATTTCTCACCATCTATTGTATTTAGACTTGGCTTCTTATTTTTCTGGCATTATGTATTACTAGGTCATTTTGGATCTCTCTGAATGTTTAATGTGAGCACTGATAGCTACAAACTTTCCTCTCAGGGATGCCCTGGCTGTTTTTAAGTTGTTATTCTGGAATATAGTGTGTCTTCATTAGAGTTTCAATGTTGTGATGAAACACCAGGATGAAAGAGTTTGCTTCATCTGACACTTCCACATCACAGTCTATCATAACAGGAAATCAAGGCAGGAACTCATGGCTAGAACTGATGCAGAAGCCATGAAGGATGCTGTTTACCCTCTTGTTCCTCATGGCTTGCTTATCCTGCCTTCTTATATGACTCAGGACCATCTACCTAGGGAAGGATCTTCTCCAGCAAGGTACGGTCTCACACCAATCATTTATCAAGACCATTCTGCAAAGACTTGACTGCAGACCAATCTTATGGAGCCATTTTCTCTATTAAGATTCCCTCTTCCCACATATGTCTAGGTTTGGGTATAGTTGATAAAAACCAACCAGGGATTGTTTTCATTTTATTATAGAATTATTAAATTCCCTCCTTATTCCTTCAGGGACACACTGTTCATTCAAAATGTGCTGTTCCTTTTTGAACTGTTCACTTTCTGAGGCTTCTCTTGCTTTTATGTCTACCTTTACTCCATTTTAGATTGATAAGATAAGGAAATTATTGCAATGTTTTTGTATTTGTTAAGGATGCACTGGGACATATAATGGGATTAATTTTAGAAGAAAAGTTTCACAAGCTGCTGAGAGGAAAATGTACTCCCCCATCTTTTGTATGAAATATTCTGTAGATGTCTGTTAAATCCATTTGATCTATGTTATTGTTTAGCCATAAATTTTCTTTACTGATTTTCAGTTCAGAAGACATATCTAAATATGAGAGTAGAGTGTTGAAGCCACTGACTCTTACTGTGTCAGGATGTATTTGGTCTTTTATGCTTTAAGACATAGTTCATGAGTATTTATAACTGTTATATCCCCATGATGAAATGTTCCTTGTATGTAGTAGCCTTCTTCATCTTTTTTGACTTGTTTTGATTTGAGGTCAGCTTTATGAGATATGAGAATCACTATGCCCACTTCCATTTACTGAGCATATCTATTCTTAAGCTTTGGCTCCCAATTTGAGGATGTCTTTCTTAGCTAGTGGGTTTCTTAGTGACAAAATAGTTGTTTTTTGTTTTTTGTTTTTTCCAGAGCTGAGGATCGAACCCAGGGCCTTACGCTTGTAGGCAAGCACTCTACCACTGAGCTAAATCCCCAACCCCCGTGACAAAATAGTTGTGTCTGTCTTTTAATGTAGTCAGTTGGTCTGAGCCTGTTCTGTTCATGAAATGTATCCTTATGTTCTCATGGATGAAACTATCTTTATTACTCATCTGAATATGACTTTAGGAATTATGTTCTTTGACACTGGTTGTCACAAAATTTGTATGGAAACACAAAATACTACAGATATCCAAAGCAATCCTAATCAAAAAGAATACTGCCAGGGATGTAGTAATAATCATCATTAAATTATACTACATTGCCCTGGTTCTGACCCAAAAACAGATATGTAGGTCAATGGAACTTAGCAGTAGATTCAGAAATAAACACATCAACATAGCCACCTAATTTTTGACAAAAATAGTAAAAGCATATGAGGAAAAAAGCAGCTTATTTCACAAATGGTGCTGGCAAAACTGGGCATTTACCACAAAAAGAGTGAATTTAGATTCAGTCTCTCACCCTGCACAAAAAATCAATTCAAATGCATCAAAAATCTTATCTGACCAGAGAGACACTTATACATCCATGAATATTGCTGCCCTATCCACTATATCCAGGTATGGAATTGGCCTAAATGTGTATCAGCTGATGAATAGATAATGCAAATTTGGTACATATACATACTAGAATTGTATTCAGCTATAAAGAAAAGTAAAATAACAAAATTTCTGGGAAAAGGGTTGTATCTGAAAATGATTATACGGAGTGAGGTGACCTAGGCTCAGAAAGACAAATACCACATGTTCTATCTCATATGCAAACCTTAGCTTCTCATTTTCAGATGTGAGTAGTTATGTTGTAGTGAGTGTAGGTATGTCATTTTAAAGACATGGAGGGGAGGGTATTAGAAGACATGTGACATGAAGTGGAATGAGGGATGAAGGAAGAGAACAAGTGAGCGCACAGAGATGGACAGAGAAAGACCCACGGAAACAAAGTACAGGTGAAAACTCCTTGATAAAATCTATTATTTTATATATAAAAAAAAAATTTAAAAAAAGAAAAATCTTTGTGCTTCCACACTTTCTTCTAATTCTGACTGTGTGCATAAAGCCTGATTTTATTCTGAGAAAGTCTCCTTCTGGACCTGTTTCAGATGGAAGCTAGACAATGGAAATTCCTTTGTCTCATATTGCTTCAGACAGTTAAGATCTTGTAGTTTATTTATCTTACCCTGATCCTTACATCTAATTTATTCATCCATTAGTTTCTCAAATATTTACTGAGCATGCACAATGTACTAGCAATATCCCCATCTGTAATGAAGCATAGTGTCTATCTCAGCCAGGCAAAGAGGAAAGAACCATGAAATTAAACTCACATGAATACTGCGGTACATCCCAAGTAGTAACACATGACTGGTGACTCTTTTTTTTTTTTTTTTTTTTTTGGTTTTTTTTGAGACAGGGTTTCTCTGTGTAGTTTTGCGCCTTTCCTGGAACTCGCTTTGGAGACCAGGCTGGCCTCGAACTCACAGAGATCCGCCTGCCTCTGCCTCCCAAGTGCTGGGATTAAAGGCGTGCACCACCACCACCCGGCCATGACTGGTGACTCTTAATGGTAACACAGAGGTGCCTTATTTAGATGGTGGGATTTAAAAGGCCTATTTAAAAAAATGATCATTAATTGAGAACCAAAGAATGATCAAGGTACAAATAGATAAAATGAAAGAAAACAACATGTCATAGCAACAGGGAAAAAATATATATACATTGCAGGTATGGAAGCCAATTTGGAGACAGATGAACGAGGCATATGGAAACCAGAGACACAGTGGAGAGTGTGGTTATACCAATCAGGTACATGAAAAATCTGTTCAAGGTCAAGTTGAAGTCTTCCAGCCAGTGCTCTTTCCTGCGTATTCTAGAAGCAAAAAAGAGAAGTGAAGCATATCTATCTATACTTTTGACTGCAGATTGATATTAATGCATATTATCTGCATTGCTCAAAAATAAAAAAAATAAAACTTGTTTCCAGATCCTCCATTACAATTTTCATTCATTATTTCTTTAAAAAGTGCCACCTCATAGGAAGCAATGACAATCCCATCTACTCCAGCTGTCATCTCAGACTTCCCTAGTAAAAGTTCACATAAGGCAGAGGAGACCTTGATCAGAGGCTCCCCAGGATCATGAACAAGAAAAGGAAGCCAGGAAAAAGCAGGATATAAGTGGCTAATAACTTATTCATGAATTCAAACTCTCTAGAATAATTAAAACACCTACTTTCAGCAAATAAGCCATTAACTTCAATTTTGCTATTTTTTAATGATCTAATTCACACTGTTTCAGGAAGTTTCCCTTAATCTATGTATATGATTATGTAGATCAATGTTTGCTTTATTCCATTCTCATAGACATGCAGTGAAAATAAAGTGCATAAATAAATTGTTCCCTGGTTACTAGAAAATGCTTAATATGTACATAAAACATATAGATTGTAATAACCCAGATAAAGATTTGGGGGTGGACGAGGCCAAGCATTTTCCATTCCCAATGTTTGTCTCCATTGCTTGGGGATGTAGAAACCACTAAAATCCCTAATACTCTTTCTGTTGTGATGAATTTGCCAAGCTACTTCTCAAATAAACAGATCATTGTAAAAGGAGGTGAGCTTCCATCACATGGGTAGAAATATGTGATTTCTGTTCAAACAGCTTTTTGCTCAAGTAACTCAGAGAAGGAATTTGTTTTTTACCACTTCAAGCTTGTCATTTATTTAGGCCTCAGTGGGGAATAGTGTCTTTGCTTTGGTGGAACTTAGCAATTTGTAGAGGAATGGATAAGGTCCCTGTAGTAAGTTCTGAGGCCAGTCTTTTATAGATCACTGACACAGGCAATGATTGATTATTTTCAAAGATAAATACACTCAGTTTTTAATCCTTATATCTTAGTCAACTTAATTTTGATATCTGTCTTTGCCATTTTTGGCTAATTCCACTCTTGAAGAATATAAATTCTTATGGCAAGCAGGATAGCCCATCCAGTACTGAGAGCATATAAGCTAGTCCATGTCTTTGAGCTTTCGATTCAGGGCACTTAGCAAAACAAGGAAACCTAGAGATAGTGAATCTATGACCATGAACATCACTCATTTCACACACTTAAGAACAAAATAGAATTGAGGCATTCTAATGATGAGCTTTTGAGATACCTTTTTTCTGTTCACCAAACATCTGAGGCCCAAGTACTTTCCTAAAACTATTCTTCATTCCTTTGAGAGTTCAGGGCCAAGGAAACATTCCAGAATTATTTTGTAAAAAACTTATCACAGTATCACAAAAGGCACATAGAGATGGGTGGATAAACATTTGTATTGTAGATACCAAGAAACTCTGTAGCAACATTAAAAAGTGTTTTTCTATAGAAAACTTCTATGTAACTCATAAAATAAAAACCACCACTTATTCACTTATTTGTGTAAGAATTATGTCAACATCACTGTATTAGTTACTTTTCTGTTGCTGTGACAAAACACTGTGATCAAGGCAACTTGAGGAAGGAAGATCTCATTTTGATTCTCAGATCCAGAGGCTAAGTGTCCATGATGGTGGAGCAGACAAGACAATGTGACAGCTGGAGGAGGAGTAGAGAGCAGGAGGAGAGAGCAGTGGAATGATTTTAGCTCTCAAAGCCTACCTCCAGGGACGTACTTCCTCCAGCAAGGCCACACAACCTAAATCTACCCAAACAGAACCACTAAATGGAGGCCAAGTGTTCAAATACTGGAGAACATGGGGAACACTTCTCATTCAGATCACTACAATCACTATTAACCAGTTAAGTAGAGCATGTGGATAGATTGACTGTCACACACATAAATGCCATTATCCATGCAAGTTCATTTCCTTCACAGGCTCCTATCACAGGACATGACGAAAGATAATTAATTCACACACACACACACACACACACACACACACACACACACACACACACACACACCTATGTCTTTGAGAGAATCAGAAATAAGAAAAAGAAATCAAAGGAAAAGATAAGGACTGAAAAAACCGAGTATGAAACTATAGACTCGTGCTATGTGGCAAGTACTGAGTGGTATAATATCACAATTTCTTTGGGAGAGGGTTCTCTGAAAAGAGTGCCCTGAAAATGTTCTAACCCAGCCCATTGATGGAATTTAATGCAGGTAAACCTACAATGCAGACACATAAGAGTTATTTCAATCCCAAATCTGTTGGGCACATGGACCCTGTATCAAACAATCTGCTTGTAGTTTCTAGTAACAGAGCTTGAGTATATTAACTAACAGTCCATATTGATGGTGACAACAAGCAGACTACTCGAAGCTGTTAGCCATTTTTCCTGAGAAATTCAAATGATATCCTGGACTCAGGGGATAGATTAAGCTCAGTGGTGTATGTCTATTTAAGGAGAAAGGAAAACTATTTCTAGGATCTATAAAGCTTGAGACTCTTAAATCAATAACTAACAATCTTCTAAACCCAGCCTGTATGTAAGCAATCAATCCACAAACTCCTAAAAAGAAAAAAAAAGAAAAAAAGGAAACTGGATGTGGCTTTGTGAAGAAAAATCCCTCTAAACAATTCTAATCTCTTGAAATAGATGCACAAATCCTATTTCTCATGGCTGAAATCAGTCATTCCATTTCTTTCCTGTAAGGGTCAATTTAATGGGCAAAAAAGATGATCTTTAGTCTAAATTCAGGGAATAATTAATGTAGAAGCTTGATTTCAATCACAGCACCCCACAGCCAAGACTCAACTGTCCATTTGCTGCAAATCAGTAGTCAGCTAGAGAGTAATTAGGCAGGTGCAAAGCTGCTTCTAACACCCTTTGCCAGGAACCAACTTCTACATCTCTTTCTGCACTCTACATTTTAGGGAACATTATTTGTAGTGGTTAGCCTCTAAAGTCCTTTGTTAATGAGGGAGTGAAAGTAAAAGTAATAACAGTTGTTATCCACAAAATTAGGCTTTAAATTAGAGCAGAGTATTCATTTATAAGGTTCTCATTCATATGAGTACAATTCTACAGCACAATATTTGTACACCCTATCTGATCTATATCATATCTCTACCGCTAGTGTGCCTTGTTCCTTATGATACTGTTCTTCCACTATGAATGAAGAAGAACAAATGTTGCCATTTTCTTTGCTGTTAGTACCCCCTATTATTAGTAGTTGAATACTAAACACCTTTGAAATATTTTGTCCGGCCTATTACTCAACCCGGCCATTAGGCTTAGTCTACCTATAATGTCATCAGTTTACTGTTTTGCAAGTCATTGTGAAAATATCCAGCTGCAGAAGAGAGCTCTGCTCAACCCAAGAGTAAATGGCTTCTTTGGAAAAACAAATATTTAGGACAGGGAGCATCAACGTAGAGATCTGACCAATAAAGCAAACTTGGCAATTGGCAGCACTTAGCACTTTCCATGTGTTTCTAGGAGTATAAACATGCCTAGAAATATTGTGATGCTTTTGTCCTTTAGCAAATCTTTAGTTTCATACCTTCTGCCAGAAAAGGAAGAGAAAAAATACACTGTAAGCCCATATTACCCAATTTTAGACATATGCTTTGCAACTTAAGCACTGTTTATGGTAGATTCTGTGATTCAATTTCTGTCTTGCTCCTATTAAGTTGTATCAATATCACATATAAAGGAAGTGGCATAATGAGTCATAATTTATCAAGAAAAAGAGTAGGAGAAAACATCCAATAGTAACAGCAAGTATGTGAGGGCCCCACTGCACGGAGCACAGGGAACTTGAGGAAATCCACTTTCAAAGTTATAATTTAATTTGAGTCACAGTCTAGTGACTCTAGCCAGAGGAAATTTAAAAAACACGTTGTGGCAATAGTGAATACAAATTCAAGAGAACACTGGCTTCTGAAATTCCTACAAAGAGCTGTGAGTTGAGCCTTCAGGGAATTTCTATATTGAGGTCCCAGTTATGAAATTGTGCCATGTCTCCACATAGCAAGGTAGACTCTCAGTGGGACTTAGTTCAGGGAAGAGATTGGTTTTGTTTCATGATGATGACTAGTACTGCCTATTTTGTGCCTGGAACTTTCTAAGTTCTATCACAGCCATGTAACCATGCAGTAGCCCAATGACACAGGTTTTATTACTATCCTAATTTCACCACTGCAGATGCAAAAGGCACAGAATAGAACCATGTCCAAGTGGTAAGGCTAAAGCTTAAATCCAAGCAGTTTGAATCTACAGCTAAATCCCAAGCCAATTTATACTGTCTTCTTTTTAAATATGTTTGTGTGTGTGTGTGTGTGTGTGTGTGTGTGTGTGTGTGTGTGTGTGTGTGTGTGATGTTTATATGGCACAAATTTTTTCACACACTCAAATGACACAAATAACGTTGGTTCCTGAGGAAGAAAACTTTTCAAAAGAAATACTTCCATATTTATTGTACCAGAAAGTGACTAAAACCAGCATCAATCTTCTTATCAAAACACAAGTACACTTCATATATGCTTGGCATTAGCTGCTGGAATCACAATGCTTCGCAACTTTTACCCAGGAGCTTCTACATTTTCCTGGAGGACACTGTAAGGATATGTTCATCATAATGAAATATTTTACAGCTGGGCATGGTGGCACATGCTTATAATCCCAATATTAAATAGACAAAGGCATAAAGATAATAAATTTGGGGCCAGCCTAGGTTAGACTTTACATCCAAGGCTAGGCCATGATCCAAAGCTAGCTGGCAATCAAAAGTTAGCTTGCAGACCAAGGCTAGCCTGCAATAGTGAGATCTTGTTTCAAAAGAGGGCTGAGGATATAGCTCAGTGGTATAGAACCTGCCAAGCATACACAGAGCCCCAGGTTTAATCTCCAACAGTGCAAGCCAAAAAAATACCTCATGAAATCTCACGAATTCATTATTTTAATAAGGGAATAAATGACAGCATGCCCTCTTTGTGTGTTCTTAAATATCATTGCAATACCATGTGATAGAGTACCTACATGGTTTTCATTAAGAGAGAAATTCTATTGAGTCTCAGGGCTTTCCATAAAGTCTTTACACATCCCTAAGGTTTTCTTTAATTGTAGAGAAAGTCGTTGCAATCACATGAAAAGGTAACACTTTAAGAAATGCCAAACCTCTTCTTTTTATTAAAAAAATTATACATTTCTAGCTTTATGTCCATATTATTCTTTGTCTAATTCTTCCCCTGATGCTTTAGGAAAAAAGTACCCATCTGAGTAATGCATAAAAACAGAAATTTCTTTCTCGTGATTTCAGAGACTTAGATGCACAAATTCAAGGTACCAGCAGGTTTAGTGTCCATTGACAGGCACATTCTGCTTCCAAGACAATGATGTCCTCCATCTTCACACAGTAGAAGAGAAAAGGACTGTTGGTGCCTCTATACGTGTGAAAGAAAGCAAAAGGACCCAAAGCCTTGATGGACTTTTAAAATAAGGGTCTTTGCTTTATTGATAAAATCTCATGATTTTATCATTTCCAAAATGACTTGCCTGTTAATGACATCATCTGGTGATAAACTTCCATTGTTTGAATTTTAGAGGGACACAAGCATTCACACCATGGCATTAGTTTGTTTATTGATTGTATAAAAATTGGCATCAAAGAAACAGGCATCAGAGGTCAAACACAGTTATAAAATGTTAGGACCAATTCTCTCCTTTTACACACACACACACACACACACACACACACACACACACACACATATCAGCTAAAGTACTAAAGAGTGTGTTAAATTCCCCTAAACATCGTTTTCTGGGTTTTGTTAGGCAGTTATTTATTGTATATCTGAAGCTATAATGGGTCACAAACAGACCCAAATATTATTTTTCCCACTTTAAAAAAAAAACATACAAATTCTGTTGTCACTTCAAGCTAGCACAATTTTATCATTGAAACGTGAATTTTAGGATTGTAATAATTAACGAAGAGCTGGCTTTTCTAATTCTGGGTTTTGCTCCTGTTGATGACAATCTTCCCACCGTACATCTACATATGTCTGAGAACACAGAAAACAGATGAATGCAATCCAAATATGCATTCTGTAACCCACTGATTTTCTAAAATATTACTGCAAAATACCTTGCCCATCTGACACAGTGTGCAAACATGGTGTTCTGAGTGATTTAATTGTCCTAGAAACTGAAATACATCCTGATCTTGAAATCCCATTTTAAACAGAAAGAATCCTCCTTAGACTCTAATATTCTAAGATTTCTGCTCTGATTCTTTAAATAAAATCCAATGCCCAGAATATAAGCAGGCTGAAATCAAATTGAGGAACCTAAGTCTATTGATGCAATTTTTACACACACCTCCCCCATTCCACCACAAACCTCTACAAGCTGATTTCTGAGACTGGGCTTGTTCATACATTACTACATGTAATAAGCTTCTTTTGGAGTGGTATGGTCATCACATCAGCCAATTTGGATTCTCTGAGATACGGGCAACAAGATGGCATTAAATGGAGAATAGGCAGTTTGATCGCCCATGATGACCAGAGGAAGAACAGGCAGAAACAGGTAGGAAGGCCTTTTCAGTCCTGATGTACATCTGACACCTGTGAAGCAAACTGAAGAGAGACTTGAACAGCACCAACCTCGTATCACAGGTCAGCACAGAAGGCCTCAGCCAGGCTGGAGCAGCATCCCTTTGTATACAAGTCCTACTTCTGAGAGAGATGACTTCAGTCTCGTGTCTTCTGTGCCCAGTTATTGGCTGATACAAGTCAGGGAAAGTAGAACCATAGCATGCAGTTTTCAGTCACCTGTGCCCCAGCCTGCCCTTTAAGCAGGGCAACTTCGTGGCTTCTATTCCATCTAAAATATGGGAAGAACTAACTATTCCTTCTTAAGGAATGCTAAAAATGAACACAGAGTGATAGTGTGCATTTCACTTGGAAAAGCATATCTCTCTACACTTTAGGAGGTACCAATGGTAGCATTTTGTTAAGAGTTTGGTATACTTGTATCTAGTATTAGAACTAGATACACCAGGCGGTGGTGGCGCACGCCTTTAATCCCAGCACTCGGGAGGCAGAGCCAGGTGGATCTCTGTGAGTTCAAGGCCAGCCTGGGCTACCAAGTGAGTCCCAGGAAAGGCGCAAAGCTACACAGAGAAACCCTGTCTCGAAAAAAAAAAAAAAAAAGAACTAGATACTTGTGATTTAAAGGAAAGACAAGTTGCCCCGAAAGGCACCTTGGTAACATACTTCTATTTGACCATAATTGGAAAGTGTCAATGCACTCATAGTATCAACTAACACATATACACTCAGCCATGAGTCCCAATAAAGACATTTATTATTAACCATTACATTCATATATTGACATGAAGAAGGTAAGAGAAAGCCACTAATATCAGTTTTTTAACCTAAATATTTAAAAGACAGAAAAAGAATGATAGCATCAATAATGTGTCATGATGGGAGCTTTCTATCATCATCTTTCCATAGATGGACCAATTACAAGAAACAATTACCCATGGGCAAGAGTAGCTTCATGGGAGTTGAAAAGTCTAGCAGAGAAGTGACAACATGTTTTTGGAATAAAATCTTAATCTGAGAATAGGCACATGGAAGAGGTAACAACATCATTATGTTCACATCACTCTTCCTAAAAAGCCACACAGTTCAGTGACAAGAAATAGTTCTCTTATCTCCCCATGAGGGAATGTAAGAGTGCAATGAATATACTTTTATTTTATTTAGTCACTTCTATTTTAAACAGCCCAGAACATTGAGATGGTTGGCATACCTCAGTGATTGGTATAGCTGGAAGTATGGAACACAGGATGTGAACCAAGCTCATTGCCCTACAAACTCCATCTAGAAAACAACCCAGGAGCTGCTTGTGAATCCTCCTCTAATGGCCCAGAGGCAACCTGATTGCTCCATATGCCCTTTCCCAACCCTTCCTTAGAATGCCATTCTAAACAGTGAAAAAAGAATCCCATGAAAACAGCTTTCTGGACACTAGGGTTGCAAGAAAAGGCAGAAACCTGAATATTTCAGGGCTCTAATTTAGGAAAAGCAAAAGTGAGATCTTTAGCATCTGAGGTGGTACTGTGGATCCAAAGAAGACAGGTCAGCTTAACAACTGCCTCTCAGACTGGGTGATGGTGGAGCATGCCTTTAATCACAGCACTTGGGAGGCAGAGCCAGATGGTTCTCTGTGAGTTCAAGGCCAGCCTGGTCTACAGAACAAGATCCAGAACAGGCACCAAAACTACACAGAGAAACCCTGTCTCAAAAAAAAAAAAAAAAATTGGGCCGGGCGGTGGTGGCGGCCGCCTTTAATCCCAGCACTCGGGAGGCAGAGCCAGGCGGATCTCTGTGACTTCGAGGCCAGCCTGGGCTACCAAGTGAGTTCCAGGAAAGGTGCAAAGCTACACAGAGAAACCCTGTCTTGAAAAATCAAAAAAAAAAAAAAATTGCCTCTCAAGAGATGTGTGGTAGGCTCATTCATACAAAACGCCTGGAAACTGAGGAGTTTAGTGGGACATTAAAAGTGACAATAACATATCTAAAAAAATTGTTATGTGTAACTGGGATAATTGGTGCTATTATTGTTTGGGTCTTGCAGGAAGACATATTGTTGCTATATGGTAGGTGTAGCTTCCTTTCTAGGAGACATGATTTCACAGTATACTGCCCGGTCTGCTGGCTCATTAATAAGCCTCCCCTAAAAGAAATGCCCAGAATTAGACGGCTTCACTGGGACATTGCTACAAAATAAAGAATTGATGTCAGGCTCTCTCATATTCTTCCCAATGTGTTGAAGAGGAGAGGATTTTCATACTCACTGTTTGAGGCAGGAATCACTGATGCCAAAGCAAAATAGACACTGTAGGAAAAGAAAACAACAGACCAATAACTGTGATGAAACAAATAGAAAAGTCCTTAACAACAGATCATCAAATAATTCAATGATGCATCAAAAGGATCATAGATCATAGCCAAATTGGATTTATGCCTGGGATACAAGAATGATTCAACATACCAAAATCAATCAATGTGATAAATCACACTAACAGAGTGAGGATAAATATTGCACAATCATCTTAAAAGATGGGGGAAAAGCACTTGGCAAAAATCAACAACCATTTAGGTTTTAAAATTAATATAACAGATGAGGAATAAATGGACATACTCTCAATATAGTATGTGTTACCTTTGAAGACCCAATACTAACATAATACTCAAATGTGAATGACCAGGAACAAGATAAGAATGCTAAATCCCATTGCTTTTGTTCAACATAGGACGGAAAGTCCTGGTCAGAGTGACTAGTCAGGAAAAGGATCTAAATGGCATGCAAAAGAAAAAGCCATGCTCCCCATACTTCCATGTAGTCAGGCTTTCCTTAGACTGCCAGCCCACAAATAATGACACAGAGACTTCTTATTAATAATGAAAGCTTGGCCTTTAGCTTCGACTTGTCCCCAACCAGCCCTTATAACTTAATCTACTTCTATTAATCTATGTTCTGCCATGCGGCTTGGTCACCTCTACTCGGTACCAAATGTCTAACCTTTTCAGTGCCTCCTTGGCATCCTACATGCCTAGATTCTCACCCCAAGTTCCTCTCTTTCCCTGGAAGCCCAGCCTATCCTCTCCTGCTTAGCTGTTGGCCATTCAGCTCTTTATTAAACCAATCAGAAGGCACCTTAGGCAGAGATTTATCTTTACAGTATACAAAAAGATCATCCCACAACACTTTCACTTAAATGTGTGGGTTCTTTTCCTTTATTATTGATACATACACATGTATGCATAAACATGTAAACACAATCTGCCGAGTTTATTTAGTGTTGTTAGTATGTGTGTGGTTTCAGGGCTCAAGGAACATTGCAGAAGAGGGGCCTGAAAGATCAGAAGAGCCAAAGGAACAAGAAGTCTGTTGTGAGATTGTATATCCTAGAAATGATAGGAAATCTATGCCCAGGCTACCCCAACAACGTGGTTCCATAAAAAGCCCCAAACAACGCCAATGCTAATAGACATGTTAATGTAGAAAGGGGAAATTTCAAGGGCCCCCCCCTCCTAGACAAGAGCTACAGGCAACCAAGGACTGATGAGAGAGGGATAATCAGTCTTCTCAAGAGATGAGCACTCTAGCCATGCTAGAATTTTTGACTCCCTTGATCTTGTCCAGGTCTTGGGTAGATAACCAGATAGATCTTCTGTGAGTTCGTGTGTTCGGCAGTCATTTCAAGGATATAATTTCATACCACTCCTCCTGATTGTCCAGCTCTTATATTCTTTTCACTCTTTCATTATGCTTCCTGAATTGAGCCTGGGTGTTAATGTAGATGTCCTCTATGTGGCTGAACACTCAGTCATTTATTCTCAGCACTTGAACCAGTTCTATATCTCTGTATTAGCCGCTACCCACTGCCATAACAAGCTTTCCTAACCAAGATTAAGAACATCATGAATCTATGGGTACAACTGTTAATATTTAGAAGGCAGTTTGACAATATGACCATTCAGGAAAACAATATCAAAAGGTTCTTTTCTAGGGCCTATGACTTTCTTCCCAGCCCTTGTGTTTTCACAGGGTTTAGAGCACCAGCCATTAGTTCCTTCCAGTGGAATGAGCCTTAACTCCATTAAAGAGCACAGTTGGTTGCTAACATAAACAGTCATACCACTATTGCGCCGGTGGGTGCACCTTGCCTGGCATGTCAGTGTTGCAGCATGCAAGTTCCAGCACAGGATGTCTTTTCTCTCCCAGCAGCCTGCCTAGCACCTTCCATCACAAAATGCTGGCCAGCAAGGGAGAATCTGCTTGTCGTTCTAAGACTGACACCTCTATGTCCTTATAGTTTTTCAGTAACAGACACATAGAATGACTTAATAGGATAGGAGATCTAGAAATTGATTCTTTCTTGACAAAAGTGCCCAGAGCAAGCTCTGTAACATGGGTTTCTTTTAACCGATAGTGCTGAGGAAGCTGGATATCCACACAGAAAAGAACTAAACTAGAGAATTATTTCTTACCCTGTACTAAAATCAACTTGGACAGGATCAAAGACCTTAATGTAAAACCAGAAACTTCCAAACTATAGAGGAAACCACACTAACATTAGCCTAGGAAAGGACTTTCTCAAGAGAACTCACCAACAGAAAGAGTAACAAGACCTGGTAAATGGAATTACATAACCTTAAATGCTTCTGCACATGAAAGAAATCAGCAACAGAGTCAAGTTATAGCTTACAAAATGAGAAGACTCTTTGCTAGATATTCACCAGATACAGAACTAACATCCAGGGAGCATAAGGAACACAAAGTCAAAGACCAAACCTGTTAATAATCCAAGCATTGAATGGTGGAAATGAAATGAAAATAAGTAAGGAAACATAAATGACCAAAAATGTGGAAAATTGTTCAACATCTTGAACTCTCAGAGAAATGTAACTGATAACTACATTGAGCTGGATATGATGGCAAACGTGAGTATTTGTGAGGCTAAGGCAGGAGGGTTACAAATCTGGGCTGCATAACAAGACTGTCCCACAAACAGTCCTTTACTCATGAACACAGTGGCAGCCCTAACTGGTCTTAGTGACTCATAAAGAAAAGCAAAAAGGAAGAAGATATGAGGTTGGAAAGGGGACAGAGTGGTGTCTGAGAAAAATTGGAGGCAGGGAGCAGGAGGTAATACATTGAATGCATGTATGAAGTTCTCAAATAGACAAATAAAATATAACAAAAAATAAATTTAAAAAAACACTTTTAAGATTTTGTTTGTGTATGTGTGTGTGTGCATGCATGAGTATATGCATGTGTACTACATGCATTTAGGTGCCCACAGAAGAGGGTGTCAGATGCCCTGGATCTGGAGTTACAGAGGACAGTAAGTTGCCCAATGTAAATGTTAGGAAAATAAACAGGGTCGTCTGCAAAACAGTAAGGATTGTTAACCACTTAGCTATCTCTTCAGCCTCAATAATTTGTAATACCAATAAACTATAATACCAATATCATCCTTAAAAATAGTTGAAAATACATTTTTAATATTATCAACATTAAAAAGAGAAATAAAATAGTGTTTATAATCAAAAAACAACCATTGTTGGTGAAGATTCAGGGGGAGATGGGAAACATTATACACTGTTGGTAAGAATGTAAATTGGTGCAGCCACTATAGAAATCGATATAGAGGCTCTTCCCACTTAAAAATAAAACTTCATGTGATTCCATTCCATTTTTAAGTATGTACTCCATAAGAATCCAGATTATTGTAGCTATAGCCAATATATTCAATCACCTCACAAGAGTGCCACACATAGGATTCAGGGGCCTTTTTAGGAGACACTGCATCTCTAAACCATAATCTTCCTATATCTACCACCACTCCCCAAATCTCTCTAGCTCTTCAGAAATATTTACCAGTGCTAATCATATATACTTGCATTACTGTAGCTGTAGCAATGGAATACTCTAAGTATAATTGATATTTGTTGGACATCTGGGGCCTGAATTAACACAAAATAACCAGGTAGCATGGGTTCAGAGGCATCTCACATTGTAAAAAACTGTCTCTACGTTTACTTGTATCTTCAGGAAAATACATCTTCTTGTGATTACCTCTGATTCCAGCAGCCCATTCCTGATGAAATGTGAAAAGAAGATAGGTATTTTAAAAAAAATACAGGATACAAAATGGCTTGGAGGAATAGTGAGAAAAGGAAAGTGACTGGAAACAAAGCTGGGGCACTAAGAAGAAGCCAGCAAAGCCATGATCTTTTAACTGTGGCTCCCAAGGCTGCCTATGGTGTCATGCTCAATGAAGAGACATTGTGGGGATTTCCACTCAGTCCTCACAATTACCTCGACAATCTCTCTGGCTGATGCATGAAGACTAACTTGTACATGGTATATGAGTGATATGAAAGGGATGCATGGGGACCAGGAAATAATCAACTACAATGAACAATAGAGAGATATTAGTTTAATAGGTATGAGAATGGAAATGAAATTGAAGAAAGAAAGTTCTAAACTACCAATAGAATCAAGCATACAGCTAATTTTTCTAAATAATCCACAAAGCAGTTATGATCATACAGAGCAGGTTATTTTTATTATATTATTTATAATTTATTTATAATTTATAAATAAATAATTTATAATTATAATCTATAAATAAAATATATTTAATATATTTTATATATATAGTTATTGTTATTGTTATTTTTAAAGTATAACTTCCATTTCTTTTCCAAGTTATTTTTCCTTCCATCCTTATGTAGCCACCTCTTGCTTGGGCTTTGGTGGAGGTTGTTCTGCAGCAGCAGCAGCTCTAAACTGTGGATGGGATGCTCCGTCCTTCCAGGGAGTGTTCAGTCCTTTGCAGGGGGTTCAGTCCTTCTAGAGGGTGCTCAGTCCTTCCAGGGGGTGTTCAGTCCCTTCAGGTTTCACGAGGTCGATTCCTGACTATGAATGGCACAGCTCACACAGCAAGGCAGCTTGACATAGAGTTTGGGAAGCACATGAGGGTCAGAGACACTTGCTTTGGATATGTTCCTGATGGCAGCAGCCCCTACTGTGTTCCTAATGACACCCTTCTTAATGTCCTTGTCCTTGGGCACACACTGGGCACAGTTCGTGGAGAAATTTAGCTGTACATGGCTGTGTCCCCTTTTTGCACATTTATTGTTTCTTCTTTTTTGCCATTTTGGAGCCAAGACCTGAAAGCAAACTTTTATTACTATTCTTTGAAGTTTTTCATATTTTTTAATTTTTGAGATTGATACATAATTTCCCCTTCCCTTTTCTCCCTCCAAACTCTCTCATATACCTTCTTGATCTCTTTCAAATTCATGTTCTCTTTTCTTTAATTGTTGTTACATATATGTATAAATATACGTGTGTATATATATACATATGTTCTTAAATATATAAATACAACCTCCCTCCCCTGTCTATATTATGTTACTTGTGTATGTATATATATTTTTTTCCAGGGCTTACCATTTGGCATTGGATGACCAATTGGTATGCCCTTCTTTAAGACAGACTGTTTATTTCCCCTGATCTCAGCATTTCTTTGTTGCCTATTGTTTTTTGTCTAGGGTTGAGGCTTCCTGGGCATTCATTCCCTCATCCACATTAACATGTCTATTCATGTCATCCTTGTCAAGCTATGTCTAGGCAGTCATAATGAATACAAGGGATGTTGATCATATCCACCTCCCTCCTTTCTGTCCCTCTGCCATCTCTTAATCCTTCCCAGCACATATCTCTCTCAACTTCATGGCCTTTGATTTTGTTGAACAGAACTTATTACACATAGTGCTGTCTATTTATGTGCATGTGTCGGGGGGCAACCACTGGGACATGAACAACTTATGTGTGGTTGCATCCCCAAAAAGAAGAGTGACTTCTCACCCCAGTAAGAAAACAACTGCTAATGGCCTCTCAGTCAGGATGGGGCCTCAGGTTACCTTTATCTGGCCATGCTGGAATTTTAACACACTTGATCCTGTGCAGGTAACTACAGCTGCTGTGAGTTCTTATGCAACAAATGGACAGAATTTCACAACACTTTTCCCCGTCACCTGTATCGTACAGTCTTTCTGGCCCTTCTTTCATGCTGTGTCCTGAACTTTGGGATGGAAGAGATTAGAATAGATGTCCTACCTGTGGCTGAGCACTCAGTTACATATTCTTTTATCACTTTGACCAGTTGTGAACTTCTGTATTAACCACTGCACACTGCCATAGGAACTTCAAAGATGAAGGTTGAGAGCTGCACAAATTTAAGGTACTAAATGTGAATATTTAGAAATTGGCTTGACAGAAATGAAATTTAGGGAAACTCTAATAGACCTCCCAGGCACGGGGATTTGATTGAGTTTACAGTAGCAGGCATGAATGTTCTCCTGTTGAACCGGCCTTTAATTCAATCATAAGGTTGATCCACTGTAGCTATGCCACTATTGAATAAATGAGTATATATTGTCTAGAAGGTCAATATTGTAGCATACAGAATCCAGCATTGAATAAGACCATGGGTGTCTTTACTCCCCCTGCAGACTACGAAGTGCCTGCTGGTAGAAGTAAGTCAGCAGGGAGAGAATTTCATGATCAGTCCAAGACTTATTTCTCTATGTCCTACATCCAAAGCACATGGTGTCTTCAACAACAATGTCCTACCAACTACATATGATGGGTAGCCAATAGCAATGGCAACAGTCTGTGTTGTTTGGATACCTCTAGGGACTCCCCAATCAATAACTCAATAATGAGGTAGACTGCCGCTGGCTCTGTGAGTTTCATTTAATTACCCATGTTCCCTAAAAGCAGCATTGTTCATCCATACAGGGTACTTCTTTGTTGCTAGAGTTTTCCTGCCTGACCCACGGTCAGGGCAAATCTCTCTCACCTGCCAGTCCCACAGCCGCTCAGACCCGACCAAGTAAACACAGAGACTTATATTGATTACAAACTGTATGGCCATGGCAGGCTTCTTGCTAGCTGTTCTTACAACTTAAATTAATCCATTTCTATTAATCTATACCTTGCCACATGGCTCGTGGCTTACCGGCATCTTCACATGCTGTTACTCATCGTGGCGGCTGGCAGTGTCTCTCTGACTCAGACTTCCACTTCCCAGCTTTATTCTCCTCCTTGCCCCACCTATACTTCCTGCCTAGCCAACGGCCAATCAGTGTTTTATTTATTGACTAATTAGTAACACATGTGACATACAGAACATCCCACAGCACTTCCCCCCTTTTTTTTTCCAAAAAGGAAGGTTTTAACCTTAACAAAGTAAAATTACATATAATTTGGGAATTTGGGCGTAGCTTCTCTTACTACTTCCTGCTGGAGGGGGGCGCTGTATCTTATGGGGAAACAAAGAAAATTTTAGAATTATGGAATAGTCCATGAGGCTGTATCGTCTGAGCCAGATGCCTTCAAACCATTCTGGATGTTGGATCATCTGGGCCATGGTGTCATCGGAGACCTTCAGGGGGTCTTGGCTGGTCAAACCTGATGTATCTTAATCTGGAACAATTCCATAGCCTTTGGCTTTCTGTGGGAACAAAAGCAGAGACTCCTTTCCAAAGTAACATATCCTTATATCCAAATTTTGAAGTCAAGGTACCTTTAAAATATACATTTTGGCATAACTCAACAGCTTTTACAATCAAATGTTTTTCTGCAGTTAAAAATCCCAAAGACAACACAATCCAGATTCTCTGTGTAATATCCATTTTTACGTGGCTTATTTTTTATACTACCTTTACTGTCTCTTTAATGACTTTATTTTTTAAAACTATGTATTTGTTTCTATAACTCTATATATCACCTTTTTTGTCTCTTTCAAGCCTACGTATCTTTTACACACATTGTAAACTATTACATCTGAATCTGTCTTATTGTGAATCTATTGCCTTAAACTGCAGCAGCTGTGGCTGCTGGCTCCGCCCACCTCAGCTTCCCAACATGGCTACATTTACCACCAGCTCTGGGAGCTATCGTGGGTCTATGCTTTTATCCAAGCAGTGTGTAGCCCAAAAACCTCTTTTTTTTGTTTTGTACCTGCAAAGGCTAAATCCACCACGCAGCTTAATGTGCCACTTGCAGAGGCCTGATTCCTGCCACACTGCAGGTTGAGCACGCACACCAGGAACCCACCAGTAGCTGAAACCAGCAGCTGCCGCTCATTTGAGAGAGACAATTAGGAACTATTTTTAGCTCTGTTTTAGAATCTTTTTTCTCAGTTTTTAGGTGGAAACTCTTGCCACCACGTTGGACGCCATTTGTTGCTAGAGTTTTCCTGCCTGACCCACAGTCAGGACAAATCTCTCTCACCTGCCAGTCCCACAGCCACTCAGACCCGACCAAGTAAACACAGAGACTTATATTGGTTACAAACTGTATGGCCATGGCAGGCTTCTTGCTAGCTGTTCTTACAACTTAAATTAATCCATTTCTATTAATCTATACCTCACCACATGGCTCGTGGCTTACCGGCATCTTCACATGCTGTTACTCATCGTGGCGGCTGGCAGTGTCTCTCTGACTCAGACTTCCACTTCCCAGCTTTATTCTCCTCCTTGCCCCTCCTATACTTCCTGCCTAGCCAACGGCCAATCAGTGTTTTATTTATTGACTAATTAGCAACACATGTGACATACAGAACATCCCACAGCACTTCTTTTCAAACTCCATTTTAAATTATATTTTTAATTAGTTTACAGATTCATGATTTTTCATAAGGCCTCGTATTCATCCTTGATTTTGGTTAGCACCTACTCAATCTCTCTACCATGACTCTACTCCTCTCCTCACCTAAACCTCTAATCTCCAGTATTCACCTCCCGCTCTTCCATATCAGATGTGTTCCACTATGTCCTCTGATTATATTTTGTACTTGGGTTGCAATATCATAGGTTTCCATATAGTTTTTTTCATATATCCCTTATTTTTATTGACCCTTCTGCCACCCTTCCTTTCCCATCCCCATCCCATTCCCTTCCTGAACCTTTCTGCTCCCAATATCCCCCTCTCTATTTTCATTACCTGTATTCTACTCTTCTCCTTCCCTTACTATATTCCTCTAATGGTCCATTTCTATTTTCCTGGCTTTGCCAGATATGTATCAGAGAGACAAATGGCAACTAGAATATACAAAGAACTCAAAAAACTTTTATTGTTTGACAGTTTCATAATTTTATAAAATGAATTTCCATAATTTGCACACTGCCCCCATCCACTTATCTCCTCCCCGCAACCCCTCCATGGAACTCCTCTTCCAAACAAGCCTCCCCTTCCTACTTTGATACTTTCTTTTTTATGTGACTTACTGAGCTTAATTAGACTTTCTTGCTGTCATAGGGTTCTGTTGCTATGTTGTGAGGAAAGAGATTATTTCATCTTACAAGTCTCAGGTCACACTTCATCACACAGGGAAGTAGGAGAAGAAAATAAGAGGGAGGAACTGGAGCAGAAGCCATTGAAGAGTGCTGTTTATTGGCTTGCTAGTCCTGGCTTGCTCAATTTTGTTTTCTTATAGACCCCTGTCACTACCCACCATGGGTTGGGTGCTTTCATATCAATCATCAATCAGGAAAATCCCCCATAGATTAGCCTACAGGCCAATCCCATGGAGGCATTTTCTTAATCCAGATTCACTCTCCTCAGAAGACCCAACTTGTGTCAAGTTGACATCAAACTAGCCAGCACACTTTCCCGAGCATAGGTGAAATTTATTTACCATATATTTACCATAGCGATTATTGGCTATATGACTGACGAAAACAGCATTTCTTGTCCCGTCTATCATTGCTTGTAAATATTCCCACAAGGAGGAGTAGGACTCCATGGGCTTCACCTTATCCTAAAAATGGGCTTGTAGGACCCATCATGTACATTATGTAGGACCCATGTTTTGTACAGAAAAATCACAGCTGCACTGAGTTCATGAGTACAACAGCTATGTCAAGGGACATGAAACTCCTTAAATGAATGAAAGTCTCCATTTGTTCTCTATGATGCTGTGCAGTCATTTGCAACCATGTTCCTCAAATTTCATCAGCCACTGTAGTAACACACTCCCAGTGTTCTTCACTCCTATTTTAAATAAGAAGGTGAATTTTTTAAAAAATGGCTTCAATCATTCACATTATATCTTGTTGCTCCTTCATGTGCACTGAAGCAGTATAACATAATTTGTCAAGAAGAGCATCCCAGGAAGGGTCAGGCACCACAGATGTTCCAGAGAGAGCTCCTACCTGGCCGATCACATAGTTGTTATTTGGCACATTTTATGTGCTAAACATTTGATTAACATCTCTGCTGGTTCCTCAGAAATTTCAGGGCAGGTAAGTTTGACACTCCTCAATTATAGAATAAGAGCAGTAAAGAGGTCAAATTAGATGCTTCCAAGCAGAAGGAAGAGTTGGCCTTGAATCTAGGGAGGGCCCTTAGAGTATGTTAATCTTCATTATATGTTCATTAATTTTGGTAGAAATTGGCTATCATTAACTGATGTCTGAAAAGTGGTTGGAATTTTGAATTGAAGGAAGCTATTAGAAGAGACATTATTTCTCAGTAACTCTATACCAAGCTTTGAGCTGTGCCACCTGGTTTTATTTTAACTGACTGTGAGATCTTGAAGGTAAAGTTAAATAGAACTCCACTAGTTTAACAAAACAGAGATGCTTTGTTTATTAATCAAGAGAAAAAGAAAAATCATATTACTCACAAAGCAAGTAGAGCAGATTAAATTTACTTACAATAAAAAATTGGATGATAATAGGATATGTTGTTTTGAAATGTGTGGGGCATCTGATATCAGGGTTCATCTAGACTAGAATGTGTGAGAAAGCCTGCTTTTTTTCTCTTTGTATCCTGAGTGCATGGCTATGCTAATCAGAGTGCGTAAATATCATAGGTAAGGATACTTATTAAATACACTTAATTCATTCTGATATATCCATAGATTTTGTTCTCAAAGATTGGTTCTGGGTTAGAAATGAAGAATTTAGGTTAACTCTTACTATTATTCTGATAACTGGACCTAGTATTAAAATGACTCCTAATGACTTACATCTTTACCCATCAATTAGTGTATCTTTCAACCCTCATCAGGGAAGCTTCTTCTTGAAGCAGATTGTGACTAATACTGAGACTCACAACTGGTCAATATTTAGAAAATAAGAGACTGTGGGGAATGCCTAGCCCTAAATAGAACAACAATATTACAGTCTTCCCCCAAGGCTTAGTAATCACTGATGGAGAAGGGGTGAAAAGACTGTAAGAGCTGAATATGATGGGTGACTTCAACAGTGTCTTCTGGACACAACAGGGCAGATACACATATGAGCTTACTTTGGTAGTGATGGCATACAAAAAATCTGTACCAGCTCAAGCCAGATAAAATCCCAGCATGAAAAGGGGTTGGTGGACATGAAATACCACCCCAGCTGAGGAGCTCTTGGCATTCCATAGCTGCTGGGGGAGTGAGAGTCAGTTTTCTCTTAAGGGTGTAACTCCCTGGTAGGTCAACCACTCTCCAGGACACTGAAAAATATTCAAGCAACACAAGAAAGTGGGGGACAGAGAGGTGGGGAAATAGAACACACAAAGTTGGGGGGATAAAGAGGTACTTAGGAGCCTTGGGGGGGGGTAATATGATAAAAATGCGTTATATGAAAACGTCAATTGAAATGATTATTTACAAAAAGAATTTAATTTCAATAAAACAAAAACTCCTAGAGAGATTTCAGTGTAGGTGGAAGCTCTGGGTTGATACCCAGCAGAAGGCTGGGCATACAGCCCAAGAACTGCTGCCGACTGCTTATGTGAATGCCCTCCTTCCTTCTGGGAGCCACATCTTCCTGAGTAAATCCTGGTGCACAGATTACAAGCATCACGTGCAATCACTTAAAACAGTCATCCATGTCACCTCCCCTGTGAAACATTTCCTGAGTTCCCCCAAGTCAAATGAGCTCTTTAGTGCTTCCAGATCTCTGCTTAATACTTTTATTATAGCATTTATCAAATTGCATTATAATTATCTTCTTATGTGACTCATTCCTCTAGGAAAATAAGAGTGACCTGAATATAGTGGGTTCATTTTTATATCTCTGCCATCTAGCACACTTCTTAGCACAAAGCAGGCACTAAATTAACATTTGCTTCTCATCCACAAAATAATGATTTAAAAAGAAAATCATGAGGTTTCATGGGCATCTACAAAATTAGTAACGGTGAGATTTAGCAAGATAAAAGTGCTTCCTAGTCAGATCGGGTGCTACAATAATATATACATAGAGTGCACACTTAAACAAAAGCAAGTTATTCCTCAAATATCTGTAAGGGGGAAGGCCAAGATCAAGGTGCTAGCAAGGTAGATTTAATTCTGAGTTCTTCTCTTGGTTCAGAGGCACTGCCAACTCCCTGGATACTCATGGCATCTCTTCCTTATGTGTTCCTAGGGACCAAGAGAGAAAGCTCGGCAATGTCTCCCCTTACAAGGAGAGCAGTCCCTTTATTTGGGTTCCACTCTCAATACATTAACTAAGCCCAATCAGCCCCATCTCCAATCACTGTCACACTGGAAATTGCAACTTCAACATACGAATATCTGAGAGATATGGTCTACAACTGACACGTAGTAAGTAGGTTGTCTGAAACTGGCCTTCTGTGTGGAGCTTCTACGCTTCAGTATTAAATGAACAGGAGTCCAGATTCTGCATGCTTAAAATGACAAGTTGCTTTTCCTATCCCACTTATGGAGAAAGTGTTGAACAGGCTCTAGAAACACTCAATGTTTTCTGTACTCAGATTGGTCAGTAGAATCCCTCCGTTAACTGCTGCAGTTCATAAAGAATACTAAATTCTGGAATTCCACACTGAAACTCAGCAGGACTGTCAACTGGTGATGCCTGCACTTCCTCCCTTTGAATGCTTAGAAAATTCCAGCATGGTGTAATTTTTATTAATTTATTTGAATAATTTGATAAACATAATTTAATCTGTATAATAACTATCATTAGCTTTGTTTGTAGGCAAACTCCTTTAATGAGAATGCTGAGGGAAATGTCGTGCATTGCATTAGCACTTATTTGTATTTTTTGGCAGTCATAACACATGGTTGGCTCCGTGTAGAGAGGGTGATACTGAACTGAAACCCTGTCCATCATCTCAATGCTATGCCAGGGGCCAATCAAACTGTTTTTGATGTTTTTCTGGAAGGAAATGTATGCCATAGAGTCATCTCCAGGTTTAATTCAGCAGAAGTGATAACAGCGAGGCTATATACCCCTGGCAGGTGGTAAGAAGGAGAAGGGATGAGACTAGATTAGAAAGACACGTGGGCTTTTCCTCTCTCTGTTACCAACACAGGCTGGTAATTTCCCACCTAGAAAAAACACTGGGAAGTGGGAGAAGAGATGCCAAGTCATTAAACTGTGATAAAGGAAACTATGACAATGGTCATCTTGAAGCATCTTGATGGGATGGAGTGCAGGGAAGAAAACGAGGTAAACCTGAAGTGCTGACAGCAGCAGACATTGAAATGTTTTCTCTTTGTTTACCATGACTCCTATCACACACTGCCGATCCTCTCCTCCTGTGACCACACTCTGCTATTGGTTGTTCATAAAGAAAAGGAAATGTCAATTTGGGAGAATGACCATTTAAATGCCTCTATTTTTATGATTTTAGCACCCAGCACCTCCAGTGTCCCCAGCTCTGAGATGGTTCCCTGGTGATGACACAGAATTTGTGGGAATGGAGAATGAGACAGATGGTGGATAGTGCATGACTGAATCTACTGAATGAATCTGCAGAGGAAAGTGCAGGACAGCATCTACGGAGACGACCCCTGGCTCACAGCCTAGCCTCATGCGTGTTCTCTTCACACAGATGAACAGAAAATACTCCCTAAGGCTCTGTCACTGACCACTTAACTGTTTTCATTTTCATCAAAATTTATCCCATCTTCTGTATTTATGCTTTATTCCAAACAAATAAAATGTAAGGCGTAAATGAGGGACCACATGGATTAAAGCCCTTTTCAAAACAGAATCACCATTAAATCTTTAAAAGTAAAGGCATAATTATAGTTTCAGGTTTTTTACCTTCCTCTATAACTTTCACATCTATATGGAGTACTGGAAAAGCAAGGCATCCTAATTTGGGAAAAGTCTATTCCAAATTTAACCTGTCCTTTCTTGTTACTCTCCACTGGAGACTTTTAAAAAAATAAGAACTAGAAAGAAGCAGAATTATTATCATTATTACAACTAGTGCTTTTTAGAAGTAATTTTAGCATCCTGAGATGGTCTAAGTCTATTACCTCCTTTTTTTCCTTAGATTTAATTTTTATTTAAATTTTCAATGCATTTGGTGTCCAGAAATACTTGAGAATCACTCTAACAACAGGAATACTGAGGAATTCTCCCAGAGTTATTGTCCAATGACCTCATCTTGGTCCTTCTGCTCTTGTCTCTAAAGTGCCTGACCCAAGAATCAAATAATCCTCTTCAGGCATAACCTGGCTGAGTTTTTATGTTTGTAATATTGAAATATAGAAAGCTATCTCATGTAAATTTCTGCCATTATAATAACACCTGAGATAATCAATTTACAAAGCAAGAAAGTCTATTTTGTTTTTTCTCATTGCTTTGGGGGAATTTGTCAAGGCAGCACACCATTCAGAAACCATATGGTAAAGCAAAAACCACACGTTCCATGACCAGAAAGTGAAAGAAAAACAGGCAGAGACAGTGTGCCACCTCCTCTTCAACAATGTTCCCCATGACTTAGAGATAGACCACTAGGCTCCACCTCTAAAAATTCCACTACTACACAGTAGTGTCATCCTGGAACCAAGGCTTTGACACATGAGAATTATACTTTATAAAAATTGGTAGATTACAAATACTAGCCGCCATTTCAGTTGCTTATTCATTCATTTAGGTGCTCAATGCTAGACGTGGAATCTCGAACAAGATAAACTTCTGTTTAGTCCATGTGACAGAGATGCACTTCTGCATAGGAAACCTTCCTGCAATCTCCTGTGAGATGCATGGTCTAGTATCTGTGGAAACATCCCTAGAACCAGGTTGCTGGGTATAGAGTCACAGCTTCATCGCCTGCTGTTTAATATTGGAAAGTTTCCTAAACTTCTGTGTCACATTTCTCTTCCATTCGACTTAACAGAATGGCAACGGTAGTTACTCTCCATACATTTGTTATAAAAATTAAAGCAAAGCATTTGGAATATTCATTGTCTCACAGCAAATGTGATAAGAAGTGTCGATCATCACCAGTGCCATCCAAGTACACTCGAATCACATGAGCCAGAAATATTTGGGATGTTTGTTTATTAGGTTAGTTTTCCTGTGCTTCTTATCTGGTGAAGTTTAAGATTGTGACTTCCATAGCAAAAAGCAAAGAGACCCAATAAAAAGACAAGATCATTGGTGTTTCTGTGCCTATGTGTCCTAACTTCTCATTTGGTAACACCAAGGCTTTTCAGTACAGCAGTGTTGATTCAGTAAGAGCTGGGGGTGGGGAGGGATGAGAAAGGAAGAAGACAAGGAAAAGGAGGAGAAGATTGATGATGATGATGATGATGATGATGATATGATGATGATGATGATGATAGAATATATTCAAAACACCTGTTCAGTACATGAAAAAAAAAAATGAATGGCTAGAGGAAAGAACCAGTTATGAAGACCAGAATAAGCTCTGCTTCCTCTAGAGCAGACTTCGATGAACAAAAAACAGGATTTTAATCCCTCCTCCCTAGAGAAAGAACTCACAGCCCAAGAAGTCAGCTGAATTCCAGCACCTGCCACAGCAGCAAGTTAAGAGGCAGGACTGAAGAGTAAAGGACAGACACACGGCACTAGAAAAAGGCACATGAAGGTGACACTTAGCAATACCCTTTAGGGGTGTATAACTGCCTGCCATCAGGCACCCCACTGATAGAATGTGAATTACAGTAGAAACTGGAAAAAAATAACTAACATTTTGAGAAATCTGAAGTTAATTTTAGTAACATTATACCACGAAACATGAAGCATTCTAAAGACTGCCAGTGAGAAGAGAAAGCAAGAATGGGTGCTGTCCATGCACTTGACTCACACTGGAGCCAGGGATTCCCCCTAAGCACAGAGCTTTTCATATTGCTAGTTTTCCATCAAATTCAATAAAACTGCCAATTTGTAACCAAGAAGACCACTACTGAAAACTGTGGATGTCTGGCCAAAACGGAGAGTACTCGAACCCACCCTGATCCATGATAAATGGACTCTATGATTTCAAACCACTCTAGGCTCCTCAACTTCTCCCAACACACATTGCAGTTCTTCCCTCTTCCATCAGCCTGGCCACTTCTGTTTGTTTCATTCTTCCATCTTTTCTGTCAATACTGGCAATAATGAGATTCATTCTATCCCCAAGGCATTTCTTCAGTCACAGATACCAAATATTAGTAGGTCATTGGATCTGGAAAATCAATTTGCTTTGCTCCACCATGAGCTAATGTAACCTATATCATTTTAAATGACTGGTTCACAGCCATGGATGTGGTGGCTCCAATTAACCTATTCCATAAATACATTTTAGTAAAGTCAGACCAAAGAGATTAATGTATTTCAATTTGGAAATATTATTTGAAGTTGGCCGGTACTAAAAGGGATTAGATATATTACCACTGACCACATGTACAAAGTCATGAACTAATTATCAGAATGCCACTGTAGTTTCTGAGACTCTCTTCCTCTGCCAGCCACCAGGGTTCCACTCCACCATTTACTGAGAGCCACAGGAGAAATTTAATAGGCTGAATGTATATTGAAAACAGGCAGGGGGCGGTGATAATATCTGAGCACATATCTTTTCTAAAAGATTTATGAATATTATAGTCCCATTACAATTCAGAGGTAGAATTAACTTGGAAATTATATCTAGATTCTTATTAGTTATCATGTTTTCAAAAATGCATCAAAAAGCATGATGCAGACTTATTTCATAAAGGACAGTAAATATTAAAGAAATATGTAAACAGAAATTCAGTTTACTGTTGTTCTGTCCATACAAACACACAATATTTAGATGTGACTAAAGAATATATGTGACTGTTTTTAATAAAGTAATAAATTAAACTTATCAGATATTTTAGCAGACTTGACACAGAGTCTAGAACTGAATAAGATCATACCACAGAGTCTCCAGTTAACCTGGGGTGGCAGGACTGTATAGCTCTGTTCTTTCTCACTAATACAAGAGGAATAACTCATACTCATCTAAAATTTCTGTTCATCTAATCACATTGAGCTTCAGCCCCCATCTCTCGCTTTGCCATGAGCTCACTGTGTGTTGCCCTCAAAGGGAATTTATTCTCTCTGTAATACTGACTTGGTAGCATCAGTCATAAATAAGAGAACTATTCTTATTTGATTTTAGTTGACCTCAAATACTTCCTTTTTTAACTTTACACATTTGAAAATGAGGGCCATATTGAACACCATCTGAGCAAAAATTATTAGGAACATCATGGAATGTCTCAAATGCCAGCCAACTCCTGTTATTTTCAAATAATTCAGTTTGCTGTTTACTAACGCAGAACTGAAGTTGTAAAGTTTAGACTCCTGAACCCATAAACTTGGAATTGTATTAAAAATATTAAGTGCTTTATGACATTGCAAATGGGTTGGAAATTTCAAGTCATATGGTTGAAAAGTCCTTAAAATTAGGAAATTTCAAAAAAATTAAACAAATATGCACAGTGCACATTCCTCACATTATACCTTTTCCAAATGTGATATAACTATGAATACAAAAAACTGAAAATAGTTGATTAAATTAAATCACTATGACAGTATAAAGCAATGGAAAAATAACAGAAAAGTCAAAGAATAAAACCCTAGTACCCACCACAATGAACTGTCACGTTCCTTTTATACCTCTGATCACTTCTAGACTCCAAGTGTCTAAAGCTGCCAGTCTTAATGTACATTTTCTGTTGATATCTTTGTTAGATTCACATTATGAAGTACTTTAGGTAAAATCGTTTCCTATCTACAGTACTATCTGTTATCTTGTCGCAAAGCCATTATCAAGAAAAGAATTCCTATGACTGAATTGAAAAACCTGTTAAAATATTTCACATGACAAATAAATGTTAAATGCTGCCAGATTGAGTCCCCACTTTGTCCAAGCGTGGTAGGGATGGGAAACAGGGTCGAGCATGGGTGGAATACAGCAGGAGAAAATGCTGTGGATATGGTTCTGTATAAATAAAACACTGATTGGCCAGTGGCCAGGCAGGAAGTATAGACAGGACAAGGAGAAAGGAGAATTCTGGGAAGTGGAAGACTGAGTGGGAGAGACACTGCCAGCTGCCGCCATGACAAGCAGCATGTGAAGATGCCGATAAGCCATGAGCCATGTGCCAAGGTATAGATTTATAGAAATGGATTAATTTGGGATATAAGAACAGTTAGCAAGAAGCCTGCCATGGCCATACAGTTTGTAAACAATATAAGTCTCTGTGTTTATTTGGTTGGGTCTGAGCGGCTGTGGGACTGGCAGATGACAGAGATTTGTCCTGACTGTGGGCCAGGCAGGAAAACTCTAGCAACAAGGAAAAAACACCTGGGAGGCTGTCAGTGGACAGTTCGTTTATTCAGAGGGGGCAAGGTGCAGTTACACTCTAGGAGGAATAGACACACTTAGGTCCATATGGTGGTATGTCATTGGTTGGGGCAAGAACATTGAGGGTGCTTTATTTGCATACTCGGGGTAACAAGGACCAGGGGAAGGAACTTTATGAGGCAATAGGACGTCCAGCCATGGATGTTTCAGTGGTCAGATAAGCAGCCACCATTCCCTGTAGCTCTGGAGACACATGAGCTTATCAGTTGCTATATGCTGGGGTCTGCTGGCACCTGGACAATGGGAAGAGGGGAAAAACACATCTAGCCAAACTCTTGCTCTCTCAGGATGAGAAAATCCCGGGTTTTAGGCATGCTTTGACCCCTCCTTAGCTTCAGGCCAGACCCACAGCTCCCACTCTGCCCCTCTGTTTTTTTAATAAGGAGGAGGATTCACCAAAATCATCCATCTCCATTTGTATTGGACTAGGACCTGATTAGTGGCAATCCTGATGATGTTGCTTACCTGTCCCTGTAGAAATTGAAGCAGGGGGCTATGACAAAGAGGGTCCTAATAGCTAGGATGAGGCCAAGGAGGGAAAGGAACCAAAGGGTTAGAGGATTTGAATACCAAGGCGTAGGAGCATGGGGGGAGGGGGGGTCTGTAGCGGGCCTCAGGAAGGTTTGTGAGTATTTGTATGTTTTGTCCCACCAGTCCAGACTCAGTAACATAAAAGCAACATTCTTCCCCCAGTATAACACAAGTTCTCCCTTGTTCAGCAGTTATTAAATCCAAGGCCCTTCTGCTTTATAGTACAACTCCTGCTAGGGAGGTTATCTATTGTTGAAGAGAGAACAATGGATTTCCTGAGTTCCAGGGAGAATCAAGCCCTGATGAAGCCTTGACTTTAGACTTCATATAACAGTAAATTTACAAAATAAATTTTTCTTGCACTGAGCTATCTGAGCTATCTAGTTTGTGCCATTTTGTTATGACATCTTTGGAAAATCCGTATGTATTCTGTTTTAAAAGCAAATACTAAAATTCAGAGGTAAATCCTTGCATTGATAGTCATTTGATTATTGACAAAGATTCCAAGAACACATTATGAGGAAAAAAAACCAATCTCTTTGATAAATGCTGCCTATAAAATTGATATTCCCATGCAAAGGGTTAAATTAAGCCTTTATTCCATACTGCAGAGAAAACTCAATTCCAAATGCAAGAGCAACTTAAAAGTAGAAATGAAACTGTAATATTGCTGGAAGAAAGCCTGATGCATTTATCTGAACAATGGGTTTTTACGTATGAAACAAAAGTAAAGGCAACCAAAGTAATAATAACCCAATAGGATTTCATCAAATGAAAAGGTTCTATACAGCAAAGTCAACCACAGAGGAGAAAGAAGACCGCCAGAATGGATGGAATCACCTAGGAGAGGTGTGCTGATGAGGACATTCATAGAGAAAATGTAACAAATCCTCTTTTATAATGTGTATACATTCCATCATTTCAGTTCCTCTGAACAAGCCTGTCAAACTGAGGCTAATATTCAAAATATGTAAGAAACTTAAATTACTAAATCCAAAGGAAACAAATATCCTCATTAAAAGTGGACAAAGTGCTTAAAGAGATATTTCTCAAAATGTAACATTCAAATGGCCAAAGGGCAATAAGTAGAAAGAATCCTTAACAGCATTAATTATTAAGAAAATGCAAATTAACCCTAAGGGTACGATAGTGATACACATATCTTGGCAGTAACCAACAGCTCTCTAATTGGACTTAAGATCCACTCCACAAAAGAGAACCTGGGCTTGATATTGGAATCCTGGCCAACTCTGCAGAACTAGTGAAGTCATAGATCTTGGAGGAGAATCTACAACTGCCTCTTACTAAACCAGCAACACTTGTCCTTAGACCCACAGAAAAATGAAGTCTTCACCCCTCATCAAGGAAACTTCCCTTATCGGCAGATGGAGCTCATGACAGAAAACCATGACCAATCAAAATGCAGAGTTGCAGAGCCCAGTCCTAACGGGGATACCTCTACAAAACACTGCCACACCAAAGGTTCTAGGAACGTTACGGAAGAGGGGACACAAAGATTGTAAGAGCTGGAAGGTCAGAGAGTTTGCTGAGAGACTGTGTCTCCTAGTCATCCTATGCCCATAAAGTCTCAACAATATGACTACCCAAGCATGAGCTGAATGAAGACAACACCAATAGACTCTCCAAAGTAGATGGGGACTCAGCCCTACACAAGGAACTACAGGCAACTAAGAAATGCTGAGAGCAGGAAAAATAGCCTCCAGGGAAGAGCACACCAAGTGTTTGGTCAATCAGCCCTGAAAACATACATACAAAGTGACACCATACGGACTGAGCAAGTCGTATTTAGAAACATTTATGTATATAAACATATACATACGCTTGAACAATAATTAATGAATAAAAAGGCAAAGAATTTGAATAAGAGCCTGCAGAGTTATATGGGAGGTTTTTGAACTAGGAAAGGGAAGAGCAAGTTCCATAATTATATTACAATATCAAAAATAAGAAAAATAGGGGGAAACTACAAAAAGATTCAGAACATGATCAGACAAAAGGAAATAAATATTAGGAAAGATGTAGATAAAAAGAGTACCCTTCCATAGCGAGAGTCAGAATGTAAGTACAGCTACAATAGAGTGAAGTAGAAATTTCTCAACATTTTAATATAGAACTACCATATGATCCAGTGACCCCACTATAAGCCTATATCTGAAAGAAATAAAAATGGTGTATCAAGAGATATTTTCATTCCATGTCATTTTAACCAAAAATAGTGGATTCATGTAAATATTCATCAACTGATGAATGGATGTAGAAAATGTGGTGTGTGTGTGTGTGTGTGTGTACAATTAAATATGATTCAGCTGTTCAGTGAAGGAAATTTTATATTCTGTGACAATATGAATGGATCCTTAGCACATTAAAGGAGATGAGCCAGCTACAGAAAGATGAAAACCAAGTGATCACACTTACAAAAGTTTAACTAATAAAAACAGAGTAAAGCAGTAGCCACAAGGACAGAAAGAAAGAAAAAGGAGATATACTGACCAAGTGATATAAAATTTCAATTAAGTTGGAGAGATTAATTTAATAAAACAAATAATTAAACAAGCTAGTACCATGGCTGGTGAGAGAGTTCTTTTGTCAAAATTCTTGCTATATAAGCATGACTTGTATGACTTAAGTTCGGATACCTAACACCCACACTTAAAAAAAAAAAAGCCACTGAGAAGGCAAAGACAAGATTCCTTGGTCTTGCTGGCCAGATAGCCTAGACAAATGCGAGACCCTGTGGTTATTACAATCTATGATGTAATAATATGATACTCTTCTATGATGCTTCCTGAGTCTTAGGTATAAGAGTTGCATTGTAGATGTACCTGTTAGGACTGGACACACAACAGCCATATATTCTCTGTGTTTTGACCAGTTAGAAAAATCTGAAGTAGCTTCTTTCTACTTCAAAATGGAGCTTCTATTATGAGGGTTGAAAGTTACACTTATCTGTGGGTATAAGTATTTAGAATACAGGTAGAAACTGCATATGATTTAGAAAACAGCAATGGTATGTTCTCTTCTAGGGTTATAACCTCCCCATCTGTGAGCAGTTGGTTAAGTTTATTTTACCAAGAATGAATTTCCTCCTACTGAGTGGGAGATAAGTCCAATTAGACAGTTGTTGGTTACCCTCAAGACATAAATGCCACTGTTGTACCATTGGGGGATATTTTGGTGGAGCAGTCATTGTTGTAGTTCATAGGCTATATAGACAGGTAAAACTATTGATTCATTTTTCTCCCAACAGATTGTATAGCACTTTCCCAGACTTTTCAGAGCTAGTCCTCAAAGAGGAGGCTTCTAGGTCAGGTCCAGGTCAATTCCTCCAAGTCTGTGTCCAAAGTGTGTGGTGTCTTCAGCAACAAGGTCTTACCTTCACGTTCTTAGAGGATACCAAAGGTCCTCTAATACTAATAACCTGTATTGGTTTGTGAATCTTTTGGACCCCTTAATCAACAACTCAAAGGGAGGTGTCCCTTGTACTGGAGTTTTTGTTGTTGTTGTTGTTGTTGTTGTTGTTGTTGTTAGATAGTTTGTGGAGATTGGGAAGGGAGACATGATTACTCAGGTGCACAACTGCATATACATATATGCATGTGTGCACATGTATATGTGTGTATGTGATTAAGCTTATAAAATAAGATGAAATAAGATGTTTCCCTAAGGCTTTCTCAAACATCCTTAGTGCTATTTATCTTTTATTCTTCCATCATCCTCTGTAACATCCTCTTTGTTCTCTCTCACTGATGCCATCCTGCAAGATAATATCTTCTAAACATGACAAGAATGCTACACCAATGAATTCTCAACAAGATAGTTCCCTAAACAAGACCTACATCATGACCACACCAGCCAAGTTGCCCACATACATGGGGAAAGTTTCACAAGACTGTATGTTCAATGAAGAGTTATAGGTAATCAATGGCTGCAGACAGGGCAGGAATCTGTTTTCTCCAGGAACAAGCCCATTGATAAGTTCTACAATCTTGAGTGCTCAGACCTAAACATGTGTACATATGCACAACACTAAATAGGCTCAGTAAGTTGTGTGTGTGAGTGTGTGTGTGTGTGTGTGTGTGTATGCGCGCGCGCGCTGCTGCGCGCTGCAGCGCGCGCGCGCGCCCACATGCACATTCAGGGAAGTGGAAATGGTGTAAATGCATTATTCATGTATAAAATATTTAAAAGTTTTATAAAAGAAGGTAGAGAAGAACTGAGAAAGATATATAATACTGACCTGTGACCTCTACTTGCACCAGCACAAATCTGCAAAAATCTTACAAACATATAAACACACCAAAAAGCTAGTGTCCCTCATGTCACTAACTTTTTGAAGCAGTAATTTTAATGTCATTTGCCTATAACAATATAGTGAGGTGAGGGTAGAAATAAGTGACAGCAACCTCATAATCCCTAAATATCATACAGTACTGCTTTAGACAAAGAAAAGTCAATTTTATTCTTTTAAGTATAACAGCAGAATGGCAAAGATACACATGTCTCAAAACAAAGTTATATAAAAGCTTAGATGTTCCCAGTTATAGACTATTATGGCCTAGAAAACAGACCATCATAAACTCAAGTTTCCAAAAACAGTTAAAACCTAGGTCCCACACATCAGAGTTGTATTTAAAAATAAAAAGAGGCAAATCTAATGAGCAGGCATGTCTTCCCAATGTACTCCAGAGGCTGAAAAAGCTGCCTCCATGAACTTCATCACTTTAACAGGCCGTCACCAGCAGTTCCATAAAGGAGGGAAATTGTGTTCATTTCCCTCCAAACAAATTTTACGTGTTAGTAGAAGCTCCCTTCCCCTTCCTCGCTGGTTTTGTGTTTGTGATGATTATAAGGACATCAGAGAGGTCTGCTGGCAAGCAGAATGTGAAGAACAACATGGCGTGGGAACTATTACAGGCAGATTTAATACATGCTATCACAAGTCAAGGTCACGCTTGATCTCGGCTCCCAGAGGTGCTAACAGGCAACTTTCAATGGATTCAAATTATGGGCCAGATCATTAAACGGGCTGACTGACTCACTCATTCTCGCTATTAATAAAGAACTCATCTTGGAGATTTTCCGCACGGCTGTATGGATAACCTGAATTTATGTGGACCTCAGCAGTTCAAAGCCTGAATTCATTTTCTTGAAACAAGCAGAATCCAAAGTTTATTAGCATGGAAAAGAGTTCTCCTTTCATTAGATTATTCTGAAGTGCTGTCCATTACATAATATGCCACGCATGTGGAATCTTTAGAATAAAAATTGTGATTGCCACTCAATGGAGAAGTATTTCTAAGATGTGACAGATTTTATAACTATGAAGAAGGAACTACCTGCCAGTCTGGGTCTCTTAGCCTTTCAAACATGCTCTTTAAATTAAAATTACAGCACACAGAAAACTTCATTACCTGTTTCAGTTGTAGATAATTGTTTCTCCTCTTTGAATATGTGCTCTTTTCAGAGAAAGGAGGCCGGACTACAGAGCTACCTGGGCCTTCCTGTTGGATGTCCCGAGGCAATCACCTACATGCTGTAATAAATTTGACTCAAGAAACACTGGCCTACATTTTAATTATGTTTTAAGTAAAATTTTACTTACATTTTTAATAAATACAAAAGAGGTTAAGTAATTGAAATTTTTTTCCCTGCCAAATTTCACTTTAAAGATATTAAATTAATCAGCGGCAGTGAAATAGAATCAATGTCATTCAAATTAAATTGCTAAGTTTAAGATAAATGATAAGAGGTAGGCTTCTAGTCCTTAAAATTGTTTCAAAATTGAAAAATATCTCAAGGATTCACGGACATTTCTTCACGCTCTTATTCATTTTTAATCCATTTATTAAGCAGCTATTCTTCTGGTTATTGACAGGTGTCACTCAGGAGGGGAACAAGGATAATCGCTCTCCATCCTCAAGTAAATAACTATCCAATAGTATTAACAAGTACAGAGAAATACTGTAGAGGACACAGTCTGTTAGTCTTGGCACTTGAGCTGAAAAGACAAGAAAATCTTACACACAGTGAGATGTGGTTATGCAGCATCTTGGGTGATGAATAGACTTCAACAAGTAGGCAAAATAGGGAGAGAGAGACACTTCATTAAAAACAGGACAGCATTTAAAATAGAATATCAAATCAGTTGGTGTGCTTGGAGTATGAAATAAACAGTTACAAGACAAGTGAAGTCGTGGAAGAACAATATCATAAGAAAGCTCATGTCCTTTCTTGCTCGATATGATGCCATTTAAGGGATTGTACCAGAGTCTATATAACATGAGTTTTATTTTCAAAAAATAACTCCAGAAGTTCACATAGAGCTAACAAGGTAAGCATTTATGCCTGTTTGTTCTTTGCCTGAAATAGCCATAAGCAAAATAGGTTTTGTTAACAAAATAAATCCACAAGACCAAATTAGATGAACAAAATAAATGATAATAGTTGACCAAAAATCCACAGAGATGGAAACACACTAAGTCTATTCCTTGTGAGTAGATGTCCATCTTGCGGGGTTTGCATCATAAAACACATTAGGCTGGGTGTCTTAAATAAATAAAATGTATTTATTTCCTCATGGTTCTGGAATCTGGAAGTCAAGAATGAGACTGTCAGTAAGCCTGATGCAGTGAGGTTTCTCTCTTCCGCTGATAGATGTCTGCTTTCTTGCTGTGTCTCAGTCAGTGCCAGCTGCTAAGACAAAATACCATATACCAGGTAACTTATAAACAATAAACATTTACTTCCCACAGTTCCAAAATGGAGCAGTAGTTAGATCCAGGCACCAGCCATACCGAGTTCTAATGAGGGCCTCCTTCCTCCTTTCAGAGAGTGAATAAATACATCATGTCCTCATATGGCACGGAGCACAGTGGGAATCAACAGTTTTATGACTCTGGTATACGTAATAAATAATCCCATTCATAAGGGCTCTACACTTGTGATTTTATTTAATCCTAACTACTTACAATGTCCCCACCTGCTAATAACTTCATGTTGGGAGTAGGGTTTCAGCATGAATAATGGGGCCTTGGGGTGGGAGGTGCCGCATATTCCGTCCACAACACAGTGTGTACATCCTTGGTGTATCTTATTATTATTATTAGAATGCTCATTATGCTAAACAAGGTCTCAAATTCATGACCTCCTTTAACTTTAGCTACTACTTTAAGGATCTTGTCTCCAAAACAATCACATTTGGGGCCAGTGAGATGATTCAGTAGGCTAGAGACTTCAATCCAAATGACCTGAATTTGATTCCTAGGACTTACATAGTAGAAGGAGAGAACTGACTCCTACAAGCTGTTCTTTAACTTCCACAGGCACACCATGACACATGCTAGGCATATGTATGCAGAGACGGACACACACACACACACACACACACACACACACACACACACACAAACACACACACACACACACATACACAATAAAGGAATTAAGGAAGAAAGGAAGGAAGGAACGAAGGAACGAAGGAAGGAACGAAGGAAGGAAGGGGAAGGGGAAAGGGAAGGGAAGAGAAGAAAGAAAGAAAGAAAGAAAGAAAGAAAGAAAGAAAGAAAGAAAGAAAGAAAGAAAGAAAGAAAGAAAGAAATGTGAAAGATTTTTTGAATAGTCACATTTAGAAATACTGGGAATTCTCACTTTGAACATAAGAGTTCAAGGAGACAGAGTTCAATCCCAAAACCATAGGACAACATAGGGTCCTATGGTTTGCCCCACTGTGATGAGTTTATACATTAATCTGCTAAGATGCTACGAACAAGATAAAGAAGGAGTGTGGGTCAGAGAGGCCGTGGCCCTTCAGAGTCGTATCCTCTAAAAGAAACAGGGAAGCCCCATTCCCAGAAAACAAGCTGATGATGAGGAAAATGGCAGAAATTGCAGAACTAAATGCTGAGGTAATACATGATGGCACTAAGTCGGTCTTTCTGAAATCTTCAACTACAGAGAAGGAATTATGAAAGAACAGCTACATGTCACAGAAGCTGTATTCAGACAGTTCAACATCGAACAGGAGTTCTAGAACAAACTGAGAGGGGGACCCTGGGAGGAAATTTCAAGAGAAAGGATTATTTTTAATCCCAGAAATGAAGAGAAATAAAATTATTACACTTAAAGGACATACTAATTTAGTAAAGAGGGCATAAATAAGCATATTCACAACCAGACAAGTGTGGCAACATTTTCAAATCTTAAGAATAAACATATTCCTTATAATCTTCAGGCACACGTGTCCTAACTCTTAATGACATCAAGAGGAACATAAGAATAATCATCAGGTTACATTAAAGTATGTCACATAAAGTACAAGATGCCCAGTTAATACCTAAACAGCAGATAAACAATAGATAATGCTTTACTATAATCATTCCCAAATTGCATGTTATATGATGTACTTAAGTTTTAAAAAACACTCTTTGTTTCTCTGAAATTTCAATCTAACTGGATAGCCTATGTAATTATTTCTAAATCTAGCAACTTTAATTAGATTTTTCATCTGCAAGATAACACTGAATTTATATTGTCAATCTTCTAAATAGGTTATTTTTTTATATCTAGCCAAATCATCATTCAAAAAAGTTAATCCTACAATAAAATACTGTGAAAACTGCTAGAAGACTTATATAGCAAAACAGTTAAGTCTAAACATTTCTCAGTTAAAAAATATTAATGTGGAATTAAAATCACAAAGCTATTAACGCAGGAGGTAGGGAAAACCTTGAGGAGGAAAGAACAAAAGTGATCCTTTGTTATTGTTAGGGAGGATATAAGAGATGCTAAACATGAAGATAAAATATGCAAATACATATATAAGATAATATTGACTCCCATAAAACTATTAATTAGGTTACAAGTTCCATTCTCCCCCACATAAATGATATTGGCCTCCTTATTCACTGTCCTTAACCCTTGATTTTCTGTCTTTCTGTAATGATGTGCAATCTCTATGTCTGTCAATGCCTTTAGAACAGTGCAAAGTCTCTGGGAACTCTCTAATAAACATTCAGTAAAATAGCAAACCTCAGTGAGTGGCACTCTACACTTCCCTTTCCCAATTTAAGATCTTACTGTATCTATTACCAGTCCTCAGCTGGTACCATGTACCATACGTAAGCTGAGCTGGCAAAGGCTGGCCTCTAGTAAGCAGTGGAAAAATATAAATTCAAATGAATCATTGAAATAGAACAATAGAATTTAATAAATCATGATGTTGGGATGTACTGGTAAAGGTGTAAGAGCAAGAGAAAAGGGAAGGTAAAAATGTAATTTGAGTCCATAACTAGATATTTTGATTAGAACTGGGAGGTGGAACGATGGGAAATGTTCACTCTCTGGTAAAGATGCACAAATACAGTCATGGAGATGTGAGCTGACAATGAATGAAAATGGAGTTTGAGTTTAGGTTTCAAATGTGGTTGGTGGATAAAAGAATAGATGAGATGAAATTGTTCAAGGAGTGTTTGTAAAATGAGGACAAGACTAAGGACAGAGGCTCTGAAGGTGGCATCTCTGTCAGCTTAGAAATTAAGAGTGATCAGAAACCAAATGGAAGGTCACACACCAATAATCCCAGCACTCACAAGGTAGATCATCATGGGACTGAGGCCAAACCCTGTCCCAAAAATAGTGTCAGAGTCAAAAGAACAAGTTAGAAACAGTGGCATTGGGGCAGAAAAGAGGGTGAGGTTTCTGGAGAGAACAGTAGTCATATTCAGAGGCTACCTCAAAGTCAAGGGAAATGAACAGTCATTGAGGTTAAACTGAATTTGTCATTAGTAATTTTAAAGTGATTGTGAATCCTTGCAGAAATGGCCCAGATACTCTGCCCAGGCCTTTGCAGTTCATTGTACACCTTGTACCCATCAATGGGGGATGTGTCTTTCCTCCTTCTTGAATCTGCCTGGCCTTGTCACTTGCTCCAGAAGCAGCTGGGCACTAGTTCCAATCGAGGCTCCACTTCTAGTCATTCTTGAGCACCCAGAACCATCTGTGCAGGGATGACACCACTCACAGTAAGTTGTACCTTTCCGCATCAATCATTAGTCATGAAAATGCACCACAGGTTTTCTATTGGCCAGTCTAGTAGAGGCAGTCTGTCGATTGAGGTTCTCCCTTCCAAAATGACTCTAGCTTGTGTCGTGTTTTTGTAAATCCAACCAACACAGAAGTCAGAAGGCATTTTTGTTTTCAGCTAGATGAAGACAGGAGCTAGGAGGGGAAGTATGAACACGTTTGTTAATGAATGAAGAGATTTAATGGAGGTTATAGTTGATGATCTTTGGGGTTAGTTAGTTTGTTTGTTTGTTTTGTTTTGTTTCCCATGAAACAGGAGCCAAGAGATAAAAGGCCTTCCTCCAAAAAAAGCAAGGTGAAAGGATGAGCTGAAGGTGGTGTTCTGGAACTTACTACTTAGGCCACGTGACTCTTTGTTCTGAGAGGCTGTCCTAAATAGTGCCAAAATGCTTATCAGCATGCCATGGCCTCTACACACATGAGACTCTCCAGTTTTAGCAACTGAAAGTGTCTTAGGACAAGACTAAATGGTATCTAGTGATAAAGTCAATGCCAGTTGGGAATTACTGGTTTATGAAACTGAGATGGTAAGACTGCCAAGGAAAAAGCTACAAATGACAGGGGACACAATTAGTCCCCAAATGATCAATCTTAAATAGGTTGAGAATGTGCTCATCAGCATGTTCCAGACCCATACCTGACATCTCTTGCTGTTCCCATGTTCCATGAAGACACTCTTTGTAAATTTTCTCCTCTGTACTCAAGAGAAGGAACTATGGATTTCTAAGACAGAAATCCATAGCAAATGCTTTGGACAAAATCAAATGTTCTCCAAAAATAATACAATTTTCACTGTTTAACCATCTCACTCCATTTTGCCTGTCAGTTCCCAAATTCTTTGTTCTTCATGTATAACAAAGAGGCAGGCTTTTGTGTCCCAGGCTTCTGATTAAGACTCCTTTTGTTCAATCTCAAAAACTTCCCTCCAAGAACAGTCCAGGCTAGTGTGATCTGTAAGTGGTATAAATGACTTCTGGAGCCTCCTGCAACAGTACATACAAGATGACTATTCCAAATGTTAAACAAGAGAAAGGAAAGTGATAGACACACACACAGCACTGTTAGTGGGTCGTTCATTCATAAAAACCACTCTCCTTACTGTAATTACTCTCCTACCCATTCATGTAAGTGAGGCATCAGGAAACAACTTGACCAGGGAATAAATGCAAATTAAGTGACGGGGCAGAGGTAGGCATATGAAACTGAGAGGAGGTATTCAGTATGCAAATTCTCTAGTCTGTATATGCTGCCATTTACGTCCCCTGTCTTGGAAGAAATGGCAGAACAGTGAAAGCAACTGATTTTCTCCTCTGTTTTGATTTTTGAAAGCCTGGCTGACAGAAGGAAGGGAATGGGTTCCCAGCAGAATCACAGAGCTCAATAGTATAACTGTCAAAATCTCTTTTAAAAGAAGCCGACTTATCTGCATTATCTGTGTTGGGCAAAGTCTTTTCTTTGTTGATGGTGTCTATTCTCAGAATTGGCATTTAACAAATATGTTAATTAAAGCTTTAGACTACATACTATAATGTTTGGCATGCATTTTGTGACAAGTCCTATTGTGTTTTTATGTCAATATTATTCTTTAGCGGATAACATTGTTCCTCATTCAGGCAAATCAAACGTTGAATCTGGGTAAGGTCTCTATGAGAAAAAAAACAAAATTGCTTGCTTTACTGAAAGAGTGAGATTTATTTATTTAAATCAAGTGTGACCTCTCTTTGAGTATCATTTACTGAAAGAAAGGAGAAAAATGGGGAGGAAGAAGGAAATTTAAAAGAATAGAAAAGGGAAGGGATCTATACTTGGCTCATTATCCAGGGGGAAGGGGTGGGATTCTAACTGCATTCACAGCTCATAATAACAGCCCTTCTAGTCAAGGGGCAATTTCCACTTGTTATGTGTGTTTATGCATTTTCAGCTAACACCCCACAAGCTACTGCAACCGGAGATTAAGGCAAATGAAGGCCTTTCTCTTTCCTTCTTAATTTGCTTCCTTATTCCACGTTCAAAGAACCTGCTTGAATCGAGAGATCTGACCTAGATTCCATTTTATCAAGAAGGTTGCCCGCAGTTTACAATGTGGAAATCAAGGGGGTGGAGGGAGGGACATCGGCTTGCCAAAGTTCAAGTCTAGGAAACATTAGCATAAGCACTTTGATGATCGTGACAGGAAATCTAGAGAATTAATCTCTAAAGCAATCAGAGTTCAGTTCCTCCTCATCTTTATAGATCAGAATGACCTATTTGAATTAATTATTCCTGATACAAAGAGATAGCTGCTTTGCAGAGGAAGTTAGAGCTGTTACCTGCTTTCGGGGCTGTTACCTTGAGTAAAATGCTTTCAAAACCTGAGTTCCTATGTTATTCTGTTACTCTTTTTTTTTTTTTAAGAATCTTTAAATAGAAAGAAAAGCTACATAGTCCCATGAGCAGACACCACCGCAACTTGAATGATAGTCACGCACAGAGTTGGAATTCAACTCCATTGCTTATAAGCCATTTGCTATTGGACAACTGACTTCACCTCCTATGGCTCCCTTCTTTCATGTATAAAATATAAACAACATTATATTCATAAATAATCTATACACACTTACTACAAATTATATACCGAATATTGTTATTATACACCTGTGGTTATTTACAGTAAAGCTTAAGAACACAAAGATATCATATTACAGAAACTCAATAGAGTTCGGATAAAATGACCTTGTTTCATATTGCTTATGCACTTCACTACGTTGTGTTGTTCTGTCCATGTGAATGGATTAAATGAAATAATTAAAAAATAAGTAATAATTAGTAATACTTCCTGATGACTCAGCTGAGACTCCTCAATACATTCAGATATGTTATTTAAAAGCCACAAGGAATTTACAACAGGGATTATTACATTTCCTCTTTAGAGATAAGGAAGTGGAAGTACTGGGTCTGGAGAGCTGCCCCAGAGATTAAATGTGCTTACTGCTCTTCCAGAGTTTGTTTCCCACATTGAGCAGCTCACAACTGCCCATAACTCCAGCTTCAGGGGACCTGAGATCCTATTCTGGCCTCTAAAGGCAACTGCACTCACATGCACATGCATGCACACAGATACACATGCATAGACATAATTAAAAATTAAATTAATCTTAAGAAAAGAAAAACACGATGCACTTCTGGCACAGGACCTCAAGGATCCAAGTTGAATCTTTATCCTGATACTCACAGAGAAGTATAGCTCTCACCCCTCAATGAAGAAAATTCTCTTTGCAACAGACAGGGATCATTATTTTAAAATAAAATACAAACTGATCAAAATACAGAGAACAGGTAATGATGTGGGACTCAACCCTAACTGATCCAGCTACAATGTGAAGGCAGTACAGACTCTGTCTTAGGGAAGGGCCACCTTCTTAGACCACCTGCTGTACTCAGTTCCAGGAAGGACCTCAGGAATGTGCCATGACAACTTGAACAGATATAGGGCAGTATGCTCCTGCACACATTCTTTCTGTGGTTTATGCCCATGAAGATATCCAGATAATTCTACTGAGCAGCCCAGATAATCCTGCTTAGGAAGTGTGGTTCCTGCCAAAAGTCCAACCCAATAGTTTCAAATGTGGTTTTGCAACAAAAGTCTAGACCAAGGTTTTAAAACATCACCCTGCCCCATAACCCTTATACCCAATCCCAAGATGCCAAAGCATGCAATTCACAGCTTGCAGTTTTTCCCTATAAAAATTCTCTACCCCTGGGCCTGCTGCCATTGCCACATTTCCTTCCATCTGCCATGCAGTAGCCCAGGTTTGAACCTGGCAATAAAAGGACGCTTATATGCTTACATTGGAAACCAACTCCTTGGTGGTCTCTGGGGGTTTTGCAAAACTGGTACAACTACACAATGGCTGCCCCTAAGGCTCAAGAAACAGCACGCAAAGGGGCCAGAAAGACGGCAAAAGCCAGAGGAACTGGATGTCTGCTGTGAGACTGTGTCTTCTAGAAATGTCATGAAGTCTCAAAAACAGTGGATGTGAACAGGATGTGAACAAGGACAACACCAATAAATGTGTTAATATGGAAGGGGAAAAATCTCACAGGACCTCAACCTTAGACAAAGAACTACAGACAACTAATAACTGGTAAGAGCAGGAAAATAGTCTCCCCCAGGTAAGAAGCCCACCAACCACTAACTAGTTATCCAATAGCAAGTGGTCAGCTCTGAAATTATATACAAGTAAGATTATAAATAACATTATACAGACTTAACAGGCTGTAACTATAAATTTATGAATATATGTATACACACACACACACATGCACATACCCATAGACAAAAAAAAAAAAAAGAAGCCAGATGCCATGAATTTGAAAGAGTGTAAAGTGGGTACTTCGGAGGGACTTTGGGAAGAGAAAGAGAAAGGGGGAAATGATATAATTGCATTTTATTTTCAAAAATATTCTTCAAAAGGTTTTTTAGAGAAAATTGAGACACAAATGAGTGCAAGGTTCTCAGCTGAAGGTCATTCCCCACTGGTGATGGTACGACTTATTGGTCGTATATTTCAGTCCACTGGTTTGTGTGCAGTAGAAATGTAAATATCTGTTGACCACTGTACAAACAAATGAAAGAATGATAATAGACAGAAATTGAGACAAAAGATAAAGTATCATTAACTTCTTTAAAGCTAAGGAAAGCTAGATAAAGAATCACATTCATGGATCCTCTAGCCATTAATTTTCATGTGCATTCAAAGCCAAATCTTAAATTTAGTTAATGATGCTGTTTTCTTCTTTTATGATGCCTCCATTTTGCATATTAATTCACTTTGATGGTTGCAGGATAAGACCCACCAATCAGCAAAGATTTTTCTCCCAGCACCCAGCACTAGGAACAGGGAAAACTGCATTACCAAGTCAATAGACTTCAATATCTACATAAGGATTGTCATTAATAACTGCTCTGAGTCTTTTTTTAAAGAACATATTAGAAACTAAAATCACTATCAAGTCACAGGACAGGGTATAAATTATGAGTGCCGAAGAGTGCAGCTTTTCCTGCAGTTTCAGCCATCATTAGCCAAACTGTCTTCATACTTTCCAAAGCTAAACCATGTCTAATAGTATCCTCACTAATAGCGGATAGACATTAGAGTAAATCCATTTTTTAAGGGATCATTGAGTGCCTTAGCTAGTTAAACCGGAAGCCTACGGTAATCAGAGAGAGGCACTTCTTGCCTTCTCCTATGGTTTCTTCATTAGCAGTGGTAATAATGACTATAGTTAGTTCATAACTAGTACATTGTTAAGACAATCCCTGGGGTGCTCTTATACACTCTATTTAATTCTGACTTCCAGTTCGGTCAGTTTATTTTGTGAGCCAATTGCCTCCCTGCCATTCCTAGCTCTCCAGAGTTTGCCTAACTTACGGAAGTCAAGCTGTTTTCTTTCTGCTTCATGCATCACTGCTAACAACAGCCAAACATAGAATTCAGTCTTCAGTGGTTAGACTATGCAAGTATCTGAAAGCGAACAGCTTCATTTTCAAAGTCACAATTCAGTCTCTTAGTTTAAAAAAATGTAAAGACCTAGATTTAAAGTTATATGCATAGGTGTTTATATGAGCATATGTACATATGTATGTGTATATTTGTGTATGTATATATGTACATATATATGTATGTGTATATACTATATATGTGTACAAGTGTGTATGCTTGTGTGTGTATGTGTGTGTGTGTGTGTGTGTGTGTGTGTGTACATAGATCTGAAAACTGGAAAGAGGATCATGAGACTAGAGGAAGAGACCCTAAGAGAGGTGAAAAATAGGATGAGTAAAGCTGGGATACCCATAATAAGAAAGCAGAAGGAAGTACCATCTGGGAGTAAAGAGGGACAGACAGGGGATGTGCAGCAGGAAGGTAGTGTAGAAGGGGAATACTGAGAGCAATGTATAATAACACAGAGACATGGGACTCATCATTTTATATGCTAGCTTAATTTTTAAATTTATTTTTAAGAATTTCATGCATGTATACAATGAAATATGATCATATCTACTCACCATTTGACCCCTCCAACTCCTCCTATATCTCCTTAACACCATAGCCCCTCATCACCTGATGTCTTTGTTATTTTTATAATCTACTAAATCCAGTTAGTGCTGTGCATGGGTATGGACCATCCAATGGAGCATGGAAAGCCTCCCAGTGTCCACATCCTCAAAAAAGAATCATTTTTCCTTCCCACAGTCAACTGTCTACTGCCAATAGCTCCTCAGTAAGGGCTGGGGTCTGGTGATCATCTATCCCACTTAGGCTGAAATTTTGCCTGGATTCTTCTTGTGTAGGTCTTGTTCAAGTGACCACAGCTGCTATGAGTTTGTGAGTACAGCAGCCATTATCATGTCCAGAAGACAGCATTTTACAGCTCTATGCCACATCCTCCAACTCTTACGTTCTACCCCCTCTTCCACAGTGTTCCCTCAACTTTGGTGGGGGCATGGGTTAACATAGATGGCCTATGCAGGACTGAGCACTCAGTCTCTGTTTCCCAGCACTTTGGCCATTATGAATCTCTCCATTGACAGCTGTCCTCTGAAAGGAGAAGACCCCATGCCAAGGCTGAAAACAGGCCATGTCTATGGGTCTAAGAGTAAATATTTAGAAGGCAACTTGACAGCATTACCATTTAGCAAAATAACAGCAGCAGGTTCTACCTCAGGGCCATGGCTTCCAAATCCATGGGCTTTTGATCATGATTACAGAACCAGTCATCAAATTCCCTCCTATGAAGCAGGCTTCAAATACAATCAGAAAGCAGTTCGTCAACCCCTTAATAGTCATGCTACATCTTGTCTGGCAGCTAACTAATATTTTTTCATTCTGTATTTTATTCTATTTTTCATCTTTGAGATTATAATATGATTACAACATTTCCCCCCTTGCTGTCTTCCCTCCACACTCTCCCATCTACCTCAGCTCACTCTCTGTCATAGTGTTTCAAGTGTGAAGAGAATGATGTTACCTACTCCATCCATATCACTGCACTTGCTTTTGTTATGTTGCTACTGAATCCTTGTTCTTATATCATTTTTGATACAGCTCTCAACATAATGGTTTTTACTTCAGTGCTTCACAGTGTCTTGTCTGTTCTTGATATCATCCCACATCACACCTCCATTACTGCTTCATACACAGTAGGCATCTAAGAAGATGCTCATTCAGAAAGAGCAGCCAAGCTTATGTGTGCCTTACTTGCAAACGCAGACTCTGAGAAACTGACATATAACTCTCACATTTTAGTGTTCACATTTGCCCCCCACAAACAGTAAGGCCAGGCTTATTCATATGGTTCCTAGGGAAGCAGGAATGAGTTCAGGCTTCCATCAAATTAGTTTCTAGACTAGACAAAACAGATTATACTAATGCAATTTCTCCAGTAATTCCTTCCACATGACAATTTTTCATCTCTCTCTGAATCTGTGTGCCTTTCATGTATATGTTTTTAAATTATATGGTTATAAAAAAAGAAATGGAAAGAAGAGATAAGTCTTCTGAATAATTAAAGAATAAAATGGAGGATTGTTTTTATGCCTGAATAGTCAAATTAGTTGTATATATCGATTTATTGTATTGATAACCACTACAAACTCTGCTTTATTTCTGCCCAGAGAACAAATAATGGAAAACAAAATATTCTAATTCCTCCCCTCATGCAATTGATGTCAAGGTTTTTGGAACAAATCTCCTGCTTAAAACTTTTGAATGATTATGGAAATTATTCTATAAAATTAGAGAGCAATCAAAATCACTAGTCAGAGAACCCAGTGATCTTTCAAAATTCTGTAGCTGAAATGAATAGAAATAGATGTTGCTGGGCATTTGTTTTCCTTAAGAAAGTTTTATGATGTTGTTCTGACACACACCCCCTCCCCACATTAGAACATGCAATGATTTCAAACTTTGCCGAGGAGACTCTGGAAGCCACAGACTCCAACATGTTGTCCCAATTTAATTTAATCTGTCCTGATTCTATTAGAGTGACATAAATTATAGCAAAAACTTAATAAAGTGGACAGCTAAGTAGATTTTCTATCCTCTTCAGAATAAATATGATTAAACAGATAACATGCAGATTTAAAAAATAATTTACCCTATAAGAGAAATCAGAAACCAAAACCACCCCAGTCAGACAATTAAGGGAAATAGTCTTAAGATGAAAATAAAGGAGAGAAAAAAATGGTAGTGACTTTTTTTTTCAAACAGTAATTAATATTTGGGATGATTCTGTCAAGGCCATCTCAGTCAGATAATAAAACCAGACATGTTCCTGAAAAGCACAGGACAGGAAGCAAATGGTGGCTGTACCCAACCTCTATAGAAGTAAGACTTCCCACAATCACTTCTCGTTTTGACATCTCCCCAATTGTTCTTTTGCTATCATTTCTTACTTACCATCTCACAGATTAATGCAACGCATTAAAACAACCAAATTATGTATCCAGTACCCCACAATTTTATAGAATTTCAACTCAGTCATGGTGAGAATTCTATCTCAGGCAAGTGTCTAGGAGAAAACTGAAAACATGATAAACAAAAACTGAAAAAAACTACAAGTTAGTGTTCTTGAAGGATTTCTTAGTACCTTCTTGGATATTATATAATAATTTTTTTCCGATGTCAAATAAGCAGATTCCTACATTTCTGGAAAAGATTAAACATTTAATAGACTGTTGATTAATTAAATATTAGACTAGAATTTAATATAAGAAAATAGAATCAAGATTTACCTCTGTGGAACAAACCCAGCCTGAATTAATTATTCTTAAGCACTCCCTTTCTTCTCCTTAAGAAAAGAATCATTTCCATTAATTTATGTGCTGGTGATTCGCTTACTGTGACCAGGGTTAGCACAGGATTCAAATTAAAATATTACATTTTTCAGGCATAAATGAACCCATTATGAGCATAGCTATCTACAAATAAGTCACCACCGTGATCTTGTTTGTGTAACTCCATCATGAAGAAGAAAGTGATCAACCCCTCTTTGCTGAACTCATTTGACTTCAGACTGAAACGCATGGTTTTAAACAGTCAAGAAGAAAGTGTAAGGACTTTGGAGAGTTGAGATGGACAGTAACATAGCTGTATATACTTTTTTTCACTAAAGTCACATGATCCCCAAGTGAAACTGACTTCTTCTAAGAGACAACTGCTTAGGGCACAGGAATTATTTAAACTTTGGTTAATTTCCTGAGTAATGATTCTCCGTCTAGTTAGCCCTTAAATGCAGTCCGCTATAGTACAGTAAGGCAAAAGTAAAGAGTCCAGTGAAAGATTCAACTTTAAATGTAATTAGTGCTTCATAAGAAAAGGACATAGCTGGAGACTTCTTTAGTGTTAAACACTCAATACTCCATAAATTTATTCAACATCAATTTAAAATGCCAAAAAAGTTATAAAACACATATTACTGGGGATGTAATTTAGTTAGAAAGAAACTTATGAAAACATTACACACATTTGTTTGTCTAAAATTAAATTGTGCATATATGTTTTTGTCTTTTTATTTTCCATTAATTTTCCTCTTTTATAAAACCTTAGAATTAAGCAGGGATCCCTGCTTTTATTTCTGACTTACAGACCAAGTTAAGCACTAAGTCTAAAGAACAAGCCCCACCCAAGCAGTCTTGTTACTGACTTGGGACTTCTGCCATTATGTAATATCAATTTTTTTCATACACTCCTGCTGGACATGTCAAAACTGACTATAAGAACCAGACAGCACCCATCTAGATGGAAATCTCAAAGTTCAGACAACAGTGGCTAGAATTTCCTTCATTCCTGTTATCTGATGACAGTATGTGTAATCTCTCCAAAGACATAAAGATATTGAAAGCCTAATTTAATATTGTTCTGAAGAGAAACACAGATAATAATGCCCTAAGATGCCCTGCCTCCTCTTCACTCCACACTCCAAGCCCCAGGGTCATAGAAGGATATGGCAGTCTGGCCAGATAAAAGTAACTGAACACCTTTGACACTGAAAGTTCTTTCTCCAAGCACTTGTAGTTAACACACGCAGACACACACACACACACACACACACACACACACACACACACACACAGAAGAGCAAAACACTTCATACCATTTTCAAGTGTTGCTCGAAATGGTCCTGTCAGATGCATGGGATGTACATTTCAAGCTTGGGATTTGCTGGAGACTTTTCCTGACCATGAGCAGACAGAGGGTTAAAGTGCATACAATTTGCTCTAGCTCTCCAGTTATGTAGAAAAGCATGGACATCGATGGCGCTACTTCTTCCTGAGGCATCTGAGGCTGACACTCACAGTGTTTTATGCACACTATTCCACAGCAATTCTGCCTAGGGTATGAATCTGTTATGTAACAATGGCTCTCAGATTCACAACAAAAGCCCTAGCTTCAAAGACCCCGGCAGCAGCTCCCTCCAGAATAAAATCATTTGCAAATTTTTTTTTTTTTTTTTGGTATACAGATACTTTAATAACATGCCACTGAAGTTTTGAGGGAATTTCAATTTATGCAAAATGAAGAAAGGGAGGAAAATAATAATGATGATAGTAATATAAATGCATACTTCAAAAGGGCTACAATAGTATTGTGTTTATTGCAAGGCTAGGCACCTTATCAGTTATCCCTCTAAAGGTGTTTGAAATTGGGTTGGGGAGGTTTTTAACCAAGCTATGTTAGCAGTTAATCAGCCACAGTTAGAATATACTGTCATATTTTTTCTAGAGAGAAAGAAAAGAAGAAAATGAAAGTGATGATTTCTTTTTATGATAGCAGTTTTTCCTGACTCCATGGAAAGAGATTTATTTTTACTAAAATGTAGGGTTTGACCTTTCATGTTTCCAGACATCTTGGCATAAAGTGGGCTTTCCTGTTATCTTCTGCTTCTGCTTGTCCCCTGGAGGCAAGTCCCTCCTATGGAGAGCCAGATTAAGGGGAATTTTGGAAGGAAGACAGGCAGGAGTAAACTGAAAGGAAAGCCCTTAATATCCATGAAGTGATTAAAATGCAGCCATGCCCAACAAGACCACACTGCTGTTATCAAACAGACATTGACAACTTCTTTGAACTCAATTCAGTGGTAAAGGCAGAAATAAAAAAAATTCTTTTAAGTTTGGGGATTCTCCAGGAAATAGATTTTTCTACACACACTGGCAGCATTTACATACTACCCAGAGCCGAGAGTGGTCCCACACTTGGCTTGTTCTCTGCCAAACTGAGTCCAGGGCTGAGGCCAGGAAAACAGCATGCTGCCCAGGTGTATAGGATGACTGGTTAGCTCATCGATTTGTGATGGTTCAAAACTTGGCAACTCAAAACACAGTCTACCGCAGAGGACACACATTTTAATCTACAACTGTTAATGATCATAAACATTGTCTCATACACTCAATTGTTTCTTGAATCTCATCATTTTCAAAGACATGAATAGAGGGAATACATTCTAAATCATTTACCATCACTATTACAGTAAATAAATGGCCTAAACATGGTGTTCCTGCTTGGGGAGGAAAGAACAGAAGGTTGGGAGAGGTATATTAAACTAAAATCAAAAATAACATCTCAAAGTCATTCTTGTTTTAAAAGGAAAACCAACAAAGAAAAGATATATTATTCTATTTGTTTTTCTCTGCAAATGTCTAAATGAAAAAGCACCATGAGGCAAAGCACTGACCTAATTATTGCCACCCAAAAGAGGAAGGATTATATTTTTTGAGTTTTGTACTTAAGCTCTGCCTCTGCATCCTCCAAGCTCCTTCTAACCTCCTCCTCTGTAAACTGATGTCAAAAAGCCCTCAAAACCCTAGAGGTTTATTCATCAATGGAGCATCTAAATGAAGTCCCAATGAAAGCTTGACAGGGTATCCTGGAGCTATAGAAGCAGGGGAGGCACAATGGACACTGTGTTCTTGGAAGGTCTATGTTGGAAAGAGCTGGAGTGCAGTATGTTTTCACTGGAACAAATTTCAACTGGGTTATGCCTGTGCCACTAATCACAATGTTGTATTAATGGGAGCATGTAAAAGCCTGTCTATCAACAAGCCAGTTTGCTCTCTTGAACCACATGAGCTTTGGTCCATGAGCTGTCTCTAGCACATGGTTGGCTGGCAGAGTCTGCAGCACATGGAACTTCAAAACAGAGACGAAGGAATGGACCTCAAATCACATTTACCGCCAGTGCCATTGTGGGTGGCCCTCACCATCTTGCTATTGACAGCGCTTGTGCTTCCCAAGTGACTCAAAAATTATGTCCTAAATACTCCCCTTGAGTGCATGCCACTTAAAAAGTGAGCAAAAGTCATGCAAATAGCTGAATTCCAGTTTTCTCATTGTTCAAGATCCCATTAGGCATGAAATGCAGTGAGCCTTTAAAATAGTTTATATTATGTCTATTATGAGGATTTAAGGCAAACAAATATAAATGTCTATAAGTCAATAATTCAGTCTCTACCACTTTCCCCAGCACCCTACAGGAGGATTAATTTAATACAATTCTAGAACTGAATTAAGAAAGATAATGAGCTAGTAAGTACGCAGTGTACTTTATGTGTAATTAATAACTAATCTGCATGTCTTCAAGAGATGGTAATATATTATATTTTCTGATTACAAAGTGTTCTTAATAAAAAAATTATCTGCATAACCCACATTTCTATCTTCCCTTTTCCATATATTTTAAAAAGAATCTTAGAATCTGAAAACATTTCTCATAACTGCCCTCCCCAAAAAAATGTACACATAAGATCATCAAAATGCTGTTGTCTCTCATAAGCAGAACAGTCATGAAATCACACAGTGTTTAATGTGTTCATTCTTGACATTGTCTTCATTTCAAATATATGGGACCTTTGTTTCACCTCTGGCTTCTTCCCTGCTATTTCTAGGCTGTTCAAGGCCAACAAATGAGAAAAACCAGCTTACTCATAAATAAGGATAAGGGTCCTAAATGAAATCCTGAGGGTTTAATTAGGAAGCCACCAAACCCCCACATGCAGAATTTTTCTGGGACATGTGTCTTAAGAAGCTTCTACAACTCAAAGGCCCCTTTCTGCTTTCTATTTTTTTTTTTACTGCAATTTCAAATAGTTAAAGCTGCCAGAAAAGGAACATCACTTAGAAGAGGTTGTGTGTATATTTCTTTTCTAACACATATATGTCTACTTTTAAATGGACATTTGGCCCAAGTGTTTAAGGTAAGCAATGTTCTCAAAGAAAAAATAAGCAGCTCAGCACAAAGCCAGCATGATTAGAACAATAGAAACACTCCATGATGAGAGGAACTATCACTACTTGCCTAGCATGAAAAAACTACACTAAGGGTATTAAAATAGTTCAATATCACCTAGTTGAAAAAAAAGAAGTCCTTCAAAAAATAATATAGGGTTTTGGCAATACAAACTCGGAAGAAAGTTTGAGTGACTAGATAATGGTTAATTTCCTAAAAGTAGCTTATGTGCATGGAGAACAACAGCTTAACAGAAAATAATCTATCAGAAAGGGAAGCAAAGAAGCAGGAAAAGTAAAGATGTGGCCAGTTAGTAACTAGACCAAAAATGAACACTCTGGTAGTAAATGTCAGATGCAGCAACATGACTAGACAGTAAGTGACAGAGGATACTTAACCAGGCCAGTCCTTTTTCTTTCTCTAGTGCGAGCTTGGGGAGAGTTTCTCTTGTCTTTCACTACGATCAATTAAATCCATTCACTAATTCAGAAGATGGTAAAAAGCAAGGTATCTGGTGTGTCTTCAGGTCACAGAAATTAGAAATTGCTCACTCTGCTACCTTAAAATACGGCACGTCTGTTTTTGAGATATCGAGAGAACTGTTGTGAGCATAAAAGAAGTATGAAATGCAGGAGCGGACATGGGGCAGGAGAATGGGAGATCATCAAGCTTCTTAACTACTGAAAGCATTTGCCATGTTCAACTTGTATCACTGCTAAAGACAGAAGTAGGTAAATGTTATTTCAGAAATTCTGGCCCCCTGGGTATTTTCAATAACACAAAGGCCCAAAGTTTAGGACAAGAGAAAAATGTATCCCTACCCAGGAGCTATATGCACAGTAACAAATACTTGCAATGCTTTTGGTAAAGACTCCAAAAAACAAAAACAAAATATATATTTAAAAAATGATGTAATGTGAACTAAGGTTTTCTCAAAAGGTGTGTTACCTATAAACACTCACAGGCAGAGTCACGAAGAATCTCCAAGCTAAATAAACTACCATTCATAGTGGAAACTGGTCCAGATGTCTTTTTCTGCATCCATAAGCATCCTTGAAATGCTTCTATCATACTAGTTGATATTAGTGAGAAAATCATAATATAACTGAGATCATGTATAAGTACTATATTCAAGGATATATTAGATGGTGGAAAATGTAAAATATCATTCCCCATTCTCAAAAAAGCTCCACAATGGTAAGTGGGTTTTGTGGAAATGGTGAATAGGAATGAAAACAACACTACTTAATACAATGAGACAATTGCCATTCTAAGTGATAACTACTTGTTGAAGGCACTTCTTAGAGCTGAGAATTCAGCTCAATTGTTTCTTTGAGGAAAATAGGTCCTCAATTCTCCTCTTCTTTGACTTAATGCAAATGAAGTCAAGGGCCTTTAGTATATGTTCTTTGTGCTCCTTCTTTTTATTTCTAACAAAGTAATTGTATCAACCAAGCTGTCTCTTAAGTTTTTGTCCATTATTTTCAAAGATTAATTTCTGACAAGAAAGATTGTAAATTTATGGCTGGTAAACAGGAAGTGTCAAACAACTATTTATTGATTTAATAAATGACACACAGTACCTCATTAATGTTTTCATTGTGTTGAGTAGCAACTGCACAGATAAAAGGTTGTATTATTGTTTCATAGAAATAAAAAAAATTGGAAAAGAATGTCAGGGAAATAACTTGAGACTTGTAACCACGTGATGGTATAGTGTGAACACTCCAACAGAGTTGGCTCCTAAGGACATTTGTGTCTTTGTAAATGCAAAGCCATAAACAGAAAGTCTGAGGTTTTTCATTGATTCATTGGCTCAAAAATAGTCCTTTCACTTCCCTGTAGCTGAAGTTTTGTCCAGTTCCACTCGGGCCCCTGCAGTTCCACAGCCCACTTATAAAATAAGCACTCAGAAGCTCATATTAATTAAAATTGCTTGGCCATTAGCTCAGGCTAACTAGTAACTAGGTCTTACATATTAAATTAACCCATTTCTATTAATCTATAAGTTGCCATGTGGCTTGTGGCTTACTGGTACCTTTATCTTGATTCCTCTCTATCTGGCTGATGACTCCTGACTCAGCCTTCCTGTTCACAGAATTCTCTTTTCTGCTTGTCTTGCCTATACTTCCTGCCTGGCTGCTGGCCAATCAGCAATTTATCAGTCAATCAGAGCAACACATTCATAGCACCTCTAGCACTTCCCAATTGAAAAATCATGCATTTACAGTTCTCAACATTATGGTAAAGAAACTCATCATGACTACATTTATTTGACTTAAAATCGGTATGTGTAGCATACAAAAGCAATACAAAAGATTTCCAGGAAATTTTTCATGAAAGCAAAATTCTAGCCACTTACTATTCCAATAAAGACATTTCAAAATCATGTATTTTGAAGTGCCACCCAGAACCACATCAACTATATAAGCATGGAGACTGAAATACTTGAATGATACAGAATGACATAATAAATACCATTTATTCATTCATTTATTCATATAACCAACACATACACTAGTTTCTTATCTAGGTGCCCAGAATTGTGTTAAGCATCGGAAGCACAAATAGTAGCAATAAATAGCCAAGTTCCTATGAATTGTAAAGAAATGGTGACTCATACATAAATAGAGATGTGACTGCAATTACAGAGTGATATAAATGAGGCACAGAAGACATACTCTGTGCTCAGAGTGGAGTCTTTCAGAGTTGGAAATGGAGTTTTTGGAGAAAAGTTGGAGTTTTTCCAGAAAAACTCACATTACAGCTGAAATCTGATGTTCAGAGGGAGACAGAAAGCATGGTAGAAATGTGAGGCAAAGAGATCAGTATACAAATGACCCACTATGGGAAGAAGCTGAGACCATTTAGGAACTAAAAGTACTGTAAAGATAGGACTTAAGAAAACAGATGAGTGTATTGCAGTGGAGCCCCTGAGATAGGAGCAGCCAGTCCAGGTAATAAATAGCAACGAACAATGTTCACTTTTCCCCAAGTGTAATGAACAACTCCTATTTCCCTTAGCAGGATAGTAACAATATATACATTTTGAATTGATCACCCTGACTCCAGAGAGGAGGACACATTGGAATTGGGGGAATGAACAATGTTTTAGAGTAGTCACCAAAAGACTGGGATGTAGAATATTCCTTTACACTGTGAAAATACATCACTGTGATTGGTTTAGTGAACAAGCTAAACAGCCATTAGCTATGCAGGATTTGGGGGGCAGAGAGAATGCTGGGGAGAAGAGGATCAGAGTCTAGAGTATAGCAAGCAAGATGCAAAGGAAGGAGGAAATAAACATGCCCTACTGAAAGAAAGTGCCATCACATGGCAGAAGGTAGATAAGAAATGGGTTGGTTTAAGTTATAAAACCAACTAATAACAAGCCTAAGCTATCAGCCAATCATTTATAATTAATACTAAGTCTCTGTGTGGTTATTTGGGAAGTGGTTTGTGGGACAGAGCTGATTTATGGTCTAGACAGAAAACTCTGCCTACACTGGTGTCATAGAAAGAGGACACACAATTAAGAAGAAGTTTCTTTGACAAACAGTAATAGACTGGACTCAATTATGGAGGATAAGCAAGAGCTGAAGTCTAGGGAAAGAGTCTAGCTTCCCATTCCCGGTTGAGCTTTAAAAGATAGGGCTGTATTTTTTGTTTGTTTGTTTTGTTTTATTTTGTGTTTATTTATGAGTATTTTGCTTACACGTATATCTACATACTATGTGTGTGCCTGGTACTCAAAGAGGCCAGAAGAGGATGTCGGATCCCCTGGAACTGGAGTTACAGATGGTTGTGAAGTGCTATGTAGGTGGTAGGAACTGAATCTCGGTCCTCTGCAAGAACAGCCAGTACTCTTACCTGCTGAACTATTTCTCCAGCCTCCAAGAGAGAGGTCATTTGTTTAGAAGAATTTTAACAGTTTTCTAAGCCACATCCCACAACATAAACTGAATGAACTCCTGCTCTCACATCACACTTGGGACATCTGGTAAGGACTGGCAAGATTTTGAATCACACACACACACACACACACACACACACACACACACACACAAGCAGACCATATTTAATGAACTCTGCTTAACACAAACTAAAAATACATTGTGTTTTGTCAGTTCGGTAAAAAAATGTAATATGAAAATATAAATTCTTGGCAGATGAATCAACCCTCTGTCAAACTGAGAAGAACAAAACCAAATGAAAAACCCCCAGCTTCTTCCTCCCTGTGCCTCCCAGCTATGGACGCTGCTTCCTGAGTCCATGGGACAAAACCTACAGCAGCATCTCACAAACGTATGACAATATGACAGGCAGAGAACACACCAAAGACTCAAAGAAATCCTGGGTCATTGATAGCATCACACACTTCAAGGACATTTCGTGTGAGGAACTATTAAATATTTTGGGAGGGGTTGTTTCTTTTCTGTTAACTCCAACCAGAACAAGTGCAATTCTGAGGCCTAGAACAAGAGCCTGTGACTAAAATAATTCCAATTAAAACAAAAAGTCCACAGCAGCAACAGCTCTGAAGTCTGACAACCAACTGGTGTGTACTCAGTTAGAATGTTTCATTAGATTAGACTGTTCTCATGGAAATGTGAGTATAGAGGAGGAATTAGGAATTATATAGAGAGAAAAACTTCTTAGAAACTTTTTAGAATGTCTCCCTTAATATGTTAAAGAAAAAAATCTTAAGGAAAGGGAAAGACTCCACCCCTCTCCTGTGTCATTTAATAAGGCATGAGCAGTCTTCACTTGTTCAGGGACTTTTATTTTACATACACATCTATTCTTCAGCTACTATTTCATTAATGATATATTTTTTGGAAGGATGAGAGTTTTGCTCTATATATTGGCTATTAGAAATCCTGTCAGAAATTCTTGCTGAACTGTTACTACATGAGGAACTAAGAGATCTGTATTCTGAATTTGGGCATGAAATAAATTTGTGGTCTTGAGTGATCACCACTTAATTTCTCTAGAGCCAAATTTTCTCATCTGAGAGGTAGGGGGCTGATTAGCTACAGAATCAGTCCATATCAAGAACTCTCGATGTATAATGTTAAGTTGAAATTTCTTCATCTGAGAGGATGCATGGAGATGAACATGTTTAGTGGAATTATCAATCCATCCTCTTCATCACCTCACCACATCTGTTCACACATCACCCCATGGCCCACTGCTAGGAGTCAAAATGAAACCAATGGATGTAATCATTTTTAAGGCACCCCTCAGCCTCAGTCATAAACAATGAACAAAAATAATAACAAGAATGTAAACATCTTAGGTTGATTTGATATAAAATTAGATGTGTATAAAATTAGAATAATAGAGTTTCCAAATCCCAACAAAAATGGACATTAATATTGAAATCTAGTCCATTTTAGATGCTTGCGTAGATCTAATCTGCCAACCCAAATAATATGTCTTTAAGGTAGAATAATAGAAGTAAAATATATAATTTTATTTTGTTGAATAATTTGCAGATATGCAAATGTTTTTATCAAAATCAAATTTTAGTATTCTTAATTATGATTCTCAGAACTACACAAATTTTTACACAGGACACTGCCCCTGAAACACGAAATCCCAGGCAATTGTAATTATTCTGATTAATCCTCACTTCATCAAACTTGCTTAATAATTACTGTTCCATGTACTGGAATACGTTCCTCACAGGAACATAAATCCATAAATCTTTCAGAGTGGTCCAAAGAGGCTCACATACCTAATGTGTTGAACCTTATAACTGTAGCTCACAAGAAAGAAAGAAAGAAAGAAAGAAAGAAAGAAAGAAAGAAAGAAAGAAAGAAAGAAAGAAAGAAAGAAAGAAAGAAAGAAAATGAGAAGCAATTAAGAAGTCGGATAGCAGCTTTTAAAATCGTACTTAGTTATAAGGCATATGCAACAATATGCTTCTAAAGCTGGATTTTTTTATCTTTAAAAATGTATTTTTGTCTGTGGAAGTATCATCAACAAGCAGACAAGCAGAACAGCTCAGAACCATTATCTTGTTACCCAGATTCCTACCCCCTCCCTTGAACAACTTACAAGATCTTTACTGTGGTTTTAAGGCTGAGTTGCCCATTCATTAGGTTGACAAACTTGTCAAAAGCCTCCAGGACTATACCACTTATGTCAGAAACACTTACCGGAGAAACAGTACATGTCAAGGCTCAACTGAGTCCTGTCAACCATTGCCAAAATGACAAGAAAGCCTGCTGGGGACAAAGGACTACAGAGAGAGAAATGGAGACTTCTATTCAGATTCTGTTGACTCACCAGCTAAGTTACACTTCTGCAGTTCAGAGAACTTTTGTATCTGCTCCTTGAATGCCTTGCTCACTCTGAATGCATTTTATGGTGAATTTTAGTAATTCTAAATTCTTCTTAATGTTTTGGCAATCAAGACAAAAGTTGACCAACCAACCACAGATTTTTATAAAGAAGCCAAGCACTGTTAAACAGTTAAAAATAAATGCATGTTTATTAAAATCTGAAAAGCAAAATAAAATTTAAGGTTTAATAAAACTGAGAAAAAAATGTTAAGATACAAGAATTCAATTTCTCTACCCTTACAAGGAAATGTGAGGTTCCAGTAGCTCCAACAGCTAAAAAACAGACTAAAGTATTAAGTATTTCACCAATTAAAAAATTTAAATTCAAGATTAAAAAATCTATATAAATGCCAGTAAAGTAGCCTAAAATATCTATAATTAGATTTCCACAAGTGGCTCATAGAAGCATTTCTAATATTGCTGAGACTTCGAATTTAAATATTTATACAAAATTCAAACTTTTTTAAAACTAGAGTGCATAGCATCACATAAAAGGAATACGGGAACAAAGTGTCACAGTGAAAAGAAAGGCAGCACATAGAAATACATTCAGAAAAGGACAGTTTGAATTCTCCCCTGTATTGGAAGGGTATGTATCTGAAAACTACACTTCCCAGAATCCTTTGCCAGCTTGTGTCCCAGTCTAGCCTTTAGGAGGCGCTGGACCGAAAGGATGAAGTATTATGAATAGTATAAGGTCCTTGCATTCTCCCCATCACAGTAGTCTATTAGCATTGGTGGTGTGCTTAGATTCCAAAAGTTCTTAGTGATACTGTTTTATCCCTACTTCTTCTCCAGTCCATCCTTCATTTTGGTAACCAACTTGCTCATATTAAATGTCCAAAGTGCATTTTTTGTTTTCTTGCTTTAAAATGGCTGTTAAGATCCTGGCAGTTGTTGTGAGACCAAAACAGAAACAATGTACCTTGCAAGTTTAATGGGAAACCAAAACAGGAAAAATATACCCTGTGGGTTAAGGTTTTGTTTGCAGTTAAGACAGTTAAGAATAAATTCTCACTTGTCTTATGTTAAGTCCTTGCAAGTTACGGTTTCTATTTGCATTAAGAATAAGTTCCTAGTTCTTTGATCTGATGTAAACTGCTTGCAACCCCATTTACATGATGTTGTAAATGCTTGTTCCATCCCTTCCATGTGTCTTTCTAACAATGTATACCCGCCAACTCTCTCTTCCCTGTGAACCCCCTTACCTCTCCTATAAAAGGGACTTCAAGAGGTCAGCAGGGGCTGCTCTCTCAAATCCTAATTTAGGGTGAGAAAGCTTCCCGGTCAGTCCTGGGTGCACCCCAAAATACAGCTTGCTTTAATTGGACAATCATGGATTTAGTCTTTTCTCCTCACAGTTCTCAGGTTTAGTGTTGTCTCAGGTACTTACTGCCCAGTGAAGAGGAGTGAACTAAAGGCCTGCTGAATCTATTAATCTCCAGACTGGACAATCATAAAAACTTCTCACATTCATTGTATCAAATGATTAAAGGAAAATTGCCCAAGCATTCAGTGAAGTTTCTTGAGAAGTAAACTATAAGGGGCTGTCCATATCCCAACAGAATTTATTTATGTCAGTGAAACAGCCTGCTTTATACATGTATAGTACAAAGTAAATTTAAACATACAAATAATTAGCTTTAGTGATCTAATAAAGGCCAGGTGGACATGGAAACCTCTGATGTGAAGTTTAAAGACAAGCTAAAAATCATTTTGCAACAATGCAATGCATTTGAAAACATCTGGGAAATAATGTGACCTGAGGAACTTTCTAGAATGTTTCTAAGAAAGATGACTGGATCGGTTTATCCTTAAAGCTAAAAGACAGAGCTGAAAATAAATGCAAGCTCAGAATGTAAATATCATGTGAAATCCATGTCAAAAAATGATGAGGCTTGCTTACTGGATACTTTTACCTCCTTACTGGAGCTCACACAATTATTTTAGGGTTACTTTTAGAGCTTATGTTGTTTCAAAATGTGATTAAAATGAACTACAGTGATGCAATTACAACAGCAAAATAAGATTAATTGAGTGGTTATACAAGGAGGTGAAGAATATAAGATGGGAGCAAGACAGATATGTATTTTATTTACAAATTAACTACATTGTATTTGACACAATACTTTCTAGCAGCCAATAAAAGGCTTCAAATATGACACAATACTAGGTTTAGTTCTCCATAAAATAGAAAATGTAAAAACAAGTGCAAATGTCCCTGTGTCTGAGACAGAAGGAGGTAATGGTTGGAGGAAGTATCACTTGGTAAGCATGAGTCTCTGCTGAACATTAACTAACATACTTTACATAAATTAATATATCATACTTTAACAACAATCCTAAATAAGAACATTGTGACATCCACTTCAGAGAAGAGGACATTGAATCAGCAGGGCCAAGCCTCAGGTCACATGGAGGAGACTCAAGAGCAGGATTAAAGCCCAGGCAGTCTGGCTCTAGAGTTCATCCTTTTAAACACTCTGCTTATAAGATGCCCGAAGTAATGATCAAAATATTCCTACAATAAACTTGGAAGTGAGTCCTATACTATAACCACCTTGTATTGCAGAGCCTATAACATCAGGCCAAAATCCAAATCCAAAATATTAATTCTAGAAAATTAAATCATCTGGTTCAGGTACAATATTCTGCTATGGAATAATCTTTTTGTACACTGTGAATATGTATTACTCTCATTGGTTAATAAAGAGCTGGCTGGCCAATAGATGGGCAGGTAGAGGTTAGGCAGGACTTGCAGACAAAAAGAGATTGAGGGGAAGAAGGACAGAGTTACCAGGAGATACAGAGAGAAGCAAGATGAACATGCCCATGCTGCAAAAATGTACTGCCATGTGGTAGAGCCTAAATGAGAAATATGGGTTAATTTAAGTTGTAACAGATAGGTAGTATCAAGCCTAAGCTATCAGCTGAGCATTTATAATTAATATTAAGTCTCTGTGTATTTATTGGGGAGCTGGAAATCCCAATGAAAAGCTCCACCTACGATTTTCTTCATCCTTTAGGCTTCACTAGAATGAGGGTGTCATCCCAACAGACTGCCTAGCTCAGTGCAGTAAAGCAGGAGTGAGGAAAGGAAGGAAATAAATATACTGACCACAAAAGGAAATGGTCCTTAGTCCTAGGCATTTGTTTCTCTGTAGCTATGTGTTCCTCACTAGTTTGGCAGAATTTTAATTTCTGAGAAAAATCAAGAATTTTATATTTCTTAATAAAATGTATGTTAGGGGTGTATACATACATATGGAGGCAGAAAGAACATGACCACAAACTGGATTTAACCAATTGAATTTCAGTTTGTTACCACACTTCACCCTCTCACATGGTTGATGTCAAATTTTATCCAAAGCAACATCCAAGGAGAACACTAGATTTTAGTAATAGGAATCTTCAAACATCCTTTTCTATAGTAGGACAGGCCCATAGGGCTGAGGAAATTGGCTCAATCCAGTTGTCAAGGCATGCACATAATGCACTTCCTTTTGAGCCAACTTAAAGTTTACCTGGGGGCCTAGCAACAGGTGCTGTCAGAGTTACTGATCATGCCCAGCCAATGAGGGACAACCACGCAATGCCACCAGATTGTGACATAGCTTAGGTGCTAGGAGGAAGGTATATAAGGCCTTCCCCATATTAAATAAATGAGTTTGTTGTTTGCCTTCAACTGACTCCCAGTGTATGTGCTATTGATGCCACGCCTTCTCACCATCTCCCCCAAGAGAGCCATTGGGATCCAGCCACATTTTTCCTCCTAATAACTAGGACCTCTCTGACGATCAGTTTTGATTGTCACCTTGACACAGTCTATAATCGCTAAGGAAGGTAGTCTATAATAGGTTGACCTGTGGATGAGTCTGGGTTGGGGGTGTCATTGTTAGCATTTAGGCATCTGTGCTGGCCTGCCCTTTAGGGTCCTGACAGGGTATAGCTCAGCTGCAGCCACTAAGAGCACCTTCTGTGTGCATTTGCTACGTTTCCTTATAAAAGGCAGGCCTTGTACACTTCCCATCTCTCTCTCTCTCTCTCTCTCTCTCTCTCTCTCTCTCTCTCTCTTTCTCTCTCTCTTTCTCTTCCTTCACTCTCATCCCCAGGGACTAGTCTCTGCCCCCTTTCCTGTCCCTTCTCTTCCCTCCCCTTAATAAACCTCTTACATGAGCCCTGTTGTGTGGTGTGACTCCTTCCCACCATTTTTAAACTACAACAGTCATAATTTCTTTAAGTGAGATGGTAAGACCTACTCACTGTGGGTGGCATCATTCTCTAGGCAAGGTATCTTGGAGTGTGTAAGAGTTGTGAAAGTGAAGAACTAGGATAGAGACTTTAATTCCTGTCCTCTCCTCATGACTATAGATGTGACCAGCTGCTTCAATTTCCTGCACCCTTGACTTCCCCACCATGCTGTACTGTAACCTGAAACTGAGAGTCATGTAAACTCATTCTCCTCTAAGTTGTTTTCTGTCTCGGTATTTCATCACAACAACAGGAAATGAAACTAAGACCCTCCCCTAGGAGGGGGAAGTACCACTAATCCTCTCCTTCTCCCCCGCTTCTCTGTTGCCTCACATCCTGTTCACTTAAAGGTTCTGATACAGTAATGAGTGAATCTGCTGCTTTTATCTCAGGCAATCCTCCTTTAGTGTCTGTTCTTTTCTCTACCAACATTAGAAACACATCAAGAGGACAGCGGCTTGGAATCATTATAGCACAAATCCTAACTGGTCTTACAATAAAAATCCGAAATCAGACATCAGGATAAATACTGGAAGATCAGAGAAACAGAGAAGACAGCCACTAGAGTTCTTACCTCAACTGAATCCTCAGCCTGAAAGAGCACAAGCTCCTGTCTCCTCCGGCCTTATAGTCCTCTCTCTGCCCAGCCATATCATTTCCTGTCTCTACCTCCCTAGTGCTGGAATTAAAGGTATGAGATCCCCAGTGCTGGGATCAAAGGTGTGTGCCACCACTGCCTGGCTCTGTTTCTCTTTTAGATTGGATCAATCTTGTGTATTCCAGGGTGGCCTTGAACTCACAGAGCTCCCTCTGCCTCTGCCTCTCTAGTGCTAGGATTAAAGGTGTGTGGCATCACTGCCTGGCCTCTATGGCTAACTAGTAACTTAGCTCTGCACTCTGATCTCCAGACAAGATTTATTTGTTAAAGCACAAACAAAATATCACCACAAATCATATTCTGTGTTGTATACCTAGCATACCTAGAACATAGCTATTGTAGGCTGCCAGGGAAATCCTCAGCCATTGGTAATAAATTAACATCTCTACATATTTCTTTGTGAAAATCTCAGATGCACACAAACTGCTTGGTTCACATGCAACACAGGGGGGTTGTGAACTAATAAACAAACAAAAGATATAAATGAGTTTCTATCATATTTTTAAATTCTAAGTCCAATTTTTTTAGTCCTAAAGTCTCTCTATTTCTGTTATTTCCCTTGGTAACTATCTTTCCTAATGAAGATTGCTCAAATAAACTATAAGAATATTTAAAACCAGTGGTAGGAATGCAGAGGCATGACTTTCATCATATTCAGAGTATGATGGCAAAATGCAAAAAGAGCCACACCAGGGACTCACATCTATGACATGGATTCATTTAAAGTATGACTTAGCCCTAATCCTAATGCAATCAGTCCACATCACCATTTCCAATAAAAATCCACTTCCTAAGCCTTCTCCATCTAGAGCTCCTGAGAATGTGTGAAAGACGTATGTGGTCATCAGGATGATAGCTCTACTACTGCTTTATTTTCTGCTGAGTGTCCACCACTGCAGGAGTAAAGAGAAACAACCCAGCAAACACCACAGAGGAGTGTTGCTTACTGGATTACTCCTCATAGCATGCTTAGCCTGCTTTCTTAGACAACTCAGAACCATGTGCCCAGGGATGCCACCACCCACAATGGGTTAGGCCTTCCCACATCAATCATTAATCAAGAAAATGCTCCACAGGCTAGCCCACAGGCCAATTTGGTATGAGTATTTCTCAGTTGACACAGCAACCAGATGTGAAAAGTGTTAGCAGGGATTTCTTTTAGATAGTGGTCTGAAAGGTGTGATTACCACCATTGTAATTTTTTTAAATGTTCTACAGCAATCATGCATTTGTTTTCAAGAACAGAATCTTCAAATCCAAAGTTCTTACAATAGACATGCAATTATTTTCAGACTCAGAATCAATCATCAAACCTAAAATTCTTGAAGAGCAACTGGCCTTAACCTTATGGGCAATAAATAGACTGAGAGTCCTCATACCAAGAAACTCTGCCTCTCACATGTGAAAGGAAACATTAGGGCAACTGTCCTCAGCCCCTTTCTGCAAGGTCTGTTAAGCAGAACACAAAGCATCCATAATGAGCCACACTAACCCTGAGTGATGGAGAACACCTGAAGAGGTGGCCTTCATTTTCTACTGGCTGAGTTTTCTCCATTTATCATCTGAAAGAGATCACATCGATTGAACTTCTCAAGGCAATTTTGTCGTGGAAAGCTGATGAAGTTAAACTCATTAGCATGTCTGCAGAATTATTAGGATAGGAAACATACTTTCATATTCTTCACCAAATCAAAGTTATACTCGAAGGATAAAAGAGAAGCAACAGGACACACAACAGAATTATTCTTTAAAACAATGTTCAAAACTGAATCATGCTATTTGTCAGCCTTTTCCCCCGTAATATTACACAACAAAACTTTAGGTTGGCAACTCACAGTTATTAGTCATTGATTTTGTGTATGCACTGTCATGCATAATGCTGCTGTGCAGCTAAGATATATTTAAATATTGGGACTGAAGTTAGCTGAGCTTACCCTTCCTTAATTAAATAATATGTCAATTTCATCTGTGTTCTCCTGCTTATGTAACTGGGAAGTGTTATTCACTAAAACCACAGTGACATAGGGAATCACTGAAGTCATCTATGGGGAAAATAAAAGAACAATTTCAGGTCAAGATGAATCCTATCACATAATTTCTGCCCTCTGCCCATTTCTCGAGACAGATAAGGCATCCACAGACCCCAACAACTCATCAAAACCTCCATCATTATGCTGCCTAGTGTTTTGTCAACTTTTGACACAAGCTATAGTCATTTGGGATGAAAGATCCTTAACTGAAAAAAATGTTCACACCAAATTGGTGGCAGCACTGTGGGCATTGAGGAACAATTTTTTTTTATTAATGATTGATGAGGAAGTCCACTGTGGGTGGTAGTACCCCTGGACAAATGGTTCTGAGTTGTTTAAGAAAACAAGCTAAATAAGCCGTGAGGAACAAGCTAGCAGACAACACTCCTCCATGGGTTCTGTATCAACCAGTTCCTGCCTCCTGGTTCCTGTCTTGAGTTCCTGCCCTGACTTTCCTCCGTGACAGAATATGACCTGAGAGTTGTAAGCTGATATTAAGCCTTTCCTCCCCAAATTTCTTTTTGGTTGTGGTCTTTTTTATGGCAATAGAAAGCATAACCAAGACAGAGATTGGTACCAACCAAGTTCATGGGAACTTGCTATAACAAATATGACCGTGTTTGGGGGAAGACTGTGAAAGGACTTTAGACATTTGGACTAGAAAAATCCAGTGTTTGGACATTTGTGAACTACTATGAGAACTTGGAAGATAATGTTGAGAGACGGGCAGATGATGAAAGCCTAACTTGTGAGGTTTCAGAGACAACTTTGAGAGTTCCTTCAAGACTACCTGGGCTGTTCGATATTTTAAATTAAGAACCACTGAAATGAAAACTTTGCTTTGCTGGGACAATTGATGTTGGTTAGCTGGAACCAAGGAATTAAGGGTGATTTAGAAGAGAACAGCATCATCAAGGTAAAATCTTCTGAGAAGTGTTTCCTCTGGGTCAGCATATAGAAGCTGTGGTCCCAGTGAAGGGGATGATGCATTTCATGCTGGCAGCCTAATGTGGTAGTAGTGTGTAAGAGTCACTCAGATACAATTGGTTTTGAACACATGAAAAAGAAAGGGAGAGAAGCTGAGATTTGGCAATGTGTGGCAGGACTAGAGTCCCTGAAGAACACCCAAAGGAGTAATTGTAAAGGTGTAGCCCAGTGGCAGTGAAGACCTAAGCACTTTGGAGAAGCCAATACCATGGAATGACCAGTCAGGGACAGCAGCAGCTGTGGAATGGAGCCAGCCTGAGCCTACAAGATAAGTAAGCTCAGTTATCAGAACCCATAATGGGTAGCTCAAAACTGCTTTTAACTCTGTGTCCCGGGGACTCTGATGCTTCAGGTCTTCAGGTACCTGCACTCATGTGCACAAATCTACAGGTAGATACACACATGATTACAAATAAATGCAACAAAAACATTCTTTAAAAAGAAACACGAAGTTGGAACAGAGTGTACATTGGGAAAGGTATGGAGGAGGAAGAGGTGGGTAATGGGGGATAGGATTGGTTTTATTTCATTTTATGCATGTATGAAATTCTCAAAAATCAAAGAAAAGAAGATTAATCAAATTAAGTCTACCCTATGGCAAGTAACAGAATGATAGCTGACAATTCTGTGTCTTAAGCCTGCTAGATTTGGCAATGTTGGTCCCATTTCATAGGACTTGTAGATCCTGAGACTTAGTTAACTGCTGAAGATCATATAGGTAACATGTGCATGTTCAACTGAAAGTTGCAGACATTAGAATAGAGAAGAATTAGCCTTTTCATTTTCTTTTCCATTGATACTTCACAGCACAAATCTTTCACTTCTTGCTTGCTTTTGTCTAGTAACTTCATTCTAGCTAATAATAAATTTAGTTTGCACTGCTGACCCTCATATCTCCAGAAGTTTCCTGAATTGTCTCTTCTCACAAAATCCATTAAAACTTCCAATTAGCCATAAATAATAAGACACCAAGCTCAAGATCAGTCTAATAGGGCCAGAGTACAGGGTATGTCAAGAAAATAGATGCCTGCTATATTCCCAACATAAGCCCATACTGCTTCCACAGAAGAAAAAGAATTTGTTCTCAGATGAAGGAAAGTCTTGAAGGCAGTAAAATAATTGGTACCCACCAAAGTTAAATATATAATGATCTGTAAGTATACAAAATAATATTTGAGATTTGAAACATATATAGTTTCAAAGCAAGTGTTTGCTCCTCAAGAGCAGAGGCTTCCTGCCATTGTATGGGGAAAATTCCTGGCAAGAACAAAAAAAATCAAACTTTGGAGCTTTCAGACCTTAAGTAGCTTCAGCAAATAGACAGGAGAGGTAGCAATGCCCACATCCTGGCTTTTGATTTCTAGAACTGCATTGGTGAAGAGAAAGTTGTTTTTATGAATTTCAATATCTTGGCTTTAAATGCCAAGAACACAAGCCCATAGGAATAAGACCATAAAGACAATGCCATAAACCAAAATGTAGATGAACAAGGACAATTCCCTCTTACAGCCCAAAAGACCAAACATAAAATGATGATAGAGTGGATTTCTCTGAGGCTTAGATGTCACGAAGTTCTCTGTAATTCCCTGGGCTATGGTAAATACTCGGTGGGAGATAAGAATAAGGCAATAGAAACCAAGAGAGACATCTTCAGAGATTGTAACTCCTGAATAAAGGGTCACTTATTTAGGTTTTGTGGATTTGATCAAGGGGACAGCAAGTCCTAAAGGGACACTAGAATCCAGTAAGAATCTCCAGTGCTAGATGTACGCTTCAGGCTGCAGAGAGCATCCCTTTCAATCCTAGTAGTACTGAGAAATTACCAAGATCCTGAAGTAAATGGCGAAGGCTAATAAACCACAAGAATCCTCAGTCTCAGAGAAGGTAGAAACAAAATCCACACAAGCTGACAATTGGCAGCCAACATAGAAGTACTGACCTTCAGACAGAAGCAGCTGAGATACAATGGATGCACTCAGAAGCTCTGGGGATGGGTTACTCCTCAGCAGAGGCCAATCAAGATCAAAGGCCATCAGAAGCCAGAGGCATAAGTCAAACCCCACTCCTCCTACCACAAATTTAGAGAAGTCTTCAAAAGATAACTACCACCAAAGGAAATAAGTAGAAGAATAGCGAGGATATATTCTAAACCAAGTAGTCAACCTAAAATGGTGACATTTAAAATTAGATGTGGCTAAGGATATGGTCCCGTGTTAGAGTACTTACCTAACATGTATAAGACACTGAACTCAATTCCTAGCACTACAAAGTAAGTTAATTAGATGGGATTCTGTGCCTTAAAATGCCTGGAATATGGCTTCTATAATCAAGCAAATATGAAAGCCCATGAGTTAAGTAGAATTTTAGAAAAATAAGCACAGTATGTTTCTGCACAAACTGGATTGTGACTGTTTAAATTAATAACCATTATAAATACATAATTCATGCAGATATATGCATTCATATATTTTATATGCATCTGCATATATAAGTATGGGTATATGATTTAGAGGTCTAAATTAATACCATTGTAATTACGAGAATACTTGAATGGATTAAATTGTTTTATCTTTAAATTAAATATTGCCCAGGCATGTATTTATTTTAATTGTGTAGTAATCAGCCCAGAACCTTCTTTACTTATCCCATGAACAAAGGCTAGGATCCACTATTACTGAGACGTTGACAGCTTGAATACAACTGTGTGCTATAAACACACAACAACCAGGCAAAAGAAGAAACTCTGTTGGCAGGTTGTAAGGCCTGAGTTTGCCAGTAAAGTTGGTACCATAGAAACAACTCCTTAATGCATTCTCTCTTGCCACTTTGCATATCTCTTATTTATTCCTGCCCAATTTTCAAATACCCCATTTAGCTAGTTCATCTTGCTCTCCCTCCACATCCCCTCACTCTGTTTTAGAGACATCATCTCAAGAATAGTAGCTGGTGGTCATATCAGCAGACCATAAAATATGTGCACATAGTATCTACTTCCTCTGCAATACAACTGAATTCATAGTCAACAGACTGCAAATGTGTCTCTACTGGTAAAGTAGTCTCAATAAAATAATGAAATGTATTCAGACAACATACATGTGCATCTGCTTTGCAGGTCAGTACTTACACCTCAGCACACAGCTGTCAGCTACGTGAACTTTTGTTCACCTCTATGAAGCTGGAGAATTTTATTTAGTAGTTTATTGGTCTTCTGTATACAGTTCAAGACACAACTATTACCCTGTACCACCAGGGTGGGTTTGAAGGGTGCTGTTTTCCAGAACATTCACCTGCCATGTGCTTGCCCTGAGATTTTGACTGGGTCTCTGGCATCCTTCAGAAGTTTGTTGTGTCAGTCAAACCAGCAAAATCCCAGAAACTACCCTTGCTGCTCAAGAATCACTATGTCTGAAAGATTAATATACTCTACATGCATTCCTATATTGTAACACGCATCTTAAAGGGTCTTATTAATAAAAAAAAAAAAAAAAAAACCACAGTGCCGGTAAATTCTGAAAGATCAGAGAAACAGAACAAGCCACATCCAACCTCACCTTGCCGACTTCTCAGCTGATCTTGTTTCCTCAAACTGGAAGTCTCTGAGTCCTCATCCAAATGGTTCTCAGCTGAACTGCTGCTAAAAGCCCCAAATTTAAAGGACCCTAGTTCCTGGTTTTCATGACTCATACACGTTTCTGCTTCCTGTCATCACTTCCTGGGATTAAAGGCATGTGTCTTTCCCAAGCAAGACATGAGATCTCAAGTGCTGGGATTAAAGGCGTGTGTCACCATGCCTGGTTGTTTCCAGTGTGGCTTTGAACTCACAGAGATCGGATGGATCTCTCCTTCCAAAAGGCTAGGATTAAAGGTGCGTGTGCCACAATTTTCTGGCCTCTATGTCTGTCTGGTGGCTGTTCTGTTCTCTGACCCCAGAAAAGTTTATTAGGGTGCACAATATATTGGGGGACATAATATCACCACACTATATAATGGAAACAGTGTATTTTTTTTTGTTCTGTACATGATTTGTGCAAACACAACCACTAATACACTGATAGAACAGAAACAAAAGTTTTAAAAACTGATACAATCAAATAAACCAACATCTAATCATTTTAAAAATCAAAAAGGCTATTTCAAATAGAATTTTGAGATGGTTCATATGAATTGTCAACTTGGCAGAATCACCTGGGACCCAGGCCTCTTGGCCTTCTGATAATAGTTGGGACTATTTGGATAATGTTGAGGTGGCAAGACCTTCCCATTGTTGGGGGCACTCACTCCCAGGGCTGAGATCCCGGTCTGTAGAGGGTGGGGACAGCCATCTGAGTACCAGCATACATCCACCCTTCTGTTCCCTGGTTGTGGACGCAATGTGACCAGCTACCTCGCTGCTTGACTTCACTGACATGTCAGAGTGTACCTTCAACTATGAGCTAAAATAAACCCATTCCCCCTCAAGTTGCTCTTGTCAGAGAAATTTATCACAGCAAGAGAAAAGGACACTGAGGTAGAAATTCAAGTAATATTCTGCTGGTTCTATAATACAAGATGTATATGATAATGACTCCACTCTAACTTTAAACATGATTAGAGACTTTATAATATGCAGATGGAAATAATTACTCTGTAGACACTAATCATATTTATAAGTTGTCACAGAAATGCATGCCTTTAAACCAGCACTCAGGAGGCAGAGGCAGGCAGATCTCTGTGAGTTCGAGGCCAACCTGGTCTACAGAGTGAGTTCCAAGACAGCCAAGGCTATTACACCGAACAACCTTGTCTTGAATAACCAAAAAAAAAAAAAAAATCAAGACAAGCAATATTTATGTGAAGGGTTTTATTTTTGTTCAAAGATGGGCAAGATAGTGAAATCTTGGGATTTTTTTTTAATACAGGACATACCCATTGTTTAATGCTCACATCTTCGATGTTTACATCGTTCAGAATATTGAAGCTGCCACCCACCATCAACAGAAAAAGAGAAAGGCAGCAGCAAGGAGCAATGGCAGAGTGTCCTGTCACTGAGTGTGAGATCTTCCTTTTGTGCCCTGTACTGTTCTTTGATTAGTGCTCAAAGGTAGATTCACATAGAAGTGCCTCTGATAGGAGTGGAGGTTAACCTACACCACGTCCTCTGTCCAGGGATGGAAAGCACTCCAGAGAACCACCTCATCCGCTTGACCTGTGCATTTGTCCTACATGGTAATCCCATCACCAGATAACTACTATTGGATACTTGAAAATACACCATGCTGCTTTCTTAATTAAAACTTAGACAGCATTTGGTTGGGTTTTTATTATTACTGTGCAAATAGACCCAGACTTTAATGAGATACATTATTTCCACAAGTTAATTCCTCCTATGCAGGCCTAGTATATTACTTTATTGCTCTTCAAAGGTGAAGCTTCCCAACAATGACACCGAGGTGGCAGAGGTTCATCAGGGAAAGTAGTAGAAGAAGGAATTGTGTCACAAAGAAAGCAAAGGCAACCACATCACACCCCACTCTTCTGGAAGGTTCGGCTCCTTCTTACTGAGTGTAACATTTAGCAAATAGTTACTATGTGAGAACAACAATATGATTAAATTATTTATATTTTATGTACATTTGATAGGCTAATCAATGTTCTATATACTTGTAGATACTCGTAATAACATAATGAGATAACAATATCTCACTAGAAAGGTAAGAAAATTAAGGCACAGAGTAGCTAAAGAACTTGCCAAAGGATGCACAGCCTACCTACCCAGTATTCACACACTGGCAGTCTGAATCTAGTTGTGCTCTTAAACTTTGTATCATTTGTTCATGAAAATGTGGACACCTCAGTTTTGTCTGCCAGAATAAGTCATCTTCTTCAATGACATTCTGTACTTCTAAACTACATTTCCATGAGAATTTCTCTAAGGTTCACAGTTAGCTAATGAAAATAATATTAAATATTAATTTTCCTTGTGTTTTCAGACACTAAGCAGTCTATTTTTCTGCAACATTAGTAACTATCAAAAAAAGAAAAGATGAAAAATAGAAAGAAACCGGGCGGTGGTGGCGCACGCCTTTAATCCCAGCACTCGGGAGGCAGAGTCAGGTGGATTTCTGTGAGTTCGAGGCCAGCCTGGGCTACCAAGTGAGTTCCAGGAGAGGAGCAAAGCTACACAGAGAAACCCTGTCTCGAAAAACCAAAAAAAAAGAAAAATAGAAAGAAAGAAAGAAAGAAAGAAAGAAAGAAAGAAAGAAAGAAAGAAAGAAAGAAAGAAAGAAAGAGAAAGAACAGAACAGAAAGAACAGAAAGGACAGAAAAGAAAAAAGTATGGAGAAAGATGAATTCCTACTTTGAAACTGAGCATTCTTGACACTATATGACAGTACTATGCCCACGAGAAAATGTTCCTCCCCCTCAAGACTCACTTTGTAAGTAGTGTCTGCATAGACTTCCAACAGGTGTCTCAGAGTCAAGTATCTCAGGCAGAGCTGACATTTTGTGTGTTTATGCAGCAGGAAGTATTTGTTGGGAAGATTTTAGAAGGTCTGATGTGAGCGTCTGTCTTAGATAGTGTGGCTAACTTGCATCATGTTGACTTATTTTATTGACAACAATATCTGTAGGAAGAATTGTCTCTTGGGAAGTCATGGCACCCCCTATGTGCTAACGGGACCTGAAGTTCTCTGTTCCTTGGGTGGGGAAAACAGTTTTCTGTTTCTGCAGTGAGGAACTGTGTTGTGGTGGTGTTTTGTTCCCATGGTTGCACGCCAGCTGTGGTAACTGTAGATCATGGAAGAGGGGGTTTGCTTGGGTCTGTGGGCAGGAGTGCTGTATTGGAGTCAGACTGGAAATGGTTCTTAATGCTGACACATACTGGCTGTGAGTTCTTGATCAAGTTGTTTACCATCACTAAGACTGCAGAATTTTTCATCTACAGACAGAAGGAATACCAGCTTTGCTGCAGAGAATGTTGGATGAAAGCAAGGAATTTATTTAATTGTTAATTTCTGATACTAGTATGGTACTAAGTGAATGACAGTGTGTGTAAGCATCTAAAACTTTATACCTAATTGGCTGATGATTTATGTACATGTAGGCTCTATTCATCACATGTAACACATTGCAAGTGGCTATACACTGTATCTATTTTTTTCATGAAAAATTAAAGACCTTTGGGTAATCATAAAAGCTTTAGACAACTAATTCATAGAATACTACTTAAGATGAGAGAAGATTTTCTCATATTATTTGAGAATATTATACTCCAGAAATACACTGTAGAAATGCCATGATAACCAACCCCATTTCTTTAACTGGGAGATTTAAAAGGGCAACAAAATAAAATACTTCCTGAGTTCAAATTATATTTATTATATCTGGCAATCATGTTCATAACACAGAACCCTGCTCTTTCACAATGTGAGGCAAGAATTTGGCTTTCATGAACTTTCCGTAAGTCTGAAGGAAAGGAATAAAATGTCATAATTTTAGGCAACCCAGACATGTTACTTATGCGAGCAGGCCAAGAAATTCCGTGTGAATGAACTTAGCAAATGAACAGACTCTTAGAGACATGAAAGGCCTTTGATGTGCCTCTTGGAAAGTCCGCTTGTAGCTTCCACATGAAAAGACACAGTGTCAAAGTGTTTCTCCAGACAAGGGTGTTTTGGACAGTTTGAAAAATGGAGTAAGCCAGCTTCCCCCTGGTGATCAGCCAGCTCCACTTTCTGGAGAAATTCTACTTATATGAAACCCTTTCTCACCCTGACTGGCCACACTACTCTCTTAGCCGTACATGCTTACCCCACTGTGATAACATGAGGATTTACCATGTTAGTCCCTCAGTATTACGTATTACGTACACTGAAATAGCAGAGAGAATGCATGTCCCCGAACCAGCTTACTCGGTGAAACCCCAGCCTCTGGGAGATAATATTAAGATAATAAACTTACCATGCTCCCTTTCTCCTAAGAAATTTCAAGGTCTAGAGATCCTTTGGAGGAGAAACTAATTACAATGCCCTGCAAACAACCTAACAGCAAAGTAAATGCAGGGCCATACATACAGCTCTTTGTCCCCTGGTTACAGTCCTCGGCACCTCCGTAGCTTGTAGGTGGGTGAGATCAGAGTCATATGTAAATAACCCCACTTTCTTTCCTGAGATGAATTATTGGCTTCAGGAAATATTCGATTCTTTACCAAAACACACATAAATGGACCCCAGAAAATAAAATAACTACTTTTAAATTCTTTTATTGTTATTATTATTGATGTTTGGGGCTATGGGGTATATGATGTGTGTAGAGGGTATGTGTGCCATAGTGGGCCTGTGGAGGTCAGAGGACGACTTTGTGGAGCTGAGTCCATTCTCTCCTTTCGCCTTTCCATGGGTTCTGAGATGAAACTTGGGTCACCGGAGCAGGCACAGGAAGTGCTCTTACTCACTGAGTCATGGTGCTGACCCCGTACTTTTGAATTCATATTTAAAGATAGTTGGGTTTATTCCTGTAGCCAGAAAATGAGTGAGTCATAAAAGATCTTCGTATTCTAACTGATGTAAATGGAGGTGACCTACACTGCTGTGAGATACATAAAACCTCCTTACTTTCAGCATTGGGAGAAGTTGCTATGTTCTAGGGAATGATGATTGCTTCCCATCTCCGCTTCATTTACAGTTGTTTCTGTGGGCTCCATAGCCATAGACTGAGCCACGCACAGACTAAAATTATTCTGGAAAACTGTTCATTTTCACTGAGCTCACACAAATCTTTTTTTCGTGACCTTATTCCCTGAGCATACCAACTATCTACAGTGCACTAGATATTGAAATCAGGGATGTCCGTGTATGTGTAGGGATTGAATTTTTCTTTCTATAGGGTAAATAGAAATGTGAAATCCAGATAAAGGATTTTATCATATAAAGAAAAAGGGGAAAGAAAACAGAAGGAATTAGAAGATGAAGGAGAAGACAGGAAGAAAATAAAGAGAAAGAGAAAAGAAAGAAAAGTGGGTCTTTGGTCCTAGGAGGTGGAGTTTTACTCCTTATGGCATATGAAAACCTAACATCCTTTAATTTCTATTGAATTTCATGTAGTAGCTATTTTATACTCTATTTCTTTTGTCTTCATTTGATTTACTTGGTTGTTCTTTAAACCTCTGCAAGTTGACTCATTCATCAACGTATGACCGGATAAACATAGCTAAGAAACACATAGCCTTGCTAGTTTTGTTCCCACAAACATACATTGTTAAAAAAAAAAAAAAATTAAGAGACTTGCAGTGGAGTCTGCAAATCCTTTTCTTTTCTAGCAGGGTGAATATCTGGGGAAGCAAGAATGGTAATGTGGAGACAGTTATCATAACACAAAAAGGAACATCAATTGCAAATGCCATGTTAAGCAAATGAAATACAGTAAATTAAAGGAAATGACTCTCTGTAACGCTTTACGCCTGTATCTGTTAATTTTGAAGAAGGCACCACAGTGAGGCTCATGTCAGTACAAAGTCGTATTATGCAGATGGACTACATTTACTTATTTCTTCTTTATGAAAACATATATAATGCTATACAGTCTGCCCCAGTTCCACACAGGGAATAGCAGGGCAGCAATGCCACGCCTACCCAGGCTCTGCTTTGCATTTTCTCTCCTTCATACTCCCAGCATTTCAAACCTTGCAGCAATAGTTGGCAAGGCAGCATCCTTTTTCTTCTCTTCCATGGTACTTATGACTCCTCTCCTCCGGCATCCTCTAAGATACTATTCACTATTATGCCCTTTCTTCTGTATCTGCGCCGTCTTCGCTGGCTCCTTCCCCTCAGCTTTTATGTATAAACAAAATGATAAATCACTTTTCAATCCTCAGGGAAAAGGAAACTTCTCTAATCTGTTTCTCCTCTGGTTTCTGACCCCCTGCAACTCTTACGTGCACTGATATCCTCAAAGTGTAGCCAGCCTCCCTTAAGACAGCTACTCAACACCTTCGCTCCCTCCCCTCCCCTTCCCTTCAACTCAGCCCTTAGCTTTGCCCCGAGTTTTCTACCTCTGTTGCCACACTAATAGTCCACAGAACCAGCTTCAAAGGGGCAAATTCAAAGCTCCTTTCATCCTTAAATAACTTGACCTCTTGCAGACTGAGGCATCGCCTACCAAGTCCACTCTTTCTTTTGTAAAGCTCTCTTTTCTATTTTCTTCCCATTCTCCTTCTAAATTTCCAATCAGTTCCTATAAACCTCCTGTCATTCCCTTTTCTCTGCCTTACCCCTGTGAATGTCCCTTAAGGATCTGCCCTCTGTCCTATTTTTCTCTCCAAAATTTTCCTTCCTATCTCTGCTTATTCTACTTCTATCCTGTTCATGGATCCCACTCCAAAACTCCTGTCATGTCCTAAGATTTCTTCCAGGGATCTGTTTGTTTCCCACCTCTAAAACCGGCATTACCTTATAAAAGATCACTAGGAAGGTACATAAAGATGCTAGATGACTAAATGACATGGTATGTGGAACCATGTGCGAGCAGGTCATCGATAATCACCGGCTTGCGTTTGCACAGTCCCTTTATGTAGATAGTCTCTTCCGGGCAAGCCTACCAACAAGGAGCCCAAATCCCAGGAACCACAATTTCTCTAATAAATTCTGCCATGTTCTATATTCACTGTGGAGCTCAGAGTTTCTTTCTCTTCAACTACTACTTATCAAGCCTTAATTAAGGATATTCTATAAGCAAACCTCTCTTTTAAGAATAAATCATGCAAATTTAAACCTGGGATAAGAAGGACAGCTGGGGGGACTTTAATGTCAAGCTGCTCAAAGTTTATTGGGAAGGCGAATAAATAAGCATAGTAAAGAATATAGTGGTATTTAGGTGTGAAATCAAAAAATATAGAGCTCTCATTACCTCAAGCTGAGATTTTCTTTCTTTTTTTTTATTTTTTTTATTTTTCAAGACAGGGTCTCTCTGTGTAGCTTTGCGCCTTTCCTGGAACTCACTTTGTAGACCAGGCTGGCCTCAAACTCACAGAGATCAGTCTGCCTCTGCCTCCCGAGTGCTGGGATTAAAAGCTTGTGCTACCACCGCCCAGCCACCTGAGAATCATCTTCTACCGTTATCTACAGTATTATGTATAAAAATAGGGGATTATAGAATGGAACAGAAAATCACCCCGAGTCCTGAGACACTTCTCTAAAAATCATGTTTCTCCTTCTTCACTTTTACTGTTTTTCATCTGCAATCCCTCCTCAGCACTAGTGACCATTTGTGTCACCTTTCTAATAAATAAACTAAATCCACCTTGTCCCTTGCTGAGGCTCTCTGCCACTCATATAATATTTAAAACTGTAGAAGGCGGAGAGGAGCTCATTTTATGCTTCCAGTTCATCTAACATGGTGCAGGTGCATGTCCAGTTCTGTGGATAGAAAGAACTGCATGCCTGGAAATGGCAATAGTTCATCACTCCTCAATGTCTCTGCATACACCTCTTTTCTTCTTTCTTTCTTCTTCTTCTTCTTCTTCTTCTTCTTCTTCTTCTTCTTCTTCTTCTTCTTCTTCTTCCTCTTCCTCTTCTTCTTCCTCTTCTTCTTCTTCTCTTATTCTTCTTCCTTCTACTTCTTATTCTTATTCCTCTTATTCTTCATTTCTTCTTCCTTATCCTCCTCCTCTTTCTCCTCCTCTTTCTCTTCCTCCTCCTCCTTCTCTGTCACAATAATTCTCTTTCTGTGCGGTCAAGGAAAGCCTGGCCTTGATGCTAGTCAGCTAATTACTGGGAGAAAGTAAGAGGTCAGGCACCAAAAGAGGACTGAAAGCAGCCATCCACAAGAGTCCACATGGGCAATATCAAGTCCAACATCAAGTCTAACACCTGAACCAAGGTGATGAAGATGGGAAATGATAAAGTTAAGAAGACAAAATGGATTCTACCCTACTCAGCAAGACCACTACTGGGCTTTTTGTAGCCTGTCTTTTTTTAAGTAAGATAGTATGTGTTGTGCAGATAGATTCAGGGATCTTGCAAAAATGACTGCAAAGCATTCTGTGGTTCACAAGTGCTCTCCTCTTCGTGGAAAATGCTGCTCATATTTTGTACATCTACTCACTTTGTTTTGGTTTTTGTTCAGCTTGGTGTGTGGGTGGGGGGTGTGTGCAAGCGCGCACGCATGCACATATACTTGTGCGTACACGTGCAAGCAAGTATGCATCTTTCACTAAAGTCTCTCTGTTCTCCTAGGTAGTTATGTAACTCATTTTCAATACTGTCAAATTGCATGGTCATGTATTGTAGATGAATTTCTAAACAGTCTTATTAAACAAGAAACACAGAGCCAAATGCAGAGTTAAAGCCAAAGAGATCAGAGCAAGAGCCACCTAGCTTTAGCTTACCACCAGCAATAGCTGCCCCGGAGAGAGAGCCCTTCTAATGTCTGACTTGTATTTTTATTGCTTTCCTGCCCTGCTTTCTCATTGGCTCTAAGCCCAGCCACATGACTTCCTCATCACTGCCTGTCTATACAGACTTCCTGGTCTCTATGGTTGGTACTGGGATTAAAGGTTCATGTCACCATGCTTGTCTGTGTCCTTGACCACATAGAGACTCTGCCTGCCATGTGATTGGATTAAGGGCATGGGCTACGACCACCTGATTGCTGTCCCTGGCTCGCTATGACCTATGATCTCCAGGCAAACTTCATTTATTAACATACAAATAAAATCACATTTTAGCACAACTAAAATATCACCACAATGTATTAGTTTCCTATTGGCCCTGTACTATTTGACAGTGATTCTCAAATAAGAGGTCCCATGCTGCTTCCAATAGGCATCCTATAAATCTTTATTGAAGAAAGAAGCAATAAAAAAAATGCATCCCAGACTCCCCTCTCCAAAAAAGGTGGAGGGGGGTAATGTTGAACAGATTGTTGAAATAGGGAAATCCCTTCTGCAGCTGAAAAAAATTAAGAACCACGTGCTTGCCTAGTTGGGGGATTGCATGTCTGACAATGGGTCACTCCTATGATTTGTGGTATCAACTCTGCCAACAGTACTAGTATGTCTTGTTGGTATACACCAAAGATAATGGCATTTTTAAGTGAGCCTCACTTAGTTAAAACAATTTTATTATAAGGAAAGACAAAGGATAACACTCATTCAAGTTGAAGGTAAGATGTTGAAAGTCAACTAACTCTTAAGTGTGTTGTTGCTTTGGTTGTGCATGGTTTCTTTCCTTTGCTCATGCATTTGTGAGCCTCCAAAGGGTAGTTAGTTCCTGGATGCAAAGCTGCAATCAGTTCTCAGCTTTTCACACATGCTTTGGGTATTCACTTGCTGATCTTGATGATATTGTGTAAAACAACTGTGCTAAATTAGACTCAACTCTTCCAGAGAGTTTCAGGAGGGAATTGTAATGCATCTGCCTAATATGATACTAAGAGTGAGCTGGGCCATCCCGCAGTGCCGATTTAAAAATTATAACCAACAGGAACAAACTGTTAGGGAAATGTCCTCTCAATTTCCCCAGCAAAGCATTTAGCAGATTCCCACTGTATGGCACTGTGTTCATTAACATTCATGCCACTGTGTGTGTCTCTGTGTTTGCCTTGGATTTGGGTTACTGACAATTTTGCTTTTATTCTTTTCCTTTATGCCTCTTCTGGAGCTTTTGGTTCTAACAAAATATGCCATAAGGATAATTACTAAAAACTTATTTAGAAATAGAATACATAGGGATTTTTCCTAAAAATAAATAAATTAATTAATTATTTAATTAATAAGCCACACATATAATGGTTTCTTTTCACTTTACAATGCCTCTTCCCAATCTCCCAGCTTTCTTCAAGAGTGGAGGAGAGATTGTCAGTGCCTGCATTTCCTGTTGTGCATTATTGTTTCCTAATGACAAGTCCACTCTTTCTGGGGCTGACTATATTCTCAGTGATTAGTCAGCAGGACACATGCTCTAGGTGGCATTCTTTTTTTCCATTAAAGATGATAGGTTTGCACAGAAATGTCCGTACTCTTTTATTTGGTCCCCCTTAAGATTAAATTGCACACATTTCTGAGAGCTCATGCATATCCAATTTGGGAATGCACATGAAAGTGTGGCTGTCTTTGTTTGAACCAGTTTGGCTGATCCATGTAGTTATGCCTTTGATTGTCCAAGCTTTTGCCATTATTATCCTAAATAAATGTACAGATATCATAGGAGATCATGGTCTGTTAGATCTTTTCACTATAATGGAATACCTGTAAAAATCATTTCATGAGGAGGAAAGCTTTATTATCATTCACTCAGGCTTTTAGAAGTTCCATACATGATGGATTACCCTGATGCTCTGGGCCTGCATGGCAGAGAACACTCCTTTCATAACCAGGTAGCAAACAAAATGAGGAGGGGGGTAGGCTTCTACAGTGCACATTCACGATGCCAAAAGAGCCTCCCGGGAGACTGCACCTCTTAATGTTCCCAGAACTCTCAGTAGACTCACCCCGGCGATCTCATCTTGACACACAGGCCTGTAGACATGCCATGTCCAGACCTTCCAAAGAATTTTTATTACTTTTGATGTTTTAGTTGATGTTTCACTTTTTACCTTTCTATTCATATAGATTAACTATTGTATAGGAGATATACCAATATTTTAGTTGAACAATGAGAAGAAGGGAGAAAGCTGGGTAGTGGTGGTGCACGCCTTTAATCCCAACACTAGGCAGGCAGAGGCAGGCAGATCTCTGTGAGTTTGAGGTCAGCCTGGTCTACAGAGTGAGTTCCAGGACAGCCAGGGCTATGCAGAGAAACTCTATCTTGAAAAACCAAAAGGAAAAGAGGAGGAAGAGGAAGAATAAGAGGAGGAGGGGGAGGGGAGGAGGAGGGGGAGGAGGGAGGAGGGGGAGGAGGGAGGAGGGGGAGGAGGGAGGAGGGGGAGGAGGGAGGAGAGGGAGGAGGGAGGAGAGGGAGGAGGGGAGGAGGGGGAGGAGGGGGAGGAGGGAGGAGGGGGAGGAGGGAGGAGGGAGGAGGGGGAGGAGGGAGGAGGGGGAGGAAGGGGAGGATGGAGAAAAGAAAAAAGGAAAGTAGGGAAGGACTGAGAGACAGTAGGTGGGATTTACTTTATTTAAGAAAGAGGGATAAAATTCTGACCTCCCTTATAACTAATTTCCTAGTATTTTCAGAAATCAATAGGAAATGCCTCATAAATGGCTGTGACGAGATAATGCCCCCAACTTCTTCACACATTCCCACATAAGGATGAAGACACCTCAGTGAACTTCACCATGATCGCTGCTGCTGGGGTGCTGTAGCTCCCTGTGCTTCCTGTTATTGACTAAGGATTAGCTCCCCCAACACAGCAGCAGTCGCTGAAGCATATGAGGACAAGGAAAGCGTCTACTCTCCTTCCAGTGTTTCCACAGAGACACTACTGGCCTTACTGCATTACATTCAATTACTGACCAGGTAATTCTTTGGGAGGGAAGATGACGAGGGGAAGGCTTTATTTTATGAGGTGTTTGACAGCATCTCTGGTCTCTTCTGTGTGCCCAAGCAAACCTATGGCGACATGTCATCCATGAACCACAAAAGGGTGGCCTCTGTCAAACTATGACCTACACATACAATCATCTCAGGACAGCAGCCACAGTGACCCACACATTTTTCAGGGAGGTGAGGAACCGCTCTTAAGGTTCTTTCTCAGGGCCTGACACAGACTTCCGTGGCCTGGCTGAGGGACCAAGTTAACTATAGACTCCAAGATCCAGGCTCATCAGGCCATTCCTCAAACTCCTCCACAATGCACATCTCTATGTTATTCTTCTCTCCCACTCATCTGTGTCGCACAGAGTGCCCTTAAAGGAACTCATCCACACACCACTGAACTTCAATTTGAAATTATCAGTCAACAAAGTACAACAGTCAGCAGCATACCACTTCCCTAACCAAAGAGTTATAGTGCAGGCCCAATGTCGATGGATCTGCCTGACAGGATTCATTGTAGAATCACATTATGACTGTTAAGATCAGTCATAAATAAATTCTCATGTGACAAAAAACATTGTATGTGTAGAGAGGTGAGCTCTGTATCTCAATATCCTGGGTCAGAAGCCCAGCTCAGAAATTTACCAGGTATCTATAATTTAGCAAATAACTGTTCCTTGGTTCAATTACACTTACCTGTAAGTAGTAAAAATCCCAGTACTTTTATGGAATGCTCATGAGGTCCTATAAGGTTTTATTTAGAAGGATATTTAATATATACTAATTGTTATTCTTTTTTAATTTTTTCACTGTTTGAGAATTTAGTGTATGCGTATGTGTTTTGATAAAGTACACTCCTCTTCCAAGACCTCCCATATCACCATCAAGATCATCCCCTCCCAACTACATATTTTTTTTAAAACTTACAAAGTCCAATTAGTGCTATCACTTGGGCCTCCCTGGCCAATAACTCATAGTGGAGTGCCCTACACCTCATAGGAAGGTATCTCATAGCTCATAACGAGGTACCCCACACTTCACAGGAAGGTACCCCACACTTGGCTCTGAGATTTTAGTGTTATTATCCATGGCTTTAGGAAGGAGTATTATCCACTCATAGAGTCCCTCTACTCAAATATTGGGTGTATTTTTAGACTGTATTTTTAAGTAAGCAGATAAAGTAGTATGGTTCCATTTGGCTTTTCATATATCTTCACTTTGGCTTACTCCTCCCTCCTCTCCTCACTAGCTATGTTCCCTGCGTAGATTCTTCTACCCCTAGTATATCCTCTTTAATTCCATGTCCGGTGCATCCTACTGTGCCCCTCCCCTTAAGGCCCTTTACCCCCATCCTCTCCCTTTACTGGTTCTGATCTATCTTACTGGCCTTTACTATCATATAATCCAAAGGTAAATATACTATTCTAAAAATTCATAAGTAAGATTCTCATATTAGGGGAATATCAACTGTGTGTCTTTCTCATCCTGGGTTACCCAACTCAGTGCAATGTTTTCTAGATCCATCCATTTCCTGAAAATCTCACAATTTCATTCTTATTTTAAACTTTGGGATAGCATTTTGTTGTGTGTAAATACCACATTTCATCTATCCATTGATGGGCAACTAGGCTGGTTCCATTTCTTCACCATCATGAACAGACCTATAATGGACCTGGAAGTGCAGGTGCCTCTGTTGTAGGGGGTAGAGTCTTTTGGGTATATATGCCCAGAAATGTTACAGCAATAGTGTTTAGGATACTGATATCATTGTATGAGTCAAGAAAACAAGAGAGAAAGCATAGTGGGATTAATGATTAGCCTTAGTTTGGAAGCTAGGAAATAGAGGGAGGGAATATATAGAGAGAAGCTGGAATGGCAGAAACAAAGAAAAAGGTTGGGAGATGAAACGTAGGGGGTTTTGTTAAAGGCTGATTGAAAGGAAAGGCTATGAATCCAAATACCCCCCACAGCCTCTTCTCTCAGGGCGTTGAGTCTTGGAGACTCTGTAAGACTTGGAAGCCTCTGCTCTTGGGAAAGTAGAAGAAAATTGATAGATACAGAGAAAAGGGGACACAAACAGTGAGGGACTTGGGTGCTGTTCTACTGACCTCGTGTATCATACTCAGGAAGGGCTGTCCAGGGCAACAAGCACTGGGTGGAGCCTGGGTGGAGCCTTGGATTCTTTGTAGCATGAATCTTAAAAGGTCTTATTAATAAAATCAAACCCAAAGCCAGGTATTGGGGTGAAGGCTGAAAGATCAGAGAGAAAGAACAAGCCACAGCCACCTCACCTTGCCAATTCCTCAGCTGATCCTGTTTCCTCAGTCTGAAAGCCTCTGAGTCATCATCCAAATGGATCTCAGCTGAACTGCTGCTCAAAAGTCTAAAAGTTTAACCAGCCTAGTTCCTCATCCTCACGCCTTATATACCTTTTTGCTATCACTTCCTAGGATTAAAGGCATGTGTCACCATGCCTGGCTGTTTCCAGTATGACATTGAACTCACAGAGACCCAAGATGAATCTCTGCCTTCGGAATGTTAGGATTAAAGGTGTGTGTGCCAACATTTTCTGGCCTCTATATCTAGTGGCTGTTCTGTTCTCTGACCCCAGATAAGTTTATTAGGGTGCACAATATATTGAGGAACACAATATTACCACATAGCTGTCTCTTCTGACCTCATTTGGTGACCTGGGACTGCGTCTCAGTGCTCCACCTAAACTCAAATGATGAATTCAATCTGGCGTCAAAGTATGGTGAGGCTCCTGAACTTTAAACGGTGAACCTGACAAAGCTACATTCTAAAAAAAGACAGTAATCTTTATCTTACTATACATGAATGGGGAAAGGCATCGTACAAAGCCTAAGTCCATTCTTCTAACTTCTAAATATCACTACCATTTATCAATAAAAATTGATAAATCAAATGGCGTTTATCATTCTCAAAGGCAAGGAGAATATTAGTTTCATTTAATAAGAATGAAAACCAAATCCCAGGTAACATAAATATTGTATCTGAGGATTGAATTCCAGGAATAAAGCAAGAACCAAAATCAAACATTTTTTAATTTTAGCTCAATCTTCCTCTATATTATCATCAATCCATTTATTTTGGTAGACATTCAATAAGTGCTTTTAGAAGAAATGAAGAAATTAATCTTCTCACCTCTTACTTCAAAGCAGCTACAGTATGAAGGGACATTCTCCTATCGTCAGAAAGGGGCTAGAACATTGTCTTCAAGAAAAGCTTTTGCAATAAGGATCTGACAACCTGGACGAGGCTTTTTGTCCATCAAAACCACAAAATGCTGTAGAGAAAGCAATAGTAGATAATATCCCAAATAGTCTCCATCTGCTCAAACACAAACAACAGAAGCACATGGCTGTGTCCCCCATCTACAGAGGAGCAGCCTGAGATTTATCATGGACACAGATAGGTAGGAAATAACGAGTGAAATTACTCTTGATCTTTTAAAATTCCAATGGAAATCAGGAAAAAATAAAGATATTTTACCCAAAGTCAAACAAATAGAATTCAATTGCTTTAGGCTGTTTTTTTTCCTAAAATGTTATTATACCCCCTGTTACATAAATGTGAACAATTAAATTGAGGGATGACTTGAGAACAAATGCAATCTCCTTTAATTTGCTAGTGTCGTGAGAAAAGGAATCTATGTTAGAGTGCTGCTATGAAGTGCCTCGCTCCATGCAGAATTTAATACACTAAGTTCATCCTTTGCAGTAACTTCAGGAGCTTGTCCACTAAAATCTTGACAGAGCTGGTCTTAAAATGAATTTGACTCACCATTGTGATTAATCCCAAGGAAACTGCCACAGAGAGAAACAGCAGCTCTTGAATAGGTTGCTGGTCATCACTTTATTTCTTTGTCTGTTTCTCTAAACTTAGATAGAGGACATTTTGCCACTGTCCATTTCTTCATATTAAATAGTCATATCTGTAAAGGGGAAAAAATAACAAGAGTTCTGCTTCATAAGCTGTCATAAAATCTACATGGATTAATAGTTCAATGCACTTAAAATATTTGTCAATTAGAAAACACACAGTCAGTTTTCTTACATACTGTACTGTCAGTGTCCCTAGCCATAAAATTTGCATTTTTTCAGACTTAGGCTATTGCTTGACAATGAAAAGGTAAAGGAAAACACTGAGCTAGAAAAGTATTTTTAGCACAGATCACTTAATAATCTTATTATATGAAAAAAAGAAAAGCTTTCTTTTGCCTAAAGAATATTTTTGTTTTACATTTTTGACCAAAACCAAAGACAAAATTATTTTCTTTGTAAATCTCCAGAAATGCAAAGGGCATAATGAGTAATCAACTGGAATTCCCACTAATTGTATGCAGAGTAGACACTTCATGCTTTATGTTGTCATCCAGTAACATTTCAAACACCTGACATCTTCTCACAGAAGCCTCTAAAATGCAAATTAGTTGTAATGCTGATGGCCTTGAATCTGAGCAGAAAGTGACATAGGAATGTGAAGTTTCTCTTGAAGGTCCCCAAGGGTTTAAAGGTGTAGAAGCCTTGGATGTGTATAAATAGTCCAAGGAGGCCGCTGCATCCCGCTTCCCAAATTAGAAATTGACAGGACAAAATCAAGAACCAGCCCTTGGCACTTGTAGATATTCAAGGCCTGAGGGGAGCTAAGGAGAAATGACTCAGATGAGGAATGACTGGACCCTATGAAAGTTCAGATAAGAACCGGGAGAGCAGAAGTCAGGTCTTCCTACGGGAACAATTGGAGATCTCAGTCAAAAGCAGAATATTATCTGAACTGTAAGAGCAAGTGTCATTGGAATGTTAAATGACTGAATACACAAAGATTGTCCTAAATAAAAAGGGCTATTACCCTCACAATGTCCCTACTTTGTGAAGAAAAAAAAAAAAAGAATAGAATGTTTTAAAGGGAGATACCAGAAGAGGAGGTTGCCAAGACTGAACTGGGATAATTCTTCCCATTTACAGTTTTTTTGTTTCATTTCTAACCACAGTTACATTTATCAAATTAGGGATCTGAAAGAGCACGTCAAAGTCACAGATGGAGCAGACTGAACTTTTCCTAATTCAGTTTGTATCAAGGTGATGTTATGCCTGTGAACTTCAGTACTAAAAGGTCCCAATTAATAAGCTACTCCTGAACAGGCACCCAGAGCCCATTGCCAGTGTTGGTTTAAGGAAGAATTTAAAATATCATCCCCACAGAACACACTAAGCTTCGACATGACAGTCATTAAAATGTTGTAGATAATAGTTCAGATGTTAGAGTTACACTAATTAGGACTCAAATGCTCTCATGGAATTGCTTATAACTTGAGGAACACCTCAGTGTGTTTAGCTACAAATTCCCTACCTAGTAAGATGAATGTGGTGGAATTAGCCACATGTATTCATACAGACTATGCCAAGTCATTTATGTGAGGCATTTATAAGGTAAACATGCAGCAAATGAAAGTTATTTTTATTAACCTAAAAAGAAGAAAACCCAGACACCATTAATTATATCAGAGTCTTACCACTGTGTATAGGACATGATGAAAGCATTTCACAGGTTCTATTGAAATTAAATAAAAGTGTTTCTCCCTTTTAATTAAAGGAAGATGATATAAAGCCCTGGATTAGGGATTCCTATCTCAATATATCTGTGTTTAATGCCAGGAATTTTTCTGGTACAGATTTTCTCTGAGTTACCAAGTCTACTGAGTATGTTATTACCCAGTGATAACTTCTCTGTAGTTTAAAAATCCCTTCTCAGATGCCTTTTTTCACTTCTATACAAGATATTTTGTTTCATGGTTACAAATTATCCCTAAGTTTAGGAAGTATGGATTTGCTTTTGACTTTTTATCAGATGAGCTGTGTACTTAAAGTCAAGTGATTGATTTCCAAGAGGATCAGAAGCGTGGGATAGTCAGGTCAAATCTGAGTCTTCACTTTGACTAAAATAAGACTATTTGTGTATGAAAAGTACTCTCACATGTAAGTTAATATATCACCTAATTATTATACAGGGTCTGTTAAATTATTTGCCCTGGTGAAACTTTCTTCCTTTTGTTATGTTGCTCTCTTTAGGGAATGAGTAACTATACAACAGACTTTCCTACTAGAAATTGAATTAGTAATCTAATTTCTGTGTGTAATATTGGTATAACTAGAACACTGTCCATAACAGTCTTGAATAAAGGATCCACAAAAATAGCTTCAAAAGCACTAGACAGTTTTTACAAAGGAAAAAAATTGAACCTCGAATAAATTTGGAAGTGTACAAAATTAGCAAGAACTATCTATCTAGCCTAACACTAATGTTTTTCCTACAGTCAATTTGTCTGTGTTAGGCTTACTGAATTTCTATATGTGTCATCTTATGTAACAAATAAACAGAAAGCTAAGTAAGGGGTGAAAATTAAAAGCATGCCTTCTATACCTCCGTATTTCTTTCTAATTAAGGAAGATGTTAATTGAAATAAGACGCCACTGAACCCTGTGAAACAATCTCCTGGGTATTGTAATTGGTTTGTGGAGCTGTCGCCCAGGGTCATTCACTATAGTGATTCCTGCCTGGATTGAGCGTAACTGAAAAATCCTCACATAAAAAGAAACCTCAGGCTTAGGAAACAGGCATGCCAGGGGCTGCACAAACATTCATGATCAGACTAGATTTTCTTTGCGTACTTACAAAAGAGTTAGAGGATAGATGTGTTCATGGCTCCTCTTGGCTTCGTGGTTATTTCCATTGACTCAGTGTTGTTCACTTCTAGACTTTTCAACAGTTCTACAATAGCCTACAGAACAAATCAGACCACCCGACAAGACTTTGCCATCTGGTCTCACATTGGCTTTCCATGTCTTTCTCTTTCTCCTCTTCCATCCACGGTACCTTCCAAGGAGACTTTACTGTCCCACTTTAAATGATCTGTCTTCCCACCAAATAGATATAAGGATGCTACACAACTTCTAACACAGTTATTGTCCTGATAAACCTGTCACAAGTTGGAAACATGTTGTAGATGTACTTAGTATAGCTAACCCACTTGGCCAGCATTATCATTCAGAAACACAGGGCACTGTCGCAGTTTACCCCTCGTGATCATGGGGCTGACCGAGATCTGCAGCTCCCTGGCTCTGCCCAGCATTGTGAAAACATTTCCCTACACATCAAAAGCCTGGAAAAGATAAAAATTAAAAGTATACTTTTTAACAGATGTATTTTTTCCATACTGTCATTAACTCAAAACAGTATATGAAGGGCCATGTGAACTCACATGATTATATTCAATGAAAACAAACACCGTGGCTTGTTTGGAGTTCCCCATGTAGCCCCAATATTTATCTTACTTGCACACCTGTTATGTATTGACAAAATAAATTTTAAATTCAAAAGTAACTTTATAAATCAGCAAATTTACTTAGATTACTTAAAAAATAGTCTACACAGTACATGTCTTTATTTGAATTTAGAAAGAAACTAAATAAGGCCACTAAGAAAACTAAATTAAAGAAAACTAAATCAAAGCCTTAAGACTAGGAAACAAATATGCATATCTATGCCATATACACAAAGCACTGGGAGATCTTATATAAATATATAAAGGGAATTATTCCTGTTTGGTAGAAGTATAAGTCATACCTTGGCAGATACATACATACATACATACATACATACATATATATATATACATATATGCTTATATCTTACTACATCTATTTAATGTTTATATGTATGTTATGTATGTGTAACCAAACATATATTTGTATATATGTATGTGTAAATAGATAGATAGATACACAATTCAAAATGCTGGTTATGGTAGTATATGCTTATAATCTCAGCACTCAGAAGCAGAGGCAGAACAGAGTTACAGAGGGCAGCCAGAGTTACAGAGTTACATAGTGAGGCTTGTCTCAAATAAACAGAATATTTTTTTGAGAAATGTGATATAATATACTATAACTGATACACTAAATCTATCAGATTTAATTTGATTTAATATTATTACAACATCTGACAAAGTAATTCTTTTGTCATCTGTCTAATTTATGGCATAGAATATCAATTACTTCAAGTCAGAATGAGATTAAAGTGATAAAAATATTCAGGAGTTTCCATAAATAAGATATATAAATGAATATATAAAATAGAATACACAGGTGCCAAAGAAATACAAGCAAGAGGTGAAGTTTGGAGAAGAAAACAGGCTCTCTCTGCAGAATTTGTGCCGCTCAAAACAGATTTGGGGCATGGTAGGAATGATATGCATAGAAGTTGAGGTAGGAAATCTCACACAGGAGGAAGAGCTCCAGCAAAGGTATTGAACATTTATTCCCTTGTGGTAGAAATACAAGATGCAAGGGGTTATTGAAAAACAATAACAGCCAGCATCTTTGGAGCAGTGGCCACAGGCGGATATCTTATAAACACTTTGCATGTCCTAATTTCATTAAATTTTACAGCCTGACAAAGAGTAGACTTATGACGGTCAGTTCCGATTTCCTATGATCAGGTTAAGCAATGCCTGAGAAATGAATGAAGCATGCCTCTGAGTGTGCCTATGAGGATGTGCTCAGAGATGGTTAGATCATGGGGATCTCTGACCTAATGAATGATTAGTTCATTGATGGAGTTATAATATGATGGCATTATTGGGTGGTAGTGGGAGGTAGGAAGTAGCGTCTAGTTGGAATAAGTGGTTCCCGTGAGTGTGTCATTAGAGGCCGTCTTACCACAGACCCTTCCTCTAGTCCCTTGGTTTTCTTGCCATCCTGAAATAAACTGCTATGCTCTCCCACACTCTTCCTAACATGGTGAACTGACACCTTCGAAACTGTAAGCAAAAACAAATGATCCATCCATCCGTGTAAATTGCCATGTCAGATATTTGTTCACAGAGACATAAGCAGCTAACACAGCAGTAAAGCTTAAAGGCTTGGGGAGGTTAATTTCTAGCAGATGACTTCTTGCACCAAATGATACCATCTTACTATCTTTTCTTAAGAACTCAGCTACCCCTGTAGCAAGCATGTGACTGGCATCTCCCTGAATGAGCTCCCTGAATTTTCCCTCAGCAATTACCCCTGTTAAAGATGACAGAAAAAGAAAGAAGGGCAGCTTCTCCTAAGTACTCACGCTGCATCGTTTGTGTTAATCTATTTATTCTCATACATCTTCTATGATACCTTCAGTCTTCAAGTGGGGATCAAATGGTTGATGGATAAAACTGTATTTAATAATCAGCTACAGGTAAGAAACACTGAGAACCATACTGGATCCAAACTCACACAGGTAAAGAAAAATTTCTTTCCTTTCCCATCACTAGGTTTATGAGTGAACTGTTTAAAATAAAATAGAGATGAACAAGACAAAATTAGATTTATTTAATGAGTTTTTCATGACATGGAATTGTTTAGAATGAAGATCTAATGATAAAGGGAAGCTTGTGTATTTTTATGTATTCAGTTTGCTGATGACTGCTCAGGTAGGTGGAAGTATGATTGGGCAAAGACGCTATGGTAATAAAGTGGGAAAAATTAGCAATCTGTTTGTTCTGGTTAATCTGTGTCCTGTATCTTCTCTGCTGATAAGGCATACCTTTCTTGCAGGTGAAGGGAAAGATTCTCTCACATGAGTCGGGGTCTTCTTTGAAGGAGATGTATGAGAGCTTCTACTGTTCCAGCAAGTATCACACTATCGTATTTTAGGGCAGCATATGCTGAACAAACCCCATGACTTAGTAACACAGAAGGTATCACCACACTTTAGCAAGTTCCCTGAAATATAATGCCAAACAATAAGAAGGAACAACACAAAAAGTTTGTTTTTTCCCCTCAGATATGTTAGTGACACAGTCTCTCCACCTCACTCTCATAAGCTTCCCTTTGCCTAACATAAACCCGCTAATGTGACTTGGGGGTCCAGTTGATAATGAAAAAGTTACACAAGAAAGTGACTAGATTTGTAAACCCAGGAACAGTCATGAAACAACACATAAAATGTTTAAACACAGACACTTTATGTAGGAAGATACATATTCGCTATATATATATATATATATATATATATATGCTATATATGTGTGTGTGTATGTGTTATCTGTGTATGTTTGTGTGTATAACTGTTTTATATATATATATATTTATATTAAAGGCAACTATATATATATATTATATATGTTAAAGGCAACAGAAACTTCTGTCTGCATGCATGAGGAAAACATTCAGTAACATACTTTTATAAAAGTAATTAATGTCCAATGCTGTATACTAAGAAACACTTGTTGGCTGCTAAGATAAATGAACAATTTAGATCATACATATTCATAAGGTTTTGGAATCTTTCCAGTAAATGCTCTGTGTAAAAAGAATGGGCTTGCATTAAGCATATTTTGGTAATTGGTAATGCAGCCTCCCAGCTCCCCTGAATGTGCAACTCTTAAGGGATCATCTTCTAAGCCATGATGATTATACAAGCTCTCATGCACTGATTTTTACATAATTAAATTTTAAAGTAAATTTAATGAAATGTTCAAGAATTTCAGATAATAATCATCATTGCTGCAAACAAGGTAGCAAAAAAAAGAATTTTCATGTTTCTTCTTTTTTATTATAGCCAGACTTAATGTGTACTTAAAGTGAGTATATATATACATATATATATATATATATATATATATATATATATATATAGAGAGAGAGAGAGAGAGAGAGAGAGAGAGAGAGAGAGCCCTTTTTAAATATAGTAAAATAAGCTAGCAAGCCAAAAGCCAAGAGAGGGAAATGAAATGAAAGAGAGGAGGGAGAGAGGAAGTCCAATAAAAACAAAAAGCTATCAACTTCTCAAACAACACTGAACTCATGCTGACCATGTGGACATGGGTGAAACCACAGCTTCTGGGGGATCTTTACACATAACAGGTTCAAGGTAGTGTCCTTCTGCCTTCCTTCTAGAGGGGAAAAGCACCGGAGGAGTTGGAACTAGAGTTGACCTTGTTAAGGGCTTGTTCCATTATTTGAATCCAGAACCTTGTGTATGCTAGGCAAGTGCTCTACCCTGAGCTACATCCAACTCCTCAAACTCCAGTTTAAGTTGTTATAAATAGCTGAAAGTTCAAGCGATTTAGCCAAGCTAGCCTGCCAAGTCAATCAATCAAAGTTATACTGGTGGGGATGATTTTGTAGAATTTTATATGAAAGGTCAGAACAGACAATTTTCATTGCATTCCTGTATTCAGTACTGTGTTAAGGAAAGAGTTACACGAAGCTGTGGCTGTGGGCCCTTAGAATGACATTATTTGACTGACTGCAAAGTAAGATTTTTCTTCCTACCTTGAACAGAATTACTTGATGGTTGTCATGCCAGACCTGGCTTCGGGGATGCTTCTCCAGTGTTAGTGTGATTTCATTGGCTGATGAACAACTGACACAATGTGGTGGTGCAAAGTGCCTTCTCTGCCCTTCCAGTCTTCTGAAACAACTGCCCACTCTCAGTGTCAAGCTCCATCGTCACTCTGTCAACCACTGCCTCTGTGAGCACATGGCACTCTCCCCTGAATCTCTGTGTCTTCAGACATTCCACTTAGTGTTTCCTCCTCTTGGAAGGAAATCAGTCAGATTGGATTAGAACCCATGCTTAGTATCCTTGTCTTAACTTGGTTACTTAACTAATACGTAACAGAATGACCTAACTCAAAGAAGGTTGCAATAGAAGTAATGGGGCCAAGGATTTCTGCATATCTTTTATTGAGAAAGAAAATTCAAGCCCCGCTCCCCAAAAATGGAGCTACCTCCCAGTGAGGAAACCTGGCGAACACAATTTCCACAGGTGGTAGATATTGACAGTGCTAGTGGTAAGTCCATGGGATAGCATGAAACTCCTAATAATGTGTAATAACAAGGCTCTTCACATCCTCCCAGAATCCCACAGCCCCAGCATAATCATAAGAAATACCTCTTACCCACTGAAGTGGGATCCTATAAAGCACCTGACTAGTATTCTTCCAGCCTGTAAATATCATGAAAAACAAGAAAAAGTAAGAATCTATCACAAGTTAGAGGAGACAGGAAGAGTAAAGGCAATGTGGCATTATGTATTGGATGATAAAGCAGGGTGGTGGCAGTGGGGGGCATTAATAGAAAGACTAGAGAAATACAAATAAAGGCTGCAGTTTCATTAATACCAATGTTACTGTTCCTTTTATAGATTTGACAAATATACCATGTAGGACATTAACAATGTAGGAAAATTAGATTAAAGGCGTATTAACTCTGAATACCATCTTTACAACCTTAATGTAAATTTGAAATTACTCGCAGAATATTTTAGCCCAGGCAAGCTTGGAATTCACTATGCAGATGAGGCTGACCTGGAACTCACAGAGGTCCTCCCTCCTGCCTCTGCCTCCCCAATGCTGGGTTTAAAGGTTTGTGGCATCATGCCTTGATTTCCATTCAAATATTTTAAAGTTTATTATAGAAAAAAAAAAAAAGGTTAGTTGAGAAATACATAGTGTTTTCATTATAGGATGAAAAATAAGTTAATTACTTGTCTCGTTACTATGACAAACCACCTAGCAAGAGAGAGGACTTCTCTTGGCTCACAGTTCGAGAGGGCGGTCCATCATGGTGGGAAATCCGTGGTAAGAGAAGTGTGAGGTAGCTGATCACACTGGGTCTGTAGTCAGGAAGCAGACAGAGAGGAATGCTGGGGCTCCGCTTACCTTTTCACTCGGTTAAGAGCACTAGCCAAGGGGATTGTGCCACTTATGTTCAATCTGGGTCTTTCTGCCTCAGTTAACCCTCTCTGGAATCCCTCAAATGTCCTCATAGACTCATCCAAATGTGCATCTCCTAGGTGTGTCCAAATCCCATCAACTGGATAACTGAAGTTAACCACTATAAAACCTTTTCTCCCTTAAGTACTTTTGCCACAGAAATTGTCTCTACAAAAAAGAAAAGTAACTAATGCCTAGTGGAACCCATGCAATGTATAAACGTTATTGATCACACATGCACTGGAAAGAGGCCATCTAGTATTTTTAAAAACTCAAATCTTGAGAAATACTGAAAATGTAGGAAGTCAAAACCAAGTGAGTCCTACACTAGAATCTACATATAAGGAATTCTTGGTAGATGTGAAGAGTATGATAGAGAGGCTGGGGTGCTGACATGGAGATGTAACATCCATTTATTTGAATTTCATCACAATTTCTTTATTGTCAAGGATAAGCTTACTGTACAAACTGCCCTCACTCTCTCCAGATGCCTTTGAAAGCCATGAGCTGCTTGCATGTTCTGCTGACTCTGAATTTCAGGCCCTATCATTGGCATACAACAGGAAGCATGCCCATCTTGGCCCATCTAAACTGAAACTATGAGGCCTTGATAAAACACTAAGCACCAATTCTGATTACTGATTATTCGAAAATTTTATGGACTCTTACTAACATTTCACAGTATTTTTCCAGTACATAGTCCCTTAGTCTCTCGCTTCCCTAATAATAAGTGTCCAAATGTTATAGATAACTTGTATCTGTATACTCCAACAACAGGAAAGCTATCTCTTACCACCAAATAACATAGTTATCTTTTCAAGTATGTTTCATCTCTGCTCATTGCATATTTGTTTTAGCAAATTAAACTTTACCAACTTAAGACTTTTTATCTCATGAGTTTGCTCTATCGATGAATGGCTGACTTCATTTCAATGTGTCATCAAATGGGTGTGCAATGAACTATTTGCAGTGAAAATTCACAGGCATGTTTAGGTAGGGAACTACTTTCAAACTCTGCTTGAAGCTGTAGCCCTTCCAACCTTGAAGAGGAAGTGAAGAGGGGGATGGGATATCAAAGTAAGGGCAAGCTTTTAAAAAATCTAGTGGGTCATGGATGTGCTGACCTTCCTGGAATGACATATTCCTAGTTTGAAAGGGGATATGAACAGTGGGTAATTTGCAAGTGAATGCATCTGCAAATGAATGAATGCTTCCAACACAATGGCAGCATTGTGTCCAAGATTAAACCATATTGCTCATGGCAGCAACTTCCACTGAATTTGTTTCTCCGCCATCTGCATCAGTTCTACTCCACTACCAGACACAAGGCCCTGAAAAATGCAGGCCACTAAGAATATCCTGTGAAAAGGGCTGTGTGAACAGCCATTATGCTTGTGGTGATTCCTTAATACTCCTCTTTAATGAAAAAGAGGAGACTTACATCAGAAGCAGCACTTAAAATTCAGCTTGGAGAGGCATCTACTGAGAAGCTGCTTCCCCCTAATCTTTTTCTCTTTCTTATGTAATAATGTCTTTGGGCTAAAGAGAGAGCCCAATTCTCATACCCATGACTGAAAGAGAGGATTACTTTTAAGAGGTAAATGGATAACTTCATTATTTAGATTTTTGCTATGGCTATTTATAGCATTATGTGGCAATGCCATCTTAGCATTTATACATTTCACCTAAAATTTATTTTCTTGACTCCACAAAATCATTCCTTCCTTTTATCTTTCTTACAGGTGGCCAATTTAATTCCATTTACACTTTGTTTAAAAAAAATTATTCTTATCCATGTTTTCTACTTGATATTTAGTCCAAACTTACACTAATGAAGCCAAGTAAATTACCTAAGAGTTCATTTCCATCTAACTGCTTTCCACAGGCGGGCCCAGATGAACCAGACTGGCAAATGGGGAGATGCACCATTAGCTGGTATTGTCTCTCTTTTCAGAACACTTCACATCATTTTGCTGCAGAAGGGTAGATTTAACCTTGACAGCCTCCCAGGCATCAAATGCTGAATTTTATAACCTGAGCCCTGCAGGTAAATCTTTGATGACATCCCTGTGTTTCTGTAACAAGATCCTTAGCATCTGGAACACATACCTCCTCCTTTGAAATGTATGTTCAAAAGAATAAATAATACATTGGAAATTAAAGAAAGTACACAAGCAAGCATGTTGTCCCTGCTTTGATGAAACTCCTCCAGGAGTTCTAAGTCAATGCACAACAGAGATTCCTGCATGCCTCTGTTTATTATAGCACTGCTCACCACAGCCAAGTTACAGAATCAGCCTAGAAATTCATCAAGGTGAACAGATATTGATGATGTTCTGTATATACACAAAGGATTGTTATTCAGCCATAAACAAAAAGGAAACGCTTTTTGCCGGAAAACGGGATTGTATCAGAGATCATCATGTTAAGTGAAATAAGCAAGACTCAGAAAGACAAATATCCTGTGTTTTCTCTCATGATGGAAATGTAGGTGTAAACACAAAAGACTTGGAAGCATGAGAGATACTACTTGGGAAAAGGAAGAACAAAGAGGACCATGGGTGAGATAAATATAATCAAAGTGCATTATATACACGTGTGAAAAATATCATAATGGAAACCTTTTATTCTATACAATTAATATACTCAAGTAACAAAAAACCTAATAAGACTCTGGGCAGCGGGCCTAACTGTTAAACAAAAATGATAAGGCCATCTGGGCACAGTGGCACAGACCTATAGCACCAGCACTGAAGAGGCGGAGGCCTGACTGTACCCTGAAGTTCCAGGCCAGCCTGATATGCACAACAAGTTCTAAGGCAGTGAGGTTACCATAGGAAGACTCTCTAAAAAACAAACCAAAAGAAATGTTTGAATTAAGGGGCTGTGGTTTTGAAGTAAGCTCTTGAACTGAGATCCAGCACATCAGACCAAAAACAACAGAGTCCACCATGACAAAGCTCCAAGTCACCACACAGAAAACATTTGAGAAACAGGAAAGAGAGACAACAAAACTTCCAAAGACCACTCAACAGACTGTTAAGTTTCTCTGTGTTAATCCTTAAGCCCTTGAATCCTTTCATTCTCAGTAGAAAGCACCCTGAGGGAAGCTGCCATTAACAAGCTGTTATTTCTTGTTTGGCTTTCCTTGTTCTAGCTTCCCTGGAAAATAATTTTGAAATTGCCAATCCATTTTCCATCCATTGTTTCTGCTTTCCTCAGCAAATTTCTGACTATAAACTCAGCTTCTTCTGCCCAGCCCACTAGAACACTGTCCTTACAACATGGAATAAAGTGATTTCGTATTCTATAGTCAGAAATAAAATCCATTAAGAACTTGAAATTAAATTTATTGTAACACACTTCAAATCAAAACTAATCAGAAGAGATGGGGAAGGACACTACATACTCATTAAAGAAAAAATCCAAGAGGACATTGCAATACTTAACATCTACACACCAAACAAAAGAGCACCCAAGTTCATAAAAGAAACACAACTACAGCTTAAATCACATATTGACCCTCATATACTGATACTGGGTGACTTCAATACCCCATTCTTGCCAATAGATAGGATATAAAGACAAAACTAAACAGAGAAATACCGCAACTAATTGGCATCATAAACCCAAGGATCCTAAAAGATATTTACAGAACACTTCACCCAAATACAAAAGATACCTCCTTGTCAGCACCTCATATAACTTTCTCCAAAACTGACCATGTACTCAGACATAGCATTAGTTTCAACACATACAAGAAAATTAAAGTAACACCCTGTCTCGTATTTGATCATCACAGATTAAGGCTGGATGTCAACAACAGAAACAACAGAAAGCTTACAAACCCATGGAAAGTGAACAATCACTGTGAATGAAAATGGGTAAAGACAGAATTAAAAAAATAAATTAAAAACTTTCTAGAATTGAATGAAAATGAAAACACAATATGTTTAAACATATGGCCATTGACACAATAAAGGCCATTCTAAGAGTCAAGTTCATAACAATAAGCGCCTACATTAAAAAAAAAAAAAAAAGAAAGAGAGAGAGATCTCATATTAGTAACTTACCAGCACACCTGAAAGATCTAGAACAAAAAGAAGAAATCACACCCAAAAGGAGTAGATAGCAATAAATAATCAAATTCAGGGCTGAAATCAATAAAATAGAAACAAGAGAAAATATAAAGAATCAATGAAATGAAGAGTTGTTTTTTTGAGAAAATTAAGATTAAAAAAAAAAAACTCTTAGCCAAATTACCTAGAGGGCAGAGAGAGAAGACACAAATTTAAAAAATAAGAGTAGAGAGGGGAGACATAATAACAGACACCAAAAGATTCCAGAGAATCCTAAGGATGTACTTTAAAAACTAGTACTCCACCAAAATAGAAAATCTAAAAGAAACGGATAATTTTCTCAATATATACTACCAAAGTTAAAACAAGATCAGACAGACCTATAACCTCTAGAGAAATAGAAGTAGTGATTAAAAGTCTGCCAACCAAAAAAATCCCAGGGCCAGATAGTTTAGACACAGAATTTTACCAGGCTTTCAAAGAAAAGTTAATGTTAATACTCCTCAAATTATTCCACAAAATAAAAAGAGAAGTGATATCACCCTAATTTGTTTTATGAAGCTACAGTACCCTAATATCCAAACCACATAAAAACCCAACAAAGAGTCCAGGCAATGGTAATGCACACCTTTAATCTCAGCAGGCAGATCTCCATGAGTTCGAGGCCAGCCTGGTCTACAGAGCGAGATCCAGGATAGGCACCAAAACTACACAAAGAAACTCTGTCTCGAAAAAAACAACAAAGAAAGAAAACTACAGACCAATTTTCCATATGAACACAGATGCAAAAATTCTTAATAAAATACTTGGCAAACATAATTCAAGAACACATTAAAAAGATCATCCACCATGATCAAGTTGGCTTTTTCCCAGAGAAGCAGGGATAGTTCAATATACATAAATCAACAAATGTAATCCACCTTATAAACAAACTGAATGACAAAAATCACGTGATCATCTCATTAGACACAGAAAAGACCATTGACAAAATCTAAGGCCTTTCATAATAAATATCCTGGAAATATTAGGGATACATGGGACATATCTCAGCATAATAAACAATTTTCAGCCAGCCCATAGCCAATTAGAACTTAAATAGAGAGAAACTCAGAGCAATTCCACTAAAATCAGAAACAAGACAAGGCTGTCCACTCTCTCCATGCCTACCTCTTCAATAGAGTACTTGAAATTTTTCCTAGAGCAATAACTGAAGGAGATCAAGGGGATACAGATTAGAAGGGAAGAAGTCAAAGTATCTTTACTTACAAATGGTATGATAGTATACATAAGTGACCCTGAAAATTCTTCTAGGAAACTCCAACAGCTGATAAAGACTTTCAGCAAAGTAACTGGATACAAAATTAACTCACAATAATCAGTAGCTTTCCTATATAGAAATGACAACAGACTGAGATAGAAATCAGGGAAACCACAATGGCCTCAAAAAATGTATATCTTGGGGTAACTCTCACCAAGCTACTGAAAGACTTGTATGATAAAAATTAAGACATTAAAGGAAAAATTGAAGATATCTGATGATATAAAGATCTCCCATCCTCTTGGATTGGTAAGATTAAAATAGTAAAATGGCCATCCTAACAAAAGCATTCCACACATACAATGTAATCTCCATCAAAATTCCAACACAATTCTTCACAGATCTTGAAAGGACAATTTTCAACTTCATATGGAAACACAGAAAACATAGGATATCTAAAACAATCCTGAACAATTAACAAACTTCTGGACGTATCACCCCCCAACCCCTGATTTCAAATTGTACTACAGAGCTATAGTGATAAAAACAGCATGGTGTTCACACAAAACAGATGTGTTGATCAGTGGAATAGAATTGAAGACTCAGACATAAATCCATACACCTCTGGACATATGATTTCTGATAAAGAGGTCAGAAATACACACTGGAAATGAAGACAGTATCTTCAACAAATGGTGCTGGCTAAATTGAATGGCTACATGTAGAAGAATCCAAATAGATCTGTACTTACCACCCTATAGAAAATTCAACTCCAAATGGATCAAAGACCTCAAAATAAAACCAAATACACTGAACTTGATAGAAAAAGAATTGGGAAATAACCTTGACTGCATTAGCACAGGAAAAGACTCCAAACACCATAACAATAGCACAGGCACTAAGATCAACAAGTTATAAGTGGGACCTCAGGAAACTGAAATACTTATGCATGGCAAAGGACACCATCATCTGGACAAAGCAACAGCCTACAGAATGGAAATGTTTTTAGCAACTACACATCCAATAGAGGGTTAATATCCAAAATATAGAAATCAGTCTAAAAACTAGTTATCAAGAAAATAAATAACTCAATTGAAAAACAGGGTACAAATCTAAACAAAGAATTCTCAAATAAAGACACTCAGATGGCTGAGAATTGCTTTAAGAAATGTTCAGCATTCTTAGTCATCAGGGAAATGCAAATCAAAACTACTTTGAGTTTTACACCAGTCAGGATGGCCAAGATCAATGAAACAAATGACAGCTCATGCTGGTGAGGATGTGGAGGAAGGGGAAACACTCATCCATTGCTGGTGAAAGTTCAAACTCTTACAGCCGCTATGGAAATCGGTGAGGTGGTTCCTTAGGACAATGGGCATCAATCTACCTCAAGGTCAGCTGTACCATCTTTGGGCATGTATCCAAAGGATGTTTCAGCCTACCACAGAGACACTTGCTCAACCATGTTCATTGCTGCTGTATTCAAAATAGCCAGAAACTGGAAACAACTTAGATGTCTGTCAATGGATGCATGAGTAAAGAAAATGTGGTACATTTCCACAATGAAATATTACTCCACCTTTTAGAAAAATGAAATTTGCAGGTGAATGGAGAGAACTAAACAAAAAATCATCCTGAGAGAGATAACCCTCAGGATAAAAAGATAAATATGCCATGCATTCATTTAGATGCTCATGTTAGCTGCTAAATTATGGGTGTTAGCTACAATTCATAGAACTTCGTAGGTAGATATAGTGTAAGGGACTAGGGGAGAGGACAGATCTCCCAAGGAAGGGGAAATAGAACAGATAATCATGAAAATATGGGGGAGGGGATGTAACTGGGACAATAGGTGGATCAAATGGAGAGGGGAAGGGAGGGAAAAGAGGGTGAGGGAGGAAATACAGAGAGGGATAGCTAAAGTTTAGGTCCACTTGAGAGGTTGCATGGAAACCTAATACTGTAAAAGATTCCTAAATTATATACCCACGTGAAGGTGATCTAAACGAAACTGTCAATTAAAGGGAGAGAAATAGCCCCAGATGGACATCTCTCATCGCCAAATGAAGCTTTGGTATAAGGAAGGGGTTATATATCATGGCCAAAGATACTGGCCAAAGGAACCTCACGGGAAGCTGTCAAACAACTCAGGTTGTCGCAAAGGCCATAGGTTGCTCTCCACAAAATGACGACAAGGCTTTATTGCTGAAGACACCTCCTACATAACATATTCAACATGGAGACGTTGAGCTTGTGCTGACCTACCGCTTTCACTCCTACTGACAAGCTTTCTCGGTCCTGGGAGGTATTCTGAACACTACCAAAAAGGAAACACAAACACCAACCCAGCCACAAATCCTTCCAATTACAATGGTGTCCTGCCTGCAAGATATGTAAATGTAATGGCGGCACAAAACTTGTGGGAGTAACCAATCCATATCAGATTTGATTTAAGGCCCACTCCAGACCCAACACTGCTTGGGTGACCAAGAATATCAGAGTAGATAGCATATGAACCTAGGGGAAAACTGTTCTACAAAAGGAACATAGCAATAAAACTATTCCTAATGACATTCTACTATATTCATAGTTCTTTGCCTTGCTCAGCCATCAACAGAGAAGCTTTCTTCTGGATTAGATAGGAACAAATACAGACTCTCAAGCCAGACAATATTCAGAGTGAGACGTGGGAACACTTAGCCCTAAACAGGATCAAATATCTCCCTTCAGAGCTCAGAAACCTGCAAAAGAGGAGGCAGAAAGTGTAAGAGTCAGGGGAGATAGACAGCACCAAGGAAACAAAGCCTTCTAAATACAGCAGGACTGAGGAATGCATGAACTCACAGAGACTGAGGTAACATGCACAGGGCCTGGACGCGTCTGCACCAGATGGAGTCATAAAGCTGAAAGGAGAAGGGGACACATACTCCATCCATAACCCACAAGTTATCGCCAATTGATAACTATTCTGCAAGGAAGTCCCACTGGAGAAACAAACTACTCTTAAGGGTAGATGGCCAACAGAAAATAAACAGAAAATAAACTCTATCATATCTTCGGAGTTCCTTGTCTTATAATGCCATATCAGAGCCTTTTCATTATTTTTATTTTAATTTTTACTTTTATTTTATTTATTTTTCCCTACAGGTTTTGTGTTTTATGGAATTACTGAGTGTGAGAACAAGTGTGTCTCTATGTCTAGATCTGTTTCTTGTGCTTTTTCTTAGGATCTTTTCCATTTGTTTGCTTGTTTGTTTGTTTTGTCCTATTCTGATTTATTGTTTTTGCTTTATCTTGTTATCTTTTATTTTTATTTTATTATTATCCCTTAGATGCCTGATTCTTTTCTACTAAGAGACAGAAAAGGGATGGATCCAAACATTAGTGGACATGGGGAGGAACTGGGAAGAGGAAAGAGAAAGGAAAATATGATCAGAATATACAGTACAAAGAAAAACTATCTTCAATTTAAAAAATTATTATAACACTTCTTGAAAACACTATTCAAATAACTTCTTGGCAAGGCCAAAATCCTAACAAATATGCAAACATTTCAAAGGACTTGAGGTACCCTAATCAACTTCCTGTATGTCCCTAAGGGTAATTAATTTATCCATTGCTCTACACTATTTGGGAAACCAATATAATATTCAAGCCAAGGCAAGTTTTTTGCAATCATCACATTTCCCAAGTAGTGCAAACAGAGAGCATTATTCAAAGCACAATCTAAGTAAAGGCTGTAACCACCACCTTGTCCAAGAGAAGGTCTAATTGTACATTTTAGAATAATACAAGCAGAGAAAACTTTTCCTAATTTCATCAATTAAAAATAAAAACTCATTTCTAGAAAATGTGTTTCTTCATTCCCATCAACATGTATGTTTTTAGTGAATAATTAAGTTGTTTGCAATCTCTAAGCCCCAGTTTGGGTACAGGACAGTTTCTCTAAAAATAATCCAAGCTTCCTAAAAGTTAAATACTTTACACAAGAAATAACAATAAAAATACAGGTAAATGCTGTTTTCCTCCATTAATCTCAGTTAAGTGTTTTCTACAAATGCAGCTTTAAAAATATCTCATTTGTAAAATTTCCCCAACCTGTAAGAGTGTATAATTCTAACTACACAAAGGCAAAACAACATAATGAAGTGTAATTTATCTTCGCTAAAGCACCACTGTGACACAGTACTACTTTGTCTAAATTAAGGAGTTATGACATAATGACTGAAGAATTCCTCCATGAGATAGCCATGCACTCCTGCTGTTTTGTGACTATAGAAATAATTTCAGAGGCACACAACATACAGTGTCCTGAGTTTCCCAAGAAAAATAACTGACATCATAAGTAAATTGTAAAAGAATGTTATATACCCTGCAACAATAAACGGCTTGCAGAAGTAGATTCCTGGCTGGAGAATCCATTAGTTTAATTCCATTTAAAGTCAGCATACTTTTGAGGGTTTTGTTCTGTTTTGTTTTGTTTTTACTGGCAAGCGACTTACAAAACAGTTAACTGATTGTACCACATTAATAGAATTCTCTAAAATGATCCAACTTCATGATTTACTGTAAGAGGAAACTTTAATTCAGAAACAGGGCTTATATGGAAAAAATAACACCACTTTCAAACTAAAAAGCATGAAGTAAGGTCTAAAAAAAAAAATACAGTGAGGCAAAAGGGGAAAATTCCCAATATAAGTTTGATACCCTTTTTATACCTATTCAATCTGTGGATCTAATAATAATCCTCCTCAATACCTTAAAATGGTTTTTTAAATGAGTTAAAAAGCTCATGTTTAAGGCAAAACATATCTCTCTTCTACTCATTGACTGCTAGAAAATGAAATTGAATGTTTAGAAGCAAACTCATCCTTAGTTCATACATATCAAAGTGGCAAACATGCTCTAGGTTTGGGAAGCTGAGTACATAGCCCTTGCATATCTAACCAATGCTCTGGTGGCTCCCATGGGAGCATGACCACATGTCACCATGGGATCAACTGCACACAGGGATTCTATTAATGCTGCTGTAGAAGTCTGACTGAGAATTGTCCCCATAGACTTAGATATTTGAAAGCATGGTCCCCAGTTGGTGAAACTGTTTGGGGAAGATTAGGAGGTGTGGCCTTGTTGGAGGAGGTGTGTTTTTGGGGGCAGGCTTTCAAGTTTCAAAAGTACACGTTAGCTCTCCCTCTACCTCATGGTTGTTATCTCAGCACATATAAATAAATGCTCAGCTACTACTACAGCACCATGCCTGTATGCCTGGTGCCATGCTCCCCACCATGATGCCCCCTAGACTCACTCTCTGAGACTGTAAGCAGGCCCTCAATTAAGTACTTCCTTTTATAAGTTGCCTTACTCATGGTGTCCCTTAACAACATTAGAAACGTAGCTAAGACCTCAGTGGATCTTGAATTCACACTGAAGACACAGAAAATGGCCTAGGGTTAAGACTGCAACACCTCCTCCCTCGTAGCAATATGCGTGTTAGGATTCACAGGCACCCAAAGGAGCCCTCTCTATGAAGGAGCTGTCAGCCAGAAATCAAGCCTGTCACTGGGAGTACAAATGGAGCCAATTGCTTGAAAGTGGCCAAATGACATATCTTTGTTCTTTGCACACTTATATTGGTTCATGTTACCTTATGATACTAAAAGATGGCAGGATATTCTATTTCATATTATGCCAGTTTGACATCAGAATTCATTTACGAACACACACACAGAGGCGGAGAGGGAGAAAGGGGATAGAAGGAATGAAGGAGGGACGGAGAGGGAGAGGGAGAGAGAGAGAGAGAGAGAGAGAGAGAGAGAGAGAGAGAGAGAGAGAGAGAGAGAGAGATCATAGCATATGTACCAAGGAGCACCCTGACTCTTCCTTTCCACTTGAAAGCAGGAGGTAAGTCTACCCAGGGGAGAGTGACATTCAGGAAGGGGAAATGGAAACCTGGAGAATTCTGAGCAAACAGATCTTGTTAAAACTGCCCTTAGCTCTCTCTGTCCTTCCAACAAAGTTTACTTTTTCCATACTCTTTGTTCGGTCTAGGCTAAAGCATTTAGATTTTGTCACTGTGTTGGGCCTTCATGTCCTTATGATGGCTCCAATATCCCATGTCACATAAAGCTTACACTAGATAAATTTGTCTACTTTCACTCTGCTCATATGTTTAATGTCAGTTTAACTCTCAGGCCCAGCTGAAATTCCCTAAGAAATTAAAGGTAAAAACTTGCCTTTGCCTTACCTATATTTTTAGAAAGTCTTCATATCCTAATTTTTTAAACCTCCTATGATATTTTCATAACTATTACCTTACATTTCACATCATTATTATATCTTAATTGTTACAGTATATTTTGGTGTAAAGATAACACTTAATAATTTCTAGTCATTACTCCAAATATTATTTCATTTTCCTTCTTAACTTTGTTTTCTTTTGTTGATTCTAAGTATGCCAAACAGAAAAAAGAGGGTCATCATATAGTGACAGTGTTTTTCAATCTATTCATGAAAAAGAAGATCTTTTCCTTAATCAACACAGACATATTTTTTTGTGAAATACAAGAAAATCTAATTTCTCAAAAATGAAGTCCAGTATGTGTGAAATTCAACCCAAAATGTCATCATTAGTTTTAACAAATACAACATTACTTCAGACTGGTTTTAAATGTTTATAAACCCTTCAGTTTATAGACCAGTGCCTGTTCCAGAATTTGATCTATATTTTGGCTCTTTCTCTCCAGCTGACCCTTCCTCAGAAATTCTCCCTGTTCTGAAAACTGGGTCTGATTTTCCTACAATGTATTCTCCAAGTTATCTGTTACAACACACACACACACACACACACACACACACACACACACACCATGAGCTCTTGCACACACAAGAACCCAGTCACACAAACTAGCTAGTTATCTCAAACATATTTTAAATTAAAACAGAAAAGTATAGCAAAGGACTGCCTTATATTTAGCTTTCTGTGATTAAAAAGTGTAAGAGGTGGTTATTAGCCACTAAGAGTATGTCCACATTTGCTTGCTGCTTACTTGCTTTGCTGAATTATCCATATAAACATAAATCATCAATACTGGTTTTCAAGGTCCCCAAGAAAAGACACTTTCCCATGATCTTAAGCGTGAACTTCCCATTTGAAGTTTCTGAAATTCTTCCAGGAATCTCCTATACTCTCTGCCTCATCTCCTAAGAAGCAGACCAGTTTGCCATTGTAGTAAATTACAGCTCATTCTCTGCTTATTCTGTCTGTAAATGCATTGCCTCTCATGTCACCCACAGGAATGGTGCACATGAGTACTTGTGCAATGATGACTTCTAAATCCATATTTACAGCCATGACCTCCCTCCTGGGTTCCAGAGTTTTGTAACAGCAGCCTGCCAGCTGCATCCATCATCCCGCACACAGCTATTTCACCTCCACAAACAGGTAATTATGTTTCTAAACAAAACGTATTTCTTCTCTTCTTTCTTCACTAATCAAAAGCTCTACTCTGCATCCAATAATCTAGTCTAGATACATGGGGACTCTGAATATCCTTCACCACCACTAGTCAATACAAAGGTTACGTATGGTAATTACAGCATTCCCCAAATACCTCCTTTTTTCTCCATCCCAACTGTTTCTGTTTTGTTTTTTGGCCTGAACTATTGTACCCCTGAGCTACTGATCTTCTATATTGCTCTCAGCCCTTCCAAATTTCCATCCTGTGAACTCTAGATTGATCTTTCCAAAATATGAAAGCGATCATGATACATATTCGATAAAATCCTTCAACTAACTGGTGAGATTGTTTACACAAGACCAACATGAGCATTAGGTATGTGATCCTAAGACGAACCCATGGAGTCTATTACCTAGTAGCTTATAGACCAAGTAGAGCTGAAAGATGGCTCAGTGGATAAGAGCACATGCTGTACAGGCATACAGGCCTGAGTTCAGATCCCAGCACCCACATCCAAGACCAGACTTACTTGTGGACATGTTTGTAACCCCAGTCATCTGCAGGGTAGAGATAGAAGGGTCACTGGGACTTTCTGGTTGCCAGCCTACCTCTGGGTCCTGTCTCAGATGAATAAATTGGACAGTAATAGAGGACACCTGATGTTCAACTCTGCACTCTGCTCACACACCTGCATAGACCTGCACATACATCACACACCCACACCCACATCACTTACACACTTACATGCACACAACAAACAGAAGAAAGCTCAACAAATGCTTCACCCTTTACACTGTAGCGTACAGGAAACACACAAGGCAGAGGCTCACTGCAGTCTGTCATTCAGAATTAAACTTTCCATGGCCTCGGTTGCCCTTAAATAAACCTACTCACGACAGCCAAGAACCCTGGGACCGAAAATACCTGGAACATCGGAATTTCTAACAGGCCATTCCAAGTGTCAGCAGTTGAGCATTTTCTCTAAGTTTTATTGTGGTCCTTATCAAATCTGACAGGAACAAAGAAGTCCTGGAAGTGTGGTAAAACTATTGCATGCCAACGTTCTGATTCTTTCTGGGCAGTATATTTAGGAGTGATTAAGGAAAAACCTCATCAGCTTTGACTTTTAAACTTATTCTTTAATGGAACAAGAAGAAGAAAAATCATCTGTCATTGAGGAAAGATTTGTTGAATGTCAACTGTGGTGGTGACATCTGCAGTAAGTATCCCTGGGATCTCTCTCTGTCTGGCCCCCACTTGGCTGCCTGACCAGTCCCTGTGATCTCCATCAAAAGAATTTAGATGAGACACATGGAGTACAGTGTAGAAGACAGGCAGAGTATATCACAGAGCAAAGTGGGATACCCTCAAAGGATGAGAGAGAGAGAGGCATTGGCCAGGAGTCCACTGCAAAGCAGAATATATTCATGAGGTAACAGTGACCAGAGAGACTATTCTGTCCATATACTTTTGGACACACAAATTATTTCTACTTTTAGACATGCATATTACTTCTAAGTGTCGGGGACAGACAGATTTCCTGAAGGATGTTTTCGCTCCTGGTGATTGGCAGGCTTGTTAGGATTGGCTCCTCCACGAGGGGACAATGACCTTTCTTATTATCAGAAAGCTCTCTGTTATATAGTATTCCCACACAGGCTAGGGCTATAAGAAGCAGGCTTAGAGATTTACCAGTCCTTGGCCTTCTGGACAGCTCAGGATGCTATGCTTCCTCCCAGGGCCAAAGACGTGACTTGGGTCTGGTACCTCTGTCCAGTAATTAGAGTCTTACTGTTTCAGGTCTTAGTTCTGTAAGATGCTAATTGAGAGAAGAGCCCTAGTGTCCTCTAATCCTGCTAACATCTAACTAGCTAACTAACATTAAGTGCTGGAAACTTAAAAAACATTAATGTCTCAACCTCTGCCTTCAGGAAGCCTCTGTTGCCTTAATGAAACTATGTAAAAATGTAATTAGCATAGCAGATACTTCTTATAGCACTTACAGTATTTCAGGCGCTAGCTTGAGAGCTTTATATATAAACTCTATTCTGTTTTATAATAATCCTGGGAAATGGATGCTATATTATCCCATTTCACTGAGGTGGAAAAGAAGACATGGGGAGATTGTCAGCTTACACAAATCCATCCAATGAGTAACAAAACCCAAGCTCAACCCCAAATGTTCTGCCTCCACGGCACTCCATTCTACTGTGAACAGCAAGTTCAAAAAAATAACAGTTTGTCATGGCATAGGAATCCAGTAAAGAAATATCTTAGTTGCACTCATTAAAGAAGGATGGAGAAATTCTTTTAATAATAATATAAGTGATATGCATCACATGTATATCCTAAGAATATGCAGATCCATATCTGGGTTGTTTATTGTGTGCTAAATGCATGTACTGACCTAATTCAACCTCATAGAACTCCATGAGCACAGCTCAGGAATTACCTTCATTTTTTCCTTTTTCTGAATCCTTTTTTTTTTTTTACATTCCCCTTCCTCCTCTCCTCCTAGTCCTTCCTCCCACTCCCTCTCTGTTCCCACCCCCTCAATCCAGTCTTCCTCCATTTCATTCATGTGGGTCTCATGTAGCCCAAGATGGCCTCAAACTCACTTTGTAGCTGAGGATGACCTAATCTTTCTGGCTCTGCTTCCTCAGTGCTAGAATGTGCCACCATTCATGATCCCTGGCTTTCAATTAAGGAAGATGAGCTGTTGGTAATTTACACAAGTGTATACAACCAACTTAGTAAGTGGCTAAAGCCTCTGAGCTTGTTCTCAACACTAAGTAGAGTCACCTAGAGGACTAAGACAATGCTGGGGAGTAGAGGCAAAGACTCCCTGCGCAAGGGTATGTAGGAAAGCTGAGGGAGCAGGAGCCACACAGAAATGCAAGTGTTACCATCAGATAAGGGGCAAAGGGCAAAACACCAAGTAAGAGTCCAGCAAAGCAGACACTAGAAAAACCAGTAAATCTCACTTGGAATTTTACCTCTGGAGGACTGGTAGGTAGCAGATGGATATGGGCAGGCTTTCATTTTAAATTTAAACTAAACCTAGCTTGGCCATCATGCTGTGAGGGAATGTTGTGAGGGAGAAGGCAGGAGGAGAGAATAAAAGCAGAAAATAATTAGAAAAGAAGTGGACTTCATACAACACTTCCTTCTCTTTCTGGTTGCTTGCTTAAGTCACAGTACCACCCATCTGTACCGGTCTCTTCACACCACCCATCTGTGCCAGTCTCTTCACACCACCCATCTGTGCCAGTCTCTTCACACCACCCATCTGTGCCAGTCTCTTCACACCACCCATCTGTGCCAGTCTCTTCACACCACCCATCTGTGCCAGTCTCTTCACACCACCTATCTCTGGCCAGTCTCTTCACACCACCCATCTGTGCCAGTCTCTCCACACTACCCATCTGTGGCCAGTCTCTTCACACCACTCATCTGTGCCAGTCTCTCCACACCACCCATCTCTGGCCAGTCTCTCCATCTGCATGTCTGTACCACCAGAGAACTCAGTCTGTTGAGTGTTAGTCACACTGCCTGTGGTGGGGTCTTTTCAAATTCCTTACCTCAGAAACTGGCCTCCGACAGGTTCCGTGGCTTCTTCTTCTTCTTCTTCTTCTTCTTCTTCTTCTTCTTCTTCTTCTTCTTCTTCTTCTTCTTTTTGTTTGTTTTTTTTTTGTTGTTGTTGTTGTTGTTGTAAAGGGCATCAAATAACGAGTTCCTACTTTGTCCTGACTTGGACCAGGTGGCTTGTGTCTATAATGACGAACCAATTTTGCATTTAAAGAATTTTCACTAACTCTTCTTTATGTTTTTTGCTATGTTTAGTGTTAATTTATAATTACAACACAGTAATTTATGTCTGTAGTGAGGGACATTAACTAATGGTTAAAACACTGTCAGTAAACAACAACAAAGTTTTGAAGTGATGAGGATGATGGGAAAAATTGTGGCTGAGGCAAACAAGTTCCTTTTTATGACATAATGAGAATCCAGAGGAAACAAGATCAAGAGAAAAATAAAGAACAGAGGCTCTGTCCAGCATCCTCCTTCCTTTCTACCCACATTAGAGCTTTCTGTCATGATCATTGTGTGTCCACCTTCAGGCATTCAATGGGCATACCTAATAAGGGCATGCTTTCCCAGCAAGCTTCTGGTCCAGACTTCTTTGTGTGGTGCTGGGGCTGAGGCCTCCCACATGCTAGGCAAGTACTCCACTAAGCTACAGCATAGGCCCCATCCTCTAGACCTCAGTCCATTTCATCATCCAGAACTGGTTTCAAGAGGGTAGAGAAGTGACTGCATTCATCTACATTGTTTGGAAATAGATTTCATTGCCAAGAGGGAGAAGTGGGGGGAATAGATATAAAGTAAAACTTCCACAGGGTGTGACAGCATGAAAGACACAGTATTTGAAAAATGAATGACAAGATAAGACCATAGGAAGATTCATTATAGAAGCATGCAGACAAATACCGAAGAGAGTGCCGCAGCCTCATTTCCAATAATAGATTGGCATGAACACACCCACTGCACTTGACAATCAGCACAACACTAGTAAAACTTGAATAAAAATGGTACCACACATTGAAGAAAGAATGAAAGCACTTTAATATATCCAAAAGTGTACGTACTAAAATAAATGGCATAGACATGAATGGCCCAAAGTTGTATAAAGATCTTAAGGAAATACTGTATCTTAGGAGGCTTGGTGAAGATAAATCCATAATGTAGCTACAGGAAATGTGAAGAGATGCTTCCTGTGTTATTCCATGTAAGTGTATGTAGATGGCTACTGTAACAGGGTCTGATAGGAGAAAATGAAAGCTTTCAGCCTCCTCTCCCATAAGTAGTATTAATCTTTATTACAATGGCAGAGAATTGCATGTTCTGTTCCTATATTCTCTTCTTCTTGCCTCTGGATTAAAATAATCACATTAACAGCTAATTCCAAGGCAGGTGGTGAACAGAATAGTTAGGTGGGTTTTATCAATTTAATACTCTGTTTTAACTAGTTCTTATCACGTCTATTCTTAGCAGTTACTTGAAGATTTTATCAAATGCTGAAGGAAAAGAGATATCATCCTTAATTCCTGAAAGCATGCAGGGGACAAAAGAAATTGTTTTGGAGTTCTTTGATGTCTTTTTTAGGAGATGAGCTACATTTTCACTTAGAGGAAATATACAGAAATATTATATTGATTTTCTTAAAGTTATGATGCATAAAGTGACCTAATTTTCAGCAGGGTCTCTACTATGCTAAACAGTTATTCAAAGTCTAATTTATCACTGCAAGTATATTCTGAGCCAGAAAATCTTAAGAGAATTTTGTGTTGGAGATAACAGTAAGTGTTCTCTTTTAGGTTTTACCTCAATGGAAGAACCCATCCAGCCCCTCTAATTCTAAGTCTGTTAAAGATCTCCTAACTGTGAAACATTGTTTTAATTACCTTTGTGGTAACTAAAATGGAAACATAGGAACTAATTATTTACAGAGATGCCTATAATTTATACAGTCTATTGGGTTTAGGTTCCTAGTTAGAGTGATCTTTCCGTCCAAAAAGAATGCTTTGTCACATTTAGAGGAAGGTATGTTGAAATCTACACTCCCTACAATATTGTATTAATCTGAATTTAGTAATCTCTTGGGAAAAACCAAATCCATTTATGACAGAACAAAACTTCTTTTTAAAAAAATGTCTTAAATTCAACTCGGTAGAACTGTGTTCTATCTATGTATAAATATTCCTTTTAGGGGTTATGAACACCAGTTCATATCCCAGTAAGGGATAAATTCAGGGAAGTTGGACATACCCACTGATTTCCAGATCTCAAGAGGTTCTAGACCCTACAGTCTAGGGTCTTCCCAGATAAGGAACTAAGTGGAAGAAATAGTGCAATCAAATTGAAGGATGGATTTCAGCATAGTTAGGAAAAAATTGCAACCATTAGGCATTTCCAACTTAAACAGGAATTAGTGAATTCTTTTCATTAGAAGGGCACAAACACTTGGAAATGAACAATGTTGCCATAATCCAAGGACATCTATTTGCTTACAGAGCCCCCAAATTCACAATTTTTTCCTTATTTTCCTAAATGACCTCCCACTGGCTCAGCTCCATGAAATCATTCCTATGCCTTCAATGAGTAAGAATATGAAGGCAGTTCAGGGACATAAATGACAGGGCTAAAAAGAAAATGAATTGTAAGAATGGAGAGGCACCTTGATGACTGGCTAGACTCTCTATACACAACAGCAACAAAACAGTGAGATAGAAATCCAAGGTTTGAAAATTGCATGACCCAGGGAAGATGGAGCTCTTACAGATGGGAGATTTGGGACAGGGAATCACTTGATGGTACAAGACAAGAATAAATCAGTCGACTGGATGATGGCAGGAAGACCCAATCAAAATGTGTGTAAATTTTATTGCTGCAACAAGGCTGCAAACTTATTGAAAATCCTGGTTGTTGTCCTACCTTTCATTCTGACCTCCACTAATGCCAACTTTTCACAGAGCAGAATTCAAACCACAATTGAGTTGAATCAATCATGTTTTATATCATGTGTTGGTTTCTCTTGACATATACCTAGCCAGATTCTCAGTATATAAATTGTCCCGCTGGCTTGAGAAAGGCACTGGAAACCTGCATTGGCTTTCTCCAGTCACTAGGATACCATTCTGAAAATTGCAGTTTCCATGGCTGAAATGAGTTAATTTCTTGCCAAATAGAAAGAAATGTGCTCCCTTTATGCCAACAGATTAACTTAAATGCTTATGGCAAAAGCCACTGAGCCCATTCAATCAGGATTATATTTGACCAACATTGCAATTTCATCAGAGGGTGGTGTAAACAAAATTACAAGCAAGAGTCCTATTCAATGTAACTGGAGATATGCACATAGATGAGACTCAGATCATTGCAGAAAAAGTTTCAGAGTATAAAGCTTAAGTTGAATATATAAAAACTGGTGCTTCAGATTTTAGGAAGATAATTATTATCATTGGAAATGCTTAACAGATATACAAATATTATATAAATTCTTTAAGTCAAAAATAATTTTAATACATGCAATAGTCAGCATGTAAGAAGTGCTTGGGGTTTGATGTCATATATTTATCTGGTCCACAAATCCTTATGCACAACATTAAGTATACTGTTTAGTGGAGGGGATTCAGAAAAAAAATCCCATAAATAGATAAATGTGTATGTTGACAAATTGTAAAAGCATTAGAAGTAAAAGTCAACTTGGCTCCTTGCTTGGGAACTGGGATAGAATGTATCAGAGCATAGTCCTAGACTATCAAGTACATCATCATTCATGCTAACACACAGCTCAGTGTCAGACATTTAATAAATGAGTTTTGGACTGCAATTTGTAAAGTGTGCAGAAATTAGCCATATAAATTCTAGAGCAAGGAATGAGTATCACCGAAGTACCACACCAGCCAAAGGAACATGTGGAAGATTCCAAGGTGAAAAGGAAATGGTGTGTTTGAAAACTTTTAGGATATCAAAGTAGTTAGCCAGGGGAAGCAAGGGACGAAGCATGAAGAGATGGGGAAGATCATGCATGGTTTTATAGCTCACCTTAAAGATTCTGGTCATTATCTCGAGAACAATGGGAAATGCTTGAATGTTTTTTAGGGAATAAAGAACCATTATCAGATTTGCTTGCATAAAAGCACTACTCTAGTTGCAGAGTGGAAAATATGTGCACTGGAGGGTAACTAAATGGATGCAGTTAGAGAGCTATTGTGAGCAGGAGATGAGGGTAGCTGAGACAAGGGTAATGCTATGGGAATAGAGAGAAGTAAATGAATTTGGAAACTAATAAGCAAACTTGCATTGGTAGGATGGAGCCAACACCATTGTCAGCAATTACCATCAACACAAATAAGGTAACTTCTGAGGAGCTTAGTTCTAGTTTTCAGAGACTACAATCATATACAAACAATAGCAAAATAGATATTTACAAGAATAAGATAGAATAGAAATAATGTGTCCAAGAATAACAGATAGTTGAGCTAATCTTTTAGAGATGTGGAGAAGTTTCTGTGAGGAAGCAATGCTTGAAAGAAGAGATAAACAAGAATGAATCTCAATCTCTCTCTCTCTCTCTCTCTCTCTCTCTCTCTCTCTCTCTCTCTCTCTCTCTCTCTCTGCAGTATTTCATCAAGAATAAATCACTGCAGTGGATGATGCAGGAAACCCCAAACAAAAACCTGTATAAATTTTACTGTTCCAACAAAACTACAGTCTTATTGAAAATCCTTGCTGTTACACCTTTTCATCTGACTTCTATTAATGCCACCTTTTCAGAGGAGAATTCAAAGTATTCTTCCTGCATTGAGTCAATAATGTTCTGTGTCATGCCATTGTATATGTTGATTACACACACTCTATTGAAAATTGGAAAGAGGAACTCTTCCTCAGGAGACACAAAGAAATGCCTACTCACCCCATATAGGGAACCAAAGAGAGACCAAAATCATCATTCTACCCAAGTTCAACCTGGTGAACCAATGACTTCATTGGACTTGCTATAGGAGCATGGGTAAGAGGTTATTCACAGGAGCTTCCATGACCCCCAAACAGCTGCATCATAAATGTCTGATTCCACCATGGAGGGTGATTCTGCAGAGATGCAGAGATGGAGTGTGCTCTAACCTTCCACACTCTAGCACCATCTAAGACCATAAGATCAAGTACAGCAAGATAGACTTCAGCTGGAAGAGGGGTGAAGGAGGGAGTGGCTATCAGGTCTCAGATGACAGTCTGATGACCTACCCCACTAACTTCTATGAGGAAACATCAGGGTAGTCAAGCTACCCTAATTAAGACAGTAATATGGCTCTTGTGTTCTGCCTCAGACACAGAGAAGACACACTAGGCAGAAGGACAAACAATTGCAGAGGTCACATAACAATGGCTGTCCTGGCTTATTCAAAGAATGGCAAGCAGGACAGTGTAGCTCAAGTGGAGCCCAGGATTAGGCTGAGTGAGGGGTAGGCAAAGGTATGCTTATTGCAATAAGAAAACTTAGAAGCACCAAGTTTGGGACAGAAGGCCATGGGTACAGTTTTAGACATGTTGAGTTCCAGTCATATTTAAAACATCTAAAATGAAACTTTTTAACTAAGCACAATATGGATGTACAAAATTGGAGCTAAGCGAAACCTAGGACAAAAATACCAGCTTCAGAGTCCATATTATACAGCTGGTTACTTAAACTATGGATGTGGATGGGATAACCCTAGAAGGATACACAGAAACTAGAGGAACAAAGGCTGGAGTGTCATAGAATTCCAGTCCTCAGTGGCCACATAGAGGGAAAGGAGCCTGCAAAGGACAGTGTAGTCCAGAAGCTAAGTGGGAAAGCCACATGGCTGTTTCAGAAGTGCGCAGTGGGAGCATTTCAAGGAGAGTGGTCAACAGAGTCAGTGGACCGCATGGGAAAGCACACAGAAAGGGATGTACCGATAAGAACTGAGAAACCAGTGCTCTTAAACACAATCAGTTCTGCTAAAGATAAAGAAAAGGCCCGATTAGAGGTGATGGAGGAACAAAGAAATACAAAAACTGATGGAATGTTACTGCTTGGGACCAGTTTTCTGAGGATTTCCAAACTGAGTGTTAAGTTTTTTAAAAAGGAAGTATTAGATGAGAAATTGATTCTGAGATGAAGTTTTGGGGGTTGATTTAATTGGTTTTCTGTTTTCGTTCTGTTTTTTTCCTCAGTGTTAAGTTCTTTTTATTATGATGTTACTTAAACATATGCAAATGTAAAGCCCTACAAATCTTTAGGCTTACAGTTGTTAGAGAATTATACAAATAAATTTGCCAATCAAATATAAAGTGAACTATAAAACCAATGCAATTAGGACTGGTAACACTAGTTAGAGAGAAGAGGAGGGAGTCTTCCTGAAGCTCCATTGGCTCCTCACAGTATGGAAGGCCCTTGGCTCTGATTATTCTGTTGGTTAGAAGGCTCAGACCTAGTAGGGCCCAGATGGAGAAGACAAAATTTGTCTGGACATTGAGAAGAAGTGTCAAAATATAAAGCTAGAGAAATCAAATGAGAAGGTCTCACTGATATCCAATTGGGCTCACTTTCACTCCGACTACTGAACAATATTGTCACAATTTCTCACACCAATAATATACAAAATTGAGCAGGCAATATTTTAAGTATCTCAAATTCATATTTGTCTGCATCAAAATGAATGCAACTTTAAATAAAATACATTAAATCAATGTGATATGTTAAATTAGACCCTGAAGAAATACAGAACAATATAATCATATATGCTCATATTGGGTTTTTATTTCATTTTTGACAATTGACTATTATAGAATAAAACATAGGAGAAAAAAAACATAGAACTCTAAATGCATTTTAACCAGAAGTTTTCACCAAAGACAGTTGATAAAAACAGTAATCAGTTCACAAATTAGTTTATCTTCATAATGATTTTATGTTTAGTATTGTGATCATAATATAATCTCAAAGATAAAAGAAATAATTTAAAAATGAACATAGATAATGAAGAATATCTCAGCCAGTTGTCTGTCAATATTTTTTTTTTCATTAAATGTAAAAATGTTTATTCACAATCCTTGAGAAGTTACCATTCCTTCAGAAAATTCTTTATGAACAAAAAGCCAAAAATTACAACAATAGCTTATGCCAAACCCAAAATATACATCTGATGTAATATAAACCTTAAAAAGCATTAACACAGGCAATGTGAATATAGAGTACTTTTAAATTATTTTCATGGCACAGCTGTCAATATTAAATGTACTAAAAAATGTTGATGTTCAAATACCTAAAATATAATATTCAGATATCTAAATCCTTAATTTTTTTAAGATTTATCTTTCATTTTTAATTCCACGTATGTCTGTGCATGTGTATATGCACACTAGTGCAGGTGTCCCTGGTGTCCAGACTGTAAGACTAGAGCTAGAGTTGCCGACAGTTGTTACCAGCTAGGACAAGTGTGGGTGGTAAATATGATCTCTGTAAGGGCAGTACTTTATCTGAAACACTGAGCTATTGCTCCAGCCCCTCTAAATCTGAGCTTGGAGGAAGGAAAGAAGGAGGAGGAGAAGGAAAAGAAGAAGGAGGAGGAGGACGATGAGGGGGAAGGAGGAGGAGGGAAGGAGGAGGAAGAAGAAAAGAAGGAGAAAAGGAGGAGGAGGAGAAGGAGGAGGAGGAGGAGGAGCTCCATTACGTTACTCCCATACACTAACAATATCACTTAATATTATCACACTAATTTTTTCATTTTCTCTCTTGCAAAGACAAGAGTAAAATTACATACACTACAAATTATTTTTAAACTGACAAGAAATTTGAATTTTATACTAAATACAGTGAAAATCTTCTGTTTGACCAGCAAACAGTTGTCACCTGATAAGATGTGAGGCTAAGTGGACAATTAAACATTAACTCAAGTCCCAGCCACTCACTATATGGTGACCTTTACATACCAGACAAGGTTTTAAAGATGAATCATGGGCTCAATGTCTGAAAGAGCATTGCAGGTCATGAAATACAAACCAGTGTTTAACATTCAGCTTTCTCTACCCACAAAAAAACATGTTGTAGATGTCCTTGAGGATATTGTCTAAGATAGTATGACTCTGTCGAGTTAGAACACAGGAAGAAATATGGTGCCTTGAAAATAAAGATATAAGAACGACAATGGAAGTTCAAAGAGCAGACACATGACTCAAAGACAGTAGAAAGCATACCAAGGACTCTTGTCTAAGATGCTCAAGGATTACATGCACGCACGCATGCATGCTCGCGCACATGCATGCACGTTAGTTTGCTAAACAAAGTGAGACCTGATTGATGTAGAGTGTTTCCTGTACTGTTCCTACTGATTGGACTAATGCGGAGTGCTGGAGATACAACTGGATAATTAACCAAAGACAGACTAGCAGGTAGTAGTAAAGAATTATCCTTTGGGGAGGGGCAGGGGACAGCCAAAAATAGTGACTTATTCATAGAAGGGGATAAACTCTGGATTTGCCAGGAAAAAAAAAAAAGATGACTGAGTAGTTCTGTCCACTGTGACCTTGGGAGGGTAAGACTTGGTACTGAGATCAGAAGAAATCTGATCTGATGCCAAAAAGTATATGGAGGATTCTCCCTCCTTTAGGAAGTATGAATACGCCATACTTCCTAAAATGTAACTGAGATCAATTTAAACATGAAAAAGACTTAAAGGGGTTAGACATAGAAATGGCATCTACATAATTTTTGAAAACTGTGTGAAAACTAACAGGGAGAAACTTAGCTGAGTCCCTGTAATGCTCACACATACACACACACACACACACACACACACACACACACACACACACACACAAAGATATTCTTCAGCTGATTGGATGTGCTCTTCCACATGTGAACACTAGCATATACATCACGGCTGATAGAGAGCTTCTACTTAACATTACATGCACAGTGAGCATTTGACCGGCTTCAGAGTATGTTATGAGTATTTCTGAAGGATTGAGCCGCTTCTGACACTGTCAACATGAAGTCATTCAAATGCTCTTCTGTGGCAATGAACCCTGGCAAAAGTTAGGCACAAAACAATAAGCTGACAGCACTGATATTTCTCCACATACCTTCTGTTAATCATTATTCACCATTTATACTTTCTTTTCTTGTAACCCACCAGTCCAAAAGGTTAAAAAAAAAAAAAGAAAAAATGCAAACACACCTACTGACACTGGTGATTAATGATACATTCAGATACGCATGAGGCGAGAGAGCAAATGATTAACCACTTCGTCATTGCCCTGCTCATTTCCAGAGCCATGTCAGTGTGAAGGATGTTCTGAAAACAAACAGTCTCGCATCATCTGTTGGTCTCAGGCAAGCAATGGTCCTTCCAAAGCTGTGGTCTTAAGTATCGATTTGTAAAAGGTATCAGGTCTGACAAGAGGCCTCAGAGGCTTCGTGACCATGAGCCTAATTCCCAGAGTGACCTGAATCAGGGAAATGCCTCAACTCTGGATAATCTCTGAGTGACAAGTCACTTCTAAAAGGCCTGTGCAGGGTGCCTGACCTCAGACTATATTCTTGTTTATAATCTAAGTAATGCTGACATGACAGCTTCTGATGTGGAAGTACAAGCAAAGGAAAACGGGGCATATTTAATGTAGACAAAGTTCTAGAGGAAAAAGAAAAGCCATTTCACAGGCATTGACAATCAATTTTTCTTTAAATTTGCCAAAGATACCAACCCTAGGCATGTTCTCCACAACTATTCAGTCTTCACCCAAAACTTTCAGCTGTTTATTTCCATTGAGTCAGATTCCGACCTAGTCTTAGGAAAATACAACAGATTGAAAAATGAAGTGGCTACCTAGATCAAGGTACTGAACTTTTTAGTTAAGATATGACTTGGTATCTACAAAATCTTCTCCCCTATTATGTTACATATAATATTTTGCTTTCTCCTCCCCAAATAGATTCCATACCTATCTAAAGTAAAGTCCTTTAATGTACTATTCTGATGGGCTGCCATCTTTCTGTAAGATTAGAGACCTCTATAGTACTTCTTCCAAAATACTTCTGATATTCTTGGAATTAACAGTAATTGCTTCAGACTCTAGGCAGAGCAAAGAGGTAGAAGAATAATTTTATTTCTGTTTTTATTGCTTCCTAGGAGCTCTGGGAGAAGAAAGTTGATACTGAAATATAATTTATTAATAATAATTTGTTTCAAAACTTTTACAGTGGAAGGGAGAGAGGGAAGGATCTGTGAAAAGCTTTAGAATTCCCCGAGAAGGTGGCTTGCTCATGGTGTTAAGTATTGACAAGAGAAAAAGGAAAGCTATTAGCACTGCTTTCATGAGTACAGGGCCACATCCTCACAGCCAGGCTTAACAGCATCCTCAAAGTAGACCAGGAATTTTCCACATTGCAAGTTCTCTAGACAAAGTTTCTGTCTCACTTCCCAGCAATGGCAGATTCCCCAGGCCGTTATCCCCATGCCTGACTCATGCATCCTGGTCAGCCTTACTCATAAGCATCTTTTCAAATAAGAGGCAAGCTGGTACATGGATGCTGTACAAATTGTAACTAGAACCCCAGAAACTCATTTATTTCAAGAACTTATGTAGGGACCAGGAAATATTTTCTCCCTATCAGCACTCAGACTTTTGTTGCTATCAGGTATGTAGATAAAGAATATGAAGAAGCTCTCAGGAGGAATGGCCAAAACACAGACAACATTTTCTGCAAGAAAAATCAAAGGGGATCTTGGTCGTGTGGTTAAAAGCCAAAACCATCAAGAATTTGCTAAATGTAAGGATAGAAATTGTTTTTGTTTCTGGAAGAGAGAAAGGGCATCATTGATTAATTTGTCTGAACTACATAGTTTGTAGGTAGAGCTATGAATCTGCCTTGGCTGTACCTCAGTTTAGCCAGGAAATTTTAAAAGTTGCCAACACTAGCCAGGTGTGGTGGCAGAGAGAGGCCTGTCATCCCAGCCCTGAGGAGGTAGACCAGGAGTTCAGGGTACATAGCAGGGTTCACCCCAGGATAGTGGGCTTGAGGCCAGCCTAGGTTATGTAAGATCGAATCTCAAGAAATAGAAAACTGCCAGCATTTGAAGTTCATACCAAAGATTCCTGCCATGAGTTAGTGCTGGCCAGAAGTATCAACCAACCATCGTTTTTACTTTCTATTTAATGTTTGGATGTAGTCTTGCTGTGTAGACCTGGGCTTGGGATGCTCTATAGAGATCAGGTCCTCCTGCCTCAGCCTCCCAAGAGCTCTCATATATGACTTTAAAACTTCTCCAGATGTTCCAGATATTCCCGCTGTGTGATCTGGATGGCAAACCAATGAACTAGGGTACAGTGATATGACTGAAAGCGGTTCAGATTTTCAGAGAATTGGACAAACATCTTAAGGCAAGTTTTTCACAGACCCCAGACCCAGATCAGAAGCAGAATTGCATGGAGAGCTCTTTGGAAGCACAAAAGACTGCCCGTTTTCTTTACTTTCACACAAGCCCCTTGTGGTATTCTGACAAAGCTGTCTCTCCTGAAGAAACTATGGTTACGCTCCTGTAAGTCTTTCTGTCTCAAGTCTTGGCTTTGGTCTCCACACTTGATGGGTCTACAAAACACAATTGTAGAAAGAAACCTACTAAGTCAGCTAAAGGGAATCCCCAAACTTTCTTATCTCATTTCCTTCATTCACTAAATTCCTAACCCAATCATCTTAAGCCAGATATTAGGTCATTCTGCCTGCCTTCAGCTGGAATCCTATTTGGTTGATATAGTAAGAATTTCTCTCCATTCAATATCTGCTTCTTACTGATTTTCCAACCCCTAATCACTCCCTTCCCCCCAGTTTCCACTTGATATTATCTTTCGAGTTAAACTCAGGCGCTCTCTCTCTCTCTCTCTCTCTCTCTCTCTCTCTCTCTCTCTCTCTCTCTCTCTCTCTCTCTCTCTCTCCCTGCTTCAATGGTCTTGCTTCCTACTGTGAAAGTCCTGAATAAAGGATTTCTTAGCAATATAGCAAGAGTCAGCCTAGCTTTTGCTTTAGCACATGACATTCTGAGACAGTGATACTTGCAGCCTTCTGCCTCCTGGTTCCCCATCAGGAACCACTTTTATTTGCCACCTGGGTGTCACCACTTTAAAATGTGCTATCACTCAAGTATTATGAACTTGGGCACCATCAAGGTCCTACGGGAAGAGCAGAGTAGAAAGTGATATATATAAGCAACAGATATGCGATTTTTCCCCCAAAAGATAAGATGAATAAATGTGTCTCAGCAGTAAATATTGAAGGAATAATATCCCTTTGGGATAACAAATGCAGAACTATAAAAATGGATAAAGGGTTGATTGATGGTTTGGGTAGTAACTAGGTGTGGGGAAGGAAGAGGCAACAAGACAGAATTTTTTAAAAAATACAAGCCGGCATTTTTAAGAGACTCATTTTAGAAAGGGAAATAATGTTAAAGCTCGGCTCAAATCTGGAATGGGTCCACAGAGAGGAGGCCAGCTGACAGATTCCTCAATCAAGACCTGCAGGTACTAATGGGATTAATGAGATTATAGTACCTTACTTTAACATCTTCACAGTTGACCTTGGAATTTAAGATGGAGCCAGGTTACTTCTGGTAAATACGTTCACCTGTGCAACAGACATTAACTAGTGTGTCATTCCCAAGTGTAATATGTACATAGAATACAAGGAAAGCTTTGTGTAATGATTTTCATGTAAAATGCTGTGAAACAGTGTCAACACTCACAGTGCACTTAAAACTTCGAAAACATGACATTTTATCGTATGAAATGAATAGGCCTAAAAAGAAGAAGATTTAACCCAAATAACCTAAGCCTGTCTTTATTTAGTTTGTTGGCAAGTTTGTGGAGAATTCTGATGTTAGACTTACTTTATAGTTGCAAAAATAAGGGGAGGTTGAAGGGAATAGAGGAAGTAATGGTAAATGGACTTTCCCAAGGTGTTAGAGAGGATGGCTATCTGAGTTAAAGTTATAATTTATGGCCTCTTAATTGCTCAACTAATTACTATGCCTGCTGTTAAAAGCACTCAGTTATACTTTCTGAATACCAAATTTGATGCCCATTTCCTCTGATATCGAGAGAATTGCATCCACTGGAAAGCTTTCTCTACTTTTGATGGGTATTTAGAATTTAATTTTGCATCGATTACATGCGGTTTTCAGAGAAATGCTGCCCACAGTGTGTAGGACAACTTGCTTGCACAGAAATAATGGACATCGTGGTTTATTCTTTGTAGACATCACTGTCGGCTCTCAAATTCACTCTCGGATATGTTAAAAATATAAGATATCCCTGCTCTGACAATGTAACCCAGGAGTTTGGAAAAACAACCAGGGTTACTACTTATATGATATAAAATAAATGGGTAGAGGGCTAGGGAGATTGCTCAGTGGTTCAAGCACTTACTATACAGGCTTGAAGACCAGATTTGGAACCCCAGAATACATGAAAATGCTGAATAGACATGGCAGCCTGCCTGTGATTGTAGCACTTGGATGGCCTATGAAAGTAGACCCCTAGAACAAGCTAGGTAGCCAGGCTAGCTGTATCAGTGAGCTCTGGACTCACGTAAGAAACTTTGTCTCAATGAATAAACTAGAGAGCAACTGAGAAAAGCTATCGGCATCAGTCTTTGCTTAAACACAAACACACACACACACACACATATACACACACACACACACACACACACGCACGCACGCACACTTGCACACATGCATACATGCATACACACACAGTAATGCATACACATACATGCATACCACACACATGGAGATAGACAAGAGGAAAAAAATAGATAAAGCTACATTTTATGAAATGTGTTCTGTACAAGTTTAAACTTTTAAAAGCATTATAACAAAAGCCCACTTGTTTCAATAAGCGGGAGTGGATGTTCTCCTTATTCAGAGCTGGACTGAAGGACAGTGAATGGAAATAACCAAGAAGGCATCATCAACTGATCCAATCACTAGCTTCAGAAGAGTATGTGGGAAGAACTGTGGTGTGGCCTTCTTCATTTACATGTCGAACTCCTAACCCCAAGTTATCTCCAAATGTTGCTGAATTTGGAGGGAGACAAATTTGACAAAGTCTGCAAAGAGATCATGAAGGTAGAATTAGGCTTCTAGGGTGGACTCTACTGCTGCACCTTTCTTACAACAGATTAAGACAGACGCAGAGGAAAAGCCCCTGAGAGGATGATTATAAGAAAAAGAACGAGGCCCTAGAAAAAGCCGACCCTGACACCTTAGCCTTGAACATCTACCCCTCAGAACTATGGTAGAATAAATTCCATTTGTTTAAGCTGGGAAAACTGGGATTTCGTTACAGCAGTCCTAGTGAACCGCTGCAGGAGCCATTTTAAATATTCCCAACAGGAAAGCAGGAGGCTGAAATCTTCCCACCCCTTTCCCTAGTTAAACTTCTCTAAGTTGAAAGTGATGAATGACCATAATACAGGAGAGGTGCGTCCTACTGTCTAAATCACGGCCGGTCATATTATGATCATTATTTTCCTGCTTTCGATGTCATTTGATGCATGGAATTAAAATTCTCTAAGAACTATTAGGTAAATATTTTGAGTAAAATTTTAAAGCTCAGGAAAGGAAATGAAGAGAGACAAAAAGTCCTGTCAAAGAAAAGGTCTGTTTCAAAGAAAAAGTACAGAAACGTATTTTCTGTGTTCAGCCACAGCCGGCAGGCTTCAGCTCTTATTTCTTCCCCTTTTGCTGTTTCTAAATCGACCCCAGGGATGGCGGAGTTTATTCATTTACGAGAGCCAGAGAACACTACAAAGAAGCAAAAGTGCCCCAGCATTTGCCTTGGTTCACAATTTTCTCATTCACCTTGATTTTGGCTTAACTTTTATCTATAATCTTCCAAATTACGAGTTGGGAATTTGAGGTTAGGAAGGTCAGATTTAAGAAAGTACATCTTAGACTGACTCTTCTCTTTGAAGAGCCGCAGAACCCAAACTGTGTGTCTCCTTTCTCATTACGCCCATCAATCCTAAATTAACTAACTTGGAAAAAGCAGAAGGGGATGTCTCCCACACAGCTGGTTACACATTGATAAATAAATCCATTTTTTTTTTTTTTTGCATGCCAGACTGCGTCCACTGGGGATCCTCCCAGAAAAAAACATTAACCAACCCTTTCCATATTGAAACAAGGCAATGAATAAGAAGGAAAGGCTTCGACTCTAATCTGGAGCTGTAAAACAAACTGTATGAGGAGTGATAATTCAGCAGGAAGGAGATTCCTGACCCTTCGTAGACTGGCAGGTCTTTAAATTAAGACAACTCCTAAGAGGCAAGAAACGGTTCTTCCAGGTCAGGCAGCCTCACGATGTCTCGTTAAAATTAAAGTTGAGTGTTAGTCCACTGAGTTTTTGAGAAAAACAAAGCAAATATATATAAAAAAAAAGGAAGAATTCTGAGTAATGTAGCAGAGCACCAGAAATTCAAGAAAAGCTCAGGTGTGAAGCTGCACTCTGTCTTAGACTATCAGCCACTGGACCTGAGTGTTGTCAGCCTCGTTGACTTCACACCAGTGGGGTAATTGTTCTCACCTCAGAGAGATTGTGGAGAGGTAAGAAAACATGTAAAGCATTTGGTAACATGCCTGACAATGGGAAGACACATTCAATTGTGTGTTCTATTTCTTCCCTTATGCCTTCATCATGAGTTAATTTACAGGATTGCTGAAGTCTTCAACAAAGCTGTATCAAAGAGTAGCAAAGGCACATCCTCGTCTGTACTTGCTGAAGTGTTCTGTAAACTGTGCTGGAGGTCACAGTGACCTGGTGAAGAGTTCCAACTGGCTTTTCCCCATTCACTCCCACAGCCATTCTTGTCTTTTTTTGTTTGCTATTTTAGCTGACTGGAGTGGGAGCACTCAGCCCATCTGATGGCTAGGTGCGCTGTGTAGAAGGAAAAATTGCTAATGACAGAACTTGAGATATTTATACTCATTTCATAGAAATCATTCCTAGCAATCAAATAAATATCAAAATGAGAAACCAGATGAAAACTATTTATAGATTGTCTTCGTGTGAGCTCCCAGAACAAAATGCTACAGACTAGGGAGGCTAAAGGTCAAAATCCCACATCTCTGCACGATAGAATGTCTAAGATCAAGATGCCAAGACTTTGTTTTCTGGTGAGCAAATTCCTCCGGGCTTACAAATGGGTATTTTGATACTGTGGCCCCTTACGGCCCTTCCCTTTCCTTGTACATAGATCTTATAAGGCCAATAATTCCACACTGAGATCCCACCAGCCACCCTTCCTCATCTCATCTAATCACCTAATGTAACTACCTCCTAAAGCTATCATCTCCACATGCCATCACATTAAAGGTTATGGCTCCATTAGATAATTGAAGGGACAATTTAATCTGTAACATAGTTTATAATATATATACATATATATTTCTTTTTCATATTTCAAATAAATAGAAGCCCCTCTCCTGAAAAATTCCAAGATGAGAGTCTCCTGTGTAAATTGTTATCCCCAGTATGGGACTATATAGAAGGTAGGCACTCATATTCTATTTCTAATGAAGTTTACACAAACTTCTGCAGAAATAAGCCTTACTGAAAGCACAACAGAACTCCTAAATTTTAGAAAATCTGTATTTTTCTTTAAATAAAGCCCTCCATGTAATCTCAAGGAACAAATCATGACATGTTGAAAATGCCATTTCCAAGACGCAAAGTAGGTTGGAAAAGGAGAAATACTAGTAAAAACTACACAACCCCATCTAATTTCAGCAGTTTGAAGAAATTAGATTAAATTTTATGCTGGGCATAGGAACAAAGAAGAATTGCAAAGACAAAGACTGAAATGATGGAACTGGAAGACAAGAAGGTACAAATGAGAGCAGCAATGTGTAAAAAATGAGGTGTACAGAAAAACACAAGAGAGTGGAGATGGGGGGTAATTGGGGGTACCTTGGAATTGAGAGTGGTAAGAAAGCTGTGGGAGACTTCAACTTCTAGTAGCATGGTCACTATTGTGAGAGAAGACAATGTTTTGAGAACAAGGCTTCAATCAACCCAGGAAGAAGCAGGGGCCTTAGGAAGAAGCCTGGGGTACTAACCCAAATACCAACAAGAATTCTTGACATTCCACCATCTCTTGGCAATAGGGAGCCAGAATCACAACCCCAATAAAAACAGTGGGAGGGCTCATGGATCTTGTGGCCATTGTTGTCTATGAAGTTGCCTTCTGAGGCTGGCTACAAAATTCGCAGGGCCTAGTGCAAAACGAAAACTTGTGATCCTGGGTAGGAGCAGGGATGTCAGTCTTTTTTCTTTGGCCTATGGCTCCAACCCAAAGGTGTAGTGCAATGGGCTGTAGTGTCGATGCTGAGACAGGTTTAGTATCCAGATATGGAATACAGAGTGTACCATGGCATTGCAAGCCTGGGGAGGAGATGGGCCATGCTATTCTCTGAAACCACACATGGCACATTTTTAAACCTTACCTCGTGTACGTCAACACTTTAGTTCCCTTCAGAGACAGAGGGGATGGATTACACAGGATGTAAACACATCCCAGTGACAGGGAGTGCAGCAGCAATTGAATTGTTGAATCTCCAAGGCTCAAAGCTCCCTATAAATGCTCTGTTTTCCCATTGGATTTCATTTATGAAATACAAGTTCAAAGCTTAAATTGTGAAGCACTAGACGACTACAACTCCATAGCACAAAACCACAAATTTGTGATGCTTTGAGCATGTGGCTCCAGGGGCAAATTAGAAAGCTGGCCCTGCATGGACTTCAGTGGGGTAAGAGCTGGATGCCCAGTGCAATCTATTTTGTTCCTAAATCATTCTATCCTAAAGTAATTGCCTCCATCTCCAGCCATCTTTGCCACCATCTATTCCCAATCTCTGGTAAAGTCTTCTTACTGTCCACCTTGATCCCTCTCAATTGGATCAGAAAAAACCTGAAGCATCTACAAAATTGTAAAAAGAAAAAAAAAAACTGTTAATAATTGGTTCCTGGGCTTTGTTTAACCTGACAGTAAAGACATGACAGAATTCTCTCAACTAGATGTTTTTGTCACTGTTATTATTAGGGAAATGCTACACTTATAAAGTAAGAAGAATTTCAAGCACTTCAGAATAGATGGATTTAAAAAAAAAAAAAAAACTTCCCCTATCTGTGGAACCATTCGAGAGTTATCACAAGTAAGATTGTTTGTTATTGTTTGTTTTCTGTGTCTACTGGTAGTTATGATATGGAGTCATATAAAATACACATATCCTTAATTTTTTTTTTTTTGATTTTTTGAGACAGGGTTTCTCTGTGTAGCTTTGTGCCTTTTCCTGGATCTCGCTCTGTAGACCAGGCTGGCCTCGAACTCACAAAGATTCACCTGCCTCTGCCTCCCGAGTGCTAGGATTAAAGGTGTGCGCCACCACCACCCTGCCATATCCTTAATTTTTGCTGTATCAGCAATAACAATGAGAAGTAGCATCTCCCGTCCTCTACCCACTTCCTGACTCTCGCTTCACATGCTCCACCATCCTGTTTGGCCATCTCTCTGTTTGAGGTGCTGATGCATGTTCACCTTCTCTTTCATCCTCAGTACCTTCAGGTAACTTTTTCATACAGGTATCCTGTGTGATGTTCTGGGCTCACACACGCTCAAAATGTAAATACGTGAGGCTAATACATGAGCAACAGCTTCAAGTGTCGTCAGGAATAATAAAAATTGGCTGTCATTTGGGTCTCCATTTTGTCATCACTTTGTCACTGTCTCTCATTTGGAGCTGCTAATATTATTCTCTTTCCTTTTATAAACGGTTAACTCCATGTCTCCAGAAGCTTTTAAGGCTTTTTCTTTTCTCTTGGAATATTCTCATTTTTTTCCCATTACTTTCTCAGTGTTCCGTTTACCTTCAAAGTGCCCTGAGGCCTGAGTTTGTTTCTATGCTATTTTCTTCTTCCTTTTTTGGAGGGGGGTTGGGGGCTTCTTATCTTTTTGAGATAGCATCTCACCATGTAGCCCAGACTGATCTTGAACTCACCATGCAACCCAAGCTGGCCTCAAACTGGAGATTCTTCTGCCTCAGTTTCCCAAGTGCTGGGATTTAGAGTCATGTGCCACCATGCCCAGCTAGTCCTTTCTTCTGCTAGAACTTCATCAGCATTTTTTAAATCTGCTTTTATATTTTTCGTCTCTCAGTTTTATTATTCATTCCAAAAGATTTTGCCAACTTTATTTTCCATATAAGCGTTTTTATTTTCTGCCATGCGTATGCCATTATTCATCCTATCCACTAAATTTTGTACTTTGGCATTTACATTATTTATACAATGCTTGTCTTTAAAGTGAATCATACATTACCTCTGTGTTTCCCACTGAGTGTTTGTTAACCTTTCTTGGAAGCTGTATCTTCTCTACTCTCTGGGTGCTCAGTGCTACCTCTCTTTCTCTGTGCACATTTGTTACAGATTTTTATCTTTGTTCAGGTTTTAATGCTTTGTTCTCGCTAAAAGCCCAGTGGTCCTGATGTTGGTGCATTTATGAATAAAGTTCTAGTTGATTAACTTAAGCAATTGATCTGGGCTTCCTCTGCATTTATGTAAGTCCCTCCCCACACCTCCCTAAATAGACAGCTTCTCTAAAATAAAGACTGACTGCCTGTTCTGTAGAAGGAATAGAGTGTGTTTGCAGACAAAGAGGGCAAGTGAGCTAGCAGGTGCAGAAGTTCGATACCTTTGTGAGCAATAACTCAAAACTCAGCAACCATTCTAGAGTCATGTAGGTGTGTGCATGTATGCAAATATGTGTGTATGTGGGGGGGGGGGCGTAACTGTTTCTTTTGAGGATGGTCCAAGTATTTTCTAGTTACCTACTATTCCCTGCTCTAAATTTCATTACAGGCATTCTGGGAAATGTCACAACTGTAGAGAAAGCAGCCCCTGGGGCTTAGCAAACCCTTGAGTGGAAGTCTCTGAACTTGCAGGAGGAAGGTGTTTAGATACAGTTGCTAATTGATTAATCTTGACAGTCCTTGGCCAGGCCTATTATAGTTGCTCCTCTTCCCACTGGAGATTCCGGTTGGAGATTCTACGCATTGGTCTGCAGAAATGTTACTTGGCTTTGGTCTCTGACTGTGATCCTCTCATTTCTGATTTTTTTTCCTCCAATCCAACTCCATTTGCCTTCATGTTTTTTTTTTTTTAGTTTATTTTTATTTTATGTGCATTGGTGTTTTGACCACATGCTTGTCTGTGTGAGGGTGTCAGATCCCCTGGAACTGAAGCTACAGACAGCTGTGAGCTGCCATATGGGTGCTAGGAATTAAACCTGGATCCTCCTGGGAGAGCAGCCAGTGCCCTTAACCACTAAGCCATTTCTTTTTTCTTTATGTAATTCCTCAGAACGAAATTGTTGTCTTCTAAAGCAGTTTGAACTTCATTATTTATGAAATATAATTTCTGTCATTGTAATTAAATCTTTGGCTGGTATGAGGACAGCTAAAAATGTCCAAGTTGTGATCTTAAACTTCCAACCTATTCATTAACATTGGTTGACCTAACATCTGGGCTTAAAATAGTGGTCATTTAACATGTATGTATGGTAATTTTCTACAGTGCCTATAGAAGTAACCGTCTTATTCAATAAGAAACTCAGTACCAATACAAAGAAGAAAGCCAAGAGGTCAGAGCAATATCTAAGAGCTAAAACCCTTACCCTTCCTCTCACGGTGGTCCTACCTCTCTGAAAGAGAGCTACTTCCTGTGTGTTTGTCTTTATAAAGACTTTCTGTTCTGCCTTCTCATTGGTTGTAAACCCAACCACATGATTGCCTCGTCACTACCTGTCTGTACAGACCTCCAGGTCTTCTGTGGTTGGTATTGAGATTAAAGGCATGTGTCTCCATGCTGGCTGTATCCTTGAACACACAGAGATCTACCTAGCTCTGCCTCCCAAGTGCTGGGATTAAAGGGGTGCACCACCACCGCCCAGCTTTCGCTATGGCTTGCTAATAGCTCTAACCCCCGGGCAACTTTATTTATTAACATACAAATAAAATCACATTTCAGTACAAATAAAATCACATTTCAGTACAAATAAAATCACATTTCAGTACAAATAAAATATCACCATAAATGCCCCTTATCGAAGTCTTCAATCAGTCAGGGAGTATTAAAACTGTGATTGAAATGTTTAATTTAAATTATTATATTGAGAGATTTTAAAATAAATATAAACAGATTAAAAATGCTCTCTCCTATCTCTTTGCAAATAGACAAATGTGGTAACATATTGTGTACCCCAATAGAGCTTACCTAGGGATCAGAGGACAGAGTCAGCCCCTAAATTGGACATAGAGGTCAGGCAGTGGTGGCACACACCTTTAATACTATCACTCTATCACTCGGGAGGCAGAGATCCATTTGGATCTCTGGAAGTTCAAAGACACACTGGGGTACATGAGAGAAACCGAACCAGACAATGGTGACACGTGCCTTTAATCCCAGGAAGTAATATGGCAGGACACAGAAAGGTATATAAGGCATGAGGAAACAGGAGCTCACTCTCTTGAGGCTGAGGATTTCATAGAGGTAAGCTAGTGGCTGGCTGTTCTGCTTCTCTGTTCTTTCACCCCAGTATCTGGCTCTGGGTTTTTATTATAAGAACTTTTAAGATTCATGTTACAGATAAACATTAAATATAGCCAATAGAAGAGAGTGACCTCAATTCAACTAACTTGGAAAAAATAAACATTGTCTTCCCTAAGGGTTTAAAAAGAATAAAAAAATAATAATTATTGCAAGAGGAGATCCACTGGACATATGGCGAGAAAGCTGGATAGAGTGAGTGAATTACAGTGAGTTGAGGAGAGATTCTGGCTATAACCCTGAATGTAGGAGAGCCATTAATACTCAATTCCTGCTCAAAGAGCCATCCCTACTCTCCTGTAATACAGCTACCATTAGGCTGAAGCTTACTAATTAACAACTTACACTGTCAATGTTCCTCCTTCCTAAACTTATTCACAATAGGAAAAACACACAAGCCACCCTTACATCTTACTGTGAATCAGCATTAAAAGCAGATACTTGAGCCGGGCGGTGGTGGCGCACACCTTTAATCCCAGCACTCGAGAGGCAGAGGCAGGCAGATCTCTGTGAGTTCGAGGGCAGCCTGGTCTACAGAGTGAGATTCAGGAAAGGCACCAAAGCTACACAGAGAAAATCTGTCTTGGAAAAAAAAAAAAAGCAGATGCTTAGAGATGTTTTGCTATCTCATCACTTCTATATATTGCCAGAAAAGAAAGAACAAACATATCTGTACTTTAGATATAGGATTCTATTAATTTTAAGCATGGGTCATATAATTCAAATTAACACAATCTTTTCTAATGAATATGATATTCAAATATAATACATGAAATAATGTAAATCACAATCTAAAGGTTTAAAATCAACAAAATGTATCAGAAGTTTATCTGTGAAATGTTTTACTGCTTACTGAGGTATATCAATCAAATAACAACTAGCAAACTATTGAGAAAATTAATGTTTTCTGTTATATTATCACAGGACTTGGGTCAGTCAAATGTCATTTTGTGGACTGAGAAAATTCATTTTTTTTTTTGTGCTGTTTTGTTTAACGTTATGACCTTTCAAGGTATAGTTTTTGTTTTGTTTTGTTTTGTTTCTGAGCCAAAGTGGATAGCATCCTTTGGAGAGAATTTTCTGATAAGGAGTATTCCTTAATGATGAGTATAGAATCTCATCAGCTTGTGACTTCCCACAGGAAATAATACCACAGCTGGTGAAGAAGTAACTGAACAGTTCTTTCTGCCCAAGAGCCTGATCTTATTTTATTTGAATTGCTAAAGCTGTACTTTCATCTCTCTTCAGTCATGTTCCCGGAAACTTCTGAAGTATTTAAAACAAATAAATAATCCACTCTCTAGATCACCATGTGTTCTGTGAACATGGGATAAATAGCAGATGACCCAGACAAAATTGGAGACTGGCCAATGGGGGGAAAAAGAGTCTACTCTTTGATATATATGAGCTCTCATTAAAGAAGAAAACATAACTAACTAGAAAGAAACTCATCCTGTTCTGTCAGTGGCATGTTTTGTGAGGAAAATATTAATTTCACAGTGATAAGCATGGTGGTTCATCCCATATCCAAAACATGAACATGTCTAAGAGGTTCAAAGCATTCAGAATATAATTTCACTTTATGTTATTCATTTTTTATTATTTTGTGAGAGAGTGTCTTGTTATGCTGGGCTTAAACTTCCTATGTAGCCCAGGCTGGCCTGGAATTCATGGTCCTCTTGCTTCTGCCTTCCTAGTGAGGAGCTATAGTGTGTGCTACCATAGCTGTCACAAGGACAGCTTTATCACTGTAGTGATAAAGTATAAAAATATCACTCTAGTGCTTCTGGCCTCATCCACAGGGATGTATTTCTAAAAGGGCTGATACCTTGGAAAGACCAATTAATCAAATTTGCCATTTCTTAGTAGACTGCTATGGTTTTACTGATAACAAACCAGGTAAAAGTTGTTCTGACTTGAATTTCATTGTGGCAATTTAAATTTCCTTTGTAGCCAGTGGTGGTGCACGCCTTTAATCCGAGCATTCTGAAGGCAGAGGCAGGTGGATCTCTGTGAGTCTGAGGACAGCCTGGTCTACAAAACAAGTTTCAGGACAGCCAGGGCTACACAGAGAAATCCTGTCTCAAAAAAATTTTTTTTTCCTTTGCAATTCTTCAGCTTGTTTCATAAGCATGTATATGATCAAAATACATATACTTTTTCTGGGAGTTGCTTATTCTTTTAATATAATAAATTAGAAATGGTATGTTCAAAGACTTGGGTCAATTATTTGAAAGGTTGTTATTCCATAGGTAGAATTATTTCCTTGCCTCTAAGAACTAGTAGACTTTTAGGAGAGCTTTCGCATACAAGAAAAGGGGGACATGGAATGACAGCAATCCAACAGCAGATGACTAAGAGTCTGCTATTAAGAATGAGTCAGGATAATTCTTCAAATGGCAGTTTCTCTATGTTACACATGAAGAACAGAAGACCAGTATGGCGGTGCCGCTGAACACAGGCCTCTGACTTTGCACCATATCACTGCATACTTTTAATTCACAAAGATTAAAAAAAAATAGTAAGTGGAGGGCAACAGCAAATTCTGCCATGGGAACTTCCAAGGAAGCACCAGCTGTAGACAAAATTAAGATTTTTGTTTTTTCATTATATTTCTTATAAAGTTATATATTAGAATTTAGTCTGGAAAACTGAGTGTCTACCTATAAAGGTTCATGGTTAGATTATTAAGTACACAATATAGAATTATTAAGTTTTTTTTAAAAAAAGACCAAATCTTTGTTTGTTTGGTTTTTTTTTTTTTTTCACTGAATGGCTGAGTTCTATTTTTTGCTGTGTAACCTACTTTCCAATCCAACATACTTCCATAAATAGATCAATGAACATATCGTAATAAATCATTACACTTTTTTCAAAAAGGTAAATCCCCCAAAGGCTATAGCTAGAATGCAATCCTTTAGAAACTCGACCTAAGACTACTTGGTTAAGCACAAGCTTTTCTTTGGAAATGTTAACGTCATGTCAATGCTAGCAGAACTACTCGTTGGTAAGTGATCACATATCTTTATGATTAAGATAAAATTCTGAGAGAAACTTAACTCCAGAGCTCAGGTAAGTCATTCATTTGCAGCCAGAAACAGAGAACTTCCTAGGATTCTAGGTGAGGGAGATTCCCAGGGTAAACAGTGGAGACTGAAAGGGCATGAAATGAGAGAGGGTGTGGGTGAGAATACAAAAAGGGCCATCTGGTCTACCTGCTCACCTCTCTATAACCCATTTTCAATTTCACGTACAAGCATTCTTGTTTCAGTTATTTACTCGCTGCCATGAGGGTTTTGGAGAACAGGGCTCAAATAGGCAAATAAATAATGCAGTGACTTCTATAGAGACAAAGATCAGTGTGGTGAATAGGAAGCCACAGATTCATTGGAGGAAACTATAAGAGGGTCAGAGACCCTTTCCAGCTCAGAAAGTCTATTAGTTTAACTTCTAAAGCCAAGGGGAGATTTTTATGAAACCCGGTAGAATTTAAGCCATGAAGAAAAAAGGAATAATGGCAATAAAAGTATTTTATCTAGTTTGCCCTTATTGAAAAATCCACAGGTAAAGATACAATAGAAATATAATGGTGGATTTAACTCAGTAAGGCTATGTGAGAAGGAATATGGCAAAGATAGAATATTACAAAGGATACAGTTTTAAAATAAGAATTTTTTCTCATGTACCTAGGACCTGATGAAGGAAGCATAATTTTTAGCCTTCTGTCTACTCCGTCTTTGATTTTTTTTGCTTAGCTGTTGATTTATGATAGAAATAAGCTTTGAAGAGAAATGTGAAAAGCACATTTATTCTTCAGATACTATGTGAGCAGGTATCTTAGTCTGTGATTTTAATGTGCCTTTAACATATAAGTCAGAGGAATTTAAATCAAAATTGCTTTAAATGGCTAAACAGTTCCAAGTAGTTCTCACACACAAGGTATTTAGCAAAAGATGTAAGTTAAGTCCATGTAATATAGTCATTCACTGAAATGTTTCCAATATGGATCAGAGTAATCAGATAGAAAAGCATCTATACAATAGAAAAACATTTTAGTGTACATGAAAATAAAAGAATGTCAAAGTTTAATTTCCCCTGAAAAATACCTATTTCCCAGTATTTAAAAGGCAGTAATTTTCCACGCACATCCACAACAAACAACTTATAATGGGGAGAAAAAAGTTTGTGTTCAAGCAAGCATGGTGCCCTGTACTTTTAATCCCAGCACTCTGATGACAGAGGTAGGCGGGTCTCTGAGTTCAAGGCCACCCTGGTCTACATAGTGAGTTCCCGAGCAGCCAGGGTTACATAGAAAAACCTTGTCTCAAAAAAAAGTGTTCAAAACATATAATAATAAAATAAACACAAGAAATCACTGAAATAAGAAATCTGTGAAAAGTTGCTGGGCGGTGGTAGCATAGTCCCTTAATCCCAGCACTCGGGAGGCAGAGCCAGGTAGATCTCTGTGAGTTCGAGGCCAGCCTGGTCTACAGAGCAAGATCCAGGACAGGCACCAAAACTACACAGAGAAACCCTGTCTCCAAAAAAACAAAAACAAAAAAATCTGGGAAAAGTTAAATCAATATGAGTAAAACAACCCAAAATTTAAGAGAAAACTGAATGGAAGAGAGAAAGAATGAAACCACGCTTAGAGAGGAGAAAAATAGGGGAAAACAGCTGAAATGGGATATGTCTTGGGATAATTTAAATTATTAAATAGTTCAGAAGTGACATACTGTTTCTATAGATAGAAACAATCCTGACCTCCCCCCCCAAAAAATTGGAAACTTTAAGCTTTGTTTAGAAAAATTTAACAACAGAAAAAAAAAATTCTACAAAAACTTAAATTTCAAAAAAAAGCAATAATCTAAGAAGTACCCTAGAAGGAAAATAATTAAGATATTAGTCTAAGCCTTCTCTTTTGCAAATACAAATGCCAGAAAGTAATTATGCATATAATACCTTCCATGTCAAAAACAGTATTTCCCTGATTAATTTTATGCTAGCAAAACTGCCCTTCATGTCAAAAAGGCAATTAAAATAAAAAAATTTGAAAAGCAATTGGGAGATATTTTGAAATCTGAAAATTCAGAACATGCATCACCTTGTTATTTTCTGAAGAAGTCCTCATTTTAATTTAAATACATTCTGTACAATATTTTAGTCATACTAAAATAGAATTCATTGTTTATTTGACATTCAAATGTGAATGGAACTCTGTATTTAATCTGACAACCCTATATATTAGTGAATTAGATTGGAAGAAAAGAGATCAAATTAATTATAACAAAAGAATTTTTAAATGGGTGTGAACTAAGCTACTAACTATGTAGAAATTTTCATGTAGAAGCCAACATGAATAGTGACCTTCCAGATAACTCAGGACAGTGAGATCCCGTCAAAGCCCTGCAGTGGTGGTCCACACCTTTAATCCCAGCATTCAAGAGGCAGAGGCAGGAGGATCTCTGTGAGTTCAAGGACAGCCTGCTCTACAGAGTTCCAGGACAGGCAGGGTTACACAGAGAAACCCTGTCTAGAAAAATAAATAAATAAATAAATAAATAAATAAATATTCTATATTCTATTCTATCTGACTTCCCAGTATATCCAGGGCCTCAGAAATGCATGCATGTGAAACACCCATACACATGAAAATGAATCAAACACACACACACACACACACACACACACACACACACACACACACACTACCATCTCAGCTACTTAGAACCATGTTTCTAACTTGTTTTACCATTTAACCAAGAGTTCCAAAAGTGGCAATTTCTTAATTTAACACATAAGCCATCTTAAATTTTAGAGTTCCAGAGAAAAGCCCCCTTCTCCTTAAAAAGAACACTCCTGAGAGCTTTTTTAAATTTGGACCTATTTTGTTCATATTCGTCCCCTCCTTCAAATCCTTCCAGATCCTCTCCTCTTCCCTACCCATGCAACTTTAATTTCTTTCTCAAAAACACAACAACCCCCCAAACCAAGAAAACACAATAAAACCACACCCCAAATCAAAGCAAACTGTGACCAAACAAAAGCATACATACAAAACAACAACAACAACAAACAAAAACAAAAAAACAACCGTGGAGTCCATTGTAGTATGTTGTTCAACTACTCCTGAACATGAGGCCTGGCCTGGAGTGGTTGCTACATCCAGTGTCACTCTATTGGAGAAAACTGATTTTTCCCTCTTCTAGCAGGTATTAAGTGACAGTTCAGTTGTTAACCTTTAACCGAATGGCTAGATTTTCATTCATTCATTCAATAAAATAAAATAAAATATAGTAAGATAAAACAAAATCTATCACGTTGAATTTGGGCAAGACTAGATAGCCCAGGGACCTAGGGTAAAATCCAAATAATACTGGTTTTAAAAAAGAAAAAAAAGCAGTGAGAAAATGATTCCTTGCTCAGCCATCATCAAAGAAGCTTCCTCCTGGAGCAGATGGGAACAAGTACAGAGACTCACAGCCAGACATTATGCAGAGAGTGAGAGGCTTTAGAACACTCAGCCCTAAATGGGATGTCTCCATCAAATCCCTCCCCTTCAGAGCCCCTGAGATCTTAATGACTACCTTTTAAAGTTACCCAGAGTCAGCAGACCCTGATTCCAGCTTCACCTTTCTGTCTTTTGCAGGGATTAAGTTTGGGGTATCTTTCTCTGCCACCTGTTACTTCCTTTTCCCTGGGTTTGAACTTTGTTCTTCCCAGCATACACTGCAGCCCTGTCCTGAGAAGGTATAATAAACAACAGAGCCTAGAAACTAACCATGTCCAGCCGACCACTGCAGTAAAGCTTACATCACAGCAAAACAGTGCCAACCCTGCTGGCAGAACACACTAAGACGGTAAACCAAATTAAAGTCCCCTGAAAGTGTAATATAAAGTTTCAGTATTCATGGTTTATTGTGTGATAAATTTAAGCTCTGAAGTTACTTATTTCTATCTTAGTTCATTTAAAAACAAAGATTTACTTTTATTTTTAAGTGTTGGGGTGGGATACACATGCATTTTGCCTACAGGATCCAGAAGAGGGTATTAGATTCCCTAAAGCTCAGGTTATAGGTTGTTGTAGCTGCCTGATTGTGGGTGCTAGGAACCAAACACAGGTCCTCTGAAAAAGCAATATATACTTTTAACTGCTGAGCCACTTCTTCCACATCCTATATGGTATTTTCAAAGGTTGTTTTAAAATCATTACTTTCAACTTCTTAGTTTTTCTTTTCACCATAAGAGCAGTCAATAAAAGCAAAGAAAATCAAATGCTTTCTATAATATTGTATGCTGCTAATTGATTTGAAAACAATGATCCAGAACCACTATAAAATTCTGGTGTTTTTTAACCTTAATGTGCTCCACATATACTGATCACCTGTTTTGTGGCTATACTAAAACCCTGCAAGGTGTCAAATATGTTAATACCACACAAACTTCTTTGAATTGATAACTAAATATCAAAACTAAAAAATCCTGATATGCAAAAACTGTTTGTATGTATAGTGTTTTCAGTGCCATTAAAGGGGTTCTCAATTTTCCAGCCAACTCCAGCTCTTCACACAGTCCAATAGAGGAGGTTTACAAAATATGAAATTATTAAGGATGGAATTAAGAATTCAGCCATTAAGAATTCCGAATTAAGAACTACAGTCAGCTTCTGAGACTAGCTCCTTTTACCCCTGAATGTGCTCTCTCTGGGACTTCTGAATAACCCAGTTCGCTGAGACCATAATTACCACAGAATTTGCAACATCACTGCTGTATCTGTGTGTGGAGCTTTTCACAACATCTCTCACCTTTTCACAGCTGACGAGTTTGCCTTCGAACATCTACATTCTCAATTCTGTTCTGTCAGGTTCAATTAACTCCCACTGGCAACACTATTGGAACTCGTGACCTACTTGGTTGTCTCTCTCCTTAGTGACTGCCAAATGCAACAAAAAACACCCCCACAAATAATCAGGAAGTAACGACTCCAGAAGCCATTTGAGACGGGGATAAATTGAGAGGTGATCTACTACCAAGCTGGGAAAGAAACATTCACATGCAGAAGATGCAAACATCTCTGGGAGAACTCCCCTCACCTTTCAGTGGTGGGTATGCCATCCTGGTGCCCACAAGGCCCTCCAACATTAGCCAGCTTAAGAAGCCACTTAATAACCCTAATTTTTGGTTTCTCTCTTGTTTCTACCACACTGCCCCTCACTGACATCATCCAGCCAGATGCCTTCAAAAAAGTTTTCCATTGAACAGAGTTTATTAAGAAAGAATGAGTGTTAACTATTTCATCTAATTCTTCTAACTCTAGAAATGTTTTAGTTCTAAGGACAACTGGAAATGTGAATGTCATGCCCCAGTTTCAAGGTGTATACTTATCGATGACATTTGAAAATATAAATCTCAGCATTCCTTGGTCACTTATAGTCCTTTGTCTGAGGCTGAGGTCACATGAGCTTTCCCTGTTCCATGTTATCATGTCTATTGGTGTGGTCCATGTTCTTCCCATGTTTAGGCAGCCATGTTGGTATGACTTCATTAGTGTAGCTTCTGATGTTTCTGGGAGACACGATCTCACAGCAAACTCTCTGTTCCTCTGGCCCACTCTACCTCAATGATCCATGTTGTAGATGTATCAGTTATCAAAAAATAAAAAGATATATATACAAAATGCCAAATAAGATAGATTAACAAAAAAGGCTAGCTGCTTTTATTGAACTATCTCAACTATGCTCAAATAATGTATTGGTTGGGCATGGTAACCATATTTATAGACAGAAATCCACCTGCCCAGGTTAATGTCCCAAGTTCAAGTATGAGAAGATTTCAGACTAAATCTTGGTGATGAACAGGAAAATTATAGGTTGACACAACAGAAGCTGTGATGAGCTATGAAATTTTAGAATTCTTAAATGTTCTAGTTCATCTGCTAATGTAAATCATCAAATATAACTCAAACTCAGTCTCCCTCTCAGACACCTTCAACTGAACAATGATAAGAAAATTCTTGAGAGAAGCTCTCACTATGTATCCTTGGATGACCTGAAACTCCCTTTGCAGGCCAGGCTGGCTTTGAATTCATAGAGATCTGCTTGCCTCTCACGCCTGAGTGCTGAGATCAAAGACATGCATCACCACACACAGCTCCCTGCTATAATTTTAATCTAAATTATAGTATGACTGTCATAGTTCCTTATTCCAGAATACTGCCCTAGACATGGACTTAACCAGTTTTTACACAGAAAATGAATGTGCTCTTTTGACCATACTTCAAATAAGCAAACGAAACCCATAGTGCTCTTCAAGAATAACAACTCCCTTTCAGTTCTGCAACATTAAAATAGTAAGAATTATTTAATTTATAGGAAACACTGATAATGAAGTATAAAGAAATCATAGTTTTGTTTTAGAAAATGTACAAACAAAAGCAAACAGGTTGCACGTTTAAAAAATTATTTTTATGAAAGCACTTGGGGTCATAGGTAGAGACTAGTTCCCCAGCTTGGGTAAAATATCACTTGATAAGAATTTTTATAAAGAAGCAATAAATGCAAATTCCTACAAGGGCCCAGTTCTAGTTTCTTTGTTACTGTGACAAAACATTGACCAAAAGCAGCTTGGGGAGGAAAGGATTTATTTCAACTTCCTGCTGAAGGAAAAGTCAGGGCCAGAACTCAAGGCAAGCAGCGGGAGGCAGGAAGTGATGCAGACAGAAGTCCTGGAGAAAGGAAATGTACAGGGTTGCTCCTCAGGGCTCTCTTAGTCTGCTTCTTACACCACCCAGAACCACCTGCCCAGGGTTGGCACTGCCCACAATAGAGCTAGACCCTCCTACATCAGTCATGAAAGAAAAAAAGTGCCCCCACAGACTTACCTTCAAACCAGTCTGATGGAGGCATTTTCTTTCTTTCTTTCTTTCTTTTTTTTTTTTGGCTATTTGTTTGTTCTTTTTTTTAATTAAGAAATTTTTATTCACTTTACATATCAACCACAGATCCCCCTCTCTTCCCTCTTCCTGCCCCTGCCTCCCCCCTTGCATCAAGGCTGTGCAGAGGCATTTTCTTAATTAAGGGTCCCTCTTGTCAGATGCCTCAGTTTATGTCAAGTTGACCAAAAATTAACCAGCAAAGGTTGCTTTTCTAAAGGGCCCTTGAAACTACAGGCCATGGGCCCCAAATTTGCTATGGCAAACTCCAAATGGTTCTAGAGAAAGTGAACTTGGAACTTATGATCATTTAGAGCATTTAGAGTGGTTCTGAACCTTCCTAATCCCACAACCCTTTAATACAGTTCTTCATGTTGTGGTGACCCACAAACACAATTGTTTTCGTTGGTACTTCAGAACTGTAATTTTGCTACTGTTAAGAATTGTAATGTAAATGGTGGATATGCAGGATATCTGATATGCGACCCCTGTGAAAGGGCAGTTTGACCCCCCCCACCCCCGTCCTCCACCGGGTCCGCAGCCCACAGGTTGAGAACCACCTATTTAGACATTTCCATTTGTAAACTTAATCCTTCTTGTTTTATAAGGATAGACCATTACAAAGTTCACTGGAAACAGCAACCCATATTTGAGGAACTGGATTTCTTTCAAAAGTCCTCTGAGGGCCCTTGCAGTCACCAAGCAGAGGCCTAGGTCCACAGAGCTGTTAATCAGAGGGAAAAAGAAAAAAGAATATCCCACAGCAGTGATAGAAGAGGTAAGTCTCTTTCCAATTCAAAGCCGCCTCTCTGTGCAGCCTGCACTTTAAAGAGGGAGCTTTTGTTGTACTAAACACACATGCTAACTCAGTAATTCCTTAGAATTCTTCCCTTCACTAATGGATCCCAGAGGAGTCATAATCAGACCAACTCATTGCCAATGGGGTAAGCCACTGGAAGACACCAGACTCCAGTATCTCCCAAGATTTTTGTCCTGCCATTCAGAAAAGATGTTTGGCCCCAGGTTTTCTCACATCTGTGACACACACACACAAATTCATTCACACTGGTTTTCAGAAATAATGTGTAGATTAAATGAATAGTAGACCAGCAGGGCCATTTTATTTGCATGGACTGCAGTACGTGGAAGTAAAATAAGCAAGAGGGAAATCGAACCTAGCCATGGGAATTCCTGTAACGTTGACTGGGTCCTCCATCGATTCTCTTCTACAGGAAAATCATGGCACAGAAGAAACAATCAGCCAGGAACGAAATTCTATGTTTAGCCATGCTAAATTGTCACAATAGCCATATGGTTATTTAGCTTAATAAGGTTTCCTGAATGTATAACCAAGAGGGGGAAAATAGGTTCTGATTTGCTGAATCTAAGAATAAAGATTTTGTGCAGAAAGCTGGCATTATGTGTTTCTGAAATGAATGGTAGAGGAGCAGGGGGCTCGTCAGGAAATAGGTGGTGGGTTTTTGTTTTTGTTCTGGTTTTTGTTTTTTGTTTTGTTTTTTTTTAGTAGTAAGCGTATGTTTAAGTCTCCACTTGGTTTAACTAAGTGGGGTGGAGTGAAGAAAAACTAGTGGCCCTAATGCAGACAGTTTGAAGTTTGGCGACACAGGAGCATGTGGGTTACATGATTCTGTGTCATAGCTGCTGTGCCCTAAACACAGACTCCGAAGAGAAGTTAGAGGAAACTAAGCATGCATCCATGACCTTAAGAAGAACATTTCTAGGACACTCGCTGTTTCAGCCCCCTGCATATATGATTTACTTAACATTTACCTGCTTTCTGGAGCTTAAAAAAATAGGACTTTTTTTCTCCAAAGACGGAGAAAGGTTGAACTATTGAGATGTAATCTACTACAGATAATATATAAAAAGAAGAGCTAAATATGCCATAGGCTCCCCCACAATTCTTCAAGAGTGCACTGTGATTTATAATGACTTCAGAGGTAGGCTCAGAAGATGAAGGACCGCACCACAGGTGGAGGAGGCACAGCCAGTTACAGAGAGAAGGCCAAAGGGAGTGTCGTCATTCTTATGCATACTCTGTATTCCACTGCTCTCACAGGGATGGGGCTAGGCAATAAAGACGTGCAGAGTGTCTCTAGAATGGAAAGGTGGAGAACTGAATTAGCTATAGTCACCTAATCTTATCTCTCCCCACAGACAGAAAATGATCCCAAAGCATCCAGAACCTTCCAGGACGCCTTGCCTCCAGCCATGAAGCATCTTCTGCCACTGGCAGGCCCACATCATTCCGGAGGGGGTAGACATGATTATGAGAGAGGGCTCACTTCTAGTCAATCAATATCTGCTTCCCTAGAACTTTCCTCCATTGCCTTGTTCCCTAGGACTTCATCTAAATGGCTGGTGAAGGTATTGAACAGTGCGGGGTCAGAAGCTTGCCTCCACAGTGATCACCTGGGCAGCACTTGTTGCTAAGCCACAGAGGGCTAGCCTATTATATTGCTCTCTGTGTGAAATGGCTGCCCAGAATCTATGGAGAGGGTCTGCATTGCAGCAGTGTCGAAACCCCTCAGACTTCAAAGAGGGATTTGGCAAGACCATTCTGAGAAATTTTCTTTTGACTCTGAATTATTAGCACTTTCTCTTTTACATTTCAGCAAAGCATCTTTTTCAGAATTTGCCCAAGAATTAAAGAAAGGTGCCAATTTTTCACCTTAGGCTTGAAATAAATAAAGGTCAAGTCTCGGTATATTTATAACATTCTAATTATGGCCTGTTTCTAACAAAAGAAACAAACAACAGAACTGAGTCAACCCTTAGTGTTTCCACGTGGGACAAAAAACTTTTGCAAACCATTGACGTTTTTAGTAGTGATTTAGAACAACTTAAAAAAATAACAACTGGGCTCAGTATGTAAAAGAACAAGCTTTATGAATCCAGTGAGTTCAGTCCCTGGGATCAACAGGGGAGGGGGAGAATTGAGTCTTTAAAGTCCTTAGAGTTATCCTCTGACCTCCACAGGTACCCCACACTCACACTCACAAACGCGCGCGCGCGCACACACACACACACACACACACACACACACACAATGAAAATTGTAAATAAATAAAATAAGAAGAAGAACTGCCACTACCAAATTGCAGCATTCTGGAAGTCTAATGTTTTCAGAAACTATGCTTAGGTGAACTCCATACAACATTCCTGTGGGCTTTTTTTTTTTTTTTCTTTCAAGTTCATCCCTGGAGTACAGTGTTCTTTACTTCTCTGCAAACTTCTCCTTTTAGACTGTACAGCATCCCCTTCCCATAGTTAGAGATACTTGAAAATGTCTTTGACTTGCCAGTCTCTGGTAGTGTGTTCTGACACTAGGGGCATTTGAATACTTTGAAGTTCTGGATATGTTATGGTCATTTTCTGCCCTACAATGAAAGATTGGATTAGGTGAACACTGCTTTTTAAACTGTTTATTATCACCAGGAGAACATATTCTTTTTATTCTTTCTTCCAATAAAATGTCACCATGGCTTAAGGAAGTACCAAAAAGCCAAAAGCTCCCCCAAATCTGTATTTCCAACCCTGAATGCTTCTATAAACCCTGGACTAATGACTCTCGAAGCTCATGCTCATGTGCCCTTGCCTCCAGACCTTGTTTGCCTCTTCATAGAGATCTCTTCCCTCACATATTTGCTACAGATAGATTTTAATTTTTTCTTCATAACACAATATCCATTGTTCATTCACAACATTCATATGAACATTCATTCAAAGTTCTTAATTGACTGATACTTAAGTCACTGCAATATATCTGCTCTATAAATGCATATGGCTTATTCCTAAGCCACAAGTTCCTTTAAGACAAGAACTGCAATATATTCATCTTTATATTACTAGAACTTAGAGTGATGCATGAATTATTCTAAGGGCTAAGTAAAATATTAGTTTGAATGACATAGAATACGAAATCAGTTTCTCATGAGATGGTTGAGGCACTGGTGCTTAAAACTCAATCACTGAATATATATAAAGCAAGTACTTTTTCATATGAATTTTGGTGTGCATGCTTACAAAGCATGCATGGTTTATCCCATCAATGGCCTGTGCTTAATGCTCCCTAGGTACCCTAAGGCTTGGTAATCTTTGAAAGCACTGCACCAAAGTTAAAATCCTAGCAAGCATGCGCAGATAATAACAAAGCTAGACCCCAATCTTTTTCTCAGAATAGCCAACTACCACACTATCCCAGTTAAACAAAATGCTTGTCAGCTTTCATATAATTACTTAGTGATACATTCTGCAAGCCATGAAAGATGGTTATCTCAATGAAGTGTTACATTTATCCCAAAGTAAAATCAAGACTAGGTACCATGTCAGCATAAGTTAACATGGTGAAATGTATGTTCAGCAACATTCTTGTGCTGTTTAAACTCATATGTCAAATGTTTTGTGTATTTGCTTAGAATGGTCTAAGTATCAATCATGATGTCTCAAGAACTGTGACAGTATACAAAGAACTCTGGGTTCTTACAGTTTCTTATGTGTGATGGCAGACTAGAGGGACAGGCTTTAACAGTAGATGCTGAAATTCTAGAGGAAAAAAAGGACATATTTCCTATGAGAAAGAACAAAATAAAGATTTGTAATGAAATACATGAGAGAGAACACAAAAATATAAACTCTTGTGTAAATGGATCTCATAAAAGCAGTGGGGAATATATTTTGTTGGGGAATGTTATTTTAAGGTGTGTTGCTTTTGTTTATGTTACATTTGTTTAACCATGTAAAGCTGTGTTACTGTGCCTGTCTAAAATACCTGATAGTCTAATAAAGAGCTGAATGGCCAATGGCAAGGCAGGAAAAGAACGCTAGGGGCCAGTCACCCAGCCATCCAGCCAGCCATGGAATAAGAGTAAAAGTAAGATTTACAGAAGTAAGAGAACAGTAAACACCCAGAGGCATAAGGGTGATGGGATGATTAGTTAAGGAAAACTGGCTAGAAACAAGCCAAGCTAAGGCCAAGCATTTGTAATTAAGAATAAGCCTCCATGTGTGATTTATTTGGGAACTGGATGGCGGGCCCCCCCAAAACAGCAAAAATGAACAACAGTATTTAAGCAAACAAGCATGGACAAGTGAAGAACCATTTGAGGGGTTATTGGACATGGGAGGATTAGGAAGGAGGAAAGGGAAGGGAAAATGATGCAATTATATTTTAATTAACTAAAAATTAGTGGGAAAAAAATACAACTAACAGAGTTCCACAAGTACTTCTGAGTGAGTGGGGACTCCACACATGGGCCCACGCTGGATATTAGAGGAACATTGGAATAGTAGAGAATTATCATTTTAAAAAGAGAAATCTCTATTGTAAGCACATCAGCTTTCTTTCCAATGAAGGCTCTGGAGCCTGGAGGATGGGCAGCTTGCTGCTACAAAGGAAGGAAGCCTAGTATTTCTGGACTCCACCTAGTTCCACTTCAGAGCTTCGTGAAGATGATACCTAAAATATATCATTACAAATATTTTCCTTGAAGAATGCATGCTTCAATGGTGTGGAAAGTGAATGTGTGTATCAAGGTAGAGGATGAAACCAGTTACATGAGTGTAAGCTACAGTCTCTAAAGAAAAATCTTTATCATGTGTGATCAGCGATATTGGATAGGACAGTAAAATGAATGCACACCTATGTATGTAATTACAAGAAGTCTTGCTTTCATCTTCCTCCATTCCTGTGGTATTTAAGTGCACAAGAAATATTCTTTGAAGTCAATGAGCACTGTCTACAGGCTTTGGAGGACAAAATGCTGAGGACAATTCAAAGAGATTTTTATTTTCTAAAATGTAGATGAATGTCTTAACCATTAACAAAGTACAAACACAGTAGGTAAAGGTGAACAGTGTGGCAAAGCTGAGCTTCAACACACATTTATGAGGACTTGGATTTTTAAATGCTATGGCATTTCTGGGAAGCTCCTCGGGGCGTAGGTATAATTAAATAATTAAAATGGTAATTACTGACAACAGCAATATTTTCCATTGTAGACAAATGAAACAGCTAGCAGCAACGCAGATGAAAATAACACGTGAAGATTGTATTTAAAAGGCTTACATCATGCTTTAAGAGAGGACAGCTTTGAAAAATTACTTCTCAGCGTACATGACGGGCAAGTACATAAACAGAATTTTCTACTTATGAGTGCATCCAGATGAGAATTAGTGCAGTTGTTCTACAATATTAGGTTATCGTTGTTGCTGTTGTTGTTGTTGTTGTTGTTTAGACAGGGTCTCTCAATGTAGTCTGGGTATTTGCTATGTCGACCAGGCTGTCCTCAAATTCAGAAATCCTCCTGCCTCTGCCTCCAGAGTACTGGGACTAAAGGCATGCAGGACCACACCTAGTTTCTCTTGCTAGATTTTGGTGGTAAGAATAAAAGGATGTTCTTAATGAGACACTCCTAGTTAGACCACAACTTTCTGGGCCCCATGCTGAGCCCCTGGCACAGAGTGACAAGTCCCAAACTACTCCACTGTGTTCTGTTCCATCCTAAGTCTTTCTAAGTCTGAAGAGTTATGAATGTCTAAAACCACTGTCATATATTTCTAATCAGTCCCTTCTTATAGAAAAATCCCAGTTTGACCTCTGCTGTGGTTTTAATATGAGTATACCTTCCAAAGACGTACATGGTAGAGGCTCCATTCACAAAACCTCTGAGGGATAGGGCACAGGGGAGGAGCCCTAAGTCCTTCCTGGAGGGGATTTTAGGACCCTATTCTTTCCATCTTTATCTCCTGGCTCATGAAGTAAGTACTCTTGCTTAGCCACGTGCTTCTATCCTGATGTGTTAGCCTCACCAGATGCCCAAAGAGTAGTCTGCCTCACTTGGACTGGAACCTCCAGAACTATGAACTAAATTTCTCTTTATAAGTTTTCTCTTTATAAGTTAAGCCTCAGCTATCCCATTATATTAGCATGAAACCGACTGATACACCCTCCCAAGGTGTGGATTACCTTTTCCTAATCTATTTGTCACTATCCAAGGTACCACCATTCTGTACTCCCCGCCTCTGTCCGGCTGAGCTGTACGCACAGGTTGACACCACTTCAGAAAGAGTATAGCACTAAGTCTCTTAGGATTTGCAATGGACATTAGAGACTGGTATTACCATGGTTATACATGGAAGAAGTACTGATGTTAAATCTCTAGCCCATCGCCATTCCCTTTTATAACAACCTGGCGGTTGAACAAATTGCTGTAACTACTGTATGCCTTGAACAGAGCAGATATGAGCTTAGTGGGAGTTGTGGCTCATTGACTTTACTGAGAGAGTATGACTCCAGTCCTTTGAGTTTTATAGGGTGATGAGTTAGGTTGAGTTAAAGCAAACCTCAGAGTATAATTTGATTGGTTTTTCCTCCATCAGTGATGGATGCTTGATAATCACTTTCTGCCTATTATATCAATAAATCAGCTACAATTCAATTTTAATCTGTAAATAAAGTTAAATCAAAGCTATGAGGTTATTACTTGTGTGCATTAGCTACTTAGAGGTGTCATTACTGTCTGTGGCTATTGAGCCAAATGCAGTCATTTGAGTTTTTAAGTTCTACATTTAAAGAAGCTGAGACACATTTGCTAAATGTTCTTACAAGAAATACTATGCACCAAGAAATTTGTAACTGCCCCAAAGTGCAAACCTAAGTTATATGATATCAGAACAAATAAGTATTTCAAGTTTCTAACACAAAATGATATTATCTTTGGATTGTCAGTCAGCATGCAGGGGATACAATACAGATGAGAGTTAAATGCTTCTCACAAAGAAGAGCGGAAAATGGGCCAACATTCCAATCTCAGCTTTGGAATTAAAATCAGAAAAAATAAAACTACACTCCAATCTTTCAACCTGTCATGCTTTGCTGTGTCCACAGCTGGATTCCATCATACATGCAGTATTACAGCACCTAGTATGCGATGGGTGCTCAGTGAATGTCAAGTAATTACATGATCCGGTCCACACACATGACAAGCCACTATAGGCTCTAACTCTCTGACACAATGGGCCATGTCTGTATGAATGTGAACCACAGCAGGATGGATGAAGCTGAATGTCAGCTCAGAAGACAGGAGAGGCTAGCCCTACCTATGCAAGAATGGCACAAGTTAAAAAGCTAACAGGAATAACCCATAACATCTGTAAAAGCCAAAACCCAGCACATTTCAGCTCTCCATTAACCTTGAGCAAAGCTTCACATGGATCTGAGGATATTAAGGGGATGATAAACCTTTTAAAAGAGAAGTATGTACAGACATTGGACTTTTAAAAGAAATAGACTTTTCACTACCATACTACTCTTTGAGGTAATTATTTAAATTATCAAGACTTGGACATTTTAAATATATTTTTGTTATATTCTGAAGAAAAATAGATGGAAATAGACCTCACCACCACTATGATGAGCCCTAGATGTCACCATTGAAACAACGGCTTAGTTAGAGTTTCTATTGCAGCAACAAAACACCATGACCAAAAAGCAAGTTGGGGAAGGAAGGATTTATTTGGCTTACACTTCAGCATTGCTGTTTATCACTGAAGGAAGTCAGAACAGAAACTCAAACAGGACAGGATCCTGGAGGCAGGTGCTGATGCAGAAGGCCATGGAGGGGTGCTGCTTACTGGCTTGCTCAGCCTGCTTTCTTATAGAACCCAGGACCAACAGCCCAGGGATGGTACCACCCGCAATGGGCTGGACCCTCCCCCATTGATCATTCATTGAGAAAATGCTTTACGCTTGATCTCAAGGAGACATTTCCTCAACTGAGGATCCTTCCTCTGATGACTCTAGCATGTGTCAAGTTGACACACAACACCAACCAGTACAGACACCATCAATACTAATGTCACCTGGGTCAAATTCCATCACTGAAGCAACAAAGTGAATGAATATGGGTTTAAGTGCACATCCACACATGAGAAAACAGGGGACCTGAAGGAAATCAAAGTTTATACCTAAGAGGTAGGTGCGGGTACATGTGAGAGTGTGTGTGTGTGTGTGTGTGTGTGTGTGTGTGTGTGTGTGTAAACAAAGGACAAAAGCATTGCATATTTAATAATTAAACCAATTATAAGATTCAAGTGGATCATTCCATAGTGGTCAGGACAGGATATCAGAAATAGTTGCATTCAGCTTTATCACACAGAAATTCCAGGAGCAGATGCTACTAAATTCAAGTGCAGAGTCACTTATAAGCATAATCTGTCAAGTTTTAAGCAAAATACTAATGCACCAAAGCAGTGTTTTCAAGATCAAATTAAAAATAGTCTCCTAAGAAGAGCCTTGGACCTGAGCCTCTGGGATTCTGGAGGTCACACACATTAAGGCATGATTCGGCCCTAGTTAGCATTGGATATATTCGGTTTCATAGATGGGACACAACACTAAGATCTAACAATCTGTTAAGGCACAATATCTATTCAACCCCTAACTCTTCATTCATTAGGGGGAAGAAAAGGATCACCAAGGACGATAGAAGTGACTACTGCCTCAGCCCCTCACCCAAAAATATTCAAGGAATGTATATTGGGTGTTTGCCAAGTGTAAGACTCTGTGTCCAACATGATCAGCATTTTCCCTCCACCCACCCACCCCCAGCTGCCAAGTCCATCCCCATATCCTCACTGCTCCACAATTCCAAGTTGTGAGAAAATATACCATTCTTGAAGAGAAAGTGGGCCTTCTTTTTGCATATGATAATGTTTCGTTAACTTGCATGTTAATTTTGCCAGAAAACTCCATAGCTTTAACTAATTTTGGAAAACTGGTATTTAACAAGTTCCTTCCTATTTTGCTTATCTGGCGTTCCTAGCCCTCAAGAGCAACTACGGCTTATACTCAAAATCTTCCATTCTCCTTCCTGGGAAAAGTGCCATATAAAAAGAATCAATATACAATCTCCTTTCAGGGCAAAGAATATGATAATGCTCTCTGATTCATGACACTAGCCACCAATCTTTGTCAAACCTGGAGCATTAGCAAAAGGGGAAATGTCGTATTCCATCTGCAGGACAGCACAAACGGAGGGAGCGTCCTGATTTCCCTCTGCATTAGGTAAGTGGACTCTGTCCCAATATAAGAATGTTAATGGGTAAAAGATGTTGAGCTCTCCAGTGGGGGCCTGTGTGGCACAGACGTTTGGGTGCCATGAATACAACAGTTGCCTGCTTATAGTTACATTTCAAACAAGCAATAGCATTGAATCATTGGCTGAATTAAGGAACTACAGCTTAATTATTTCCAGAGTGGTGGAATTTAAACACTGTCAAGGGCTGTAAAGGGCTGCTTGTCTACTCTTAGCCTATCCGCCTATCTGTGACAGGAACACACTTTCCTGAAAACTTTGAATCATTAGATATTGCTATATTTATGATTTTCCCTTTTGGCTTTTTTTCTTAATGTAGAAGCTCATGTAGCCCACACTTGCCTGGAACTCATCAGATTGACCTTGAACTACTGATCCTTCTGCCCCTACCTCCTACGGACTGTGATTCAGGCATGTGCCGGTATGCCTTGTTTACGTGCCACTAGTGATGGTACTGAAGGCTCCCTGATGCTAATAAGCAAGCAGTCTAGGAAGTGAACTATCCCACTGCCTCCACACCAGCAGTTCTTTCACGTAACCAAAGGCTTACAGTAGTCAGCCGTAGGGAGGTGGTATAGGCAGGGGTCTTTGAAAAGACTTCTCATATTCCTAATGTTGGATGTTTCACCATGATGCTAAATTACTTTGTAATTAAAAATAAATAAGGTATTCAAATCTGACTTTCTACTCATCCTTATTTTACTTAATAAGAACCATCATGAAACATACATAAAATGTGTTTCATGAAGAAATCAAGTTGCCCTCACTCTTGACTTCTTTGTAAGAAACTGTCCATTTCCTGCACGAGACACTGCTAGGCGCAGGGGGTAGTCAGTTCTCCATGGGTCTCTTATGTTTGTGTACATCTTGTAGGCAGAAATACCAGCTGCCTTTGTACCAGACAATTTCTTGTAACATGTTGATATAACAGTAAGTCTTTCAAGACAAATAATTTCTCCCTCTGGAACAAAAGGGAGGTGACATTCTTGCTATCCAGTGTAGACAATTCGGGTTCCCCAGGCTTAGGTTTCCTCTCACATAAAGCAACCAACCAGACATGTAGCTATACTCTGGCCCACTTTACGCTGCCCTGTGGTTACCGGGACTCTGAATAGGTGTCAGGTGATCTATAAATCTAGGTACAACCGTTGCCGTGAGTAAGGAAGTCCTTTGTCTCTGACCCAGAAGTCTCTTGCCTTCTGCTAGCATCCATGAAACTGTCTAAAGCCTAACTAATTAGCTTGTAAGGAAGGAAAACTTTCAGACTTCTTGCAGGATTTTGCAAGTACTTCACACAGTTCAATTGCAAACATGGTCGTTTTCTTGGGGAAATTATAATCTGGAACATGTCAAACTTGTATGCTGTTGAGACAGATATGACTGGAGAAGCTTAAAACGGCATTGAGTACCTTGGAAAACCAGTCACAAAAAAAAAAAAAAAAAAGCAGAATCTCCCGTGGTTTGTGACTCTAGAATAAAAACAGAACCATCGTCCGGTTTGTTGAGGAAGCATGGAGAGAGCGTCCTAAGACTGCCGAAGATGAATTCTCCTTTCACTTACATAAGACAAAGTGGACGGGCTTTCAAGATGGCAATGCTATTCAAGTCCCACTACCCGTCACTCAAATGCTCGAAACATCTTGCCTTTTATGTGTGTCTGGGGGGTTGCTGATGAATAGCATTGTTAAAACTGTTTCTCACCTCCGCAAGTCCCTATCCTGTTTACTGCTCTTAAGGTGTCCTCCGGAAGCCATCCCAGGTTCAGCTCGGGGAGGTGGGGCCACTTCAGCACGCTTGTTCCAATGACTTGGAAGACTCCAAGTTTCAATTAAACTTTGCCCCTGCTGAGTCACTTCCTTCTCCAGTCAGCATTTGGAGCGCTCAGATTTCTTCATCTAATTGAACACTTAATATACAGCCATAAATTAATCACATTGAAATGGTGCTAATTATTTCATTAGCTCCAAACCAATCCAATCTAAATCACAACTTATTAAAGCTCAATGCTGTTTCATCTTTACTTGAACTATTGATTAAAATATGCTATAAATTACATATGCAGATAAACAAAGAGTACATTTTCTGTCTACTTTTCTGAAACTCCAAGGACGTTAGGAAGGGGCTGTGTGTGTTTCTGATCCATTTTAATTTTCTGCAGCTGTACAGCAGACAGCAGTAACTGTAGCTTGTAGCCACATGAATAAAGTAAGGTCAGAACAAATTTTCATCCCACTGGTCTCACAGCAGACTGACGAGTAGAAAGACTCTTTGCTCGCTCGCTCTCTTTCTCTTTTTTTCTGTTTCCCTTGAACATCTTGACAGACAGGCTGGTAGATAATCCTGTCCAGAGTTAATGTGTAGTAACAGGATTGAGGGAAACTGGCTTAAGAGGCTTCCATCTGGGTCGGGACATATCGATGCCATAGTTAAAGATGTTCTCTCCGCTCACCACTGCGAAGATAAATGTCTGAACAATGAGCTTAAAAGCAAAAGGGAGTGAGATGCTCAGAGATGGGTGATGAATTGTCAAACTGCGGGAAAGAGCTTGCACCAAAGAGGCAAGTTTGCTTTGTGAAGAAGTGCGGAGTAAAGGAGAAATGGAGAAAAATAATTAGAATGTGCTCCTTCTCGGGGCTGTGTGAGCTGGAGGCTAAATTCTTTAAGGGAAGTTTGGCTATTTTAACTCAGGAAGAGAAGCACTCTGGAACAACAGGGATGATAGAGTTCATCCTCTTGTGGCCAATAAAATGGTGCAATTCATTCATTTGGCAATTCATCAGCAATTATGCTGTGAAAAAAGAATGTATAATCACAAAACGCTATTGCAATCTTTTAGCAGCATTTAACCTGATATTTACTCTCATCTCAAGAACTGGGCTGAAAGAAACTCAAGAGTAAGCAGCTCTCATGCATCTTTGTTTTCCTTGTCTACAGGGCCTCCCTCCACCACTTCTTCTCGTTAGGCCAATCACAGCTGGCGGCAGGCATTTGATGTGCACTGGCATTTGTGAGTCTGCAGAGTTGCCCAATGATGGGATTTAGCTTTTGATATAAGAATTTAAGGTAAGATATCCTCCTTCTCTAACAGCTTAAAAGCTACCATTTATCCACTTGGTTTGCCCAAGCGCAATTCTGGAACCTAGCGAGGCAGGTAACAGAATTGCACTGCGGGAAAGGAGGATGAGGAAGAAACAACCAACATAAAGACCCTTAGCAAGGCTCAGAGCTGCATTAGCCTGACAATATACAGTGCCACTCTACAGAGTTTCAAGAAAATTGTTTTTTCTGTTAACCAGCAAATAAGTATATGGACATTGATCTTAAGGTTGCCCCCACCTCCATGCAATGAGTTGACCAATGTCATTATGAGCATCTAAATTTTCTCTGGATAGGTCTGCATGACTTGTTAGGCATCTCTCAATGTCAGTATTTGCTTTTAACTTTGGTGATGTTCTTTCCAGCAGATGCATCTCTCTCCCAAACAGATGCATTGAGAACATATATTTAACACTACTAATCGGACCAAAGTGCAACGTGCAAAGATGCTGGAATGCTATCAGCAGAGCTATCTTTATCCCCAGGACAGAGATTGATTGTAAGCTTCGCAAATTCGAGCCAGTATGCCCTGTTCTTCCTTAGCAACTGAATACCTAGAATCGTATCTGACTTATGTGAGGCACTATAAATGTATACATGAATGAAGAAATGAATGAGCAAGTGAGTTAAAGCACCTGTATGTGGTTTTAAGAGTCCCTCCTTACCCCCTCTCCCCCATTAGCCTATTTAACCGGTTAGACTTTTGTTATGCCTAAATCATCTTGGGAGCATTTCAAACTAGGCATTTCTTTCCTGGAATTCCTCCAAACACCAGCCCTCTGGTTCTGACAACTTCAAATATCTTTAATGATTTCTTTAAAGAGCAATAAAACGGCAGGCTACTAAAAAGGAGATAACTGTACCATCCCTGCTCGTGAATGGACTTAGCAAGCGTTTAAGGAGCCTTAACATCAATCTTCCACAGCTAGATTTATATTGCATCCATTTTATGAATCTCTTTGACTTGGATCCTTGAGCCCCTGGGCAGTTTTTCAGAGAGCCCCTATGATGCACAGACACTGAACTGAGTAGCAGGAAGTGCGATTCTCCTAGAGGCTGGTGCTCACCTGCTTTGATTATTCTGCACAGTGAGTCAGATTAGGTTGGCAGGTCATTGGGTGCTGTATTGTGCCAACAGGGGAAAAAAAACATCAAGGTACAGAGAAAGGGTGGTGATGGTTTCCATCCAATACACTGAAACACATCCAAGCACGGAACATATTATATTAAAGCAGTGGTTATTGCCGTCAACATTTTTTATAGTTCAAAATTAAATATTCATTTGTGCCTTTTAAAGACATTTAATGAATCTATGTTTTATGACAAATAACATGGCAAAAATGAGATATCAGACTTTTCATTTTTGTTTTTGTAATTGACAGGTTGATTTTCCTGAGGCCCTCGGGTCTCCTTGAATAGATAACAACTTTTAAGAGATTCGAGTGTGTTAGCCGAATATGACCTTGAATGACTTACCTATCATAGTTCATCGCTTCCTAGTACCCGAATAAAGTAGCTTCACCCCATGTGCTCAGTTTTTAAAATATCATTTTGATATATGCTCCTTGATGTGCATATTTGGCAAGGCCATCAGCACTCCCTCCAAAAATGCTTTACAATTAAATGTAATTGTAAATGAAATCAAAGGGTCATAGAGGTTTATAGTTGGCAGACACCATGTAATCATCTTGCCAATCCTCCCTTCCACTATATTTTTCATTACATGGTATTCCTGACACATTCTGCTTTAATTGCCCCACATATGGGGAGTCTAGTAGCTGGTGAGATAGCCTTCATCACTAAGCCACAGCAGATAGAAAATGATAATTTCTTATAAAAAATAGCCTCTACTTCTACTGCACACTGTGTAGTTTGCCATGCATTTTAGATAGATATATATAAAACATTCCATTCTGTCTTCTTGAAGCCAAGAAAGAACGATTTATCCCAATCTCCAGATAAGAAAATTGAAGCACAGAAGTGTAAAAACACAAAATCATAGTAAAATGCCCTAACTTTTAAATTCAGAGTGATGGAACACAACAGAGTACAGATCTGTAAATATATACCTTTGGGATCCCTTCACTCTTCCCAAAATGTGTTCCTGGCTTGAGGCAAAGGTTGCTCATTTAGAGGCTGATGAGGCTCTGAAATTAGCACCTCCTTCTGCCTGGAGAGGTCAGGGGTATAATTGCCTCCAATAGAACAAGCCTGGTGCCAGTACAGCTGTTCCTGTGGAGACTGGTATGGGTTTGCCATGTGCATTTAGGACCCATAAAAAGAATATTAATAGGTTATCGTGTCTTCAGAACTAAGGACACTATATGCAAAACAGTGAGCTGAGTAATCAGAAACTGTTCCTTTTGAGGGGAATGTCCAGAGAATTCACAAAGCAAAAGGCAATCAATTGTATCACCAGCACATTACTATTTTAAGGCTAACTGCAAAGAGTAGATTCTACGTTTTATAGTAGCTTCCATCTTCATAGGTATTCTTAAACATGTGTGTACTAGTTCACCACTCAGCCAGAGGCAACGTCAAAGAGCCCAGTCACCAGCTCGCTGACTTTCCATCTCCAGATACAAAAGAAGTCACTTCTTCAATTAGAGTACAATGACACTAATGAATGCACCCTGGTTGTTCCCTTTCTTACAAGACTTTCTTATCTGGCAGCTCCACTGATGTGATGAGAAGGCGATTTGCAAGTCTGATGTGGAAGTTTGTGATCACAAGAGACAAGAGAGTCTAAAGTTTCTGCTTACAGTCTTCGGGACATTGCAGAAATTAGCTGTGGCGATGGACCAAAATTATTCAAATAAAAATAGACTCCTAACTTTGTGAGCCTCCCTGCTTAACTTGCAAAGGACTGTGTTACAAGTGAAAAGTCTCATGGTTAGCCTCCAGAGGCCTGGTTAGTAGCTGGATCTCCTCAGTTTTTGCATTATTCAGCTCTCTGGTCAAGAGGGAATGAATAAAAATAGAGATATTTTAAGGTGTGGGAGAGTCTACTCATCTTGGTGGATGTGAATCAACGATTCTAAATAATTTTCAATAATCAACTGGGAAGACTTTTCTGCAGAAAAATAAGCTGACAGATTTACTTCATTCTTTTCGTACACACTTAACATCACCCATCTTATTGCTCTCACAGATTATCCTGATTTTAAATCACTGAACGTCTTGGAAGCAAAATAAACACGTGTGTCATTAGGGGGTGTTACTTCTGGTTCACATAGGTTGGCAGACAGAAATCCTGTATAAATGCTGTATGAAGCCACAGTACAATACCAGAGTATTATTCATGAAACTAGACACAATGATAAAAGCAATCCACGATAACATTATGGGTAAGTAAATGTGGAAGCAGTCAGGAAAATATTTCTCTGCTTTATGGTGCAAAAATAAAGAGAATGTATGCAGCCTACTGGGCCCTGAAAGACAGATGCCTGCAGTGTAGACTGTTCCACTATGAAGGCCACTCTATCAGGCCAGTGCTGAGGGTCTCCTCCCCCAGTTTTGGAGGGGCCACTTGAACTCCCTTTCCATTTGGGTGATTGAGAGTACTGCCAGGTGAAGACCAGCCAGGTGCACTGAAGGAGAATAAGATGTCAGAAAAGCAAAAAGTAATTTGTTTTCTCCTCTAGGGGAACCTGGCTCCATTCTTTTCTCCAATATAGTTGTATATTTAAAGAAATACACCCTCACCAAGTTTTAAATGCTTAATAAGCTTAAGACCCAGGTGCCCCCTAACATGGATGCAGTAGGAGGTGGGTGAAGATCAATTTTCTCTTCCTAATTTTTAATTGAGTCTAATGACCAGAAATGACCCACAAGCCTTCAGCCGGGGGAGAAAATGCACTAGGCAGATCTGGGGAATGAGGTACTTCTACTTGCCTGAACGTTATTTTATTTCAAACTCTGTCCCTGAATCTGCCAACATGACAATGCTCTTCAATAATAAAAAAGACATGTTCCAGGCTTTTGCAAAGATGACATCTGCTTGAGTGACAGTCTATTTCTGCATGCCAGTTCCTCAGCTCTAGTTACACAGCAATCTGTCAGACACTTAGATGACATGCACTCTTCAAACCATTAAAGAGTTAACACGGATTATTTTTAATCTTGTAAAATAAACGTCTGTCTATGATTCTTGGGGTGGTAAAATTGCCTTCCAAAATAAAATCACACTATCTCCAGGTTAATTACTTGATTAATGTGTATCTCCCTGCAATACCTGCTTGGTATTTTCTTATATAGACAAAAGAGTCTCCCTCCAAATTTTATAGTAGATTTCTATACTCAGACACTTTGTCCAGCCTAGGAGATGATTTTCATGGGTTCCCACTGCAGAAATCAATGCGTTATCCAAATTGTTGCTGTTTTTGTCGTTGAAGAAAGTTTCCTTCGTGACTGACTAATGCAGAATTCGAAGATTGAAAGTAAGTGAGCTATTTTCACTCCCCTCCAGATGGGTAGAGCTGGGAATTATTTCTCATCATTAAGTAGAAAACATTTTCCTTTCGGTTGGCATGACAATGACATAAGAGCACTCCTTGGCTTTCAGAAGCATCTGGAAAATGAAGAACTTCTCAGTACAAGACACAGGGTAGTGACTCCTTCACACTCACATTAACAATAAAGGTGGCCATGTTGACAATCCCTCACACAAGCAAGTCCATTTCTTTCAGAATCAAGTTAGAAGCCGAATTGGGTTGGCTTTTCCGAGAACATTAAAAGTATAAAATGATGTCCTGAACAAGGAAGTTACGTTTGGCCAGCACTGAAGCCCCAAAGGGCATTCTACCCGAAGACAGTTCACTCTATGGAAGGACCACACTTTGCTCACTCCATACATCAACATGATCTACAAACCAGTCTTTTGCCTTCTCTATTTCCAAAGGTTGTAGGACATCCTGAAGAGCTGCATAGTACAGAGTACATACAAACACAGGCATTCAAGCAGAATTGTTATTTTGTAGATTATATTTCCCTAAGAAAACTCCCCCTGGATTACCAAGCACAGGACCCTCTGTTAACCAACTCCACATGATAAAATGGAATACAGAGAACTAAGGAAAGTGGAAACACTCAATTGAAAGAGGAAACACTCAAAGGGAAGAGAGTAAAATGAGCAGTAGGATGACAAATTCATGCCCAAGGACACCAAAGCCCGTGGTTGCTTATGATATTGGTAACTTCTAATTTCTAAAATATCTATGGTGCTTTCTCTCATGATCTAATAAGTACAATTAGAACACACATTTTCATTTTCCTACATATTTTCTGAATTTTTTTAATTCTTAAAAACTCAAACAAACAAAAAAAAAAGATGTGTCTAAACCAATAGTAATGAATGTGGAGAGAGATCAACCAGGAAACTGAGGGAAAAAAGATACAAACAACTACATTTATGGGTAACACAGAAACTATTGGATAGTACAATAATGGGTATTTTTGATGAAACTCGTAAATTCACACACATAACTTTCACCGTTCATCTGTGGTTACTTTGCAGGAAGAGAAAGGGAAAAATTACACCAAAAGAGAAAACCCAAGATCCATTTGTTTTCTACTGCCATGCAGCAAATTACCCCAGACCTAGTAGCTTTAAATAACACATATTTATTATCTCATCATTTCTTTGGTTCAAGTGTCTGGGCACAGCTTCCCTGGTTCCTTTGCTCAGGGTCTCACAAGGCTGCAATCAAGGTGTCACTTAGGCTGAGTTTCTCTTCTAAGTTTGTATGTTTGTTGACAGAATTCAGTTCCTTGCAGCTATTTTGCTGAGGCCCTCAGATTTCAAAGGCCATCCATATTTTCCTGTCATGAGATGCTGTCCATCAGCAATTTGTATCATGCAACCTCTTTTCAAGGTTATCAGAAAAATCTCTTGGTGAATCAAACAAAGCAAAGCTATATATGTATGTAGAAAGATAATAGATGAGATAGAGAGATGATTGATAGATAGATAATAGGAAGGTAGATTGATGCTAGATGGGTGGATAGTAGAGAGACATGTAGGTAGATGACAGATAAATAAATGATGGTAGATGATAGATACAAGATAGATAGATAGATGATAGATAGATAGATAGATAGATAGATAGATGATAGATGATATAAATGTGATATATATATATATATAGATGATGGATAGGTGATAGATAGATGATAGATAGATAGATAGATAGATAGATAGATAGATAGATAGATGATAGATGGTATAAATGTGATATATATATAGATGATGGATAGGTGATAGGTAGATGATTGATAGATATATGATTGATAGATGATAGATAGATAGATAGATAGATCTTAATATGGGAGCAATGATCTGTAGCTGGAGAGTTTTTCTCTAGCTCCCGCCAAGCCCCAGCAGTCCCATAGCCCACTTATAAAATAAACACACAGACTCTTATATTATTTAAACTGTTTGGCCTAATGGCTCAGGCTTCTAGCTATCTAGTTCTTACATCTTAAATTAACCCATTTCTATAAATCTATGCCTTGCCACATGGCTCGTGGCTTACCAGTATCTTACATGTTGGTACTCATGTCGGTGGCTGGCAGCGTCTCTAGGCCTCAGCCTTCCACTTCAGAGAATTCTCTTCTCTGCTTGTCCTGCCTATACTTCCTGCCTGGCTACTGGCCAATCAGTACTTTATTTATACAGAGTGATATCCACAGCAATGATCTATCATTTTTGCCTTACTCTGTTGAATACAAGCCCTCATATACTCATGAAAAGGGTGCTTAATGGTACATGTCCATGGAGCTACCCTGGCATCTCCTGTAAAACCTATGGAAGGAAATCCCCACATGCTCACCATCTAGGGGCAAACCTCATGGGTCCAAGGAGATTTTCCATAGAAGCAACCATCTAAATCAATGACCAATCAGTTCCACAAAATATATTTCTTGTTGCGACT